>NC_134717.1:47462500-48150000 GCF_049634645.1 Pelodiscus sinensis | reverse complement strand
GAATTCACCTAACCATTGTTTTTTAATCAACATTTGATTATCCTGATATCCAGGGCTACACTGTCCTGTGATAGAGAACTAGTATCTTTATCAAGCAGACACTAGCTGTTGATCTGTGAAAACTAACTGTCATCACTCGTTGGCCAATGCTGGTTTGTGGGAGATAGATAAACTCTGGACTCATCAGTCTGGATGCAATTGAACATCTTGGTCTACGGCTTCTATGGATACTTGCAGACTTGGTATTGCCAATGTGTTTTCACTGCAATGTAGTTTCCCAGGACTGTCTGTAATATGTAGTGAAAATATGCAACACTTGGTCCGTAACTCGAACTGTTCGTAACTCGGATCCCATACAGTTACATGGCGACCGCGCTGTTCGTAAGCGCGGTTCGCTGTTCGTAACTCGGATCCGCATTTACGACCGCTTTGGTTGTAAGTGCAGATGGTTGTAAGTGGAGGTGGCCGTAAGCTGGGGAGCGGCTATACATATTTTAATGGGCTATTTATCTTTCTGAAATGGCAGCTTCTCTGCAAGTGATTTAAATATAAAACAGGGGTGTACCTAAACTCTCTCTCCAGTTCAACAGCTGTATGCCAGCCTATCCACCACGCCCATATGAATGTAAACAGAAACAAGTTTCTATACAGCTTAGGGGATGTCAACGTTTAGACAACTACACAATTAACTGATAAACCTGAGTTTATCGGTTAATACTGTCGACTACACACATCCCTCCGCCTTGTTTCCTCTGTATTAGAGGCAGCGGAGGGGGAGGTGGGAGCTGATATGTGTGGGGAGCTGACTTTTAAACAGCTCTCCGCACGTGCCTGCTCTGTGGACCGGCCTGCCCCTCAAGCACCGGCTACATAGTACTACCTGCCACTCTCCTCCCCTCCGTGCTGCTGCCTCTAAAATTTAATGTGGTTACATAACTATTCAGTTACACGCTATCTAACATCCCTAGTACAGCTACCCTTCAGCGTCAGCATCATGTGTCCATTATGAAGCTCAGCCAATGATAAACTTCACACTTACCCAAGAGCTAACTGATTTGGGGAATGTAACACCCCACACTAAGGAAACGTTTATATGAAAGCTTACTAGAAGAGGGCAAAGTTCAGTCACGTGGAAACACTGGCATGGGAAAGTAACCTTTTCTGACATTGGATGGACTGGTCACATTGTAAAACTCATGTAGATCTTTCTATAATAAAGTGTTGCTGACTACTGTTGTGCTGCACTTCCCAACCAGCAGCTCACAACAACAGCACAGCAGAACTGCCATAATCGCTCAAACTCCAGATGTCCTATTTACCCACAACCCCCAAATGCCCTTTCAACATCCATTTCTTTCCTTGTTAATGTTAATTTTTGAAATGATACAAGGGCAGCAAGGCGTGATTTGTTTCAGAATACTTCACTTTCCTAGCAAAAAAAATAGACAACTTAAAACAAATAAGAATACCCCCCCCCCCCCCCCCCCACACACACACACAAAATTTTTAAAGTCCATTTGGTCATTATTCTTTTCTTTAAAGGAAGAACTACTGTGAGATATTGGATGGTACAGGAAAAAAATTGTTAAAGAATCCTGTCTATTTTCATAAAGACACCAGTTAATACTTAAACTATTAGTATGGGGAGATTTGTACAAAAATGGGATCATTGTTTAAGGTCCCATTGCCTGTGTTGTTTACTTGGCAACTGAAATTTTAATGCTATGTTTCATTTCTCTCTTTCTAATATAGTCATTATTCCTACTAAACACACAATAGGCCAAATGGCGCTCTTTCATTTAAAAGAAGTGGAAGAGGAAAACTACATGGAGTCTGCTGAAAACTATATGGATCAGCTACTTAGTTGATATACACTGCCACAGCTCCTACAGCTAAGCTGATTTACATCAGCTGATGATCTTGTCAATGGGCTGAAATCCTTCCTGACAAATGCTCCTTTTTAAGAGCTTAAAAGTCACACAAAAGGAGAGCAGGAAAAATGTCCTTAAATTCACACTTAGCCCAAAGATCCATAGAAAATGTATGCCATATGTTGTGGCATCCATTTGGGATGCCTGGTCCTCTGACATATCTTGACTTCATCCAGTTTGCCTTCAGTATCATGGCTGGCTCCGTGGGACTATAAGCCACAGGTCAGATGTCAAATGCTGCTGTGAGTAACAAAAGCCCAGTGACTTTTCAAAGAAAAATACAGGAGTTGCCAATATACTCCTGTAGAGAGACTATGCCTTCTTATGCCTCACTGCATTCAAAATGCTGTTGACCCGCCGTCAAAATGCCATTGACCCTCCGACGTACAGCTTTCTCCCACATGATGTCAGGGATAAGTATCCCTTCTAGGCTTTGCTGTTCTCCTCTGGCTTTTCAGTATATGTGTTTGCTGCCTTCTAAAGGGCAGAACCAAAGGATATATTTTGGTCCATTGTTTGAAATGCATTATTTAAATGAGAAATTACAAGGAAATGTGTAGCTTTAGTTAATCCAGCCCAAGAGCTAAAAGATGTCAGAATCATATGTTTACTACTTTATCTTGAGCATATGTCATAATGACTAAAGTCTGCATGTCCATCTCTAGCGGAGAAAACTGATATAATTACCAACACTTCAAGCTCAACAGATCATCTCAAAAAGAGAACATAAATTCTTATGGCACTAGTTTACATTTGAAACATTTTCAAAATATTGTTTTAGCTGGGTATAATAGACCACCATAAGATCTGATACACAGCAAACAAAGTGCTTCAATTACACATCTGGCAAAAGGCCAGAAAAAGATGATAGCCCAGGCTCTCACTTGCTAGACAATATATATGGTTACTTTAGCAGTCAAAACAGAATGTGAAAATTAAGCCATGACACATTTTTAAAAGCACAATTTTAAAAGGAAAAGATTCCTGAGCACTAAAAAACAGAAAATATTTTTGATGTGCTTATATCAATCCAAGATGCAGACGTAATGATGGAATTCGATTGATTACATTTCAATTGTTCATCAAGTCACAGATTCCAAGACCCATATGGTTTGCCTTCCTATATAGTATGGCCAGAGAAATCCCCCCAAATAGAAGATCTGTTAGAAAAACATTCAGTCTTAATTTTAAAATGGTCAGTGATAGAAAATCCACCACAGTCCGTGGTAAACTGTTCTAATGATTAACATGTATTCCTTATTTCCAGTCTGAATTTGTCTAGCTTTAACCTTTAGTCATTTAATCACATTAAGCCTTTTTTTGCTGGGCTGAGGAGCCCTATGAAGGGATTACGGAGCAATTTTGGTGTCAGGAAACCCTGCCTAGACGAACCTACAGAGCCTGCTCTAGCTGGAGGTGGAGCTTAAGAGAGCCAGAAGGGTCCTGACAGCATAGGGCGAGGGGCCTACACTGAGGGCGCCTAGAGATGGGTGCTGGCAAGAAGCATCTGTCTGCTGAGCCCAGAGGCGCTGACAGCTCAATTATTATCTTTTTTTTTTAAAACTGCTTTAGGTACACTGTGAGCTGTTGGGAAGAGATGGGGTGGTAGGAAGTAAACCAGGGAGACAGCCTTATGGCTCTCCTAGGTGCTGGACATAGATACTTCTTAAAGGGGCCCTGGGCAGGAGCCCAGTAGAGTGGGAGAGCCAGGGCTCCCATACCAACACCGTTGTTAAGAAGGGCACAAAAAGCTCATTTCTAGATCTCCTTTAGGGCACAAAGGCATGGGTAAAGACTGGCTGGAGCTAGACTTCCATGGGGGTCCCTGTATCTTCCCTGGAACTCTGTCACACTGGGGAGAGAGAAGACCGATCGATGACCTGACTGGAGGGTTGGGTCAACCCCCATCAAAAGACAGACTGCCCCAGGGCATGATGGTGGCATTGGGGATAATCAAGGTTGAGGTAAGCAGAGGCCTAGACCCATAGCCCTGAGGTGATGCTACCAGAAAACACTGCCCATCACAAGTCCATTATTATATTTGTTCCCCATGTAGCCAGACCATAATCAAATCACTCCTTCACCTTCTCTTTGTTAGTTAAATCAACTGAGCTCTTTAAGACTATCACTGTAAGGCAGGTTTTCTAATCCTTTAATTATTCTCGTGGCTTTTCTCTGAAGCCTTTCCAAGTTATCAACATCCTTCTTGAACAGCAGGTACCAGAAGCGGACACAGCATTCCAAGAGGAAAATAACCTCTTTAACTCCTACTCGAGAGTCCCCTGTTTATGTATCCCAGGGTCGCATTAACTCTTTTCTGTACCACATCATACAGAGATCTCACATTCAGCTGATTATCCACCACCACCGCTTATATCTTTGTCAGAGTCACAGCTTCCCTGCATCTGTAAGTATGGTCTACATTCTTTGTTCCTAGATGTATACATTTACATTTAGCTGTGTTAAAATGTGTACTGTTTGCTTGCGCCCAGTATACAAAATGATACAGAACACACTGAAGTAGGGACCTGATTTTGTCATTGATATACCATTCCCCAATTTTTGTCATCTGCAAACTTTACTCAGTGAAGACTTGTTGTTTTCTTGCAGGTCATTTATAAAAATATTAAATAAATATGGAGATTTTCTCATAGAACTAGAAGGGACCTTGAGAGATCATCAAGTCCAGTCCCCTTCCCTCCCGGCAGGACCAAGTACCATCTCTGACAGATTTGCCCCATGTCCCTAAATGGCCCCCTCAAGGTTTGAGCTCATAATCCTGGGTTTAGCAAGCCAATGCTGAAACCACTGAGCTACCCCTCCCCTAGTGTAGGGCACGAGGCTCACACTCTCTGAATATGAGCCTTGTATTGGCCAGAGCATATTTGCAATTGGTCTTGGGAGACCCAATGGCCCACAGGGAGAGAGGGGGAGACTTGTCCAAACCCATCCCTCATGCCATGCCCTTCCGGCCCCTCCCCACCCTCATCCTCAGGGATTAACTGGAGGGCCTAGTGCAGTAGCAGAAATTGGGGGCCTTGTACTCTCCGCAGCAGCGTGAACTACAGAGAAGCAGTCCACAGGAATACACCTGCTTGAAACAATTCTATATTTGGAGTTCCGTTTTGAGACTCATCAGTTAGTCAATTTTTAATCCATTTAATGTGTGCTATGTTAATTTAACATCATTCTAGTTTTATAATCAGAATGTCCTGATTGGGTGTTTTAATCATCCACATACAATTAAACATAAATGTAGGTAAAAAAGCCCCTTAAAGAGAAATTATCAATGCTGTACCTTCAAAACAAGATATACTTTCAAAGGTGCACAGTATGGGTTTTTTTGTTTTTCAGAGCATTTTCATGTTAATTCAAAGACTAAGATTTTACACAGCTGAATTACAATGCAAGTGAACTTGATTTCAAAGTAAAGGGGGGAAAAGCTACAATCTTCCTATATACTTTGATTACTAAAATAAAAATAATTTATGAACAGAATACATTTATCTCCTAAATCACCTTTCTGCTACAAGAGAAAATGACTGCTCTGTTTAAAACATAAAGTACACTATGATCCTTTGATAGTAATAGCTGTTTAGAAAACAAAGCCCAAGAGCTTTACATTTTGTAAGCAACATTCAGAAATTGCACTCAGTGTACTCATGGTTTTATTAATTCAAGGACATAACAGCAAACAAATGCACTGAATAAAGACATGATTTTATATTAACACCAAAAAGTCACATACAGACTCTCTATAACTGAGCTCAAATTTACATGCTGAGACTGATGCATTTCTTTCTTGAATAAAGTAGTCCGAAAGCTTATCCTTCCTCAACCCCACTTTCAAACCAAGCCTCAGAATTTAAGGTAGTCTATGACCTACAACAATAAACATATGGCATGATAGCTACATTAAGCTACGAAGTGCTTACCTCCTAATCGCACTCTAAACTGCACTAAAAATGTGTTCAAACAATCGAAGTTCATCATATGCATTCTCTAACAGCAGGGCATTGTGTACAGTAGAGAAATGTAACACCCTCTCCTCCTCTCCCCCCCCCCCCCCCGACACACACACCCCTTGATATCTATTTTTTCAGTTTCAGTCCCACCAGTGTTATCAACAGTAGCTCTAAGTGGTACAGCTGGGCTCTGAAGTCTCCCCACAGTGCTAACCCCAATGAAGTGGAACTGCTTCAGGTGACAGTGAGCAACTTTCAAAATGATTCCCTAGAACATATTAGAATGACATCTCCGACCCCCCCCCAAAAATCAATCAAGACACTGACATGAAGACCAACTTCACTTCTGACATCCCACCTCTCCACTGTCCTTAGCCCCCAAGCTGCACAGACTTGTTCCAGAACCAATTCCCTCCTACTTCTAAACATTCAACCATTAGTAACATACCTCATACCCAACCAACACAAAGGCTAAAACTGCACATTTATAATAAGGCCAAAATAAAGATTTCAGACTGTCTTATGTGACTTAAAGTCTACACACAGAACAAAATTATAAACATGTAATCTCCTTTTTACAGTATAATTAAAAAATACCTTTAATGAGATTGATACAAACCTCAGTGTCAATAATAAAGGAAGTGGGAAAAGATCAGACATGGATTCAGAATATATATTTTTGCCTGTTGCTCTAGGAAATGTATCAAATTTTATCCCTGAAGTATAGACTTTTGAGAGTGTCCAATACATATCAACAAAAAGGCTTTTTTTAAATTAGTCCTAAGATTTTTTTTTCAAAGAACTCTCTTTTAAGAACACCAGCTTGAAATACCACATTTTCTATAGAAAATGTTGGATCCACAAGGATAGATAAAAATCAATTACAATTAATTTAAATCAGATTTATGGAGTTTATTAATTGTAAGCTTTTCATTAAAAAATGGTTTAAAATAAATGACAAAGTAAATGACTTAAAATAAATAACTACTCCCCGGGCACTGCAGACAGGGACTGCTGCTGGAGCTGCCTCTCCTTCCCTCCGCCTGCCCCTCACCCCACTACCTCTGATAGAGGCAGGGGGGCAGGAGCAGAGACAGTGATGAGAGGAACAAGCTTTTAAGCCGGCTGCCCCCAGCACCAGCTCCTGCTTCCTTCCCCTTGCTGCCAGAGGCAGCAGGGGAAAAGGGGGAGAATGCGAGTAGTGGACTAAACGACTAATCTCTTTGGGTATGTCTACACTACCCCGCTAGTTTGAACTAGCGGGGGTAATGTAGTCATCCGCAGTTGCAAATGAAGCCCGGGATTTGAATTTCCCGTGCTTCATTTGCATGAAGCTGGCCGGCACCATTTTTAAATGCCGGCTAGATCGAACCTCGTGCCGCGCGGCTAGACGCGGCATGGAGTAGCTAGTTCGGTGCTGTACTCCTCGTGGAAGCCTAATCCGAACTAGCTACTCCATGCCGCGTCTAGCCGCGCGGCACGAGATTCGAACTAGCTGGCATTTAAAAATGGCGCCGGCCGGCTTCATGCAAATGAAGCACGGGAAATTCAAATCCCGGGCTTCATTTGCAGCTGCGGATGACTACATTACCCCCGCTAGTTCAAACTAGCGGGGTAGTGTAGACATACCCTTATATCTCTAATTAACACCCTTTCCTTCCTTCCCCACCATGCACAGCAAGCAGGCTTCCTCGGGGCGGGGGAGGCTTAAAAGCCAGTTCTCCCCAGCACTGTCTCTGCTCCTGCCTCCCCGCCTCTTTCAGAGGTCGTGGGGGATTAGGGGAGGCTGCTCCAGCAGCAGCCCCTGTCTGAGGGAGTCCCAACTTCCTGCTGGGACCCTCCATGGATAGGGGCAGCTTCATGGGCAGCAGCCCCTGTCTGCAGAGCTCCCAACAGGGAACTGGGACCCCTGGCAGACAAGGGCTGCTGCCGACTGGGCAAGCGCCCTGCTCAGTCCCGGCTTGCGCTGGGACCAAACCGCACTGCAGCTCTGAAATATAAAAGGCAGTAAGAGCAGCAGCCTGCCTCTGTTTTAAATTGCAGAACCACTGCACGGTTTGGTCCCGGCATGAGCAGGGCTGCCTTCCCTTACTGAGTAATCACGTAGTCGATAGAATTTTTATCGATTACTCGATTACTAAAATAACCTTAATTGAACATCTCCCTAATGTTGATGTCAGGGTGCCCTTCTTCCCCCCTTCTCGTACCCATCTCCACACAGACAGGGACAAGACAGGGTTCGGGATGGATGGAACTTACTGGTAGGTGCTAGTATGTCTGAATGAGCTTAGCATACTTAAAGGGGCAACGTGAATCTCTGTCACCCACACACTGTGCGTATCTCTGTCACTCAACCCGTCTACACTAGCGAGCTATTTTGAAATAACTCCCCTTATTTCGAACTAGCAAGCAGAGTGTTCACACTAACAAACCCATTATTTTGAAATAAGGGGCTGGTTATTTCAAAATAATAATTCCTGCTTTGCACAAGGCATAATGCTTATTTTGAAATAGTGGTAGTGTGGACGCTCCACTGCTGCTATTTCGAAATAACTACTCCCTGGAGTCATTCACAGTAATTACTCCCCAGTGCTTCCTGGGGCTCTAAGTTGAGGTAGCGTGTCCACATTAAGGGAGGCTGCCTCAGATTAATGTTGAGGCTTCCCTGTAGTGTGGACACTCTATTTTGAAATAGTTATTTCAGGGGTTATTATTTCAAAATAATTTCCTAGTGAAAACATTTCCTCAGACCAAACAAACACATTCTGTCTTTCACACACACCTCACAACCCTGCACGTACTTGTATCATTGTTGTTACTTCTTTTAAAGCGTGCTTCTTAGATTTTTGACTGGTCCATGAATTCCATAATTTTTATTTCTCTCTTATGCTTAAATGTAATTCTTTGAGTAGCGAGTTCTAAAATGCCTAACATGTCATGGCTGGACTAATCATCCCTGTTTTAATTTTTTTTTTAATATATATTATATCTAGGGTTTTGGTTTCTACTGGTGGTGCACATCTGCACAGTACATAGCTATTGATGCACATAACAAAATTCATTCTTACTATTTTTTTCCATCCATGTACAGAGTTTCTGCTGAAATTGGACTCAATCTCCTGGATGTTCCTGTAGCCAAACTGGGAGATCGGCTGCTAAAAATCCATCAGCACAGCGGTGTTTAAGCAGACTCCTCCTGCCCTGGCCTTATGTCACTCTTGGAAGCATCTGGCTCATCCTGCAGCCCTTGTTGCCTGCAGGCATCACCGGCGCAGTTCCTATTGGCTAGGAACAAGAAACCACAGCCAACAGGATGTGTCGGAGTGTTGCCTGCAGATGGATGGGGCAGCATGCAGAGCCATCTGCTGTCTCCCCCAAGAGTCATTGCTGAACAGGAGTGTTGCAGGGTCAGGGTGGTTATGAGCCTGCTTTCACCCCACCGTTCTACCACCCAGAAGCAGTCTGAAGTAGATGGTGCCCATCTGGAGTCTGCATCCTGAACCCCTGACCCAGCCTTGAACCTTCTCCTGCAAATCAACTCCCTGCCTCAACACTCAGCCTGTTCTGTACCCAAACACCCTCACAGAACCTGTACCTTGAACCTCCTGCTGCACCCTAACCCACTGCCCCAGGCTCAGCCTGGAGCAACTCTGATACTCCAGATTCCTGATCCCCAGCCCAGAACTTCCTCCTGCACCCCAAGCCCTGCCCTACCCGGGTTAAAGTGAGCAAAGATGGGAAAACAGGGAGGGATGAAGTGAGCAGAACAGAACGGCCTCAGAGAACGGGTGGAGGAAGGGTGGGAAAGGAGACAGGTTAGGGATATTTGAGTTTAAGGTAGATATTGGATTGCTCTTAAATGCAAAAAGTGATCTTGTACTTAAAAAGGTTGGAGACCACTGATGTGGAACATCCCTAAAAGATGTTTATCTAACCCGCTCTTAAAACTCTCCAATAATGGAGATTCTGCAACCTCCCTAGGCAATTTATTCCAGTGCTTAACCACCTTGACAGTTAGGAAGTTTTTTTTAATGCGCAATCTAAATCTCCATTGCTTCTTGTCCGATCCTCAGAGGTTAAGAAGAATATTTTTTCTCCCTCCTCTTTAAAACAACTGCTTATGTACCTTAAAAGGGTTATCATGTCTCAGTCTTTTCTTCTCCATACTAAATAAAACCAGTTCTTTCAATTTTCTCTCATAGGTCATGTTTTCCAGACCTTTAATCATTTTTGTTGCTCTTCTCTGGATCCGCGTCAGTTTCTCTGCATCTTTCCTGAAATGTGGCACCCAGGACTGGACACAATATTCCAGCTGAGGCATAAACAATGCAGAGTAAAGTGAAAGAATTACTTTTCATGTCTTGTTTACTACATTCCTGCTAATACATCCCAGAATGATTATCTTAAAATCTATTTTAAATCATCTAAATAAAAAATAAATAAAAGAACTATGCAGAGTCCATTAGACGTTATCAAAAACTGAGCTGAAGACTTCTTTTCTATGTAAGAAAAAAAGAATCACAAGGGAAAAAAAATCTAATTTTTGAGGTCAAGCTTTATAAGATAGGACAATAGATCAGCCCAAATAACTTAAGAAACTCTCTCATTTTCAAGAGGCTTAGTTGAGCAGGAACTTAAGTTCCAGTCACTTTCATGGGGTATATTAGAAAATTTTCCCAGGCTGACCCAAAATAATCAGTTTAATTTAGGAACTACTACAATTAATCCATCTGTTCCTTTAATAAGCCATTTTGTTGTAAATGTGAAATATGTTTTGATAATAGCAGTGAATGTATCCAAAACATTTAAGTTTGTTACTATAAATGTATATACAGTTGTGTTTAATTAAATTCCAGTTATCATGCTACTGCATCTTGACACAAATCATGTGCAAAAAATACCTACGGTAGTAAATAAGCAATATGTCATTCATTTTCTAACATACTAGAATGTACAATTAATACAAATCTGAAAGTATTAAGCTACATAATTGCTTAAATAAACGTACAGAGAAAGCTTTGTTATCTGGCACTCACGGTTTATTTAACAATTAATGCATTTTTTTAAAAAAATCAAGTTGACAGCAACCTTTTAACAGCAGGAACCCACAAGCATGATTGCATCACAGGGGAAGTGGTGGAGAGTAACCCAAATGGACAGATGTTTGTGATACTACAAAAGATGACTATCACATGAAATTCACTAAATTCAAACAGCTTTCAATTACAAATGCAGAACATGGTCATGCAGAACCATGGAGCAGGAATTTACTGTACTGGTACACATGCCCAAGCTGGCCAGTTGAAACAGACCAACCATAACAGTAAGCTCCAGACCAGGGGTTCTTATTAGGGATGTTGTATATTATGTAATTGAATAGTCGTGTAACCACATGAAATTTTAGCAGTTACACAACTATTCGATAAGCCTGGGCATTGGCTGCTGCCCCTGTGGGTTATTGGTTAATTGTTTACTCAACTATATGCTAACATCCCTAGTTCTCAAACTTCATTGCACCATGTCCCACTGCTGCCACCAAAATTACTGTGTGGCCCCATGAGGGTGGACTGAAGCCTCAGCTTGTCTGAGCCCCAGCAGGGGAGAAGGGACAAATCTGAAGCCCAAGGGCTTCAGCCCCAGACAAGGGACTTGTAACCTCGACATTGTCCCCAAAGCAATGAGGCTGAGGCTTCAGTCCTGGACCCAAGCAAGTCTAACACCCGCCCTGGTAACTCCATTAAAGTGAAGTTGTGACCCACTTTGGGGTCTTGAGCAAGGTTCCTGCTAAGCTGTGCAACAGCTTGGTTCCGCAGCTGCTTCATGCCACCCACGGAGCTGCCTGGCTGAGGGAGGGATACTTCTTCCTCAACTACAGCAGCAGCTCCCTGCTGAGGATAGCCACTGCCTCTCCCCCAGCCAGGCAGCTTTGTACGCGGCAGTGCTGAGCTCCTGGACGGGGCACAGTAAGCAGCTGTGGGGCTGTGCTGCCATGCAGCTTACAGGGAACTTGCTCGAGACCCACAATCTAAGAACTGCAGCTCTACACTGTAAGAGAGAGTAAATGGTTAAACTACTGGACTGAAATAAACTTTCTGTACATTCTTGGCCTCCCTCCAGAAGAAGAGAGATCTGCTCTGCTATTTTGATCTGCTCTGCTACTTTAAACAATGGCTGCGAAAAAGTGACAATCTAGATATGGAAACTGACTCAGGGTCCATAGAAATAATGGGAAAGGCCCTTTACTAATAGAGAAGATGTAAAACCTGAGATTATTAAAGAATGTTAACAGCTGACAGGAAAAACAAGTGCTAGCAGAGCAATAATTTTGTTCTTCCTGGATTTGGACTCCCCTCTTACTAAAAGAGAATATCTAGCTGAGACACGTACCTCCTTGGAATTAAATATGATTATTCACTTTTCTAGCTAAGAAGTCTGTAGACTGGAGAAAGCACAAAGGAAAACACTTTCAGGACAGGAAAGGAAAAAATGCTACACCAGCCTTACTGAGTGAGACAATACATGAGGAATGTGAATAAAGCTGTGCTGGGAACAGGTCAAAGAAATAATCGATAAATACTGCAATTGAAGAAGAATGTGAATTTAAAAAATGTTAATAAATTAAATCTATTTTGGGACCAGAGTTGTTCTTGTTTTGGCCATGTTCATTCAATACTACATTTGGGTTTTTGTTCTAGTCTTTAACTGCTATACAGACTTGGTCTCAAAAATACAAGGAACTACAGTGTGCAATAAAGCAAAGTATTCAGTGTTCAACAGCATTTGTAAAACATATGTACTGGTATCCTTCCCTCCCCATAATCTGGAATATGTCAGAGGAGATTACAACACATTCAGAAGTGTAAATCCTCTCTTCAGGATTCAGATTCTGGCTGGGTTTCCTGGTATTTTACATTTATCTAACTGAACACTAATAATCATCATCATAAATTTAGACTTCCTTATTTCTTTATATTTAACATTTTAAAAAGAATACCCCTGCAAGAATCTTGGTGCTCTCTTACAATAATTAAATTTACAATCCACATAGCAACATTCATTTATGTGTGTGTTGGAATGAACTCTGAAATCTAGAAATGTTAAATAATCAAACTGAGGTAACAATTTACATTGAATAGTAAAAATGAGAATAGAGAACCTGTAGTAAAGCTTCTCTCTACCAATCATACCCTGGAACAATCATACTGAGGAACATCCTTCTTTCAAAACTCTGTTGTAAGGCATTCATCTCAATTATCAAAGCACCATGTTCAGTGTATTATTAACCTTTCTACAAGAAGTTGAGAAATTGGAGCCCCTGTTATCACACTTTCACTTCTTAGTCCTTTCAATTTCATATCCTGTGGTACAATGTAGTACAGCTTCTTTGCATTATCTCACTTGCAGAATCTGGTCATGGAGCTAGCATATCTGTATCACCAAGATCACTTATTAGTGAGATACAAGTTCATAGTAGACCCTGTTCTGTGCTGGTAGTGTTAGAACATGACTATAGGACCCCTAGAACTCACTATTACATCACTGAGATTTCAGATCCAAGGATCATGAACAGCTGGTGTAATTCAGACCATCCCCTCTAGCTGCTCTAACTTTACACAAGTGGGTCATTTCCGTGTACAGTGACATCAGAATCAGTGGAAATGTGAGCTTCTCTGCACTTTTCTAACTAGCTTGTGGTTGCAGTTTGACTAGCCCTCAGAGTCTGATCTTTCAAATGGCTCAAACAGTATTTCCATAGTGCCATAATGATTGATACTGTTTTACAATTTTCTAGCATTCCACACAACGAGCAATCCCTATTGTACAGATTTTACATATTGAAGTTATGAGTGGGTACAATAGAAGACTTATTATAAACACAGCTTGTCAAATTACTCATTGCAAGAAACATCTGTTGCAAATCTAGCCCTATTTGACTTCTTGTTTATCTGAACAGAGCACACTTAGAAAAAACAAAAACAAACCGTTTGCACAATAGTTTCTGGACTGTTGACTACCTTATTTATTAAATGTGCTATGTGATTGTTTTTGCTTTATAACTGGACTACTGAAGGTTTCGAAATTAAGAAATTTCTAGAACATATTTTTGAATGAACACTGATACATACAAAGATTTGTGTAGGGTTACCATATTTGAACGTTCAAAAAAAGATATTAATGTGTTATATAACACATTAATACAACATGAGTTGGTAGATACTGATACAGATACACTCCCTCTCAGGAATACCCTCTTTTTTGAAAGTTCAAATGTGGTAACCCTAAATTTGTGGAAACTTGTGTTATTCATGAATATTTACTTAAATATCTGGGGGTATGTCTACATTACAGCACTAATTCAAACTAACTTAATTCGAATTAGTTAATTCGAACTAGTGCATCTATACCTAAAAACTAGTTTGAATTAGCATTTTGCTAATTCGAACTAGCATGTCCACATTGAGTGGACCCTGAACCGAGGTTAAGGATGGCTGGAAGCAGTGCCGGCAGGGCATCAGATTAGGATTTAGAGCGCAGAGCTGCTGTCTCAGGCTAGCCGAGGGCTGTGCTTAAAGGGACCCGACCCCCACCCCAGACAGACAGTTCTCAGGGGTTCCCCGCATGCAAAGCAGTCCTGGCTTGGAGTGCCCTGAGTGCCCACACTCGGAACATCACAGCACTCGGCCATCAGCCCGGCTGCACTTGCCGCAGGCTGCACTTGCCATCCGGGGGGGGGGGGGTAGTCAATCAGGGGGCTGCAGGAGAGCTTACACCCTGAGGAGCCAGTAGAGCCACCCCAGTCCTCCCCATTGGGAGCTCGTACCCCATTCCTCCCTCACCTCCTTCCACTTACCCCTCCCTAGCCCCCCCTTCCTGATGTACAAAATAAAGGACGTGTGTTCAAAAATAGAAACTCTCTTTATTGAACAAAACTTGGGGAGACTGGGAAAAGGAGCTGGGAGAGGGGAAGAGAGAGAGTGGGAGAGGGGAGGGCAACTAAAATGATCAGGGGTTTGGAACAGGTCCCAAATGAAGAGAGGCTAAAGAGACTGGGACTTTTCAGCTTAGATAAGAGAAGACTGACGGGGGATATGATAGAGGTCTATAAAAGCACAAGTGGTGCGGAGAGGACACCAAATGAAATGAATGGGTAGCAGGCTTCAAACTAATAACAGAAAGTTCTTCTTCACAAAGAAAATAGTCAACCTGTGGAACTCCTTGCTGCAGGAGGCTGTGAAGGCTAGAACTAGAACAGAGTTTAAAGAGAAGTTAGATAAAGTCATGGAGGTTGGGTCCATGGAATGCTATTAGCCAGGGGGTAGAAATGGTGTCCCTGGCCTCTGTTTGTGGAAGGCTGGAGATGGATGGCACTAGGCAAATGGCATGGTCATTGTCTTCGGTCCATCCCCTCCAGGGTCCCTAATGTTGGCTGCTGCCGGCAGACAGGCTACTGGGCTAGATGGACCTTTGGTCTGACCCAGTACGGCCATTCTAAGCTCAGGGTCGGGGGTCTCACTGGACCACCCTGATTTTCATGCAAACCTGCTCCTGGGTGGCCAGGCTGGCAGCTATCCTGCCCTAGACGGCCACTTTCCTGTGCCTAGTGCAGAGGTTGTAGATGAGGTCCACGATCTCCGCACTAGACCAGGTGGGCGCCCGCCTCTTGCGGACCTGGGCAGGCTCCCGGGAGCCGCCAGCCTGGTCCCGGGAAGAGGCGGAGGGCTGGGTGGCAGCGGACGGCTGGTTCGTGCCGTGCCAGGTGCAGGGTCTGCTGGCTGGGTGCTGGCAGGCTTGCACCTGGCATGGGCACCGTAGCCAGACCGTGCCCCTTTAAGGGCTCCGGGGCCGGAAGGGGTGCAGACGAGTTTACCTGGTGGTGCCCAGAGTGGCCACCAGGGAAAGCTGGGATGGGCTAGCCTCCCACTAGTTCAAATTAAGTGGCTACACAGCCCTTAATTTGAACTACTTAATTCAAACTAGGCATTAGTCCTCGTAGAATGAGGTTTACCTAGTTCGAATTAAGCGCTCCGCTAGTTCGAATTAAGTTCGAACTAGCGGTTTGCCTGTGTAGCGCCTATCAAAGTTAATTCGAACTAACATCTGTAGTGTAGACAAGTTACTACTACTCTAAACAGTAACATTCATGGGTCTTGCAAGTTCAGAAAACTAGTCTCAGTGCTTCTATTTTGTGAATCAGCCTAGAAAATAATTTTACCACCACAAATGCTATGTAAAATAATCAGAGGTGACTGGGTGATCATTGTAACTGCAAGGTTTCCCAGATTAGTTGGCTTTTTGGGTGGATTTTAAATGGGAGGTAGACAGCTTACTTCAGATATGGAAGTAAAAACATATTTAATGTCACTCTTCTTTCTTCACCCATACCAAGACAAGTGTAGGCAGAACCTAATTCTAACCGTTCAGATCATAGAGTCTATTATTCAGTACCTGAATTAGAAAATGGTTAGTCTTCCAAGAACAAAAGCTGAAAATGTCAGTTGTAGTAGTAAAGTTAAAGAAAAAAATTAACTATAGCGAGGGTTGCCAGGTGTTCAGTATTGACCCGGACAGTCTGGTATGTTCACCTCCTGTCTGGTAAAAAACATTCAGAAAATACTGGACACCTGAAATGTCCGGTATTTTCTGATTTTTTTTCCCCTGCCAGAAGGCAAAAATACTGGACACCTGGCAACCCTACGACACACTCAGCAACTGGGCCCAACCCACGGCCCCCATCCCCAGGCCTCCTGCTTACCTGGTTCCGCAAAGAAGCTCCCTTCCGGCTCGACCAAGAAAACAAGATGGCCACTGGCAAAAAGCCTAAAGACCCGAGCAAGGGGAAGCAATGCCTACCCTGGGTCTTGGTGCTCCACCTCTCCTCTTCCTCTTCCTATCCCTATTCTGACTGCACGCACTTAAAGGGGATATGCTGTTTTATTTTATTTATTTATGCATGTATGCTTAATAACTCTTGGGGTCCCCCCTTTTTTTGATCAACAACTTTGGTCTCCCCCCTTTTTTCCCCCCCTCAACAAAATTTTTTCCCTGTTTTTTTTTGGGGGGGAGGGGGTTGTTCGGTATTTTTGGTTAAACCATCTGGCATCCCTAACTATAGCAAATACCGCTGTAAGGCAGTTTGAATCTATTCTGGCTAAAAACAGTAGCTAAGATCACAAAGCAGAGATTACATCTCAGTTCTGTCCAGTAAGTGGCAGTTCTTTAAAACTTACATATTAAACATGGTCCATTCCTCCATTAACAACACAGAAGAAATAGAAAACAAATGGTAAGAGATAAACATGGATAGAAGGGCCTTGCTCATGCTGTAAGGGTGTGTCTACACTACACCGTTATTTCAAGATAACTAAAGTCATTTCAAAATAACAATGTGAGCGTCTACACAGCCATTCTGTTATTTCAAAATAATTTCGAAATAACAGAGTTTATTCCAAAATCTGTAAACCTCATTCTATGAAGAATAGTGTCTATTCCTAAATAGCTATTTCAAAATAAGGCATGTATAGATGTTCCACTGCTACTATTTCAAAATAGCCCCTCACCGGGGCCATTCTAAGTTTTCTCTCCCCAGTGCCTCCTGGGGCTCTAAATCAAGATAGCACGTCTACATTAGGGAGGCCTGCCTCGGACGAATTTTGAGGCTTCCCTGCAGTGTAGATATGCTATTTCAAAATTATCAGGGATGGTCTAGACCAGCGTTTCTCAAACTATGAGCCGCGGCCCGCTACCAGGCCGCACGAAAAGAATACCAGGCCTCAGCGAGGTTGCCAGGGTGTTCCAGTCTCCCGGAGTGCCTGTGTGGCACGGGGTCCCCCAAGCCCTCGGCCAGCCTGGGCGAAGTCTGCAGCCGGATGTTCCGGCTCCCGGCAGAGGCATAACTAGGGAAGGTCAGGGGAGGGGGGAAGGAGGAGGAGGAGGGAAGAGCTGGCCACCGGAAGCAGCACTGGACGGGGGCATCAGGGCAGGCCGGGGAGATTGGGGGAAGCCGGCAGAAGCAGAGCTGGCAGGGGGGCAGGAGGCTGGCAGGGGAGATTGGGAGGAGGAGTAGGGGAGAAGTGGCCGCCAGAAGCAGGGCTTGCCTGGAGCATCAGGGCTGGCAGGGAGAGATTGGGAGGCCAGCGGAGGCAGGGCTGCCAGGGGGCATGAGGTTGGAGGCAGGGAGTTTGCCGGGGAAGAAGGAGAAGTGGCCGCTTGAAGCAGTGCTGGACGTGGACAGCAGGACTGGCCAAGGGAGATTGAGAGGAGAAGCGGAGGAGAACTGGCTATCCAGGAGGGGGTTGGGGGAAATGGGGCTGGCCGGAGGCGCAGCAGCGAGGGGGGGGGGGGGGGAGAGCAAATTGCCCGGCGAGGAGCAGGACTGACCTGGCCATATGCAGATCTCAGGGCACTGCCCCTCTTTCCCCCCACAAACCACAAGTGAGTCCGACCTGGAGATTCTATTGTACCCCCCACACACCTCCTCCAGTAATTGCAAACTGTCTGGCTGGTAGACACACTCATGCAGCCTGAGCACATTTAGCAGCCAGGCAGTTCGAAACTACAAACGGATACATCTAGTAATAATAAAACATACCTAATGAGAAAATACCAGACATATAACATGTTATATGTCTGGTATTTTCTCAGTTTGTTTTTTATGTGTTTATATTTTGGGGCTGCAAAAAACAGTACTGAAAAAAAAAGGGTTCCAACTAAAGTAAAAAGTTTGGGAAACCCTGGTCTAACCAGCTTTGTCTGTCTGTCTGTCTGTCACACTCCATGTATCCAATCCATATTCCTTAACTTGCTGGCAAGAATATCGTGGGTGACCATGTCAAAAGCTTTGCTAAAGCTGGCACTGGGAGGACCAGAAACAACTTATCTGAATATTCATCATTTGATTAATGAATATGCAAATGAATGTTACTGGTCCTCCAAAAGTTCGTGAATGGATTTACTGGTCCCCGTGTCAAAAAGTTTGGGAACCCCTGGTCTAGACAGTGCTTGGTCCTGCCATGAGGGCAGGGGACTAGACTTGACGACCTCTCAAGGTCCCTTCCAGTTCTAGTATTCTATGATTCTAAGCTATTTTGAAATAACTATTGCAGAATAGCTTATTTTGAAATAAGCGTGTAGTGTAGACGTGCCCTAAGTGATTATCTGAATTCCTTCTACACCATCAAACTCCTCTAGTCACTGAAACACCCATAATTTAAGACAGTTTCTGAAGTATGGATAATCTCTTTTATGTTAACTGATTTGTGAGCATGGGGATGCATCCCGTCATTTTGTCATTCTTTACTCTTCAGTCTCAAGATATTTCAGTGGGAAGTTCTACATGTGTTCAATGGCAAGACATCACCACTTTCCCAAGAATTCAGCAGCAAAGAATCTGGCATATTCTACCACTAAACTGTATTCCAGAATAAAAGATTTGTGTTTGTAGGCTTCTAGCCCACATATTTGTGAAGACAGCCTAGAAAACAAGACCCAAGTACAATGATGTAATGTATTTATGTGAGTCTGCAGAAAGTCTAAAAAAAGTCTCAGGTGTGAATTGCTAACACCTTCACTTCAATGGGTTGAACTGGAAATCACAAAGTGGAAGTTTAAATGTCAGTTTCACTTGCTTATCATTTAACTGACCCATGCACGTGACATGCTTATCCTCCCACTCCTCTACCCTATCGCAAACTTGGCTCCAACTCCCCATGTGCCAAAATCTAAACTGTCCAAGAGCTTCCCCTTCACCAAACAACTTCTTGATGTAACTATGCTGTCAATACAAAATCTCCTTCATAATGTGGGTATGGTATGGCATACTGTAAACTGAATTCAATACCAAGACCAAGCTTCCTTCTAAAGCTCACAGCTGCTTAATGAGCACTGCCCAGATAGGGGCTCAGGACTCAGGGCCGCATTATGACTTTCGTGGGCCCTAAGCACTTTTGCCTTCGTGGGCCCCTTCCTCCATAAAAAAAAAAATATTTTTGATATAACTTTAAATACTTCAACATTTTTTTTTTCTGTTTTAGGCAAAATTTAATAGATTTTAGTGGGCCCTAAAAGTTTCATTTTTTTCTGATGTGAGAAAAAAATTAAAACATTTTCTTCGACCCTAAAAGTTCATTTTTTTCTTCTTATTTTAAAAGAAATTAAAACATTTTTGTGGACCCCTAAAAGTATCGTGGGCCCTAGGCACTGAGCCTAATGGATAAGTCGGCCCTGTCAGGAGTCCCGCACAGAGCTTCCTGGCTGGGGGAGGGGCTCTTCTCTCTCAGCAACAGCAGCAGCTCCCTGCTGAGTACAGAGCAATGAGTCTCTCCCTGCCCATAGGGACGTGTCCACTTCCTACTGTCTGGGAGAGAATCACTGTGCTGTCCTCAGCAGGAAGCTGCTGCTATTGCTGAGTAAGAAGTGCCCTTCCTCCACTCAAGCAGCTCTGTGCATGAGTCCTGAGAGTCAGGCTGGACGGAGCTCATTAAACAGCTGAGGGGCTGTGCTGCCACGCAGGGAACTATGACCAAGACATCTAAATTACTGAAGCAATACATTTTTAAAACATTTAAATTAAACTTCAGATTATCTTCCCATCAGCCTCCCTGCTATAACATTCAGGCATTCATGGCTGCAGAATTTAAGTCCAACTATAGGTCTAACCTATTACAGGGACCCTTGGACCCAAAGACATCATAGAGGGGCTCTCCAAACCCAGAGATTGAATTAAATATGCAAGTGCATTTCTCATGAGAGCCAGCCTCTACGCGGACTTTTAGCAACAAACCTTCACATATATCACACAGTATTCCTTTCTCCCCTGCTGCCACTTTTAGCCACTGGAAAAGACACAACAGGATAAATGAAACCATTGTTAGGGGATTTTGAAAATATTAGGCTTCTAAAATAAAAGCTAGTTTATATAGGATCTACAGAACATTCCCCAAAGATTCAAGAACTGACAGAAATACTGATCTCCATATGATGCCCCTGCATGGAGCTTCTTTATTGCAACATAAAACTAATGCAGCAGAAGGAGAAGAATACATTGTATTTAAAATTCTTTAATTGAAAATACTTTTGAAAGGGCAAGATAGAAGTAATTTGTATATTAGTCAGAAAAGTAAATTCTAGTGGTTTATATACTTCCATACATTTAAAGAACTCTTAATATTGGAAACAGTCTTATGTCCAGTAGACAAAAATTAAGTACAGCCCCTATCCTGCAAACTCAGACAAATAAACTAAACCTCACACCCTCTAGGACAGGGGTGGGCAAAAGGGCGTCCATGGGCCGGATCTGGCCCACCAAGCGGGTTGATCCGGCCCATGGAGGTCCTGCCGCTCCCCCGCCCCCACACCAATTAGAGCCTGGGGGTAGGGGCGTGCATGAAACTTCCTCCCGCTCTGGCAGGACCACGTAGCACTTTGAAGTGCCGTGTGCTGCTCCCAGGGTGGGAAGAGACTTCACGCGCTCCCCTGGCCCCAAGCCCTGATTGGCCTGGGGGTGGGTGTAGCATGCAAAGTTTCCTACTCCCTGCAATGAGCGTGTGGCACTTCAAAGTGCCATATGCTTGCGCAGGGCTGGGGCAGGATGAAGGAAACTTTGCGCAGCTCCCCCGCCCTGATTGGCCTGGGGGGAGCTCAGGAAGCCTCCTCCCACCCTGCAAGGAGCTTGTAGCACTTTGAAGTGCAGCATGCTCCTCGCAGGGCAGAGGCAGGGTAGGAGGAGACTTCATGTGCTCCCCCGCCCCCAGGCCCTGATTGGCCAAAGAGGAGTGTGTGAAGCCTCTCCCCACCCTGCCAAGGGCATGAGTACCTAGTGGGAAGGGGAGGCAAAGGGATTTCCCCACCGTCCAGACCAATCATGATCTGTGGGTGGGGTAGCACAGAAGCATCTTGGCTCCGCCCCTTCCAGTTTATGCCCTACCCCTTCCGGGGTGGCCCCATGCCAAAAAGTATTGCCCACCCCTGCTCTAGAAGGTTCACACTTTGTGCTGGCATCCACCCATATATACAAGTTTGCAGGACCAAGGCCTGCTTTTACATCTTTCCAGGAGGTGCAACATGAAAAGAGCCAGCCCCACTGAACTTATGTCCCATATTTCATCTGGTCTACAACAGCTAGAATCTATTGGGAAATGAATAACTTACTTTTAACAATATTTTATTCTTTTGCAAACATAGAAGCAATAGTTCCATGAGAGCCCTACTCAACTATGAAAAATTGTGATGCATCATTAGCATAAACAGCCTACCACCACACTGCATTGCTTTCAGGGAAAAATACTTTACACTAAACAAGAAGTCCATCACACACCAGAAGACTTCTCTTTGAATTTACTTGACTCCTATCACAGCAGGTTTGGCCTCTTATAGGAATTTTTTCCCAGCATGCTTTGTGGGAGGCTGGCCCTTTATATTTGACAGAACCAGCCAAATGCAGGCCTAAAATGGCCATTTAAAACTAGCAACTTCTAACTGCACCTTCCTTTGTGGAATTGGTATGACCTTCTTATTACAGGTTCTTTTTTATTGCTAATGCAGCAGATAGCATTTGTCAAATGGCAAAAATGACTGGAACTGATAATTATGTTCATCTGCAGAAATTACAAACAGTGAAGAATAAACATGTATAACATTTTAAGAATGCAACTTCCTTCCAGAATATTATTCTGAACGTTACTTTTTCAGAGACTATTTGCTTAATTTGAATTTTGAATTATTTTGTGTTAGCAGTAATGCTTTATACGACACTTCTGCTTTTGTATTGCTCATGTGTATAAATGAATCAGAGCTATTTTTCTGCTTTGCTTTGGTGAAAGGTTTTCTCCCTTTTAGCAATCTGCCTTTTATATGCAAAATTCAGTTACCACACTTGGGGCCAAACTAACAGCCGGTGCTGTTAAAGGCAATTCCACTGAGAAACTCTTACACCAGCAGTGAATTTGGACTCTGGTTTTAAATATTTAAATATTATTCAGACGATTAGCTAGCACTTTCTGCAACTGAAAGTCACTTTAAAAAAATCAGTCGTGTTATTATTTTATACCCTCAAAATACTATAAAAGCCATACTAAAGACTTGAGAGAGGAGGAGGGTGACACTAGTCACTGTAGCAACTGCCAAAAAGTACTATGTACACAGCTGGAAGAAAACTACTTTTTCTAGCAAAGAGAATTGTTTGTAGTCATCTGCTGTGTTTGCACTTTAATGTTAAGCTTTCCCTGAAATGTTTACTACCCAATAGCTGTTGCCTGCATAGTCTCAGACACTACAATATTTTTCCTTTCATGTGAGAAATTGTGTGCCCACTCAGGAACCGTATTTGGCATGCAGCAGGTTGCATTCACCTACATTCTGTTTCATGGGAATACAGCATTGGTTACGTGTCTCATTATAGATGGATTCTATTCTAGTAACAAAGACCTCATCTTCACTTTTCCTTTAGACTGAAAATAAAGCTGGAAATCATTCAAGCAAGCCCTCTGTGCACAGAGTTTCAACCATAGAAATCAGAGTGAGTTTTGTGTACTGAGGTTTGTTGGATTGGGTAATTTGGTATACACATTTTAGCCTCCTCCTGTGTACTACAATCCATATGAAAGTCTGCAAAGAGACGATGAAAAAAAAACCCCACTAGTTGATCACCCTTTGCTTAAAGAGGAGCTATGCCAATCAAAAAACACCAGCAGTCAGAAATGTATCTGTATCTCCTTTTCTCCCTTTATATTGCTACTAATTATATTATATATGTTCAGATTCATTTTTTCCTCACAGCATTTAAAATCCAAATTTTGCTTATGATTCAAACCAAAGTATACATTTTTCCATTGATTGTGAGGAAAATATCAAACCTGGGTTATCAGTAACACTACTACAAAGCAGAAAACAATAGGAAAACTTTAGTATACACACAGTGTTAGATTTAAAAAAAAAATCCAGCAAATGCAGCTACAAATTATCTACCTTAACATTCTCCCCTAGTGGAGAATCTTCTCTGAATGCTAATGCTTCTCACCTGTGAGATGATTCTCCTCAATAAAATTAGAGCTACATTCCCCCCACCCCCTCCCAAAAAAACCCCAAAAGCAATGTAGGGTTGGACATCTCTTCCTCTTCCCCCCCTCCCCCCGAAAAAAAGGGGGGAAGCAAAAAGGAACAAAGGTCAAAATTACCCAGAAGTAACCGATTGAGTATCTTAAGTTCTTAATAGGGAAGGCAGGAATTATTCTGGTGAAGCTCTTTAGCCTGTTTTATACAGGAGGTCAGATTAATCACAGTGGTCTCTTCGGTTCTTGGAATCTGTGAAAAGAGATTTGCTGCATGCTGTTCCACGGTGTGATGTAAGGACTTGAAATGTATCAGAATAATTGTTGAGGTAGTTTTTAAATTATAGGACTTTGTTGCTGAATGATTATGCTATGGATGTGTTAATAAATGTTGTTGTTATAGGAAGGTTAATAAAACAATACTTTGTTCCTTTGATATGCTAGTTTAAATCCTAAACACAATGAAAATATTCTTTACTATCTCTGGTTAGCAGATCCTTTAAAGTTTAGACAATCTCTTTGGGTACCGCTACACAGCAGGGCTAAAGTCGAATTAATCTATGCAACGTTAGCTACGTCAATTGCATAACTTCAATCAAATAACTTAATTCAGTTTTTGGCACTGCCTACACACATTCTTCCTTTGACTTCCCTTGCTCTTCATGAAATGAGGGTTACCACGAGTCGGAGTAAGCAGTCCTCCAGTTTGACATTATTTCGAAATAAAGGCTTGTAGCGTAGACGTGCTCTTTATTATTTCGGAATAATGTCAGTTACTCTGAAATAACGTTGCTGACACAACTTTTAAATCAAGACAGGATGTTCTAAAAAATATGCTGTTGGGAAGTTCTATGGCCTTTGTTATATGGAAGGTCAGACTAGATGATCTCAATGATCCCTTCTGGTCTTTGAAATCTACAGTCTCTGAAGTAGGGATGTCAGTGTGTAGATGACTACACGATTAACCAATAAACCTGGGCTTATCAATTAATACACACATTTCCTTCCCTCCTCCTCTTCGCTACCTCTGTAAGCCTGAGCCTGTCACAGACAGAGGCTGCTTCTTGGTGGCCTCCCTTCCTCTCTCCCCATGCTGCTGCCTCTGATTGAGGCTAAACTTTGATGTGGTTAGACGACTATTCAATTACATGCTATCTAACAACCCTACTCTCAAACTTCACTCCTATAACTGGTCCTCCTAACTTTTATATGTCTTCAGTTTATCTTAATTCACTATTTCACTGGGACTATTCATATGAGTGAAGTTAATCATATACAAATCTCTTTAGAGGATCTTGTTTTACCTTGCAACATACTAAACAAAACACAAAAAGTGTTCAGAAAGGGATTTTGTAAAATAGTTGTCATTGCCAACCCTAGGCACAGAAGACAGTTAAAGCAGGAAGAGACTATGAAGTTTTTTTGTTTACAAGAATAATGAACTTTTCCTTAAGAAAAGTATTCCTGAAAACATAATGCGAGGGGTTCTTACTGCTATATTTTGGAATCCTCTTCCACTCTCCAATGTATCAAAGTCCACAGTTTAGCTATAGATTACATATTTACTGATACTTCTTCCTCAGATCCTGATTGTGTTTTATACTTTGCTGCTTATCTACTCCCATTGACTGCTCTCAAAATGAGGTAACAGCTGTTCTGCATGAGTAAAGGTAACAGAATCAGACAGGTAATAGTACAAATGGGAAAACCTATTTAATTTGTGATAGCTGCACTAAATTATATCACTCTTCACTGGTTTAGCCTAAATCCTCGAAAATTGAGCCATTGTTGCAGGGAAAAAGTAACAAAACACAAGCAATTCCTTGACAAAAGTAGTTACTAGAGCTAAATTAAGGTTATCTTAAAATGGGTGCAGCCCATTGATTTACCTTCTGAAGAGATTAATAATGAAGAAAGTATTTCAGATGGAACTGATAGTATATCATTAGAGCTGGACTAAAGCTATGAGTATTTAAACATTTGTTTGAATAAGAACTCAGTGTGTTTTGGTGGGATTTGTGACTCCTCTCCTTAAACTGTTGCATTTGCAGAAGCAAAATGTTTTTGGTAAGAATGTATCCAGAAATACAGTGTTGGAAATAATGTACAAATAGATATGCACAGAGCTATATTGAAAGCTCTGCTTCATATCTCTGTTTTTCTGGTGCCCAACTGGTATTGCACAAAGGGTGTATTTTTTACAGTGGTAAGGAAGTCTTCCCTTTGGATGAAAGGCATTGTATAACGGGTTTTATATTAGCTTCTGGCTGCTATTTCTTTCCACAGAGGATCCCTAACTACCAGGATAGGCATTTTTGTGGCTCTTCCCATTACACATTCTTACATGGCCTAATCTACTCCACTCGCCACTGGGAGCTGTTTAACATTACAATTCAGGTTTTCAGTGCCAAGTGGTATTGACCAATGTCATACATATAAACGTAAAAACTTTTGCCAATCAGATGAAAACCAACATAAATGCAAAATTAAAGGACAGCTACTGTATATCTAGGCAGCAACATGACTGAGAAGGATGACAAAGGATAATGGGTAATAACTAAATTAGCTTATAGTGTAAAACCACAGCCTTCTCCCCCAATCCTGCAAAAGGTAGTGCTATTCTGTGATACAACTCTCTTCTTTATTCACACACGAAGTACTAGTGCTGTTCTACGGAGTCTTGCTGTGCGTGCACCTGGACTATTCGCTCCAGTCTCACTATGATATGTAGGTAAACTAAAGAAAAGATAAAACAGGAAACACAAAAATGGTACAGGGATTTGGAGGATAAAACATAGGAGGACAGATGCAGGGAATTTGTTTCACTGAGAAATAATACAACTTGGGGGAACTGATCACAGTTGATAAACAGCTTCAAGATAATATACATGAAAGAAAAGATTTATCCATAGCCTCTCAAGAGAGTAGGATGAGTATGTGGAGTTTAAGATAAATATCAGGAACATATTTAGCATTAACAACCCTACTTGTTTTAGTCAAGGCACCATGACAATTGGCATTTAAGCTTGATACAGAAAATATTAATGGAAATTATATAGGGCCAACTAACTCTGTTTGTAGCCATCTTTGTCCACACATTCCAGTCCTAGGAGACTACAGGTTGAACCTTTCTTGTCCAGCACTCCATGTGTCTGGCAACATCTGTTGTCTGGCTTGATTTTAGTTACCCAGATGTCCACTTATCATGGCCAAGTTTCCCGCAGTCCCATAAAGTTTGTTTACAGGCACCAGTCCTGGCTGTCAGTGTTCTGTGCTGTTATTTAGTTCTAATTTACCCCTAAATGTCTTCTAAGAACCCAGTAAGTAGTGGAAGTGTTGGTAATGCTGCTAGGCAATACTGACTTCCCATGGCTTGGCAAATTCTCTAGTTTGACCCCGGTCAGGTCCTGAGAGTGTTGGACTAGAGAGGTTCAACCTGTGCCAACAGCTCTAACGGGCCATTACAGCTGCCAACCATCAGCTTGGGTAAGGGAGCCCTGGCAAGGTTTCCTAAACCAAAAGTCAGGCTGGTCGTGATGGCATTGTGCTAACAGATCAGGAATGGACACTTCTGAAAAATGCACTGAGGAGATCAATCCCATGGGTGTTGCCCTACTGTGGGTGGATCCTACCTTTCACAGATACCTTTTGTACTTTGACAACACTTGTCATACCAACAAGGCCTTACTGAATTGAGTGCACAGAGCCAGCCACAATGGCACACAAGACAAAGTCCCCTATAAAGGTCCATGAGAATTCCTGGTAGATCTCAGTCTGTCCCAGAGCAGGGCAGAACAGAGTAATCCTGGAACCAGGATTCTGCTCCGTTCTGCTCACTCATTTAGGATGGGAGCTCTTACTGGACTCATTAGTTCTTAACTGGCAAGTTTTTAAGCTCTAACAGAGGGACAAAGGGTGCCTGACAGGTAGTAGTACAGTATCGAAATATCAAGTCACCTTTTAGCCACAGGCTGAAATACTTGGACACACCAGAGTTCTGCAGAGCTCCACTGCAATGCATGCTACATACTACCATTACACTAGCTAATATAACAAAACCCAAGTCTCTTTTCAGGAGAGCCAACAGCCACGCTGGGCCCCAGGGCAGGGAAGAGAGTGGCTCCATGTACCTGGAGGGGCAGGATATCAGCACCGCCAAAACCATGCCGTGCATGGAGTCGACCATGCGGTACCCCCACCATTGGGCAAAGTAGGCGGGGAAGGGCCTAGTTCCATGTTCCCAGCAGTGCATGGAGTCTACCATGCGGTGCCCATGCCTCCTCAAGCAGCCCTCTCAGCCACCTAGAGCACAGCGTGCTTTGCCAGCGATTTAAAGAGCTCAGGGCTCTGGGACCTGCCCCTGCCACAATAGCCAAGCCCTGGGGCAGTTGCTTCCTTTACCCTCCCATCAGCAGGCCTGTCTCTTGTTACTAATTGTATAGTATGAACCAAAGGCAGGTTTTGGCATTCAACTCCCCTGTTTAGAGACACATGATACTTGTATACTGCAAACTGCGTAGGCTGCTGTTAGTTTAATGTAGTCACACCTATGTTCACAGATACGAGTTACATATTACTCAACTCAACCAGATAAAGGCAGAGACCATATGCAAATTTGCTTCTCAAAAATCCTTTGTGGTTTAGAACATGAAGTTTATAAGCTAATTTAAAGATAACTATATAAGCAATATAACTGAAAATAAGTGTGGAAAAGCTTATTTCAAGGGAGGTATGAGTAATGAAGTAATCATAAAAAAAAAAGATAACTAAGGAAAAGCTTCATTTTGAAACAGCACTTGGACAAACCTCAATGCAATTCTGAACAGTGATAATTTGAAATGAACAACACAGAAATGATTAATCTAGTTGCAAATTAAGCAGGGATAAGGGCAGTTTTTGTTGCAACCTAGCACACGGTTCTTGTATCAAGATATTGTTATTGGAACAAACAAAACTTAACACATAGAGCTTTAAAAATCTATTTGTACCAGTGATAAGTATGAATTTTCTCTGTGAGTGTCCAACAGCTTTTACAGAGACCTTTCATTTAAGTTGCTGGCCCTGCTATTGCCAAGAAAACCCTCCAAAATGTGAAGTGTGTTAACTACTGCGGTGCTGTCTTCCCAAGTCTGCAGAAAGAGTTTCCATGCTGCTACTGCTGTTGCTTCTTAAGAGTTTTCCCATGAGTGAAAACTGTTAACACTAAGAAAAATATGGACATCAGTGAAACAGAGAAATTTCATTCTGATACTGCTTGGGAAAATATAATATGGGCACCAGAGTTGTTTCCAGAGATGGAAAATTGAGATTGCACAGGGTAACAGACCCACTATTCAGCTTCCTTAGACAACAAATTTTGGGAAAGGCACGGGAACAGAGCTCCCCTGACCCATGCCTACTTTTGTAGCAGCTGTGAGGCACTGACATGGATACATAGGAAAAATGCACTTGTTCCCTTCCAGCAGCTTATCGATGAGGTTTCAGATTTAATCTGCTGTCTAAGAGTACGTCTACACGTGTTCCCTAGTTCGAACTAGGGATGCAAATGTAGGGGACCAAAATTGTGAATGAAGCGGGGATTTAAATATCCTGCGCTTCATTAGCATGATCTCACTGGCGCATTACTCCTCTCAACAGCGGATTCAAACCAGGAAGTGCATGCCCGGACGTGTTAGTTCAAACCAAACCCCTTGGTTCAAACTAACGTTACTCCTCATTTTTTGAGGAGTAACGTTAGTTCGAACTAATGTGTCCTGGAGCGCAGTTCCTGGTTCGAATCAGCTGTTGAGCGGAGTAATGCACCGGCGAGATCATGCCAATGAAGCGCAGGATATTTAAATCCCTGCTTCATTAACAATTTCAGTCGCCTACACTGTCATCCCTAGTTCGAACTAGGGAGCAAGTGTAGATGTACCCTGACACTCAAAAACCCATACAAAAGATGATGCCTTTAGCAGATTACACAGAGAGCATCTTGGTGAGAATTTCCCAACAACTGGGAAGGGAGGAGCTGACTGATTTGGGCACTGTCCTCGGACACTTCCATTTGCAGCCTTTGCCTCCTATGTTTAGGCCTCTCGCTATCAGTTGTCTGATAAAATCTGTAAGCAGTGGGTGTGAGGACTATGCTAGAAAAGTAATACAGAGTTCTGAGACTAGGGCATGATCTATACAGAAAGGTATAACTGTCTAAATTAAATCTGTTTTTAAACCCATTTACTTAAACTAGGACAAACCTTTGTGGTGGACCCTCTTGTTTTTGTATTTTGCTTCATCTTAAATCTGTTGCCAGTAAACTGAAACCAAATGCAAAAAAACAAACAAACCTGTTAAACTGAACTAAATGTGGCAACATGGGAGCTTGTGTAACTTTGTCAGATCCCATCGCGGGCAGGCAGAATTGAACACAAAAACTTTGAAGCTTAGTGTATGAGATCTGCTTCATAAACTAAAAGGCATGTGGCTTTTAATTAAGGCTATAGCAGACTCAACCTAGAGCTGGGTTAGATGCCTTTAAAGAAGGACAGACATCAAGCAAGCATGGGTTACGCTTGCACCAGTATAACTAAATCTGCTTACATTCAGATGTTAAACCGGGGCAACTTTCTTCCACAGACAAGTCCTGATTAATTTTGGAATGGAAAGCAGAAAAATAAAAGAAACAGGAAAATGTGCACTCCAGCTATTCCGGACCAGCAGAACAGCTCATCAGCAATGTGGGAAGCGGTTGGAATTTACAGTATCCTGGGGAACTGCTCTAAATTGTGCCAAGCAGCAGCCAGAATCCAGTGTCACAAAGCCAACCTCCTCCCATTCCTTTCAGTGGCAGCTTCTGAGCCGCACACCTCAGAACTGCAGCCTCATCCAAGGAGAGGCAACTTCCATTCTGCAATAACCTCCACCGTTATTCTGACATGCGTTGAACCTCATTCAGAAAATCTTGGCAGCATGGATTTACGATGCATTATGCGAAAGGACCTTGTAATACTTTTCTGGGTATGTATAAAGGTGAGATTGGGCATACTTCCATGCCTTGCAGCAGGTTGGAGCACTTGGGCATGGTTTTAAATAGATGCATTGGGGGAAAGGGCCTTTTTTAGCCTTGCTTTATAGTGTGAAAAACAAAAAGAGACATTAAATCCAGCACGCTGCTCAAGCAGTAAGGCTCGGAGATAAGCCAACAAAAGCAAGAAAATTTGGCATTCAGATTCTCTATCTGACTCTGTCTTGTAGTATAACAGTATATGTTGGACAATAAATCACATCTAAGACTCCTGTATTAGTTAGACACAAGAGAGGTCTTAAGGATAAAGTGGCATTTAATTTCTTTGCCTTTGTTGTTTAAACCTGATTCTTAATCATTGCACTTGCAAAGTCAGAAGTTCAGTGTGTGACATGAACTTAAGTAGCATGATTTAGCAGGGTACAGCTTTTACCAAGTACCTTAAATAGAAAGCAAAGGGCAACCCAGGGCACCCAAGTAATGTGGATCTCACATGGGACTTTAGAATATTTACAAAACAGATGCTGTAGATGTGCTGTAGGAACATGCACCAGCCATGAGAAATCCATATTTCTCTTGTTTGTGAATTGGCATCTACCCATCAGTCAGATATAGGTCTAGCTACAAAGGGTTAGTTTTCTTAAGCTATTTTTTTCTTTAAATTTGTAATTTTAGTGCATTTCATACTTTGTACTTAAATAACTTTATTTTACCCAGTGCTTCAAATGGAACAAAAGTGTATTCTGGTTTGTGCTAAATCAAACTGACGTATGCACCAGAGGTTGATGTGCTAATACCTAAAGCCATCACCCTTGCTGTAACCCTGTACTGCTGATAGATCTGTGACAAATGGATAAATGTAGACCAGGTAAATGCAGACCAGATTTACTTATTGAAATTCTCAAGTGTCTGCTGAACACTGAATATTCATCAGCTAATACAATTACACTTAACAGAAGTTACATGCTTTAAATGGCATGAAAAGCAGTTTGTACAGCTTAGGTTGAACCTCTTTAGTCCAGCACCCTGGGGACCTAACCTGTGTGGAGCCAGAGAATTTATTGAACCACGGGAGGTCAATGTTGTCTAGCAGCATTACCAACACTTCCACATCTTACTGGGCCCTTAGAAGACATTTAGGTGTAAATTAGAGCTAAATAGCAGCGCAGAACACTGAGAGTCAGAACTCGTGGCTGTAAACAAATTTTATGGGACCACAGGAAATTTAGCCATACCCATGATAAGTGGAGATCTGACTAATTAAAATCATGCCGGACCATGGCTGTTGCTGGAGCAGACTAGAGAAGTTCAAACAGTACTATGCTCATCGTAACTGAGCTCCGCAGTGTATTATGTCCCCAACAGTTTTTAACAAAATTATTACTACATTACATAAAACACATCACACAATGGATAAATACCATTCAACTCCTGTATTGCATCCTGTTAAACAAACACTACTATTATTTTCTTTCATGTGGTACTATCACCTTATTAGAACTAAGGAATTTTACAAATCTAATTTATTTTTACCATTTATGCATTTTTTGCTTGGACAATGAGTCATTTTTATACCATTCAATTTCTGTTCTAATCTGTTCTGCCATGGTCCTGCAACATTATGGCTGCACATAACACAGGCACATTGAAAAAAAAAGTCATTAACATAAACATCTTCCAAACATTGTAACGAATAATTAATTTCTCGAACTTAAAAATAAACACATAAACATTTATTTTATAGGCCTAAAACTGACATTGTTCTTTTATTGTCTCCAAGAAATTATACTTCCCTTAAATGTGTTAGAGGTGCTATAGCATTTTGTCGCTTATTAAATGCAGAACGATGGAGGTGTATCATGCACACAATAGATTAGTTTGTGCTGCCAAATATCTGCCATAAGAAGGATTGTGAGGTAGGGCTGTAAAAGAGTAGTCGATTAGTTGACTACCCGATAAGCTTATCGAATCAACTGCTCACCATTTCCCTGCCCTTTGCTGCCTCTATGTCAGAGGCAGCAAGGAGGAGGGGGAGAGAAGCCAGTGCTAAGGGGAGCTGGCTTAAAAGCTACTCTAGCAGCTGCTCCTGTCAATGGGGCATCTCAGAAGGGAAGCTGGGACCATAGTTTCCAGCAAGGCATGTGGCTGCATGGCCACGCACAAAAAATTCTTCCCCTGCCCACCTCCTCCAGAGAGCCACACAGCAGCACTCGCGTAACAGGCAGCTTCTCCGGCAGGTGGGGCTGGCTGAGACAGCATAGTGAGAGAGCCCCAGTGCTGCAGCTGCGTGGGGAGGAAGGCAGCTAGGAATGGGACATGCTGCATGGTGGGGGCGGTTTCTGCTCCAGCGGCCAGGAATGTGTGTGTGTGTGTGTGTGTGTGTTAATAAATTGAGTGCCACAGCAGCATTCATCCAAACCAGCACACAGAACCTCAATATTGACAGGCAATCCAAAACTCATTCCGCTCTTGGTTGGAAAATCTTAGAGGGAACACTGCTTGGGACCCTGCGCAAACAGCAGCTTCTGGACCCAGCATGAGCACCGGGACTGAGGGTGCCAGGACTGAGTAAGCCCAGTTCAGTTCCGCCTCATGCCGGGTCCAGGAGTTACCCCTGCTGCAGTTCAAATATAGTAGGAGCCAGGCTGTCTGCACTCCCAGTTCTTACTACATTTCAACTGCAAAGCTGCAGCAGGGGTAGCTCCTTCTGAGCACCTTCTCTTATTGAGTAATCGTGTAGTCGATACAAATTGTATCAACTACACCATTACCCAGTTACCAGCCTCTTAACATCCTTAATATGAGGTCTTCCACTTCACTGTTTCACATGCAACAAAATGCTGAATTCATTTCCTAACATTAGAAAATCTTTTTGTTAAACAGCAGCTCTGTTTTGAGTTCCAAACCATGGTACTCCCAAACGGTTCATCCCAAAAATCTGACTTGTCTACAGAGTGATGCACATGTCTTTTTAACACATATTGCTGATCTTACACAAGAGAGATGGTATTTGCCAAATAGCTGCACTGAGGGAAACAGTGCATTTCCTTTGTTAAAATATAATATGTATGAGACACATAGGAACAGAATTATAGATTTCTCCAGTGGCCAAAAATATTTTTTCTGTAATCTGAGAGAAATTCAAAGAATTTTAGACTTTTTTAATGTTTCCCTAGTTTTTAACAATGGTCCCTGTGCTTTGGTTAGTAATGTCTACAACACTGAAGACTTTATCTATGCAGATATACGTAAGCAGATACCAGAGGAGCACATTTTCCCAGAGGCTAAATATGCTTATATCAGATGTTACAGCAGAGGGTAAACATTTCTGAAAGTCAACTGTAATGTAATATGCCTAAAATGGGTACTGAGCAACACACGCTTTGAAAGTAATGGGTTAAGTTCCTTTGCCTTATTTCCTTGTAATACCTTTTCTCCTAGACCATGCAGCCTTTTGGTCTCTGACAACACTAACATGAAGGGCTGTAGAACTGGAAGACCTTTCTGCTTTGATCGGGGAAGACAGTGACCATACATACACATACTCATCAGACTGTTACAGAGCATCCATGGCATGGGCCTCTCTGGATAAGAGACACCGTTATCATAACAGTTAACTAAAACAATCAGGTTGTGATTAATTCTAGTCATCCAGATACAAATATGAAAAAATAAAACCCTTTGCTGAGTTGTAAAAACTCCTTTTACCCAAGTCTTCCAACTACTCAATATACCCAAAAAGCAAAATAAAACTCCAGGACAATTGCAGTATTCTCGAATATGAACAATGCTGGCATTACACAATATCCATTAAACTAAGTACACTGTATGCACATACAGCTGAAATATGTATAATAGAAAGGTTACATTAAATTAGGCATCTTGTTTAAATCTAAAAAGTTTACACATTTCAACATTAGATGCTTACAATCAACATGAATTATTTTCTTAAAATAAATATGTATCCAAGCTGAAATATTTTCAGCAAATTTTAAAGATAAAAAGTTAGTTTAGTCAATTATATTACTGTTTAAGTTTCGTATGGATTATGCATGAGAGTAGTCTTAATTTTCTTCAAGAGTGCATAATTTCATGTTCTAAAACTACCATCTCCCACTGAACCAAAGAACTTCCTTAAAATACCATGTATCAAGATAAGACAATCTCTGACCGACAGAAACTTTAAATGTAATACTTCAGATTTCCTCTAAACCACTTCACTATAATCAGATGAAAAATGTAAAGTACACCACACGCAGTTCCTTATCCAAATGTTAGAGCATCATAACATCTCTTTTTATAACTCAACTCTTAAAAGGTAAGTTAAAATCATGTTCAAGAAGTACAAATAACTTCAAAGCTTGAGTACATTTGGAAGTTTATGTAACACTGACTGTTTAAACTACACAATGAACCGCCACAAAAAATATCTACTGAGACACCTGCTACATGTACTTGAAAATCCAAACTTTGATACATTATCAAATGTTCCCTGCCAATTTTCAATTTACCTTACACAATGTTTGTATTATAGTTCCACTTACTAACATTATAGAACTGTCTGTCTGTTTTGCTGAGCAAGTATCTTTACCCATGTTAATTTCCTATCACTGTCCACAATTTAAAAAGTTGCTACATACCTGCAGTTAGGAGGAGGATCAAGAGTTATTTCAGCTAGCTCCTTCTGAATTCTGTGGGTGAAATGAGAACAGACACAAAGCACTTGAGAGAGTCTATAGAATAAAACAGGAATTACACTGCCCTCTACCACCATGCAGTTAAATGCAAGACTGGCTGTGCCTTCAGTAATGCTAACATGGCTGCTTCCTCTTTGTTCTCAGAGGCATAACCCAAATCCCATAACAGAGAAACTTTGCAGCTTTTTTCTTACTTGATACAATAAACAGACAGAACATTAACACCTGAGCTACATAGGAATATCCCACAAGTACTCATAAAAGTAACTATTATCCATATCTAAATGTTTTTTACCAGAAAGATTTTCTTTTCAAGCTTATATGCAAATGAGGGAAGGGAGGGGAGAGAAACTACACCAGCGTATTTGACAGTGACTTTAAACCAGTGTAACACAGCTGTAACTGAGGCTGCATTAACAAGCTATAACATGAACAAATACATGTTTTTTACAATACTTTACCTGCTACTTCAGACAGTATTTAAATAGAAAATCTGTAAATTTCCCAACCTGCTTTTATTACTGGAATAATCCATGGAGAATCAACTTTGCTTCTGTATACACCTTGTGCTACACCTCTTCACCCAACACAATACAATATTTTTGCTATTATTTATATAATATTAGTAAAATAATTATCATCTATGATCATTTCACTGTCCCCTTTGATAAAGTTCTAAAAGTGTTAAGATCCAAAATATTTTCTAAACTTTTTTTTGCCAATTTAATAAGTTATCCAGAAAAAAATACACCTGGTTTTAAATATATTAATTACTTTTAAGTCTGATGGAATTTTATTTCTTGTTATTAATTATATGCAAACCAAGACATAAATACTTTTTAGAAAAGAGGGCCCATAAAAATAAGACCAACCAGTTATCAATATGCTAATGTTTCCAATTTAAATGAGATAAACAGAACCTGTTCCTGACAGACCTTTCAGGAATAGTCACATTAAGTTCAATTAGACGATTCAACAGTATGCAACAGAAGTGGAATCTGACCCCATTATGATTAAGGGAAGGAAAATCACATGGAAATATTCAGAGGTGATATTTCCTGTACAATACATCTCAAGATTTTTAAAAGGGTGGCAAAAGCATTATCTTAAACATAACATACTGCAAGTTATAAAAATAATATAACACTTTAGCTTCTTTTCTGAGGGATGCCCACACTACAAATGGTACCATTGCAGCGTGGCAAGTATACACTCTTACCACAGTGACAAAATAAGGGTATCTGTCAGTGCAGTAAATCGATCTCCTCAAGAAGAGGTAGCTAAGGAGATGGAGAAGTTCTCCTGCTGACCTAACAAAGTCACATGGTGCAGAAATTTTCACAGTCTGGCACCTGAGCAATGGAGCTAGGTTGACCCATTTCACTGATAGAGCAGGACTAATTTAAAGTATCTAACTTAGATACTATTATTTTGGAGCTCTATTTCTTTACAAGTACAAAATCAGTGGAAAATAGGTAGTATTTACTGTATGGCTAATGCTTTAACATTCAGGGAACTGGAATACCAACTCCTCTCTCAGGTCTTTATAAAAGTTTGAGCCATGCTGAATAAGCAAAACACATAGTTGTGCAGTAGAGAACTGACTCTAAAGTTAAAATATGTTTTTCCACTGTTACTTTTCAGATCTATTTGCTATTGGCTATAATGTAATATGTATTCCTAAAAAAAAAATGAATGTAAGGTTTAGCAAATTGTTTCATCTCAGAAGACCCTTGCATATGAAAGGATTAAAAGTCTGCCTGTTTCACATGGCTGAAGTTAAAAAAACGCTTCCGTGTATACCTACTGAAAGCCAGTCTAACATACATTGTAAATACAGACATTTTATCAAATAGACTACAAGAGGTTTGTGAAGCTTTTGACACTTAAATATAGAGGGGATATATTCATCTCCAGAGTGATTTTCCAGGCCCTAGTGAAGCAAATGTCCCACTGAAGTTGGTTATTTTTGCAGAATAACATGTTATATTAGGATGCATAAAGGATGTACTGTATGTTGGCATGCAAACAAAGTTATAAGTACAAACCCATCTATTTCTGTGCCAATAACATTTTTATAAATATTTTTATATTCAATAAAACTGATTGTGTGAACAGTACACACAATCTATCGAAATATACCCTAAGGATGGTACTCTACCAAGAAAGAAAAGGCTAATCTTTTGAACGCAGGTGGAAACGATGTTTCTAATTCTTATATTACTTGCAAGGATAAAATTCATATTGGTGAATAAAAGCTTTTAGAAGCCAGTATTTTCATTTTACAAGTTATAATGTTCTTAAGCATCTCTCCCAAAGAAATGTGAGAAGCTTATTTAAAGGTTAGCTTACTGACAGTATCATTATTGAAGCTATTGAATGAAAATCTCATAACTCAAAAAAGTTTGTAATTCAGTAAATGACTCCCTAACACAGCTTTCATCTGCATTAAAAATATAGTGCAAATATGTCTCTCAGTCACTCTTATAGTTATTACCTTTTAGCACTAGTAGATAACTTAGCAGTAGTTTTGCTGGATAGTTTGGTATTTTTCTTCTGCTGGGTTGCAGAAGGTTTCCTTTCTTCTTGTTCTTCAGGTTCTGGTGCTGGTGGGTCCCTTTGATCTGCATCTGAACTACCACTGCTGGTACTTGGACTTTCATCATCTGACCTTTGCCTATCACTGGACATCGTGGTGAACTTTGGGAAAGAGGGACAAAGGAAAAGGGGGTGGGAAGAATAGAAAAGCAGAGTTCACTTTAGGTTGCAGTTTGACAGTTACAAAGTAATATTTACACTTTTTAAATATAGAAAGCTCCAGTTTTTTAAAGCCCAGCTACATTTTTTCATACTTTAGACAATATATCAATTGTTTACTTTGTTCAAAGCCATGGGACAGGGGTTTTAGAAGGGTCCTGCAAGCAATGAACATTAATAACTTATGACACATTGTAAATAACAGACCTTGCTAAAAATGTTGTTTAAAAAGTCACTAATACCCTGCAAATATTTACACTGGAGCAGAGCATTTTATTAGGTCCGAGCAGCCAAATTACCCCCCTCTCTGAGACAATATATTGACAGTAACAACACTCCAACTGATTTCAGATTGAAATTTACACTCACTCTGTCGCTTTGTATTTAAAGGGCCGTGAGGAGGAGGTGTTTAAAAAACACTATACATTTAAAACAACCCAGAAAGCAGAAGCCTCGGTTATTTACATGACCAGCAGCAAGAATTGCATTTTGCTACCACAAAGCTGCTGGAGGGGGAAGAAGCATAATTAAAACTGCACCTTCTGCAAAGCTTTCAACGCCACCGATTCTTGATCAGTTTCTACAAAACACACCGACATTTTTAGGGGAAAAATATATAGACACACGCGGGAGGCACCCAAATTGGAGGAGGGGTGCTGAAAAAGAAAATGAAGCTCCTAGTAGGAAACTGCAGTAGGGTTGAAATGCAGCTTTGCACACACACTCGCCCCCGCCCCCCCTCCCCCCTGCTCGGGCTGGCTTTGTGGGGCGAGATCGAGCTCCCAGCGAGGAGGGTATGGAGGGGTTGTTATGGTAGGAGGCTCTCCAGGATCAGCATGGTATGTGTGCACCAAGTGAGGCGTGAACTCAGTCCCGGCTCCTCTCTCTCCCGGCCACCGACAGGCAGCAAGCGCTGAAAACAAGAACAAAGCTCCCTCTACCAACCTCCCCCCCCCCCCGCCTCCTCCTTCTCCTCCTCCCCCCACCAAGCTCGCCCAGGCTCCTGCTGCAGCCACCTAACCCGCTTCTCCTTTACCTTGCAGGCGTCCTGTCCCGGTGTTAGGTCGGAGGGGAGGGATGGAGGGGGGAAGGGAAGGGGATATGGTATCTGTGGAGGGGCTGGAGGAAGCCGGGGGGATATAAAGCAGCAGAGGAGGCTCTGTGGCCGGGCAGTGTGGAACATTGAGAGTCGGAGCAGGGGGGAGAGACGGGGGGAGGATGCAGTGCGGCTTGATGGCCTTAGGGTGGTGCTGGCGTGTCCCCTTTTTGCAAAGCGGGCTCCCACGGTGGGGCAGGGGGTAAGAGGAGAGAGAACGCGATCTTCCCCTCGGGGGAAGGGCGCCGGATGGAAGAGAAGAGCCGAGCGTTCTATCGCCTCCGCCCCCTTGTGTCGCTACGTTCGGATTCAGAATGTTGCAGTCAGCAAAGTTCCAAACGACATGAGGGCGGGGGGAGAGGGCGCTCGCTCCCTGACTGGTAACACCCCCCCGCCCCCCCGGCTGGGGCACGCGCACGCTCTCTCGCTCTTCTACCTTTGCAGGGTGCGTGCGTTCTCCCGTGCTGGCCAAGGACAAAGAGTTGGTCCCTGTGCACCCCCCAGGTTGGTCGCTTGGCCTTTGCTTGTGTCTTACTAGTGGCTGGTTTCTCTCCTGCCTCCCCCCTCCTCCCATACAAATACCTTTCTCGCAAGCTTGCAACTCTGGAGCAGTCACTACGGGAGGGGGAGCCTGAGATCCTGAAATTACTTCAGTGCCATGCACAAGTGTGCAAAAGCCTGCTGGGGCATAGCCAAAGCAAGGAAACTGATTTGAAAGTAGCTCTGCTTTTGCCCATTCTTTCTGTCTCTTCTTACTGCTGTCCATAAGGGTGGTCACTCAGGAGTAAATATACTTAATCTGGGCACTGGTCGTGGCTGAGTTGGGTTGTGAGTGCCTTAACATACAGCATAGCGATTATGAGTGAAAGTTGAATCCTGCCAGTTTTTGTCCCAGCACCAAATCCCACTCCTCAGTGGGTAACATGTTCAACCTTTCTTGCTGCACAAGCAAAATCTGGGCCCTCATTCATGTGCCCCAGCACAAGATCACCTCAAATATCCAGATCCTTCTGAACCTAGCCAATTTTTGGACCCCCAGGCCTGAAATTAAAAATGCATAAATAGAAAAGATGTTTAGCCACTCTTAAAATTCCAGATCTTGATGTCCGATAGAAACTGATCTGGCATGTAGATCAGTCTCAATTCTGACAAATAATGGCCACATACCCAGAATCTGTGCCATCAAAATAGACAAGAAGTGCTGCTACTATCTTACTATCACTAGTAATAATAATAATAATAAATAAATAATAACTAGGGGGCTGCTCCTTGTGTTTGCTTCACTTACCAAGCCCCTCTCAGTCCGCTTCCATGGCCCAAGAACGTGAGAGTGTGATAACATCATTCTGTCACCCGTCAGGAAAAACATTTTTAGAGAGATAGAAATGTAGCCGTTAGTCTGGTGTAGCTGAAACAAAAAACGGGACTATGTAGCACTTTAAAGACTAACAAGATGGTTTATTAGGTGATGAGCTTTCGTGGGCTAGACCCACTTCCTCAGATCAAATAGTGGAAGAAAATTGTCACAATCATATATACCAAAGGATACAATTTAAAAAAATAAAGACATATGAAAAGGACAAATCAAATTTCAGAACAGAACAGGGATGGGGAGGAGGGGGAAGGTGAATGTCTGTGAGCTAATGATATTAGAGGTGATAATTGGGGAAGCTATCTTTGTAATGGGTAAGATAATTAATGTCTTTGTTTAAACTTTAAACCAGGAGGCAACCAGACAACTCTCCAACACCACATTTTACAAACCTCTCTCCTCTGATCCCACCTCGGAATACCAAAAGAAACTACACTGTCTCCTTAAAAGCCTCCCTACAGCTACTCAGGAACAAATCCACACAGAAACACCTTCTGACCCCCGACCAGGATTGTTCTATTTGCTTCCCAAAATCCATAAAACCTGGATACTCCGGACATCCCATCATCTCAGGTATCGGCACACTCACTACTAGTTTATCCAGCTATGTAGACTCTCTTCTCAAACCCCACGCAACCAACACCCCCAGCTATCTCCGAGATACTACTGACTTCCTAAGGAAAATACAAAACATTGATAACCTCCCCAATAACACCATCCTTGCCACCATGGACGTAGAAGTTCTATACACCAACATCCCACATGAAGACAGATTACAAGCAATTAGAAATACTATCCCAGAGGACACCACTGCCAATCTGACAGCAGACCTATGTAACTCTGTTCTCACCCACAATTACTTCCATTTGGGAACAACTTATACCTCCAGATCAGCAGCACAGCCATGGGTACACGCATGGCCCCACAGTACGCTAATAACTTTGTGGCTGACTCAGAACAACATTTCCTCAACTCCCATCCCCTTTAACCCCTTCTCTACTTACGCTACATCGATGACATCTTTATGATCTGGACGCATGGCCAAGAAACACTGGAGACATTCCACAGAGATTTTAACAACCTACACTGCACCATCAATCTCAGCCTGGACCATTTTACAGAAGAGATCCATTTCCTGGACACCACAGTACAAATCACCAATGGAAAATTAGACACCACTTTCTACAGAAAACCCACCGACTCATACAGTTACTTACATGTCTCCAGCTCCCATCCAGAACACACCATACGATCCATTGTCTATAGCCAAGCCCTTCGATACAACCGCATCTGCTCTAATCCCACTGACAGAGACCAGAAACTTCAGGATCTCTACCAAGCATTTATAAACCTCAACTACCCACCTGGAAAAATAAAAAAGCAAATTGAAAGAGCGAGACGAATACCTAGAAACCATCTACTTCAAGACAGACCCAAGAAAACCAACAATAGAACACCACTTGTCATCACCTACAGCCCCCAACACATTATCAATGAGCTACAGCCTATACTGGAACAGGATACTAAACTCCAAGAGGCTCTGGGAGACAGACCCGTAGTCTCCTAGGGTATGTCTACACTACAACGTTAATTCAAACTAACAGCCGTAAGTTCAAATTAACTTTCATAAGCGCTACACAGGCAAATCGCTAGTTTGTACTTAATTCGAACTAGCGGAGTGCTTAATTCGAACTAGGTAAACCTCATTCTACGAGGACTAACACCTAGTTCGAATTTAGTTCAAATTAAGGGCTGTGTAGCCACTTAATTTGAACTAGTGGGAGGCTAGCCCTTCCGAGCTTGCCCTGGTGGCCACTCTGGGCACAACCAGGGAAACTTGTCTGCCACCCACCCGGCCCAGGAGCCCTTAAAAGGGCACGGTCTGGCTACGGTGCTCGTGCCAGTTGCAAGCCTGCCAGCACCCAGCCAGCAGCCCAGACCAAGAGGCGGGCGCCCGCCTGGTCTAGTGCAGAGATCGTGGACCTCATCCAGGTTTGGGGGGAGGCGTCCAACGTCCACGACCTCCGCATTAGGCACAGGAAAGTGGTTGTGTAGGGCAGGATAGCTGCCAGCCTGGCCACCCAGGAGCAGGTTTGCATGAAAATCATGGTCCAGTGAGACCCCCAACCCTGAGCCCTGAGCTTAGAACATAAGAACATAGGAATGGATGTACTGGGTCAGACCAAAGGTCCATCTAGTCCAGTAGCCTGTCTGCTGACAGCGACCAACACCAGCTACCCTGGAGGGGATGGACCGAAGACAATGACCAAGCCATTTGTCTTGTGCCATCCATCTCCAGCCTTCCACAAACAGAGGCCAGGGACACCATTTCTACCCCCCTGGCTAATAGCACTCCATGGACCCAACCTCCATGAATTTATCTAACTTCTCTTTAAACTCTGTTCTAGTTCTAGCCTTCACAGCCTCCTGCAGCAAGGAGTTCCACAGGTTGACTATTTTCTTTGAGAAGAAGAACTTTCTGTTATTAGTTTGAAGCCTGCTACCCATTCATTTCATTTGGTGTCCTCTAGTCCTTCTATTATGGGAACTAATGAAGAACATTTCTTTATGCACCCTCTCCACACCACTCATGATTTTATAGACCTCTATCCTATCCCCCCTCAGTCTCCTCTTTTCTAAGCTGAAAAGTCCCAGTCTCTTTAGCCTCTCTTCATATGGGACCTGTTCCAAACCCCTGATCATTTTAGTTGCCCTTTTCGGAACCCTTTCCAAGGCCAAAACATCTTTTCTGGGGTGAGGAGATCACATCTGTACACAGTACTGAAGATATGGCGTACCATAGTTTGATACTTCCCCTCCTCCTTCTTCCCTTGGCTTCCCCCTTCCAGCTCCCTCGTCCCAGGTTTCCCCCTCCCCTCTCCCACCCTCTCTCTTCCCCTCTCCCACCTCCTTTTCCCAGTTTCCCCCAGTTTTGTTAAATAAAGAGAGTTTCTATTTTTGACCACATGTGTCCTTTATTTTGTACATCAAGAAGGGGGGCTAGGGACGGGTAAGTGGAAGGAGGAATGGGGTACGAGCCCCCGATGGGGAGAACTGGGGTGGCTCTGCGGGCTCCTCGGGGTGGAAACACTTCTGCAGCCCCCCGATTGGCACCTCCAGATGGCAGCCTGCGGCAAGTGCAGCCGGGCTGATGGCCGAGTGCTGTGATGTGCCGAGTGTGGGCACTCAGGGCATTCCAAGCCAGGACTGCTTTGCTGTCCCTCATCGAGGTAGACAAGCAAGCAGGGAACCATGAGAACTGTCTGTCCGGGGTGGGGGTCGGGTCCCTTTAAGCACAGCCCTTGGATAGCCTGAGACAGCAACTCCATGCTCTAAGTCCTAACCTGATGCCCTGCCGGCACTGCTTCCGGCCAGCCTTAACTTCGGTTCAGGGTCCAGTCAATCTGGACATGCTAGTTCGAATTAGCAAAATCCTAATTCAAACTAGTTTTTAGGTCTAGATGCACTAGTTCGAATTAACTAATTTGAATTAAATTAGTTCGAATTAGTGCTGTAGTGTAGACATACCCCTATAGACAACCACCTAACCTCAAGATGATTCTTACCAACAGCCACAGGACATACCACACTAATACCAACCCTGGTACCTTCCCTTGCAACAAACCCCGTTGCCAGCTTTGTCCACATATTCACTCTGCTGATACCATTATTGGACCTAACCAAGTGAGTTATAAGATCAAGAACACATATTCCTGCACATCCAGAAATATAATTTATGCTATCATGTGCCGAAAGTGTCCATCTGCTTTGTACATTGGACAAACGTCTCAGACACTTTGCCAAAGAATCAATGCCCACAAAACAGATATTAGACAGGATCACAAAGAAAAAACAGTTTCTTGCCATTTCAACCAGAAAGGACATTGTCTCAACGACTTGATTACCTGCATCCTGCTTCAAAGACCTTTTCAGACCACACTTGAAAGAGAATCCTCTGAACTGTCATTCATACTTAAATTCGACACTTTACGCCTAAGTTTAAACAAAGACATTAATTATCTTACCCATTACAAAGAAAGCTTCCCCAATTATCACTTCTAATACCATTAGCTCACAGACATTTACCTTCCCCCCCCCCCCCCCCATCCTCCTTCTGTTCTGAAATTTGATTTGTCCTTTTCATATGTGTTCATTTTTTTAAATTGTATCCTTTGGTATATATGGTTGTGACAATTTTCTTCCACTATTTGATCTGAGGAAGTGGGTCTGGCCCATGAAAGCTCATCACCTAATAAACCAACTTGTTAGTCTTTAAAGTGCTACATAGTCCTGTTTTTTTAGAGAGAGAAAGAGATTAAATAATTAATAATCTACACTCCAGTACAAGAAAGTTCTAAAAACTTTTGACACCTGTGTCCTGCTACATCTAGACAACTTTTGGCTGCATGCCCCCTTTCTGTATATTTAAAGTACACAGCTTCTCTTAGGCCATATTTTAGGGCACACAGGGGCTCGATCTTCTGGCATTTGATTTAGTGGGTTTATTAAAGACCCACTAAATCAAACAGTGAGGGCACCCCTGGTCAGTATCGGTACTCCTTGCACTTATGAGGCGAAAGGGAAGCTGATGGGAGCATTTGTTCCCTTTGGCCTCCCACTGTGAAGACAGTGCCAAGTTCAGCTTAAGTATGTCAACTCCAGCTGCGTTATTTACATAGCTACAATTGTGTACCTTAAGCAGATCTTTGGGGTCTAGTATAGACCTGGTCTTAGAGCACTAGAATGATCCAGGCCTTAAGGTATTACAGTGCAAAAGTTCTGCAAAAAGAGGTGGAGATATACATACCAAATTCATAGTCCATTTTGGTCAATTTCATGATTGTAGGATTTTTTAAATCGTGTATTTCATAATTTCAGCTATTTTTGAAATTTCACAGTGTTGTAATTGTAGGGGGCCTGACCTCAGGGACTTGTGTGTGGGTCTCAAGGTTATTGTGAAGGGGGTTTGTAGAACTTCTACCCTTACTTCTGAACTGCAGCTGGCAGCAGTGCTGCCTTCATATCTGTGCAGCTGGACAACTGCAACTGCTGACTGGGAGCTGGGCTGTCTTTAGAAATATGCAACATACGCAGCTGTAAATTTGGGGCATTTAGTGGTACCCTAGCTCCTGGTGCTCAGAACCAGGGCTCTGGCAGTCCGAAGCCCATTCCCTCAGCCTTTCCTCCAGCCCACCAGGAGGCAGTGAGCAGCACGGGATAGCCTTACAGCAGGGGTGCCATTTCAAATTTTGGTAGGGATAGCAACCTGTGCATGCCGTGGTGGAGGGGGAGAGGGCATAGGGGAGAGTGGACTGAGGACAGAGGCTTCAGCAGTGTTACTGAGCATACTCAGTAGAAGCCCAGTACAAAATGTGTGGGGAGGGGAAAGTAGCAACCCCATCCACCCTCTCCCATACTTATAATATCTCTATCCAGGGCCTACCAAGGCACTGGAAAACTCTACTTTTTTTGGGGTGGGGGGGAGCAGACAACATAGCAGTTAGCTGATAGGAGCATTATATCTAATTCCTTTATAAAAGAAATAAAATTAAATAAATATTTGATCCACTCAGCTCTAACACGAACATATTCTGCAAGTCAACTCACTTAAGGGACACTGGTTAGACGTATAATTTTAATGTATCTTCTTATTTTGTTACTCACTCTGTGGAGAGAGTGGGGTCCATGGACAGGAGGGTGAACAACAGACTGTCCTTACACCCAAGCTCCAAGAGATCCCGGACCAAGTACAGATTGTCAAAGATGCTATGGCCTGGGATGGTGTAGATCTGGTCGTGGTAGATCACGTCCGCCAGCACAGACCACAGTCGCAGCGAGATGGCTTTTGCTACGACCTTGTAGTTTGTGCTGAGGAGCGAGATGGGACTCCAGTTCTGAAGGTCGCGGAGGTTCTCCTTCTTCAGCAATAAGGTGAGCATGACTCGCCTGCACAACAGAGGAAAGACCCCACTCTCCACGGACTTGGACCAGATGGTGACAAGGTCTGGGCCGAGGACATCCCAGAACACGTGGTCAGTCCGTCTGTGCCCAGGGTTTTGTTGGTGGGCATGAGACGGAGGGCTTCCGAGAACTCAGCCAAAGTGAGAGGCAGCTCTAGCCGGTCCCGGTCGCCCGCACTGACCGTCGGGGGCTCGGTCCAGAGTACCTTGCAGGCATTAGCTTCCGTCGGATCCGGGAAGAACAAACTGGCGTAGAAGGCCCTGACCCTTCCACGCATCTCCTCTGGATCCATGCGGGGGGGTGCCATCCTCTGCCAAAAGGCAGGTGATGTGCTTTTTAGCCCCCCTCTTTTTATCCAGGGAGTAGAAACAAACCTCCCGCTCCAACTGTTCTATCGCCGCATCCCTCCGTTGGCTGGCACCCTGGGAGTAGTTGTGGCAGAAGAGCTGAGCACGCACCTTCCCCACGTCCCACCATCACTGCACTGAGGGAAAAGCGGGCCGCTGCCCCTGTCAGGCCAGCCAGAGCTTCCAGAAGGATGCCATGAAGCCCAAATCCTCCAGCAAGCTATTGTTAAAATGCCAATAGGCCAGCCCCAGCAACTCCGAGCTCAGAGAGGCTTTCACGGCCACTAAATGGTGGTCCGTGAATGGGGCCAGCCAGATGCTGGAGGAGTGGGTCCATGCCAGATGGAAAAGTGACAAGTAAATGTAGTCCAACCAGGAATGGCTCGACCTATCATTCCCCACCTGGACATAGGTGAAGGTGTTGGAGTTGTCCAGGTGGTGGTCTCGCCAGAAGTCCACCAGGGAGTGAAGATGCCTGCTGCGGCCTGGCAATTCTTGAGTCCTGCACGGTCCCAGTCCTCGAGGGTGGTGCTAAAATCCCCACCCAGGACCAGACACTTGCAAGGATCCAGGGTGCTGAGGAAGGTGGCCTCCTGAAGATAAATGGTGACCCGATCCGGACCCGCGTTCGGGGCATAAACATTAACTAGGTTAAACGTCAGCCCCTCACATGGGCCCGGACATGCAGCAGGCGGCCCAGGACAACCTCAGGGTATGTCTACACTGCCACCCTACTTTGAACTAGGGTGGCTAATGTAGTCATTCGAACTTGCAAATGAAGCCCGGGATTTAAATATCCTGAGCTTTATTTTCATGTTACCTGGCGCCACCATTTTTAAATGTCCCGTAATTCGAACTACCTGCCTGCGGCTACACATGGCACAGGCTAGGTAGTTCAAATTAAAGCCCCTAATTTGAACTACCATTACTCCTCCTCATTGCAGGAGAACACAAATGGGGAACCGAGGGGCTCTGGAGACAGCAGCCACTCCTCTCTGTATGGCTGGAAGCAGAAGAGGAGGACATTGGTAAGGTGGGCAGGGGATGAAGTAACAGGCACAGGGTGGGGGCCAGCTCCTCCAGCTGCATTGGGGTACAAGGGGGAACTATGGGACCATCAAGGGTGGGGGGTGCAATGTGCAGGGTTAACTAAAAAGGGGAAGGAGGAGCAGGGGTACAAGCACTTGGGGCGGGGACTGGGTGCTCTGGGCAGAAATAGAGGACTCCTGGGAGGCTAGGGGATGGGATAGCATTGGGTCAGCAAGATGGGGCAAGGCAAAGCAAGGGCTAGGAGGCGGGACATGCACTACACCAGGCTAAGCCCAGGTGGGGCAGGAGGCAAACAAGCTGGAGCTGGGCGGGACACATCAGCAAACTCAGGGAGGAAGGGAGAAACAGAACTGGTTAACAGGGCGGGGTGGGCAAGCTACTGCCGTGGGGGGCAAAGTGGAAGAAATGGGTGAAGGGGCTTCCCAGCCAAACACTACTGAGGGAGGGAGGTTAAGTCCAAGGAACGGTGGGGGGAGCACACCCATGAGTGCTTGCGGGGCTCAGTTCTCACCCGCTGCTGCAGCGGAACAGTCCCAAATGGTAAAGGGAGGGGAGAGTGGCTAGCCCCGCCGAGGGGCGAGTCCAAGTTGTGCAAGGGAGTTGGTGGAAGGGACCGTGGGGGTGGTGGTATGGGTGGGCAGCTGGATCCCCCGCTGAGCCCATAGCACCCTGCACTGCTGCTGCTAGGGCTCTGGGCCGGGGTGCAGTGGAGTGGGTGGGCCTGGGCCCCCTCCTGCCACCCACCTACCAAGTGGCAGTCTCCCCCTCCTTGCCACCACCACAGGTGATTGGCCTGCATCTCTCCTGAACAAGGAGCCCCAAACATGTGTTTGCTTGCGACCATGCCCTAAACCAGGGCCTAGACTTCCTAAACTGTGAGTGTGTGTGTTGCCTCGCCCTGACTGAGGGCCAGGGCTTCCAAACCCTAAATGTGGTTGTGTGTTGCCACACCCTGAATTAGGGCCTGGCCTATCCCCAGCTGGGACTTTGTGGACTTGCTGCCTACCCTGCGCCAGACATAAGTGGACTCTGTTGGGTACCGCCCACCTGAAGGACGGCCAAGCGTGGACTGGGGCTTGCCTTAAAGGGACAGTATAGTGGGGCAGAGTGTCCGTGCACTGATGCAGTAGAGGAGGAATCCCTCTGGGAAGGCAAGCCGACTACACTTGGTGGAGAATGTGGGTAGCACGATCCTGCCCCGACGTAAGGAGCTGAGCACATGCCTCAGTGGACAAAAAAAAAAAAAAACCCCACAATAATAAATTTCCCCCCATCTTGTGTGCTTTCTGTGGGATGAACATCCAGTGGCATAGAGTTTTCAAGGTTCTGGCTGATGGCCAGCAACAGCAGCAGAAGCTTATGGCTCAACTGTTGGCGGTACAACACCAACAACACCAGGAGCTGCTGCAGCAGATGGGCACCCAACACCAATGACTTCTACAGGAAATGCCCCAGCAGCTGGCGGCCCTCTGGACCCGACCTGATTGATCCCAGGATGGGCCAGTGGAGAACTTTCTGGCCACTGAGGACCCGCTGACCTGGGGTAACCATGCCCTGGCATCTGCAGCAAGCACATTGGCAGCAACCCCAGTGCCTCTGCCCCAAATGAGGACAGCGCCCCGAATGGAAGTGGCCTCTCCAGAAAACAAGGGTGGGGACATCTGGGGTGTAAGCAGGCCCCTCACCAGAGAAGTTTGTGAGGGCCCTCACCCAGTGCCTAGGGAGCAGCAGCATCTTTTGCAACACAAGGTCTCCATACAAACGGACCTCCCAGAATTAGGACCCTGGTTTTCGGGTGGCCGTATGGAACATCTACAGAGGGACTCCGCAGAAGTGGACTGTGGCTACGGCCAGATCTGTACAGCTGACACCCCAGCTTACCCCTCCAACACTCCTGACAGTTGGACTGGCCAAGCCACTGAAGGTGCTAGCCCTCCTAGACTCGGGGTGTAGCCAGACCCTAATCCACAAAGATGTCCTCCCAGCCAGGGTGGTGCCCGAAGGAGAGCTGCAGCTGCAGTGCATTCATGGTGACTTAAAAGCCTACCCACGATTCAGAGTCCTCCTGGCCATCCGAGGGGTGACTAAAGAGATGTTAGTAGGAGTGGCTGCCACTTTGCCTTACTCCATTGTATTGGGCGGCGATTGGCCAGGATTTATGGCCCTCCTCCAGGAGGCCAGCCACGGGGGACCACCCAGCCCGACCGGACCCGAGGGGAACCTCCTTGGGGAAGAACCGCAGGGGGGCCAGCCTTGAGAGCCGGCCAATGAGGAGGAGGCACTGGAGGGTGAGACACAAGAGACACATGGCCCAACGCGGTCATCTCTGGAAGAGGCTCCAATATCATTGAACTCGGTGGACTTTCCCTGAAACCACAAGGAGGACCCCACCCTGAGAGCAGGGTATGACCAACTGGCATGCATAGATGAAACCGTGGTCAATCCTCACTGGGCTACACAGTGGCCCCGGGTTGAGCTAAGGTCTGACCGGCTCTACTGGGTCACCCGGAATTCCCAAACTCAAGAGGAAGAAGCCCAGCTTCTGGTACCCCAGTGGGCATTCCTAAGGCTGGTTCACAACATCCCTGTAATGGGCCACCTAGGACAGGAAAAGACACTGGCTAGAGTCCTGGCCCAGTTCTTCTGGCCGGGGGTGCATTGGGAAGTGAGAGACTATTGCCAGTCATGTCCAGTCTGCCAGTTGTCCACCGACCCAGGGGTGCTGAAGGCGCCGCTCATTCCCTCACTGGTAGTAGGGGCCCCCTTTGAGCACGTCACTTTGGACTTGGTGGGCCCCTTTCCACGGAGCAACACAGGTTTCTGTTCTATATTGGCGCTCATGGACTATGCGACACGGTTCCCCAAAGCCATTCCCCTACGGAATACGCATGTCCGAACCATTGCTACAGTAGCACAACACTCATTCCTGTTCTTCCCCCCTATCTTCTAAGTGGAGTATCCAGCAATATTTTCATGATGACCAATAATTCTTCAGTTACTGGAATTCCCAGCCCTTTGTTGTTCTTAATCACCCTGCCTTCGTCTTTTTATAACAAACTCCCTGCCCCACGCGCAACGCTGCAAGCAGCTCAAACTCTATTGCATTTAAGAACTGCCTCTGGAGTCAGGGCATTCAGTTTTAAGCAAACCCCAAGTATGAAATCCAGGGGGTTCTGACTCTGGAGAGGGGCCTACTGCCCCCTAGCACCCCATAAATAGTGCCATAAATAGTGCCCTTGCCACATAGCTGGTGCTGGAGAGAAGCCGGGTCCCACAAAGCACCACTTCTCTTCATCTGGCAGCACGGTCACACTCTGCTCCTGTAACCAATGCTCATGTCATGTCTGTGCCTCCTGCCCTGAGGCTACAGATGAGCCCCCTTCCTTGCCCTGCTCCAGGTTGCCAACTCTACCTGACTGGATGGACTGAGCACCATTGCAGTTAATGGTGTCCGGTCTGTCTGGTTTGGAAAAGTTGGCAACTCCCTGCTCTCCCCCCTGCGCCCACCGCAAATCTCCCCAGCTTCTTTCCCTAGAGCCTCTCTTTCTGTGAAATGGCTGCTCCTAACAGGAGAGGGAGTGCCCATGCTGAGCACCAGAACAGCACAGATAGGGACAACCCTGGCTGGGAGTCCAGCTCTGAAGGAAGTCCTGCCACCAGCATCAGCACAGAAGGATGGCAGCATGGTATGGTACTGTCACCTTTCTGTGTTGCTGCCTAGAGAGCAGGGCCCACCATCAGCAGCCACCACTCTCCAGCAACACAGCTTTGAAGACAGCAGCACAGAAGTAAAGGTGGCTTGGGACATTTCTATCCTTGCTTCTCTGCTGCTGGTGGTGGAGCTCTGCCTTGAGAGCTGAGCATCCAGCCAATACCTGCCACACGCCAGTTGCCCAACTCCTAAGGCAGTGCAGAAGTAAGGGTGACAATACTATGACCCCACTAAAATAATCTTGTGACCCCCTTGAAACTGGCTTTTGGGTCAGGACTCCCAATTTGAGAAGCCCTAGTCTTCCCTGTGAAATGAGTATAGCATGGGGTAAAACACATAAAAGAACAGATTTCATGGTCTGTGACATGCTTTTCATGGCTTTGAATTTTGTAGGGCCCTTTATATAAAACCTCACAAATTCTGCTGAAGCAGCAACAAAGTTAGCAATATGCATTCAAAATCATATTTATTCTAAAGTACTGACAACAGCATGTTGATCTGAGATATTCCATAAGTTTCCAGCGATACAAGCTGTAAATATTCTTTTTTTGAGGGAGTGGGGGGAGACTATGTCAAGAATAATTATCACAATATATGCCAACTGGAGGATCATTTTACTGAGAAGATGGTTTAGAATGGAGAGTCATTTCTTTTCCCAGGCTAGCCATCCATAGAGTAATATCTGGTGGTTACTATTCCACTGTATGATGTAAACGAGTAAGTGAAGTCCATAGTTGGTATTGTATGTGGCAAAAGTGGGGACAGAATAGATCTAGCTCAAGGATGAAAAACTGAATATTTCAGCCTTGCCCAAGAGATGATCAGGTTGAAAATTAAATATTCTTGTATTGCAAAACTGATCATAGCCCAACAATATTTGTAAAGAGCAGATAGTAGCTGATGTGCACGGTTGAGAATGGGATGGGAAAGGACTGTTCAAAATAATGTATTACTTGAAATCTTTGTGCAAAAAGTGAATGCAGTGATTAACAATAAATCTCATCTGAAAAGTGTTGCCCACAAAACAGTTCACACCTTTCAGCCAAATTACTTGAAACTACTATATTTTCTTAGGCTTACTGGGATCAAGGAGACAGAGTGTGTATTCTGTGGTCTAAAAGGAATAAACAATTGGATGTGGCTGGGTTGACAGCCCTCTGGGTAACTAAAGTAAGTCAAATGAAAAATATGCTAAAAGGTCGGTGGAAGAGTATATGATATGATGTGGAGAAGTAGTGGAGGTTTGTTTGTTAAAATACGCTATGAAGAATTCCCAGCTCACCACTAGAGGCAATTTGCCCCTGAGGTATGCTGTAGAAAATTCCTAGCATAAACAATATGTAGTATGATGAGCAATCTGGGCATAATTAGTAAAACAGAGACATGGTAATATCAAAAGCTGACAGTCAGCACTACAAGGCATTTGTTAAGATGTGGATGATGCTACAAATGTTTACTAGATTGAGAGCATTGAAAGTCAGGATTATGTATTTTAACCCCTTATTATAGGTGAAAATTAACAATACAACCCAGGTATCCAAAGAAGGATAATTATGAAATAATGATGCAGGGTGAATGTAAGTAACTGGTCACAGGTTGCTCACCATATCATGTACCACATACTGGTTCCTTTGTGGCTTTTAGGATGCAAAATGAGAATAAAGAGAGCACCCGTTTAACAGAGATTAATTGAAAAGAGAGACTAGATGTGATTTTCAACTGTTTGTACTTTCATCTTCAAACAGATTTATTACAGCAACTTGCTGATGTGTAAAATGTTTATTTGAATGAATATTCATTCCTTTGACATCAAGTCCCCAGGGACGACACTTTCCTCTTAAGAAGCTGTGTTTTCCTCTTGTATGTTGCTTATTATTCTTCTGTCATTAGCTGCCTTTTTTAAAGGACTACATTAAAAAGGTATGTAAGCAGGTTATTGAAGTAGTATGATACAGTCAGAACCACAGGCAAAAATGCTAATTTTGTGAACAGTAATACAAAACCAACATATTGTGAATGTAGTGTCTTTATCATTCATAATATGGCATCAGCTGCATCACTACTGACATACCTCTAATGTACGTACTTGTCTATCAACTCATTACAATTGTAAGAAGAGGGCTAGCATTGTGAGGAGCAGTAAGTGTAAAGCTCAGCTAAGGATAGTTCAAACTGATTTGAAAAATTTGGGATACTTGCCTGTGAGGGAGGACAGCGATGAGTGTGTGCACTGGGTGCTCTGTCTTTGAATCCTATCACCAAAAGCATTATTCCTGGACAAAATGGAGGCATCAAGTATGCACTCAACCCCCGTGGATATCCTTTTCAGAAGTTCAGCTTTGTGTACATGACTCAGGAGCTTTTGTGACAGAGCTCAGATGTTAGTTGTTGTTGGTCCTTGCTTTGACCAACAACATGTGGGCACCCCATGTAGGATTAGAGATTCGTGACTCAGGACCCCATCCTCTCCATCTGGCAGATGATGCAGTAGTAGAAAGTAACTAATTTCCTGACTCTTTTGTCCCATTCTGATAGCAGAACCAGCAGGGAAAGCAGTTTCCCCTTCTAGCAGCAGAACTGTGAAGAGAAAGAAAACTCAGAGTATGTCTACACTACAAAGTTAATTCAAACTAACGGACATTAGTTCGAATTAACTTTGATAGGCGCTACACTAGCGCTCCGCTAGTTCGAACTTAATTCGAACTAGCGGAGCGCTTAGTTCGAACTAGGTAAACCTCATTCTACGAGGACTAAGCCTAGTTCGAACTTACTAGTTCGAATTAAGGGCTGTGTAGCCCCTTAATTTGAACTAGTGGGAGGCTAGCCCTCCCCAGCTTTCCCTGGTGGCCACTCTGGCCAACACCAGGGAAACTATTGCCCCCCTCCTGGCCCTGGACCTCTTAAAGGGGCACGGTCTGGCTACAATGCCCGTGCCAGGTGCAAGCCTGCCAGCACCCAGCCAGCAGACCCTGCACCTGGCATGGCTTGCGCCAGCCACCCGATGCCCCCCAGCCCTCCCTCTCTTCCCGGGACCAGGCTGGCGGCTCCCAGGAGCTTGCCCGGGACCGCAAGAGGCGGGCACCCGCCTGGGCTAGTGCAGACATCGTGGACCTCGTCCATGACCTCCGCACTAGGCACAGGAAAGTGGCCGTTTAGGGCAGGAGAGCTGCCAGCCTGGCCACCCAGGAGCAGGTGTGCATGAAAATCAAGGTGGCCCACTGAGACCGCCGACCCTGAACCCTGAGCTTACAATGGCCGTCCTGGGTCAGACCAAAGGTCCATCTAGCCCAGTAGCCTGTCTGCCGACAGCGGCCAACCCTAGGGACCCTGGAGGGGATGGACCAAAGACAGTGACCAAGCCATTTGTCTTGTGCCATCCATCTCCAGCCTTCCACAAACTTTGGGCAGGGACATCACTCCTACCCCCTGGGTAATACCACTCCATGGACCCAACCTCCATCACTTTATCTCACTTCTCTTTAAACTCTGTTCTAGTTGTAGCCTTCACAGCCTCCTGCAGCAAGGAGTTCCACAGGTTGACTCTTTGCTTTGTGAAGAACAACTTTCTGTTACTAGTTTGAAGCCTGCTACCCATTCCTTTCCTTTGGTGTCCTCTAGTCCTTCTATTATGGGAACTAATGAAGAACTTTTCTGTATGCACCCTCTCCACCCCAGTCATGCTTTTATAGACCTCTATCCTATCCCCCCTCAGTCTCCTCTTTTCTAAACTGAAAAGTCCCAGTCTCTTTAGCCTCTCTTCATATGGGACCTCTTCCAAACCTCTGGTCATTTTAGTTTCCCTCCCCTGTCCCACCCTCTCTCTTCCCCTCTCCCACCTCCTTTTCCCAGTCTCTCTGAGGTTTGTTAAATAAAGAGAGATTCTATTTTTGACCACACGTTTTCTTTATTTTGTACATCAGGAAGGGGGGCTAGGGAAGGGTAAGTGGAAGGAGGTGAGGGAGGAATGGGGTACGAGCCCCCGATGGGGAGGACTGAGCTGGCTCTGCGGGCTTCTGGGGTGGAAGCTCTTCTGCAGCCCCCCAATTGCTCCCTCTCCCCAGATGGCAGCCTGTGGCAAATGCAGCCGGTCTGATGGCCGAGTGCTGTGATGTGCCCAGTGTGGGCACTCAGGGTACTTCAAGACAGGACTGCTTTGCAAGCGGGGCACCCCTGAGAACTGTCTGTCCGGGATGGGGGTCGGGTCCCTTTAAGCACAGCCCTCGGCTAGCCTGAGGCAGCAGCTCCATGCTCTAAGTCCTCATCTGATGCCCTGCCGGCACTGCTTCCGGCCATCCTTAACCCCGGTTCAGGGTCCACTTAATGTGGACATGCTAGTTCGAATTAGCAAAATGCTAATTCGAACTAGTTTTTTAGTCTGGATCCGTTAGTTCGAATTAGCTTAGTTCGAATTAACTAATTCGAACTAAGTTAGTTTGAATTAGCGCTGTAGTGTAGACATACCCTCCCTGGTTGACCACCATATCCTTAATAAGGCCCTACCAATGATAACAGTATGCCAGGATTGTGTCCGCTCATCTTTAGGAACAGTGCTTGCTCCATCTTCACCAAATGCTCTCATTCCTGATGGTAGAAGATGCTCCAAATAGCAATTATTTCTATTCTGTCTATATCTAAATATTCTATGTCTATATCTAACTATTTCTATGTTTTCAAATTGCACTATGGAATCTTAATATCTTTTGGAATTCTACTACAGTGCCAAAGATACAAATGCAAGAATTGAGACATTAAATAAATGAATAAAGTAATTTTAGGAAAGTGCTTACTATGAGATAGCAAATGGGTTGCACTTATATTATTTTTTGCTTTTTGTATTATAATAGCTGAGGCACCAAGAAATGATTGAGTACATAATTATTATAGGATAAGGCCCATAAAATATTTATGTTTATTGTCAGGTCCTCTGTACTGGTGAAAAGGTTGTCAAAGCCTACTCATTCAGTCTACAGTGGAGAGGAAGTATCCGCTACAAAGAATCATGATCAGCTTACCTAGCTGAGAAGCATAGAGGCCTGCAAAAATTTGAGGAAACTATCATAAATGGATTTGAGGGTTAAATTCACCATATATTGTACTGGAAAATTAGTCAGGCAATGCTGAAGGCTGGGGGAGGAGAGGCACCCACTGTTGTTCAGGTGGCTCTGAGGGCCGGCTCTTTCTGGCCCTACCCATACTGCTTGCCTTTTCCCTGCCCCTTCTGTGAGTGCAGAGTGACTCCCTTCCCCGCTCCGCCCAAAAAAACCTTTTCTATGGGTCTGGCAAAGTTGTTGGTTCCCCTGAAGTTAAGCACATTCTTTGTCACCCCACTTGTGTGAAGTCAGAATGAAACTATCTTTAACCAGCTCTCTGAGGAAGACCTCATTTGAAAAGTGGTTATAATCTGAGAATGTGAGGATAGCTCTTCCTACGTATTTTCAAAAGGAAATTTCTATTTTGTTTTGTCTTTCAGATCATGATATCATGAAGTTTTCCATTTCACACTAATGTTGGCCACCATACACTTCCCAGGCAAGGCATGAATAGGTCTTCCTTTGGAGTTTTTCATGGCACTCATTAACAGGTTGGATTATTGTCTATTGAAATGCTAAAGCCAATCCAACCTGTAGAGTGTGGGCTTTGTCTGCACTTTAAAGTGCATCTGCAGCAGCACTTTAAACTTATGGGCTGTGTCTACATTGGACCAAGTCAGGGCCAAGGTCAAAAAGCTGTGGTAGGGATATACCAAGGACCAGAGCTCCCGCTCTGGAGCAGCCCCACAGAGCTGCCCTTATTACCAGGAGTTGGAGTACATCCTGGGCTGTGGGGAAGCCCAGACTGCACTGCATAGGGTGGAGTCCGGGTTACCCCACCACATTGTGGACCGACCCCTGAGGGAGGACAACTAGGCAGGAGAGCTGCTCCCAGAGGAGGAGAATGAGGAAAAGGAGGCAGGACAGACCCTATCCCAGGAGCTGGTCCTCCAGACCCCAGAGGCCACCCAGGCGTCCATGGACATCGAGGAGGGATCATCAGGTGAGTGTGAGGGGTCACCACACATGGGCGGGTTGGCAGTGTGGGGTGCCATCTAGTCCCATTCCCTTTGTGGGGCCCCTGTGATGCTTTCAGGTCGCTGCCCAACTCACATACAGTATCACGTGTAACACCTCTGAGTCTCCTGTCCAAAGGAGAGCCCATCAGCCACGGCATGCCCTCGGGGACAGCAAGTGCACATAGACATTGATGGTCTCCTTTTTTCCTCCACAGCCGGACTCTCTACCCAAGAGGGGAGCACCACACCGGCCCCACCACCATCCTGGACCCTGGTACTCGCAGGCACTGGCGGGTCTACACGGATCTTCTTGGCCTCAACAGGACCCTTCAGCAGAGGACAGAGGCAGAAGCCAAGTGGCGCAACAGGCTGCTGGATGAGCTGGTCTAGCAGCGCAGTTCCATCTGTGCTACTATGCGGGAAGTCCTAGTCTTGCCTGGCCCTGTCACAGGCACCGCTCCTCTTGCATGCCAGGTCCCTCCAGCCCCCCCTACTCCCGAGCCCTCACAGGCCCAACAGCTGCCCCATCCCTCTTGCCCAGGCCTGGACTGGCTCTCGCTCCACCCGAGGCCAAGGCCGTAGTGGTGCCAGGATGCAGGAAGGTGGCAGGACCCTGCGATCAGGGAAGCAGTGGCCTACTTGAGCCCCCTCCCGATGTTCAGTCCCTCTCCCCACTCCAGGGCTGTGTCTAGACTACACCTGTCTGTGAATAGAGAGATGTAGATTAGGCACATCAAAATTGTTAATGAAGTGGGGATTGAAATATCCCGTGCTTCATTAGCATAAACATGGCCACCACTTTTTTCCAAAATGGAGCTTTTTTTTTTTTTAAAAAAAAGGGCAGTCTAGACATGCATCTTTCGAAAAATAAACCCTTTTTCGAAAAATCCTGTAAACCTCATTGTATAAGGGATAAGGGATCTTTCGAAAAAGGATTTATTTTTCGAAAGATGTATGTCTAGACTGTCAGGTTTTTTTAGAAAAATATCTGTTTTGAAAAAAAAAGCAGTGGCCATGTTTATGCTAATGAAGTGCGGGATATTTCAATCCCCACTTCATTAACAATTTCAACATGCCTAATCTACATCTCTGTCGACAGAGAGGTATAGTCTAGACACAGCCCAGGTGTTCAATTCCCTACTAGCCAGTGAAAGGATATTCCAGTTATGGAACAAATTCTTTATTTTTGACAGACACATTTACTTTGTTTATAAACAGTTTTACAATAACAAGAGAAAGGTGGTTTATACACAGTTAGCACATTTTCTGTATTGCTACTGTTTCTAATAAAAAACAAATTTCTGTTTCCAAAGAAAACCGGGTGTGTATGTATTTATGGGAAGAGAGTGAGGGTTGTGGAGGGAAAGAGAGGGGTGGGCCAGGCCAATCCCTCTATGGGGGAGGCCCTTGGGATAGTCAGTGGGCTCCTTCTGAGAATCTCTCCCTCAGGGCCTCATGGACTCCGACACCAGACTGGTGAGCCTGGCGGATGGCAGCCATCCGGGGCTGCTCAAATTGCCTCCCCTCGTCATCAGCACCTGTCCTCCATCCCAGGAGGAAGGCCTCCTATTTCCCCTCCACCAGGTTATAGAGGGCACAACATGCAGCCACTGCCTCCGGGATGTTGCGTTTGCCCATCTCCAGGCGTGTGAGGAGGCAACGGAACCTCCCTTTCAGACAGCTGAAGGCGCATTCCACCTGAATGCGAGCCTGGACAAGATGCATTTTGAAAAGCTCCTTGCTCACATCCAGGAGGACGGTGCAGGGCTTCATGAGCCACAGCTTCAGGGGGTAGGCCACGTCGGCCACTATGCATACTGGCATCTGCACGTCCCTGAGTGTGAGGTGCCACTGGGGGAAAAATGTTCCTGCCTGCAACCTGAGGTATAGGTAGGAGTTGCGGAATATGCAGGCATCATGTGCCCGCCCCCACCACCCAACAAAAATGTCCATAAAATGTCCCCGGTGGTCAACCAGGGCCTGCAGCACCATGGACTAGTAGCCCTTCTGGTTTACAAATTGGGCTGCTCGATGGGATGGTGCACAGATTGGGATGTGTGTCCCATCAAGGGCTCCTCCGCAGTTTGGGAAGCCAAGCGCAGCAAACCCGGCAATTATGTTGTCCGGGTCCCCTAGATGGATGAGCCTTTTTAGCAGCTCCACATTGATGGCCCTCACCACCACAGTATGAGACAAATAGACAGACAGAAACCAGGGAGTTAGACAGGTTACCTAAGCGCTTGGGAGGAGAACCCTCCCCCCACTCCCAATCCACCCCTCCCCTTGTCAAGATGCCCCCCTCCTCCGCATCAGTGCAGGGATCAAGGAGCTGCCTCCAAGTGCCACTCCATCCCCCACTCCCTCTTGCCCTTGCCTGGCAATCCCTCTGCCTCAGCCCCCACATGCAGCAGGGCCTGTCCCCCGTAAGTGACTTTCCTCCATCAAAACGGCCCCGACGGTAGACTTCCCCATACCAAACTGGTGTCCCACGGAGTGGTAGCTGTTAGGGGTGGCCAGCTTCCACAGGGTGATGGCGACCCCCGTCTTCAGGGGGATGGCAGGCCACAGGTGGGTGTCCTGGTATTCCAGAGCAGGGGCAAGCCAGGCACACAGCCCCAGGAATGTGGCCTTCCGCTTCCGGAAACTGCGGAGCCAGTGCTCGTCGTCCCAGAGCTGTGTGACAAGCCAGTCCCACCAGTCCAAACTCGCCTCGTGCCTCCAAATCTGCCTGTCCCCAAAAAAGTTTGGGGGCAAGGACAGAGATCCTGTATGCTGGAGAAGAGTCTTCTCGGTGTGGTCCGGGTCCATATGGGGCAGGAGATTCATGACAGAGTCATACAGATGCAGCAGAAGCTGCAGTATGGCAGCGTGGAGCCATCGTCTGCCCTGGGGAAGCTCAGCTACATGGCTAAAAAGAGTGAAAAGCAGGGGGAAAAAAACCAAAAAAACACCCTGAGCATAAACTGCTGTGGTGTCCGAGGAAGCAGGGCAACCAAAGCAAGCACTGAAGCAGCTTTGCTTTCCCTCTAGGAGGTAGGCAAGCCAGAAGCAGGAGCAGAGCAACGGCTGTCCAGGGGGATCCCTTGAAGCACGCGCCTCTGCAAAGGGCATGCAGCAGCACCTGGAAATAAAGGCTGCCCCCGCTCCCTCCCATGCCCTGCCAGAAGCACTTCCAGGTGCCTTTTTTTTTCCAAAAGAGCATCCAGCAGTCTGGATGCTCTTTTTCGAAAAAGCGGATCGATTTTTCGATCCGCGTAGTGCAATCTAGACGCTCTTTTCGACAGAAGCTTTTTTGAAATATACTTTCAAAAAAGCCTCTGTCGAAAAACATGTGCAGTCTAGATGTAGCCAATGAGGTCAAACACAAGTCTTCTAAATGACAACAAAAAGTACTCTGATGTGCCCCTAAACTCCTCTCCTGTAATAGCTCATGTACCTCCACATAGGCCCCAAATGGGATGAAGCCAACTCCTGTGCCAGGATGCACTTGAAGGGGGAGCCAGGCCTAACTGATCAGAAAGCTCATTTGGGCAAGAACATGTTGTCTACAAGAACGAGAGGAAGTTTGTAGAACTACAGGCCCATGGGGAGAGAGTCTCCAGTCACTGTCTGGAAATAGAGAGGAAGTGAAAAGGAAGCCCTAGGAGGGAGAATAATCCCTCATACCCTAACCAGAGTAAGAGGAGGCAGGGTTGAAAAGCTGCTTTGCAGGAAAAGGAACATGTCTGAGAAGGACAAGACAGGGTGAGGGCTTTGAAAAGGAAGCTAAGCCCTGAAAGAGAGGCAAGGCTTGGAAAGTTAGATGGAAGAAGGTCCAGATTGGCGAGGAAAGGAACAGAGAGGCTTGTAGAAAGTGACAGAAATGTAGCCGTGTTAGTCTGGTGTAGCTGAAACAAAAAACAGGACTATGTAGCACTTTAAAGACTAACAAGATGGTTTATTAGGTGATGAGCTTTCGTGGGCCAGACCCACTTCCTCAGATCAAATAGTGGAAGAAAATTGTCACAACCATATATACCGAAAGGAGCTTGTACCCTGAGACTGACTGAAGGGAGAGAACAGCTGGGAGATGTTTCAGAGGAACAGAGGAGGAGCCAGACCTCTAGGGAGTGTGAGGAGGATTGAGGAACTTGGCAGAACCCAGAAGTGGGATGAAGTATGTGCAGAGGATTGAGTGTGGAAAGAGTAGGGGTTTGCTCCTTTCAGTTGACACACACAAGGGAAGTGACTTTTGTGACTTGATTGAGGTGCCGGGCCATGCAAGACTTCACCAGAGACAAGCAGCTTGCAGGAGACACAAGAGCCAAGGATACTGGCAATATTACATCTGAATGTAAGGGGTGCTTCAAATGTGTGTATGCCCCGTCGCAGTCCCAAAGAATTCTAGTCTCTCTCTTTTATTGATTTATTTGCTTTTATGACTGCAACTAACATGTGATGAGTTTTTCAATGAAATGATTCTGACTGCTGCTGGGACCCTGTGTAAATGAGATGTGGCACTGCAATGTGTACATCTGCTTGTAATATTTAATACATTTGTAAATCAACCTGCTGTATCTTTTCAGGCAGGAGAGTTGTGTGACTCTGCTTCCATATCATCAAACATGCTATTCATGAAGATGTTACAGTCCTCTTGAGGTTCAAGTTGCAGCTATAACAGAAAAATTAGTGCAGTGAGTGTCTGTCAAATGCTGGAGTACAACTTTACAATGGTTTAGTGTGCTCATCCTGAGTTAGCTGAAAAAATGTTCTCATATCTTTTAAATAGCAGTGGTTCAAAACACTAGACAAAAACAATCTTAACAGAAGCCGCTCTTATTTGGATGTTTCTTCATATAATCCTCCCTCATCAAATTTGAATTTCTGATGGTTGCCTTTTACTTTCTTGGGTTTTGTAGTATTTCTGCTAATGCCTATGGTGAATATTATGTAGTGTTTTTGTTTTACGAAACAAGTATTAGTAGGTTAAATAAAAACAATGCGGCCATTTAGATTAGAATAAATAAGAGCACAATTCTACCTTCAAAATAGCGGGGAAAATATGTTGATGAAGCTGCATCCGCACATCTGCCGTAAATAGATTATTTTTCTTTGCAATTTATCCCTGAAAGCCATAAGAAATATTCTCTCATGGTTATTCTTATCCCATAGTTACTCTAAGTTGTTTTAATTCATTTGTTAAATGGATGTCATCATTCCTGAGTTCTGCTTGTTTTTGTTCCCATTTCATCTCTGGCTGAGATTGGTTTCCTGGCTGTTGATGACAGCTTGAACAGAACTTTGACACAATCAAATTAGGTCTGAATAAAAACTTAGAATGTTTAGCTCACTGCAAAAAGCAATTGTCCCTCTCTTGGTATTCACATCTCCCCATCAGCTGCTGGAAGCAAGCCCCATTCATCCACCCTGACTGAATTGGCCTCATTAACGCTGGTCCTACATGTGATAAGTTGCCCCCTTCTTTTGATATGATAGTACATATAGCTATATATCTGCCTCTGTGATTTCCACTCCATGCATCTGGCAAAGTGCATTTTATCCACAAAAGCTTATGTCCACTTTAAGGCGCCACAGGACTCCTAAAATTTTTTCCAGATACACACTAAAATGGCTCTAGGACTTTGAGTAGTGATTTCCCTGTGTCTAGTCTGTATTGATCCTAGTGCAAAAAGGAAATCTTTAACTATACCATTTCTTGAACGATACCATTTCTTGGACAGTGGAGTTGTTCTCATGTGCCGTGTGAAATCCTGCAAAAACAGACAAAACAACATCAAAACTTGTTTAGAGCTCTGCTGACACTCTTTGAAATTCCTACACTGTGCATTTCTCAGAATCCTATCCAATAAATAGATGAGTATTTAAATAGATGAGGTTTTCAAAGCTCCAGTTCTACTTATTTTCTTTGTGTTATTCCATATCAGTTAAAACGTTATTGACAAACTCACTCTAAACAAGCAAAAGATAAAATACAAATGCATATAATATATGTCCAACATAAGGCACAAGGCTGAAAGTTAACAGCATAAGGTTATATTCCCAGAAGAAAAAGAGAAATGGGAGGAAGAATAGCACATTTTCTTTTACCATTCTTCAATATTCATAACTAGACTTCCACTAGCTGTGTCCTTTACTACAGTGTGGGAAAGAGTACCCGCACAGGTAGGGCAATTATTTCATTTCCTTAAATGCTCTTACATGAGGGGCTTGTTTCCACTAACCCCAAGATCTGTGGAGATCGATCTCCTTGGGTTTGGGGTCTAGTAAAGAACCACTAAATCGACTGCTGAAGACATCTCCTTTGACACTGGTACTCCACCAGATCACAAGGAGTAAGAGAAGTCAATGGGAGAGTTTCTCCCATCAACTTCTAGCAGTGGGAATGTTGCAGAAATTCAGCCTAAGATTCAGAGTCCTAAGGTATGCTATTCTCATAACTGGAGACGTGTATCTTAAGTCGACTTTCTCCTGTAGCATAGACCTGGCCTAACAGACCAAACTCATGCTGCTTGATGCCTGATCAAAAAACTGTTTAGCTTCTGACCTTCACAGCTGCTTGAGAAATCCACTGTGACCTGCATTGTTAAAACTAGGTTAGATGAAACCAAACCCATCCCAAGTTACTATATATAGTATCACCAGGATGCTCTAACCATGATGCTACTGCCATCCAGTCAAGGCAAGATAAAAGAATTATTTGAGTACATAATATTTGAGTACAAAACATCTGTAAACTGATGAATAAAAAACCTGCCTAGGAATCCTGCTAACCTGTAGATTTCCTAGAAGGAAAGGGTCTCAGGAGTTATGTTGACTAACATGGTGTTGGGGTCTCTAAAGCTCATCTTCCTAGGACACTTCAGCATCCATGCAGACAATGTCCAAATCTGTTGTCCATCATGGATCTCATGAAAGTGATCTCCAGTTCAGCACATATTTTTGTCACACTCTTTGTCAGCTCATTCACTTATAAGTAGGTTTGAGAAATATAATAAATATATCTCTGTCCTGGTCAGACTGCTCTACCTCCTCTGAGCAGACACCAAAATTCTTATTTATATATAAACAAGAAGGTTCAGCCATCATAATCCATTCTTTACAAGTATCTTAATCCCATGAACTGAGAAGCTGAAGAACCGAGAAATTCACGGCTATGCAGTACTAGCATTTACACTCTTGCACCCTTATGCTTGCACTGAGTCTACAGATTGCCTTCACTCTAATGGTCTTCATGAACTGATTTAGGAAGTAAGGAAATTGGGCCGTTGTTTGCAGAAAACACAGTCATTATGCAGATAAGTGCCACTGCAAAAGTTTAATAAATTCTACATTGCAGCTAAGATAAAAGTTAAGGGATCCTCTTCCCTCCTTTATCGAAGCAGCTGAATCGTGCTCTGTAAAACTTTTCTTTATTCTGCCCACCTAGACTTAATCCACTGCACTCCAGAAACTAGGTCAGTACAAAGTAAGGAATTAATAATATACTTTCAAGGGAAGATCCATTGCATATGGTAAGATCTCTAGAGATGGCAGTAACTGTACATCAAAACCAGGACAGAATTTAGAGCTTCCCGTCACACAGATTTCAGCATGTCCCTGCAGCAAGGCAGTGCTCAGAGAAATCAGTTGCCACGTGTTATTTGGATTCATGGCCATTATAGCTGGCCAAAGATGCTCAGAAGTACTTGGCACTGCAACTGAACAACTGTCAACACCAACTGTGAAGAAGGGAACCTACCATACCCCCACAACCATGCTGTAGTACAGCTATTTGTCCCCTGACCATTTTGAGATCCAACAGACTATGTAAGGGTATGTCTACACTACAGAGTTAGTTCAAACTAACTTAGTTCGAATTAGTTAATTCGAACTAAGCTAATTCGAACTAACGCGTCTAGAACTAAAAACTAGTTCGAATTAGCGTTTTGCTAATTCGAACTAGCATGTCCACATTGAGTGGACCCTGAACAGGGCTTAAGGATGGCCGGAAGCAGTGCCGGCAGGGCATAAAAGGAGGACTGAGAGCGTGGAGATGCTGTCTCAGGCTAGCCGAGGGCTGCGCTTAAAGGGTCCCGACCCCCACCCCAGACAGAGAGTTCTCAGGGGTGCCCTGCTTGAAAACCAGTCCTGGCTTGAAGTGCCCGGAGTGCCCACACTGGGCACATCACAGCACTCGGCCATCAGACCGGCTGCACTTGCCGCAGGCTGCCATCTGGGGAGAGGGGGCAATTGGGGGGCTGCAGGAGAGCTTCCACCCCCAGAAGCCCGCAGAGCCAGCCCAGTCCTCCCCAGCAGGGGCTCGTACCCCATTCCTCCCTCACCTCCTTCCACTTACCCCTTCCTAGCCCCCCTTCCTGATGTACAAAATAAAGATAACGTTTCTTCCAACATTGACTCTGTCTTTATTGAACAAAACTGGGGGAGACTGGGAAAAGGAGGTGGGAGAGGGGAAGAGAAAGGCTGGGAGAGGGGAGGGCAACTAAAATGATCAGGGGTTGGGAACAGGTCCCAGATGAAGAGAGGCTACAGAGACTGGGACTGTTCAGCTTAGAAAAGAGGAGATGGAGCGGGGACAGGATAGAGGTCTCTAAAAGCAGGGGTTGGGTGGAGAGGGTGCATTCAGAAAAGTTCTTCCTGAGTTCCCATAAAGAAGGACTAGAGGACACCAAAGGAAAGGAATGGGTATCAGGCTTGAAACTAGTAAGAGAAAGTTGTTGTTCTTGACAAAGCAAATAGTTAACCTGTGGAACTCCTTGCTGCAGGAGGCTGTGAAGGCTACAACTAGAACAGAGTTTAAAGGGAAGTGAGATCAAGTCATGGAGGTTGGGTCCATGGAGTAGTCTTAGCCAGGGGGTAGGAGTGGGATCCCTGCCCAAAGTTTGTGGAAGACTGGAGAGGGATGGCACGAGACAAATGGCTTGGTCACTGTCTTCGGTCCATCCCCTCCAGGGTCCCTAGGGTTGGCCGCTGATGGCAGACAGGCTACTGGGCTAGATGGACCTTTGGTCTGACCCAGGACGGACATTGTAAGCTCAGGGCTCAGGGTCGGGGTCTCAGTGGACCCCCTTGACTTTCATGCACACCTGCTTCTGGGTGGCCAGGCTGGCAGCTCTCCTGCCCTAGCTGGCCACTTTCCTGTGCCTAGTGCGGAGCTTGTGGATGAGGTCCACGATGTCTGCACTAGCCCAGGCGGGTGCCCGCCTCTTGCGGTCCCGGGCAAGCTCCCGGGAGCCGCCAGCCTGGTCCTGGGAAGAGGGGGAGGGCTGGGGGGCATCGGGTGGCTGGCTCGATCCGTGCCAGGTGAAGGGTCTGCTGGCTGGGTGCTGGCAGGCTTGCACCTGGCACGGGCACCGTAGCCAGCCCGTGCCCCTTTAAGGGATCCGGGGCTGGGAGGGGGGCATAGAGTTTCCCTGGTGTTGGCCAGAGTGGCCACCAGGGAAACCTGGGAAGCCTTAGCCTCCCACTAGTTCGAATTAAGGGTCTACACAGCCCTTAATTCGAACTAGCTAGTTCGAACTAGGCTTAATCCTCTTAAAATGAGGTTTACCTAGTTCGAACTAAGCGATCCGCTAGTTTGAATTAAATTCGAACTAGCGGAGCGCTAGTGTAGCGCCTATTAAAGTTACTTCGAACTAACGTCCGTTAGTTTGAACTAACTCTGTAGTGTAGACATAGGGTGTGTCTAGACTACATGCCTCCTTCGACGGAGGCATGTAGATTAGCCAGATCGGAAGAGGGAAATGAAGCCGCGATTAAAATAATCGCGGCTTCATTTAAATTTAAATGGCTGCCCCGATCTGCCGATCAGCTGTTTGTCGGCAGATCGGGGGAGTCTGGACGCGATGCCCCGACAAAGAAGCCTTTCTTCATCGACACAGGTAAACCTGGTTTCACGAGGCTTACCTGTGTCGATGAAGAAAGGCTTCTTTGTCGGGGCATCGCGTCCAGACTCCCCCGATCTGCCGACAAACAGCTGATCGGCAGATCGGGGCAGCCATTTAAATTTAAATGAAGCCGCGATTATTTTAATCGCGGCTTCATTTCCCTCTTCCGATCTGGCTAATCTACATGCCTCCGTCAAAGGAGGCATGTAGTCTAGACACACCCATACTCTTAGGCTGTGTCCAGACTCCATGCCTCCGTCGACGGAGGCATGTAGATTAGCCAGCTCGGAAGAGGGAAATGAAGCCGCGATTAAAATAATCGCGGCTTCATTTAAATTTAAATGGCTGCCCCGATCTGCCGATCAGCTGTTTGTCGGCAGATCGGGAGAGTCTGGACGCGATGCCCCGACAAAGAAGCCTTTCTTCATCGACACAGGTAAACCTGGTTTCACGAGGCTTACCTGTGTCGATGAAGAAAGGCTTCTTTGTCGGGGCATCGCGTCCAGACTCTCCCAATCTGCCGACAAACAGCTGATCGGCAGATCGGGGCAGCCATTTAAATTTAAATGAAGCCGCGATTATTTTAATCGCGGCTTCATTTCCCTCTTCCGATCTGGCTAATCTACATGCCTCCGTCGAAGGAGGCATGGAGTCTAGACACACCCTCAGATACTATGGTAAAAGGCAGCACTGTATATAGGTTTGGCAGAATTTTGACTTTTTTCTAATTTTGGCAGATAAAATTTGTTCATGAGAAATTTTTCCATTTAAACTTTTATTTGTGGAGAATTGTGGAGGGATCAGGTTCTTGAAGGGTCAGACAATAATTATTTAGTGAAAGCAGATATTGAGATTCAAAATGTAAAGCTTTATAACTATTAAAATACAACCTATCAACATTACAAGATAAAATATACAAAGCAAATATCCTTTAAATAAGCTCTACTAAGTTCTCAAGCATCAGTTATCCTACATTGCCGCTCTCAGTTACTACATATGGGAATACTTTCTCATTGGTTTGTATATGTAGAGTGAAATTTCAATTAAAAGGATTAAAAAAAGAATCCTTCCAAGCCTAGTTACAAGAATCTAGTGAGAGAGCCAATAGCCAGCATTGCCACACAGTGACCTAGGTGAACTGGTCTGCAATTGAGTTTCTGCACCTGTAAAATGAGGACGATAATCCATACTTCTACCACCAAGGTGCTGTGAGGCTAAAATCATTGGGTTTTGCTGTTGTTAATGTGCTTTGTGTTCCCCAGATGCAAGGTGTAATGTATATTTATCAATTACACCTGAAAGTGTAGCTGACGAAATTCTAACCAAACTCATAATGTAAAATGTAAGTGTGCGCAAATGAAGTTATTGCTGTCTCATCAAATAAGAATAGTAAAAAATAAAGAGGGAAAGGATTGTTATAAAATAATGTGTACCATTTTAAAGTAGGAAAAAATACTTGAGCTAACACTTCCCTAGCAGATTTTTCGCAGTGGTGGCTGCCCACCCACCACATCACACAAAGCACAAGGGGGCATCAGAGACAACTAAGGCTTTTAGTCAGAACAATCTCTGGATGCAGGACTGAAATTTTATTTTAAAGATAAGATTGGTTGCTTTAACACAAGAATGAAAACTAACTCCTGCTGTCAAAGTGAACATGAGTTCCCAAGGCAGGTATCTAGGAGCCTCCTGCTTGATGTGCATGGTATAGGAGGGAGAAGGGGGAGGGTGCTAAAGTCACAGTGTTCCTCCTCTCCCCACTTCTGCATGCTATTTCCACACAAAGAGAAGGGGACGGAGGGAGCTTGGCAATGCAAATCTCTGTCACTCTCACACACTATGTGTGTTTGTAGCGGTGAGGAGTCCTGTGGCACCTTATAGACTAACCGAAGTGTTGGAGCATAAGCTTTCGTGGGCAAAGACCCACTTCATCAGATGCATCTGATGAAGTGGGTCTTTGCCCACGAAAGCTTATGCTCCAACACTTCGGTTAGTCTATAAGGTGCCACAGGACTCCTCGCCGCTTTTGCAGATTCAGACTGACATGGCTACCCCTCTGATACTTGATATGTGTGTTACTGTCATTCTCATAAACACACGCTGTCCTTCACTCTCACCTCCTGACCCAACACATACGTGGGGTATTGTTGTTACTACTTTTACTGCTTAAATTTCATTCTTTGAGTAGAGAGTTCCAAAATGCCAAACGTGCTGTGGCCAGAGTAATTATCCCTGTGGTAATTCCTGCTCCTGGAAGTGGGTGGCATGTCCCTGCAGCCCTTGAGAAAGGCAGAGCAGGGGGTCTTCATGTCTTGTCCTTGTCTGCAGACACCACTCCTGCAGCTCCTGTTGATCAGTAACAGGGAACCGTGGCCGGTAGAAGCTGTGGGATCAATGCCTGTAGATGAGGGACAGCACATGGCACCAAGAACTATTGCTGTACATGACAGCTGCTTTCAGGAGTGCTTTCAGGGCAGGAGTAAGCCTGCCTTAACTCCACTGCTCCACCACCCAGAAGCCATCTCAGTTAAATGGTGCCCAGCCAAAGCCTGCTTCCTGAACCCCTGTCCCAGCCCTGTACCTCCTCCTGCACCCAACCTCATGCCCCAGATGTGAGTCCCCCTGTATCCAAACTCCTTCCCAGAGCTTGCACCCTGAAGCCCCTCCTAGACTCCAAACCCCTGCCCAAACCCCGGCTAAGCCTGGAGATCCTCCCCACCCCAAACACCTTGGCTCAAGACAAGAGCCTACACCCCAAGCCCCCTACCTCAGCCTGGTAAAAGTGAGTGAGGATGGGAAAGAAGGGGAATGGAGTGTGCAGGGGGAGGGCTCGGAGAAAGGGTGTAGCAGGGGTGGGGTCTCAAAGAAGAGGTGGGAAGGAAGTGGGGCAAGGGTATTTGGGTTTGAGGTAGATCTTACATTGCACCTCAATAGAAAAATTGATCTTGTGGTTAAAAAGGTTGGAGACCACTGATCTAGCTGATCCCTGATAGATATTTAACTAACCTGCTCTTAGACATCTCCAATGATGGATATTCCACAACCTCCCTAGGCAATTTATTTCAGTGCTTCACCCCCTGACAGGAAGTTTTTCCTAATGTGCAACCTAAATCCTCCTCTGCTACAATTTAAGCCCATCGCTTCTTGTTCTAATATCAGAGATGAAGAAGAACTATTTTTCTCCCTTCTCCATGTAAAACCCTTTTAGATACTGAAAAGCTGCTATCATGTCCCCTCTTAGTCTTCCCTTTTCCATACTGAACAAATCCAGTCTTCTCTCATAGCTCATGTTTTCTAGACCTTTAATTATTTTTGTTGCTCTTCTCTGGACCCTCTCCAATTTCTTCACATCTTTCTTGAAACGTGGTGCCCAGAATTGGATACAATACTCTAATTGAGTCCTAATCAGCGCAGAGTAGAGCGAAATAATGACTTCTTGTGTCTTGCTCACAACACTCCTGTTAATGCCCAGAATCATGTTTACTTTTTTTTTAATTCTCTTTCTTCAAACTTTTCCTTAGCAACTTCCACAATTAAATCTCAGTTGACCCTGAGATTCTGGCCCCCTAGTCCTCACTACCTTGAGTGACCTCCATTTGGCTCAGTTCTCTCACATATAATGGCTGCTGCTTGTTACCAGTCACTCTAGGTAACACATGGTCCTTATTACTGTTTCTTTCACTCTGATTTTTCTGATTATTTCTTATTTTCATTTTCTGTGCACTCTCCTTTTCGATTGGAAGTACTTTTCTATCTGTTTTTGGCCTCTAGATAATACCACTTTACCAACAATAAGTAACCATAATAATAATAGTGGTCGAACTGATTTTTTTCCAGAGAGTTGTGTATACTTTTTGTTTTTCCTCAGATAAATGAAAATGTAATAGTCTCTTGTTTTCCTGTTATGATATTTTAGCTACAGTGTTTTCATTCAATTGTAAGTGAAAGTTGCATTTCACCATGTTTTCCACTATATTAATGCTAAGTTGGCTGCACAGAATTTGTAATACATTCTCTCCCCAGAAAGAGTGTAGAACATACAATAAAAATAATGGGGCATATAGAAATAATCCTAGTGTAATCAGTGCAGAAAATAGCTAAATCAACTGAAAGATGATGAATTACATTAAAGTGTAGCACGTATCGACAAGGACTGGCAGTATTCTTGAAAGGAATGGCAGTCTTCTATTTCCATATGACCATAGGTGCTGCAAAGAATTATATTCACAGCCAGCAGTATGTGAGCAGAAAACAACAAGGCCCTTTCTGGATGGTTATTTTCTTCAGATATTACCAGTGCACAAAAAATGACAGTGAATGACAGCTCCTTCTGACTTTTTATAGGCAAACTTTGATGCAATCCAGGAACAAATCTTTAGAGAAGTGGAGGTATTCACATAAAAGAAATTAACATACAGTATTTAAAATGCTTAAACTATATCAAACAGTTGGCTTAGAGAAGGTTAAAAAAACAAATGTCTGTAACTATGGAACATTCTTGCACCCGAGTCATTTTGCTGTTCACTTGGTGCTGTTTAAACCAATGCAAAATGCTACAATTCTCATTTGATATGATTTTTTACAGTTGAAAATAATTACATAAGGTGGAGGTCAGTGGTAAATCAGATCCTTCTAATTTATTTAATCAAATATATCTCCTACTTGCTCAAATATATTGGACATGCAGTTCAAAGATTTGAGTTTATGAAAATGCAAATGTGCTAAGTAGCAGATATTTTATCACAAGAGGTAATTAAAAGGCATCAGCAAATGTTTTAATCCCAGAACACAACTTCTATGCACTTCTCTTGACTAGCTGATGTATCAACCAATGATTAAGTCAGTAGGATTAAGAAACATATTTTTACATTTAAATAATAATTTTAAATAATAAGTCACCTGTTAGCAAAGTTAACTGCTAATCAGGCTTTGTCAGAACTTTCCCAAGTCTGATTTTGTTTCTATAACCACAGAATCACAAGGCACTTATAATAGTGCAGTTGTTAAGCTGCTTAAGGTAAGTAAGTTAGAATCATAGAATCATAGAATACTAGGACTGAAAGGGACCTTGAGAGGTCATCAAGTCTAGTCCCCTGCCTTCATGGCAGGACCCAATACTGTCTAGACCATCCCTGATAGACATTTATCTAACCTACTCTTAAATATCTCCAGAGATGGAGATTCCACAACCTCCCTAGACAATGTATTCCAGTGTTTAACCACCCTAACAGTTAGCAACTTTTTCCTAATGTCCAATCTAAACTTCCCTTGCTGCAGTTTAAGCCCATTGCTTCTTGTTCTATTCTCAGAGGACAGGAAGAACAATTTTTCTCCCTCCTCCTTGTGTCACCCTTTTAGATACCTGAAAACTGCTATCATGTCCCCTCTCAGGGTACACCTAGACTACACAGAGGCATGTAGATCAGACTACCCGGCATAGGAAAATGAAGTGGCGATTTAAATAATCACCGCTTCATTTAAATTTAAATGGCTGCCGCGCTGAGCCGCTCAGCTGTTTGTCGGCTCAGCGTGGTAGTCTGGACGCTCCGCGGTCGACATCAAAGGCATTTGTCGACCTCCCAGGTATACCTCATCCCAGGAGGCATACTTGGGAGGTCAACAAATGCCTTTGATGTCGATCACGAAGTAGTCTAGACTACCGCGCTGAGCCGACAAACAGCTGATCGGCTCAGCGCGGCAGCCATTTAAATTTAAATGAAGCGGCGATTATTTAAATCGCCGCTTCATTTTCCTATGCTGGGTAGTCTAATCTACATGCCTCTGTCGCCAGAGGCATGTAGTCTAGATGTACCCTCAATCTTCTCTTTTCCAAACTAAACAAGCCCAATTCTTTCAGTCTTTTTTCAGAGGTCATGTTCTTTAGACCTTTAATCATTCTTGTTGCTCTTCTCTGGACCTTCTCTAATTTCTCCACATCTTTCTTGAAATGTGGTGCCCAGAACTGGACACAATACTACAACTGAGGCCTAATCAGCGCAAAGTAGAGCAGAAGAATGACTTCCCGTGTCTTGCTCACAACACACCTGTTAATGCATCCTAGAATCATGTTTGCTTTTTTTGCAACAGTATCACACTGTTGACTCATATTTAGTTTGTGGTCCACTATAACCCCTAGATCCCTTTCTGCCATACTCCTTCCTAGACAGTCACTTCCCTTTCTGTATGTTTGAAACTGATTGTTCCTTCCTAAGTGGAGCACTTTGCATTTGTCCTTATTAAATTTCAGTCAGTTAACCTGAGACCATTTCTCCAATTAGTCCAGATCATTTTGAATGATGACCCTATCCTCCAAAGCAGTTGCAACCCCTTCCAGCTTGGTAACATCTGAAAACTTAATAAGCGTACTCTCTATGCTGATATCTAAATTGTTGATGAAGATTTTTAACAGAACCGGTCCCAAAACAGACCCCTGTGGAATCCTACTTGTTATACTTTTCCAGTAGGATTGTGAACTGTTAATAACTATTCTCTGAGAACGTTTATCCAGCCAGTTATGCATCCATCTTATAGTAGCCCCATCTAAGTTGTATTTGCCTCATTTATTGATAAGAATATCATGTGAGACCATATCAAATGCCTTGCTGAAGTCTAGGTATACCACGTCAGCCGCTTTTCCCTTATCCACAAGATTCGTTATCCTATCAAAGAAAGCTATCAGATTGGTTTGACATGATTTGTTCTTTGCAAATCCATGCTGGCTGTTCTCTATCACCTTATTATCTTCCAGGTGTTTGCAGATGATTTCCTTAATTACTTGCTCTATTATCTTTCCTGGCACAGAAGTTAAACTGACTGGTCTATAGTTTCCTGAGTTGTTCTTATTTCCCTTTTTATAAATGGGCATTATATTTGCCCTTTTCCAGTCTTCTGGAATATCTCCCGTCTACCATGATTTTCCAAAGATGATAGCTAACGTCTCAGATACCTCCTCTATCAGCTCCTTGAGTATTCTAGGATACATTTCATCATGCCCTGGGGACTTGCAGATATCTAACATTTCTAAGTGATTATTAACTTGTTCTTTTTTTATTTTATCTTATAAACCTACCCTCTTCCCACTAGCATTCACTATGTTAGGCATTCCTTCATCAGACTTCTCGTTGAAGACCGAAACAAAGAAGTCATTAAGCATCTCTGCCATTTCCAGGTTTCCTGTTACTGTTTCTCCCTTCTCACTGAGCAGTGGGCCTACGCTGTCTTTGGTCTTCCTCTTGCTTCTAATATATTTATAGAATGTCTTCTTGTTTCCCTTTATGCCTATAGCTAGTTTGAGCTCATTTTGTGCCTTTGCCTTTCTAATCTTTCCCCTGCATTCCTGTATTGTTTGCCTATATTCATCCTTTGTAATTTGTCCTAGTTTCCATTTTTTATACGACTCCTTTTTTATTTTTAAATCATGCAAGATCTCCCAGTTAAGCCAAGGCGGTCTTTTGCCATATTTTCTATCTTTCCTATGCAGCGGAATAGCTTGCTTTTGGGCCCTCAATCATGTCCCTTTGAAAAACTGCCAACTCTCTTCAGTTATTTTTCCCCCCTCAATCTTGCCTCCCATGGGACCTTATCTACTAGCTCTCTGAGCTTACCAAAATCTGCCTTCCTGAAATCCATTGTCTCTAATTTGCTGTTCTCCCTTCTACCATTCCTTAGAATCACGAACTCTATGATTTCATGATCACTTTCACCCAATTTGCCTTCCACTTGCAAATTCTCAACCAGTTCCTCCCTATTTGTTAAAATCAAATCTAGAACAGCTTCCCCCCCTAGTAGCTTTTTCAACCTTCTGAAATAAAAAGTTGTCCAAGAACTTATTGGATAGTCTGTGCCCTGCTGTGTTCGTTTCCCAACATATATCTGGATAGTTGAAGTCCCACATCACTACCAAATCCTATGCTTTGGATGATTTTGTGAGTTTAAAAAAAACCTCATCCACCTCTTCTGCCTGGGTAGGCTGCCTGTAGTACACATATAGTAGTTAATATAGTTAATGGGGAAATGAGCCAGCAGAGAATATACTGTCACCACAGATTTCAGTATTCTTGAGTTTCAGAATTTCATATCTGTGGAATATAGCTTTATGAAATGGTCCATATGGAAAAATAAACCAAAACACATTTCCTTGTTTAGGAGCTTCTCTGTGGACTTCAAGAGAAGTTGGATTTAGCTCTTTTTTAGTTTAACCGGACAAAAAAATATTGTTGTGTCTGTCATCCATTCAGCATCTCTGTAAATAAAACCAAAAGGCATAGGTCACATTAATCAGAAATTGGTAAGAGTCCTAGGGTGATGTAAGAAGGTTCATAGAACTTTACTGATTTCCATAAAGTGCAGTTACATTGCTCTAGGTCTGAATTTAACCCAAATTCTGTTAACGAAATGAGCTTGGTGTTAAGCAGTGAAATCTGGAAGCTTGAATAGAGCCATTCTTTCTGGTCTCGAGAGGAATCGTTCATTTGGCAGGGACTTGGATGAGGAAAATTTGATATGGTGTATTCACACTGGAAAAGAACAAAAAAGAACAGAATTATAAAGAACAGAGTAGTTGGGTGAGGGAAAAGAAGGAAGAGGAAACCAAGTCAGGGAAAGAATTTGTGCAATTTTTAAACTGTCATCAGTATTTGATTTTTAAAAGAGATAGAGTTAAAGTAGAGGTCGATGCTGCAATCATTCCTGATTGCAGCAAAAACAGTAGTAATTGGATCACATTCTGTAATGGTATTGCATGCAATAGGAGCAGTGCAACAAAACAGCCAAGAGCAATAGTAGAAGTAAAAGTGTAGTAATGGCAGTCAGTATATTGATTTTATTGTTTACTCCAACCTCCCCTGTCCATGAATTTCTGGTTCTGAGTTAGATGTTGAGAGTTCTGGCACTACTCCTGTTAATTTTTTTTTTTTTTTTTTTTTTGTCAGAAGCTTTAGTATTTCCTTCAGAATTTTCTGAAGCAGTCTATGTCTTTGTGCGTAGTCAGCTTTTAATACGTCTAAAATGCCAAATTGCCTCAAAACAGAAATGTGTCTCAGTCTTTGGGATGTTCTAGTTGCTTTATTTTTCTTAACTATATTAATAACATGGTATGCTGTTATTGTCTCTTTTGACTGCTGGAACAAAAAATGAAGTTAAATCTTCAGATAGCAACTTGAATCCACTTATCAGATACGATAGTGATGACTGCTTCCCATATTTCTTCTACATTTGTGTTACTCCAAACCGAATTACTCTCCACCGTAGTATTGTTCCTTTTCTAGATGACGGATGTGCATGTTGTGTTAAAAGGCCACTATAACTGATCCAATAACTAACTGCAGCCTTATTTTCTTTCCAACCATTCATTTAACATTTTCTGTCATCCATGCCTAGAGCAGTTAGGTCTTTCATTACTACCACAGTGGCATGTGTGTATACTTCTATGCATTCTCATGTTCGTTGTTCATCATGCTTAATCAGTGCCTGATGATACACAATACAGCTATGAAAAAAGAAAATATTTGTCCTATTAAATAGTCAGCTGTTCCTACTGTAAAACTATCATTGAACACAGATGAAAACTAACCTTTTAGTCAAAAAAGAATACATTTGCCATATGTATTTTGTTCTCTGATTACACTGGAAACAACTGTGGGTCTTTTACCCTAGAGAAGACCAAATTTTTTTTCCTAAAAGGAAGCCACCACTTTCTGCCAATTTAGGCTAAAGAGATGTCATCGCCTTGAAGTGTGTTCTGCATGGATCTGGGTAATTTTCACATGATTTTTTTTTTCAATCAGACAATCTTTCACAACATTTTTAGGATCTTTCTTTTCTTTTGCTCCTGTTAATACATATTTGTGACAGCAATTTCCATTGGAAGGTTCTATTCACTTTTTTCTGTAGCTCATTCAGTTCATGTCAGAGAGGTGACTTATTGCTGACAACACAGAATTACCTTTTGTGATACTTCCTTCCCTTTAGAGATGCAATTTATTGTAGATGACTGTTTTGTGCAAGTAGACATATGCTGTGAAGAAAACTCCTGTGAGACACATTGTGCTCAGAATCAAGATGATTAAATTTTTTGATAGAGAAGTTTTCTGTCTGAAAATGCAGTTTCATTACAATCGAAACGTTTCACAGGAATGTGTTTATTTCAACCTAATTTCTGGGAAAGGAGGAGGGTAAATAAACTTTTTTTTTCATTCTTTTTCATTTCAATAACGTCAGTGTTTGATTTTATCATTTAGATTAATTTCTTTTTTACTTTTATATTAGAATTGAATATGACACATATATGAATATACTGTTTAATAGTTTATGTTGATTTCAACATTATCGAAACCATTTGAAGGTTCTGATTTGGTGGAATTTTATATTCCCAATTTTTTTTTTTTGAGATTTTTTTACGTTTCATTCTAATTCAAAATAACAAATGTCAGAATTTCCTGCAGAATAGAAACGTCATTTTTCCTACCAGCTATAGTCCCGAGGGCTATGTCCTTTCCACACATGGATCTCCCCTTCTATATGGTAGCATCAGATTGCCCCCATAACAGCATTTGTTCATCTTCTGGGACCTCTGAGAACTCCCAGTAATTCTGTGGATTCTCATCTATGGTGTTGGGGGAAGTGAATTAGGAGTGGTAGAAATGGGCAAGGATGTAATTTATCTCCTCTGCTCCAAGTAGATGGGGCCTGATCTAAAGCCATTGGTGTCAGAGGTTCTTTTCATTGATGTAATTGGCTTTTGGAATGGCTCCTTATGGAGGAGAAAAGCCAGAAGCCTTGTTAAAAAACTCCATAACGGCAGAGTGCATTTTATTCTTGGGAACAAGAGCAAGCACCAGCTAGGCAGTCCCCAGCAACCTAGCTCTGATAGAGCAGGGAGTAAAGGGTAGACAGAGCCCACCCAGAGGCACAGGGTATGTTAATAGCTCCATGGGCTGAGCAGATCCCCATCAATCTTCACTCCTGGATTTATGGGCTGATGAAACCATGGTTACTTTTGACTGGGAGTAAAACCTTGCTCCCTGACAAGAATTTGGAGGAAACTCCACCAGGGCAATCTCATAGAGCTTCTTGGCTTCTACCTGAGGCAGAATCAGATCTTTTGTTAACATAATGTTTTGTAGACAAAAGTTGAGAAATTCTATTTCTCAAAGTAACCGTAACATGATTCTCTTCTGCTTTCATAATGTTTTGTATTAGTGTGTATGCCATTACTTGAATGGCTACATGTGCAGCGCTTAATGTGTTACCCTACTTGCACAGTGGCAGTGTCACAAACAACATAATTTTAAGTGCTCTGGCTTTGGTATGCATCAGTACTGTTTTCTGTATTTAGTTTCCTTTTCACTAAGCATGTTTGAGTTGGCTGAACTTCTGAACTTTTTTTCCATTCAGAGAATTTACGTCAAAAGTTTTTTACGTCAAAAGTATTTGCTATTAGGTTACTTTAAATCTAGCAGTGTGTGTGTGTGTGCTTGTGTGCGTGTGTGCATGTGTTTTAAAATTTAAAGTGATACTGGTGGCTGTGCCCCAGGCTCACTGCGCTTTCCAAACCCCTGCTCTCTGGCTGCTTTCACAGTCAGAGAGCCTGATGACATCTTTCTGTTGCGCAGCAGAAACATTTTTTTATATGTATATAGAGAGATTTTCAAAACTTATAAGCACTGTGACAGGGCTAGTGAGCCCTGCACAGTTGATGGCGCCGTCTCCACACTGTGGGGGAGACAGGTGGCGTAGAGATGGTGTCGTGTCTGCCTCTGCCCGGCTTGGGTGATTGACGTCACACGCTGAAGCAGCACAGGTGAGCTGCGGCTTGGCGGGGGCCCCACTGTGGCAAGAACACGCCTGGCAGCAGGATGATCAAAAGGGCCAGGGAAGGCTCAAGACATGAGGGGGCCCGGAAGGAGTGCAACCCCAGGAAGAAGGATCGAAGAGGCGGACTGACGGATGAAGAGAGAGAAAGCTAGAGGCACAACCAGATATGGGTCCGCACCCAGAGAAGGTACGACGGCGCCAGTGGATGGGTAGGAAGTGGCCCAGGGCAGGATCGAGAAGCCCGTGGGCTGGCGAGTTTAAGGGAACACCCCTGTCAGTCAGGCACAGGAAGTAGGTGTCCCTGCATTAGGGCCCTGGGCCGGGACCCAGGAGTGAGCGTGGGTCCGGGGACCTCTACCCCGACACCCACCATTATATTGTGATGCCATGGAGGCGGATACCTGTTGAGTAGTGATTGGAGTTGAGTGACTGCGAGACCATAGGAAAGACTGGTGGAGGAATCGAAACTAAGCCCGGTAGGGTGAGAGCGGGCAATGGCTCATGGAGATAAAGGGGGGAGGGAGTGCTGTGTGGACCATGGAGTCTGACAGGACCTAATAGGGCACATGACTCATAAGTCCTATAGTTTACAACGTTAAGGGTGAAGGGTTATTGTCATGCCCACACGGGAGACAATCCACGACAGGCCCATTGGTTAACCAGGGCAGGGTGGGAATCCTATGGGCGGGGCTAGAGGAATACAGGAGTTGATCCCATAGGGCGGGCCTTATCTCATAGTGGCTTGACCCGAAGGGAGTTTGCCTTACAAGCACCTAGAAAAAAGTGCCTTCTGAACCATAACAATCATGAATGATGTCCTAGCATTACTACAAGAGTGCCTTCTTACACAAAAATACCTAAACATGCATTGCCAAAGTTGTGAAATTTTGTAATATGATGAAGTATCTGGTGCCGAGCTTAAAACCTGAGAAAAATTAATTAGTTTGAGGAGCAATGTGTTAACTAATCACTTTTTGTGTGTACGTGTGTGTGTGCTCTAGTGCACTGTGAAATGCAGTGGTATACGGTGATAGTTTTCTAGATACCAGAAAAGGACACTTTTCTCTGCAGCTTGTTCCTTTTTTTGCACACATTTTCTCATGATACGTGTCACATTTTCTCATGATACATGTCCAAATAATTTCATTACTTTAACTGTTGCTTGGCTACGTCTGCCTCTTAGAATGTCAATTACAAGGCAATCTCTATTATCTTTATCTATTTCTGCCTCTTCTCTTAAAACATGCAGGGCCAAATTCTTTTAGGCTTTCAACCTTGTTTCATTTATGAACTTCTAAACAATATTTCAAATGGAAATGCAGACCACTTTGTAAATCTTAGACATAATTTGTGGATCCAAGGTTGAAACTGTTGTCCCAACCTTCAGTTGCTTGTATATGTAACCTTTCTGCTGGTATAAGTTGGCAACTAGAAGGGCTGGGTTCAATGTCTAGGGGGAGGTTCCTTCAACAAGGTGACTAAAACTAGCTCGAGCCCCCACCCAGAAAACTGGGAAAATTCCAACCTACCCATTGGGTGCCTTTAGAGGCAATTCTTTCCCCTCTCGCAAGCACTGAGTCAGAGATAAAAACTGTCTGTTTAATCACAGTAGGCAAGCATCAACCCACAGGACCACACACAAACAGTGAAATGAAAGAAACCTGTGAGCAAGGTACCATCCCCAGGGTCTGCAGGGTGAAGTCTTTTGCTTAGAGGTCTTTACTCCAATCCCACTTCAAATGCTCTACTTACAGCTCTGTCCAGTCGCTGCAGACCCAGACACATCACCATGATGACTTCCCTCATTGAGCCTGAGGCGATGCTACCTCTGTGCTCCTCCTGCTGGCTGGTTGCTCCTGCCAGCCATCTTGCTGGCCACCTGCTGCTGCTCCTACCAGCTGCCCTGCTGGCTGCCTGCTCCTGCCAGCTACCCTGCTGACTGCCTGCCGCTGCTCCGACCAGCTGCCCTGCTGGTTGCTCCTGCCAGTCATCCTGCTGGTTGGCTGCTCCTGCCAGCCGCCCTGCTGGCCGCCTGCCACTGCTCCTACTGGCCACAGGCCAGCCATAATGGGTCTGGCTCCAGGCCAAACCAGTGACTTCAGTTCTTAGTGATTTCAAATCTTAGCTACCACCTACACTGGCCAAAAGATTCCAGCTTCTGCTGCAATAACAGAAAGACTTCTTATGGAGTCTGCTTTTAGGTCTATCCTTAGAATGGGGGGGGGGGGGGAGGAAGGAGACAAGTTGAACCAGTCTTACAGCTCACACCTGGTAGGCATAAAGCAGGCTGGCTGAAACCCCTCCCCACCCCCCCACCCCAACTCATCCACTCAAATCTGGAAGGGGGAGGTTTATTCATCTGAGACCCTGTACAATGATGGTGTCTCTCCTGCAAGCACTGGTTTCATATTTTACAGTTCGTACATTTAGAGGTAGCATGGTTTGTAACCCCACAACAGCCAAAATAGTTACAATACATCACATTCCATTCCAACAATTGATCCTCCATCAGACCTGGCTGAATTAGATTTACATAACCACACCCCAGATTCCTTCCCCATTCCAGTATGAGCTGTATTTACATATCAACAGTTGATTATCTTGCATGGCTAAACAATTTGAGTGAGCATACCCATACCCAGGGCTGCTCTCCCCTTTCAGCTGACTGCATTGCAAGCAGTTGTTCAGACCCGGCTTACATCTATCCTGGTAATCCACCGACATTATATATTTTTCCCGTATGTTTTCTATTCATACCAGAGAATATAATGGTGATACATGGTATATATTTTAGATGTGTTATTGTAGATGCTATTGGTACATTTTCTCACTTACAACTGAAAAATTGTGAATATCCATTACTGATATGAAATCACCATTGTTAAGGAGGGAAAAAAACAGATGCTGTCACCTGAACACTATCTAGCCCTTTGTTTTCTCCCAGGTATTTCTATTCATAGTACATAAGAATGGCCATACTGGGTCAGGTCCCATACAAAAGGTCCATCCACTCCAGTACCCTGTCTGCCAACAGTGGCCAATGCCAGGTATCCCAGAGGGAGTGATTCGAACAGGTAATGATCAAGTGATCTCTCTCCTGCCATCCAACTCCACCCTCTGACAAACAGAGGCTAGGGACACCATTCCTTACCTATACTGGCTAATAGCCATAAATGGACTTAACGTCCATGAATTTATTTAGTTCTTTTTTAAACCCTGTTATAGTCCTAATCTTCACAACCTCCTCAGGCAAGGAGTTCCACAGATTGACTATGCCTGTGTGAAGAAGAACTTCCTTTTATTTTTTTTAAACCTGCTGCCTATTAGTTTCATTTGGTGGCCCCCAGTTCTTATATAATGGGAACAAGCAAATAGCTTTTCCTTATTGACTTTCTCCACACTCCTCATGATTTTATATACTTCTATCATATCCCCCCTTAGGCCGTGTCCAGACTCAGGGGTTTTTTCAGGAAAAGTAGCCTTTTCCCGAAAAAACTTCCCCTGCGTCCAGACTCAAGCCGCGTTCTTTCGAAATTATTTCGAAAGAACGCGGCTTTTCTTTCGATGGCGGTAAACCTCATTTCACGAGGAAGAACGCCTTCTTTCGAAAGCTCCTCTTTCAAAAGAAGGCGTTCTTCAATGTAAAGAGGCCGTCTTCGAAAGAGAGCATCCAGACTCGCTGGGTGCTCTCTTTCGAAAAAGCGGATTTCTCTTTCGAAAGATCCGCCTGCAGTCTAGACGCGATCTTTCGAAAGAGGCTCTTTTGAAAGATGCTTTCGAAAGAGCCTCTTTCGAAAGAAGCCTGCAGTCTAGACATAGCCTTAGTCTCCTCTTTTCTAAGCTGAAAAGTCCCAGTCTCCTTAATTTCTCCTCTTATGGAACCCGTTCCAAACCCTTAATCAGTTTAGTTGCCCTTCTCTGAACTTTTTCTAATGCCAATATATCTTTTTTTTTACATGAGAAGACCACATCTGTATACAGTATTCAAGATGTGGGCGTACTATGGATTTATATAAGGGCAATAAGATATTCTCCGTCTTATTCTCTATCCCTTTTTTAATGATTCCTAACATCCTGCTTGCTTTTTTGACTGCCGCTGCACACTGCATGAATGTCTTCAAAGAACTATCCACGATGACTCCAAGATCTCTTTCCTGATTAGCTCCCATCATATTATATATATAGTTGGGGTAATTTTTCCAATGTGCATTACTTTATATTTATCCACATTAAATTTCATTTGCCATTTTGTTGCCCAATCACTTAGTTTTGCGAGATATTTTTGAAGTTCTTCACAGTCTGCTTTGGTCTTAACTACCTTGAGCAGTTTAATATCATCTGCAAACTTTGTCACCTCGCTGTTTACCCTTTTTATCAGATCATTTATGAATAAGTTGAATAGGATTCATCCTAGGACTGACCCTTGGGAACACCACTAGTTACCCCTCTCCATTCTGAAAATGTACCATTTATTCCTACCCTTTGTTTCTTGTCTTTTAACCAGTTCTCAGTCCATGAAAGGATCTTCGCTCTTATCCCATGACAATGTAATTTACACAAGAGCCTTTGGTGAGGGACTTTGTCAAAGGCTTTCTGGAAATCTAAGTACACTATATCTACTGGATCCCCTTTGTCCACATATTTGTTGACACCTTTAAAGAACTCTAATAGATTAGTAAGCCACAATTTCCCTTTACAGAAACCATGTTGACTTTTGCCCAACAAATTATGCTCTTGTATGTGTCTGATAATTTTATGCTTTACTACTGTTTAAACTAATTTCCCCAGTACTGACGTTAGACTTACAGGTCTGTAATTGCCAGGATTGCCTGTAGAGCCTTTTTAAATATTGGTGTTACATTAGCTATCTTCCAGTCATTGGGTACAGAAGCTGATTTAAAGGATAGGTTACAAACCGTAGTTAATAGTTCCGCAATTTCACATTTGGGTTCTTTCAGAACTCTTCGGTGAATGCCATCTGGTCCTGGTGACTTGTTACTGTTAAGTTTATCAATTCATTCCAAAACTTCCTCCCATGACGCATCAATCTGTGACAAGTCCTCAGATTTGTCACCTACAAAGGATGGGTCAGGTTTGGGAATCACCCTAACATCCTCAGTTCTGAAGACTGAAGCAAAGAATTCATTTAGTTTCTCCACAATGACTTTATCATCTTTAAGTGCACCTTTTGTAACTCGACTGTCCAAGGATCCCACTGGTTGTTTAGCAGGCTTCCTGCTTCTGATGTACAGGCAGTCCCCGGGTTACGTACAAGATAGGGACTGTAGGTTTGTTCTTAAGTTGAATCTGTATGTAAGTCGGAACTGGCGTCCAGATTCAGCCGCTGCTGAAACTGACCGCCAGTTCTGACTTACATACAGAATCAACTTAAGAACCCCAAGCGTCCCCAAGTCAGCTGCTGCTGAAACTGATCAGCAGCTGATTCCAGGAAGCCTGGGGCAGAGCAACTCTGCCTCGGGCTTCCTGTAGTCAGCACTGGTCAGTTTCAGCAGCAGCTGACTTGGGGACGCCTGGGGCAGAGCAGCTGGGGTGCTGCTGGGTTGCTCCAGTAGCGCCGCTCCTCGGCGCTACTGGACCAACCCAGCAGTACCCCAGCTGCTCTGCCCCAGGCGTCCTGATTCAGCCGCTGCTGAAACTGACCAGCAGCGGCTGAATCAGGACGCCTGGGGCAGAGCACCTGGGGTGCTGCCGGGTTGGTCCAGTAGCGCCCAGAGCAGCACTGCGGGACCAACCGGCAGCGCCCCAGCTGCTCTGCCACAGGCGTCCGGAGAAAAGCCTAGTCTGCTGGGGGGGGGGCACACTAGCTGCACCCCCCCCCCAGCAGACCAGGAAGACGCAGGCGGTGGACCGAGACGCACCGCGGTCCCGCCGCCTGGGTCCTCCGCGGCTTTGCTCCCCATCTCCCTGGTCTGCTGGAGACCAGCAGACCAGGGAGACGGGGAGCAAAGCCTCTGAGGACACCGGCAGCGGAACAGCCGCGGGGCGTCTGGGCTGTCCCACTGCTGGCTTCCCCAGCGGCTTTGCAAAGCCATGGGGAAGCCGGCAGCGGAGCAGCCCAGGCACGCCTGGGGTGCCCCGCTGCCCGAGCCCCCCTGCCGCTTTGCAAAGCCTCGGGGAAGCCAGCAGCGGAGCAGCCCAGGCGCACCTGGGCTGCCTCGCTGCCCGAGCCCCCCCGCAGCTTTGCAAAAAGCCGCGGGGTGGGGGGGCTCGGGCAGCGAGGTAGCCAAGGCGCGCCTGGACTGCTCCGCTGCCGGCTTCCCCGCGGCTTTGCAAAGCCGCGGGGCGGGGGGGGCTCGGGCAGCAGGGCTGCCCCGCTGCCCGAGCCCCTCCGCAGCTTTGCTCTGCGTCTTCCTGGTCTGCAAACCAGGAAGACGCAGAGAAAGCCCCAGAGTACACGGGCGGCAGGACCGCGAGGTTCCGCAGTCCGTGTACTCTGGGGCAGCCCCGTTCGTAACTGCGGATCGGACATAAGTCGGATCCGCGTAAGTCGGGGACTGCCTGTACTTAAAACACATTTTGTTATTACCTTTTGGGTTTTTGGCTAGCTGTTTTTCAAATTCTTTCTTGGATTTTCTTATTACATTTTTACACTTAATTTGGCAGGGTTTATGCTCCTTTCTATTTACCTCACTAGTATTTGACTTCCACTTTTTAAAAAGATGTCATTTTATCTCTCACTGCTTCTTTTACATGGTTGTTAAGCCACGGTGGCTCTTTTTTAGTTCTTCTACTATGTTTTTAAATTTGGGCCTCTGTTATAGTGTCTTTGAAAAGTATCCATGCAGCTTGCAGGGATTTTACTTTAATCACTGTACCTTTTAATTTCTGTTCAACCCAAGATTTCAATTGTCTTAGCGTTTTTTTTTTTTTTTTTGCAGTTATATTACCTAATAATTAATGGGCTTCTGGAGCTTCATGACCAATTTTTTTCTAGATTCTTACTGTCACTGTTCACACACACAAGGCAGTGATTTGTCTGAGATAAAGGTTTATTAAAGAAAAAATATACAAATAAAGGGGGAACACTTGATCCAATCACAACTCATTCATTTGTTCAAATGCAAAAAGCTTACTTGTTGTTGGCAAATATTTGTTTCTCTCTCTGTGCTGAACACAGGCAGAGTAAAAATGCAGGTTCATGACAGACTTATTGGGCACGTCTAGACTACATGGCTCTGTCGACGGAGCCATGTAGATTAGAGTTGTAGGCAAAGGGAAATGAAGCGGCGATTTAAATAATCACTGCTTCATTTAAATTAAAATGGCTGCCACGCTGTACCAAGCAGCTGTTTGGCAGCACAGCGCTGTAGTCTGGATGCTCCACGGTCAACATCAAAGGCATTTGTCGACCTCCTCGTTATGCCTCGTGGGATGAGGTTTACTGGGGAAGTCGACAAATGCCTTTGATGTCGACCGCGGAGTGTCCAGACTACAGCGCTGTGCCACCAAACAGCTGATCAGCACAGCACGGCAGCCATTTTAATTTAAATAAAGAGCGATTATTTAAATCGCCGCTTCATTTCCCTTTGTTGAGTAAATAAATCTACATGGCTCCGTCGATGGAGCCATGTAGTCTAGACGTGGCCATTGTGTCCACTTAATATAAACAAAAATAAGAACTGCTGAATAAGCCAGATGTGAGTTTAATTTTGTTCTGCAAGCTTATTCCCACTAAAATTTTAAGATGAATTCTGTTGCACCGATCACTTTTTCAAGAACGTGTCCTTTTAGTGAATTAAATTTCTTGCACAAAATGGTCCTTAAATTTTAAGAATCACTTTCAGCCTTGTTTAATGCTTTAGTAAAAAATTAAACAAAAATGTTCTCCAACAGGTTTCTGTGTGTTGCCTTTTCAGATATCTGATTTGTGTCCATTAATTCTCTCCCATAGAGACTGTCCAGTTTGGCCAATATACATGGCCGTGAGGCATTGCTGGCATTTGATGGTATAGATCACATTAGTGGATGAGCCTCTGATGTGGTGACTGATGTGGTTGGGTGCACTGATGAAATCGCTTGTGTAGATGTGTGGACAGAGTTGGCACCAGGGCTGATTGCAGGGGTGGGTTCCTGGATGAGTATGTTGGAGGTGTGTTACAAGGTTATTGGAAATAATTTGTTTGAGATTATGGGGTTGTCCATGGGCATTCTCCAACGCCTGTGAGAGTTAGGGGTCATTTTCCAGGATAGGTTGTAGATGGTTGATAATGCATGGAAAGGTTTACATTGTGGGTTACACGTGATGACAAGTGGTGTTCTGATGTTTTCTCTCCTTGGCCTGTATTGAAATAGTTCAGGTCTGGGTACTCTTCTGGCTCTGGTGATGGTTACATTTACCTTCATGACTTTAGATTCCATCCAAGACACATTTCTCAATCTATTGTTTACAGCCAAGCCCTAAGATACAGCCGGATGTGTTCCAATCCCACAGAAAGGGACAAACACCTAAAGGATCTACATAGAGCATTCTTAAAACTGAAATACCCACCCGGAGAAGTGAAAAAAACAGATCAATAGAGCCAGAATAGAACATTTATTTTAACTTGCCCAAGCACTCATTAATGGATCTTAAAGTCACTGTGTTGTGGCAGGCCAATTCCACAAGCTAAATACACAGAGATGCTTTGGAACTTAACTTCATTTACAGGTTTGGGACCCATCACAAAGACATTAGCTGGCTAACACATCTTAATGACTTAAAAACAAACAATGGGTATGTAAGCACAATTTGTATTTCCTCTATCAGCTTTATGTGGCATGAAAACTCTGACTATTTCTTTCCACTTTTTCCTTCTCTCCCTTCCTCCGCCCCCTCCCCCCATTTATTTTGGAACTAGACCTTTATTAACTCCATTCATCTGAAGAAGTGGGTTGTGCCCACGAGAGCTCATGATACCATCTACATGTTTTGTTAGTCTTTAAGGTGCTGCTAGGCTATTCATTGCTTTTTAAGTTTTTCCAGTTACAGACAAACACAGCTATCCCTCTGAAACTTTAGTCAAAGTTACATTAATATTCTTTTCCCCTTCTAATCAGGAATTTTTCATTCAATATCCCTCTCTTTGTGCCTCTCGGGTTGCTCACATGAAAAAATAGGTCTATTTTTTGGTAACACTGCTTTCATTAGCAGGGCTTTGCTTTTTTAATTCTAATCTTGGAACATGAAGGATTATAACACATAGCTTTAGTACCATTATGATTGAAGGTAACGGGAAAGGGAGTGTGAGTTTTTGTCTGACACACATTAAACATCTTTGATTGGAACTTTCATTGCTGTTCAGATTTGTGTTTAACATTTTCCCCAAATGAAATGATCCTGGACTGGCAGTTGATTCAATTCAGATAAGATTCCTATGGCCTATGGCATTGCTTTTCTATGCTCTCAGCTAATTGTCCATCTGTTTCTTTTCATCATTCTTCTATAATCTTTGTACCAGCAGCTTCATCGTCTTAGATATGAAGTCCTTTTCCCTAAAAGATATTATCTATGTGCTTCTTTCTTTGAGGTAGTTTGTGCATTTTTAAAACTACTTATTTTTATTCTCTATTTTGAAGCACAGAATTTAGCTCAAGATGAAGTTGTTTGTCTCACAATATATACAAGTTTTATTTTGCAGCGTCTTCAGTTTTATTTATCATTGTTTTAGATCATTCTATCATAGCTAATTTCTGCTCTAAACTAGAAAATTGTCCATATTTTGGATACTGTACATTTTATAAAAATACACGTTATTTGTTCTCTATTATGGAGGATTTCCTGCCCTTTTCATTTTATTATCCTCATCTTTTAATTCTAAGACTAGAGCTGATCAACCATGAAGTTATGCACAAGTATTTTTATGAAATGAAGCAGAAATGAGCTGAGTTTGCTGTTACTTTTCTGAATGTTCACTATTCATGAATATTTGGAAAGATGTAAGGTATTTTAAAGTCTCTCAAATTTTGAAATACATGATTATCCATCTAAAAATCCATACCAAAAATGTATTTTCTCTTCAGTATTTGATAGTTTCCAAATAGTCTACATAATCTATTCACAAACAAAACAGAAAGGGTATGTCTACACTACCCTCCTAATTCGAAATAGGAGGGTAATGTAGGCATACCGCAATTGCAAATGAAGCCTGGGATTTGAATTTCCCGGGCTTCATTTGAATAAGCGGGGCTCCACCATTTTTAAATCCCCGCTCGTTCGAACCCTGTGCCGCGCGGCTACACGCGGCACGAACTAGGTAGTTCGAACTAGGCTTCCTAGTTCGAACTACCGTTACTCCTCATGGAGTAGGAAGCCTAGTTCGAACTACCTAGTTCGTGCCGCGTGTAGCCGCGCGGCACAGGGTTCGAACGAGCGGGGATTTTAAAATGGCGGAGCCCCGCTTATGCAAATGAAGCCCGGGAAATTCAAATCCCGGGCTTCATTTGCAATTGCGGTATCCTACATTACCCTCCTATTTCGAATTAGGAGGGTAGTGTAGACATACCCAAAGTTGGGATTGTCTAAAATATGCCATTTGGTGAACACTTACAAAGATGATGACATACATAGAAATCATATTCTGATCACAAATGATTCTTGAGCAGAAAAAAGGCTGCCTTTGCAACAAATCATATTTGGATGCAATGAATAATTTGTCCAGTTCTACAAAACATCTTAACAGTTGACTTTGCCTCCTAACCTTTTTCACTTAGTTTTCCCATAATGACAGAAAAAAATAGTGTGGCTAAACCTTCATAAACTGCTTCCACTTCAGCTGAATGACTGTTCCATCAGCAGCTTCCTTCATCTTCTTTCCTCATGGTACATATAATTTCCATCCTAATTCACCTTTGAATCCTGAGACTTGGACAGCCTCTGCTTACTCATTTCCAGTCATTTGCACTATACCAAGGACAACAGAGAAGTGTGGAACCTAAAGTCTGCTTACCGTTGATGTGCCAAGCACAGCCACTCTCCACAGAGAGGTAGTGGACGTGTTGCTCAGAAATGTAATTGTGGCTATTGAATCCACATTCATCTTGTTTTGTGATCATAACAGAGTGTACTAGTGTTGTGTGGCTTTTGCTTTCCTCCCTCTAGGGGGCTACAAGACTTACCAGGTATTGCCTGGGTCCTTCAGGACAAGAGGCTGGAGGTGTGGGGGGTACAGGAGTCAGGACAGGGTCTTGGGGAATGGGGTTGCAATGCAGGGGACTGTGATTATGTGGGAGAGGATGCAAGAGTGAGGTCTGAAGGCAAGGTTCCTTCTAAGATGTGCAGCAATACAGCCTGGCAGTTGCTTAATCAGCCCCACCCCATCAGTGGCTCAGGGCTCCACGAGGCTGATTAAGCAGCTGTGGGAGGCAGCATAGAGGGAACTATGGTTGAGAGCGAGGAGGGACTCAGGATGGGGGAGGGGTCCCATCTGGTATGACTTTTTCTTCTCACCTACAGCTGGTGGGGTCTTCTCTCTTTCCCCAGCCTCTCCCAGCTAGCACATGCTGCATTCTGCTGAACCACCTTCCCAGCCTCCAGGGGCCTTCTATCTCCTCTGAGCCCCATGGCTACCAGGAATCTTCTGTCTCCTCCCAGCCGTTCTGGCTGCCAGGGGCCTTTTCTCTAAATCCTTCTGGTGCTGCAGCCAAGGGCTGGGAGAGGGGAAGGTTTTCGGACAGGGGGCTACTTACCTGCTCTGGTGGCAGGCAATATGGTGGAGCCTCAGATCTCCTGTCCACTCTCTTGGTGGTGTAGGCTACTCCCAGTGGGCACTCTGCATACAGCTCTTCCCTTCGCTCATTGCCTCCAGTGGCCACTCTCAGTATTGTGTCCCTCCTCCCTGTGTCCTTCCCTTTCTATGTTAGGGAAAACAGTCCCATTCCTGACACTTTCAATTTTCTTGAACCAACCAAACACTGGCCTTCCTTTAAGTTAGGATAAGAGAAAGCTGCATATCAAATTTGGTGGACCTAGCTCTTACTGTTTAGGAGGAACTTACAGTGTTGAACAAACACTCATAGATGGACAGACAGATAGATGCAGTCTTCTAACATATATAGACAGAGTAGCAAAGTGAGGCCCATCGTTGACCAAGCAAAATCATTTTGCATAAATTACACTTATAGGAAAGTTCAAGAAAATAAATATATGTAATAGAATTGTTTATGAATGTGCTTGCAAAATAAAAATACAAGAACAGTTTTAAATGTCTAGGGATTTCAACTTGAAACATTATTCATTTTATTGAATAATTACCATACATAGCAAATTTGAATCAGAAACTCATAAAGCTTCCGTTACTCTTTATGTAACTAATTTGAATTATGTTGTGATTTGTAACAGCAAACATTTTCTTTGCACTAAAATGACAGTTCAATAGTGACTCAATTTTAATTTTGTTAGCAAATATTTTTATGATTCTAATCCTAATAGTCATGACTTTTTTCTGAAGAAAAACAAAAATTATGATTTAAACCTTTCACTCAGCGTATTCCAGTGTACGAAGTAGCACATTCAGCTAATTTAACTGGTAGGATTTTTTATGCAAAATTTGATATCTGTAAATAATCACAAAATATGACTTTATTTTGCACAAACAAATCCACAAACAAACAAACTTTTCAAAATATATAGTAGATGATATCCACTGGAACATGTTGGATCTTTCCCTCAACCCTGCTGTGCTGTAATGCATTTTTTTTCATGTAGTCTAATCCCTTTCTATTTTTTCAAGATATATCTTGCTATATTTTTTAAAAATATGTGTCTATCTGTCAATCCGTCTGAGTCCATTCTTTTTCAAGAATTCCTAAATAGTAAGAGCTATGACCACTACATTTGTTATACCTTCCTCTTATCATGACTTAAAGCAAGGTAAAGCTTTGGTTGTGCCAGGAATATGGGATTGCCTGGAATTCCATTGTTTCTCAGAAAATGGAAAGGGAGGGGTTTGGCAGGAGGGACATTTATACTGCAGAATAACTGAAGAGCATCAAGGGTCCAGAGATGGGAACCAGGACATCTATAACCCCATTGAGCCAACAAGGGGCAGGGGTGGAAAAAAGGATTGCTATCTATTATATATTTCATAGAGTTTGTTAAAGCAAAATGCAGGACAATGTAGCACTTTAAAGACTAACAAGATGGTTTATTAGATGATGAGCTTTCGTGGGCCAGACCCACTTCCTCAGATCAAATAGTGGAAGAAAATACAATTTAAAAAAATGAACACATATGAAAAGGACAAATCACATTTCAGAACAGGAGGGGGATGCAAGGGGGGGGAAGGAAGGAAGCTACCTAAACTTTACCCTACTTACAGAAAATGAAGAATGGTGTCTCAGAGAGAGAGAGAGACATGCTTGTCCCTCTCTGTAGCTGCAGAGAACTCACTCAGAGAGACAAAAGGACAAAGGAAAAACCCAAATTCCTTTCTCCCAGGTTGAAACTCCCTCCTACATTCCTACTGGTCACTCCACTTGGCTAGGTGTAGTTAACCCCTTAATCCCCAGGCTGCTGGCTAACCCTCATAATCATGACAAATGGTGTAGAATGGTCCAGGCTGAGGTGGATGGTGGGGTATAGGTTGTTGAAATCCCTGTGGAATATCTCCAGTGTATCTTGGCCATGCGTCCAGATCATAAAGATGTCATCGATGTACTGTAGGTAGAAAAGGGGTGAAAGGGGACGAGAGATCCACTTCCTGGACACCACAGTACAAATCAAGAACATTATCAAGAAACTACAGCCTATACTGGAACAGGATACCATACTTTAACCACCATGCTTCAACCACCTGCATTCTGCTACAAAGACCTTTTACATCTGCACTTGAAAGGGAATCCTCTGAACTGTCATTCATGTTAAAATTCAACACTCTCCGAGAAAGAATGAACAAATACTCAAACTATCTTACCCATTACCAAGATAGCTTCCCCAATTATCACCTCTAATACCATTAGCTCACAGACATCCCACTCTCCCCACCTCTAATATCATCAATTCACAGACACTTACCTTCCTTCCTCCCCCCCCCCCCCCCCCACCTTGCATCCCCCTCCTGTTCTGAAATGTGATTTGTCCTTTTCATATGTGTTCATTTTTTAAAATTGTATCCTTTGGTATATATGGCTGTGACTATTTTCTTCCACTATTTGATCTGAGGAAGTGGGTCTGGCCCACGAAAGCTCATCATCTAATAAACCATCTTGTTAGTCTTTAAAGTGCTACATTGTCCTGCATTTTGCTTCAGCTACCCCAGACTAACACGGCTACATTTCTATCACTATAGAGTTTGTTAGTGTGTCCGATTGCCTGTGTGTCTGTCTGTCCCTCAGCCAAGAGACAATGTTGTGTCTGCTGGAGACGCAGCAGCCATGAACAGGTGCTTCTCACCTGCCCCAAGCTGATGTGGTGAGAGAGGACTGGGACTGTCCTCTCCCTGGGGTAGCCTACAACCTGAAACCCTCATCCCCAGCCCAAGCCCAGAACAATGAGTTAAATGAAGAAAAACAAAACTTACTTGAGTTAAGGATCTGAGCAATTCTAGGTAAATCTTCTAGTTTGATAATAAAGAAAAAACAGGAAGCTGACAAGTACAGGACATCTGTCACAGCATTTAACCCGGTGTGCAAATTACCATTTTGCTTAGCTTGGCAACCAATGCCTTTAAAAATGCATATGAAGATTTGTCTGAAATTGGAAGGCTAAAATGCAGGGAGTTAGTGTTACATCAAAGAAATTGATTTTTTTTAACAGTCCTAAAATATTATTGTATACTAGAAGATAACTAAATTTATTATGCCAACAGTCTTAAGAAAGGGAGTGTGTGTGTGTATATATATATATATATATGTCACTATATTCAACTTATATATTCATATTTGTTCATTATAATGAAAGTACAATCTGTTACTATATTTATTTTATTTTTTATTTTTGTTTACCTAGGAGAACAAAATCCTTAAAAACTGCAAATGTTTGGCTAAATTTGAGACTCTACTGAGTTGCTGGCTAGAACAATATTCTCGTATGTGGGATAATACTACTAACATGATTCATTTGCCAATAGTTAGCATATTCAAGATTTTTGAAATCGCAGTTGACAAAACACTTGGCAAGGGCACTTCTAACTTTCAGATCTTTAAATATTGGCAAACAGATAACATTTACAGTTGTCTTGGAGTGTTCATAAAATTTTGTACTTAAACAATACAGCTGTCACATACTGGAGTGCCAGTGTTTCTACTTACCGTCCAAAATGATCAAATGGTCTGAACAGCTAGGCTTATTCTGTATGCATGAGATTAAAAAAAAGTTATATCTTTGTTCCAGATATTTTGACTTTAACTGATGACAGTAAAAGGAATAGAGAGAGTTTGGAGGGAAGGGACAGACTCCTTAGCACTGTATTAAAATTAAAAATCATCTGCTGTGTGTTTGGGAGTCTTGTAAGGAGCAGTGTGGAGAGGTTAGGAAGATGCTCTTTTTCTTCTCATGCAAGCATTTTATGAAAACCTTCTTTAGAACTGAAAAGTGCTCAGAGCAATGTTGAGCTCCAACATCAGCCTGGGTAGAGATAGCTGTTCAGGGGGGAGCATGGTCTGACAGCTGGGTTGATCCTGCAGCTGACTTCCACAAGTGGCATGCACCAGTGCTGTCCTGGCTTCCCTTCACCTTGGCCACTCAGACTCTTATCACTACTTACACTGAAAGAACTGAGGACAGTTCTGCTAGCCATAAGCACTGACTTTGTAGGTGTTCTGGGGCAAGACCATCCACAGAGAGAATAATAGTGGATGCTCAGTGTGACGGGGTGCGGTCACAGACAGCCCCTCAGGGGTGCCTCCCGGGGTACTGACCTGGCCACTGCCACTCACCTTCCTGTTCTCTGGGCCCCCTCACTACCTGGTCCTGCTGGGCCAGCTTGGCTGATCTCCCCCAGCTAAGGCCCCGAGCTGAGGTCCCTGCCCCCACCGAGAAGCAGTACAGACACTGAACCACTTCACGTCCAAGGAGAGTGCAGTTTAGGGCCCAGACTCCTGAGAGAGCACTCCCCAGATGGGATCAAACCCCAAAGAATTAGGTAAGCCCCCTTTAACAATGAAAGGGGGAATGTGCACCCTGGTTGCCCCCTCCCCGCATCCCCCAGGTAACAATCGCTTAAACTGGGTTTGATAGAAAATAAACATGATGTTATTATGTGGAAGCAGTAAGATTTAAGTAATAATAAGTGAAAGTAGGCAGAGCCAAGTAGGTTACAAATCAAAAGAAACAAAACCTTTTGGCTAATTCTACATTGAAACCTCAGTACAAATTTAATCAAACTCACCTTAAAACCACTTTTCCAGCTGCCATTCTAAACCAGGGCTCTCCTCTCCACCCTGGGGTCTCAGGCTCCTTCCTTCAGGTGCAGACCAGCCAGAAAGACCCAGGCCTCTCCTCTCCTATTCCTTTTGTTTAGGAGTTGAGGCCACTTCCTACCAACCACTGCTCAGACTTAAGGATAAAAGATTGTTTAACAGTGGCTCATCTAGAAGTTGCAGGTAACACCCTCCATGTCTCCCATTCACACATTTGAAACTCACGAAGTATTCCCAACTCCATGTGTCTAATTTTCCACACACACATGGTACATACAACAGAGTAAGATAAACAGAACCAGCAGATCATGACATGAAGATTGATGGGTTACATGAAATAATTCGCTCAAACCACCTTTGAGTTATGTATATTCATGTCCAAGAGTCCATTTCATAAAGCATGGGCGGGGGGAGGAGGTCCGTCACACTCAGCACCAGCCTTTATTTATTTAGTGTGTGCATTGTCATCTAGACAAGTCTTCAGCTTGATTATAGATCTGTCAGATATTTATTTCTGGCTACACTCATTGACAATTTATCAGAAAAAATATAGTAAATTAAACTCTAATCTGTGACTAATTGTCTTTTGCTAAAGTTAATTCCTGTCCTTTACTTTCACTATCCAGTGACAGAATGGGAAATATATGTACATTTTTAAATGCTTTGGGCTAATCCTGGTCCCCTGCTGCAGATGCTTCACACTAGGCAGCTGAGCAAATGCACAAATGCAGTTGTTGAAGAATTTCCCCTACTCCATGCAGCTCCCAAAAGCAGAGGCATGTCCCCCTTCTGGATGGCTTCTATGCAAAGTGGCAGTCAGAGGGCTTCATGTGTTGTCTCCACCCCAAACACTGCCCCTGCTGCTCCCTTTGGAATTACAGCCAATGGGAGCTGCAGGGGTGGTGCTTGTGGATGGCAAAGGGGAGGGGAGGTGCAGCATAGAGTTGTGTGGCTTTGCCACTGCTTCCATAAGCTGCTTGAGGAGGTAAATGAAGCCCAGGACCTGCACCCCCTGAAACTCCCTTCGAGCTCCAATCTCCTTCCCCAGCCCTGAGCCCCCCTCCCACTCTCCACAACCCTCAATCCCATCCCAGAGCACCCTCCTGCACCCGAACCCTTCATCTCCAGCCTGACCGAGAGCCTGCATTTGCAACCAGAACCGTCACATCCAACCCTCCAACCCACCTACCCTGCACTCCAACCTTCTGTCCCAGCCCAGGACCCCTCCCATCCTCCAAACCCATCACTCCCCAGCTCAGAGACTCCAACTGGATCTCAAGCCCCTCTTTCTTGGCCCTACCCCAGAGTTTGCACCTTCAGCCAGACTCCCCACACTCCCCTGCACTCCAAGGGTACGTCTACACGACAACCTTTGTTGGCAGAGACAATGCAAATGAAATGCTCATAAGCATTTCTTGTGCTCTCATTTGCATAGACTCATCCGATCTGTTTTGCGGAAGAGGTTTTTGCTCAAAAAACCACAGTGTAGATGGGGCCATTTTGTGCCAAAAAAACCCTTTTGCACAAGAACCCTTATTCCTCAAAAAAGCAGGTATACAGGATCTTGCACAAAAGGGTTTTTTACCCCATCTACACTGTGGTTCTTTTGCACAAAAATCTCTTTTGCAAAATGGATTGGAAGAAACTATGCAAATGAGAGCACAAGAAATGCTAATGAGCATGTCATTTGCATTGTCTCTGCCGACAAAGTCTGCAGTGGAGACGTAACCCAAGTCTCTGTCCCAGTCCAGAGTCCCATCCTTCACACTGAACCCCTCAGACCCAGCATAGATTCCCCTCTTACATCTCAAACACCTTATCCCCAGCCCAACTCCAAAACTTGTAGCCCCAGATACATGCCAAGTCCATGGCCTATCCTGCACTCCCCTCCCACACTCTGAACTCCTCATTTCTGTCTGCAGCCCAGATGGAGTCCTGATCCCATCCTGCAATCCAACCTGAATTTTGTAAGCATTCATGGCCCTCCATATATTTTCCATATCCTGATCGAGCCCTTGGGCCAAAAATTTTGCCCACCTTTGGTCTAAGAGCTGACCTACGCATCCCTGCTTCCCAGAATAGGGGGGTATGAGCGGCATTGTCACATTGTAAATTCCCCCTGTAGACTTGCTAGCACAAACTAAAGGTACCTAATTCACATTAAAGTACTCCTGTAAGAACTTCACCTTGCAATAGCTACAAGGAATATTTTGCAGCTGCTTTGGTAAGAAGGTGAACAAAGCAGGTTTTGTTCCATGAGACTGACTTGACACAATGTATCCCATCTTCAGCTTCAGAGGTATATGCAATCACATGCTCTCTGAATATTCTCCAGTATTCACTGTTCATAAACACTGTTGCCAGTACATTTATTTTATAGGATATTTGCAGAAAGCACGCACATACATCATGAGCAGAGTTGGAATATTTTCTTGAAAAATTTAAATGACTATTCACAAAAAAAATGTTTGCAGTGTTTATATTTGGTCTATTGTGAAGAGCTACTGCAGGAAAAAATACTGCTATACTACAGTGACTGGCACTAGATAATTATCTCATTGTAAATGAGAGTTGAAATAACTAGAAAGAAGTTCCCAACAGCAACAAAGGCTTTAACAAAAACACACATATCCTGGCAATGGAAAACAAATTGCCAGCTATTGTAAATCCTATTATTTTCTCAATGTGTCTAAATACTGTACTACCAGGACTCCCATTGATATTACCGGGGTGGAAATAGAATATTATTGTGAACATATTTTCAAAATACAACAGAATGCCAGTGAAGTCAAAGCAATTTTCTGAGGAATATGTAACATAAATGTAGGAAGCATTCACCATACTTTTGATATAAAAATGTATAGCTTTACTTGACCTCTGGAGTCTGCCTGTAGTACTGAGCACAACGTGGGCCTGATCCTGGACTGGGACTTCTATTTGCTGCCATAGTACCAATGAATAAATAATAATAAGTAAGTGTGACTAATACACTCTGCTATAGCTAGCATTTTTACAGTTCTCACGCTGAGCTTCATTTGGCACACACAGGCAGCTACAGTTTTGACATGTCTTAATTTCTTCTTTATCATGAGATTTTTACAGAAGGCATGCTGTGAGGAGATGTGACAAGTCACAATTGATCATCATGTCATGCTTTTCATACCGCACAAATGAAGGGTTGCAGATAATTGTAAGCCAGTTATCTGGGATTCAAATCAGGCTGTCCTTGGCAAGGCAATCAATGCAAGCAACACTTGTCAGGAAGGCCCATAAAGAAAGAGAGTGTAATGCCCAAATTAAGAGTGTTTATTAAAATACTTTATTTTTTAACTAAAGATAATGTGTTATGTGTTTTCACTGTCACTCAGTGGCCAGGTCCTCATGTATTTCACTCTTTTGCTCTCTACATACTTTGCAGAAGGTTTGGTCATAGTGCATAAGGAGATTTGCCAACAGGGGGACAAAAGAGGTAACCGCTCTGGGGCCTGGCAATTCAAAAGGGCCTGGAGCTCCCGACTGCTGCCACCAATATTGTGGCAGCCCCAAGCCGCTGGAGCACCGCAGTGCTGAAGGGCTGGCAGGAGAAAGGTAGCCTCAGTCCCTCCCGTTCTGCCCAAGACCCTGCCCCTTCTGGGAGCACAGAGACAGAGGCCTCCCATCTTACCTGGGGTCCGGAAATTTTGTCAGCCCCCCCGTGCATAAGAAATTTGATATAGGCAGGAAAAATAAGGGCTTTTTGCTATTTATAGTTGTTATGAGAAATTCACTTACCATTATTCCAGAGCTTCACTTTCAGCTCTAGAATTCCACAGAAAACAGCCTCTTGCTACTACACCGTTCCCGTTAGCCTTTTGAACAAGAATAACTTGGTATGAGATACTGTACATCCTTTATTGGGAATTTGGTCCTGTTCTGGTACGTCAATAGACTTGATAATCTGCTATTAGTTTCCAACTAATATAATTCTAAAAAGTGGTATAAAAGCCCCAAAGCCTAAAAAAGGCAAAAATGGTGATGGAGAAGTAAGACAAATCTCAGTCCTCTTTTTTGATGAATTCCAAGTGTGTGATATAACCTCATTCATGTGTCTGAAAATTACAGAACTGGTGGTTATATTATACTTTGTTTTGTTTTGTTTTATTTTTTTAAACTAAGCATTTAGAAGGTGGACTATCAATTAGAAAGAATGGAAAGAAAATGTTCTTATTAAATGGTACTAACTTCCATCACCATAAAAGACAAAGGCTTTCATTTTAAAAGAGAGGCCTTGGTGAACCAGTTACTTAACCAACATAATTTACATCATTTACTTTTGTTGAAACCAGCAACTGACCCATAGCCCAGAAGAAAGAAAATGAGAGAGAATTCCTTTTCAGCTTACTGCCTTTTTCAGATCAACTCTTCCAACAAGCACAGAACCACTGTGAGATGGATACAATTAATGAGATTGGCTGTCATGAGTTTATATATAATACAAATTGCCTTCTGGTTTTTGAGCCTGGTGGGTTCATATTTTCAGCCTTTACTCTGCAACTTTGAGGGCTATAACCTTTATGGGGAAATTTCAGCTTTCACGCTCTGGTGAGAACATTAACTGTTGTAAGGGTTGGCAAAACTGCACATCTCCAACTTGACAGTGCAGGTTGAACCTCTCTTATCCAAGACTCTCTGGTCCGGAAACATCCGTGATCCTGTAGGCTGAGTGGCGACAAGGTTAGCCACAGCAGCCCTGGGCCAATGGAGCCACAGCAGCCCTGGGGACCAGAGCCATGGCTGCTGCAGCAGCCCCAACACTCTGAGCTACGGTGGCCATGGAACCGGGTAGTCGCAGGGGCCCTGGAAAAATGGAGACCAGCATCCCCAGGGAGTGAAACCCTGTAGCTCTAGAGCTGCAGCAGCCCTGGCAATCCGGAGCTGTGGCAGTGTTGGTGCCTGAGAGCTGCAGCAGCCCCAGTGGTTGTGGACCCACGGAGGCCCTCAGAAAATGGAATTCCAGTGGTCCCTGGGAATTGGAGCCGTGGCAGCCCTTGTGTGATCAGAGCTGATAAGTAGGCAGCAGGGGAGCTGGCAGCCTGAGGTCAAGGGAGCTTCACTAGGTCTGCTGACAAACCCTGGGAGAGCCTGGAGACCTGTCAACAGAGGGATGGAATTGATCTTTCCATGTCCGGCAAATCCCCTCATTTGGGACCAGTCAGGTCCCAATGGTGCTGGACCAGGGAGGTCCAACTTGTAGAACTTTCATGGTTCCTGCAGGTAGTTTAAGTTCCAAATTGTGCTTAATTTGTAAATTTGCCACTATGGACTGGACTTCCAAACCATCAGAAGCTGATTCCAAAAGTGTGCACTCAATCTCTTTTGGGAAATGGCTGCAGTTTATATGCATAAGAACAGTCAAACTGAGTTAGACTAAAAGTCCATCTAGCCCAGTATCCTGTCTTCCAACAGTGGCCAATGCTAGATGCCTCAGAAGGAGTGAACAGAACAGGAAATCATCAAGTGATCCCTTTCCTGTCATCCATTTCCAGCCTTTGACAAACAGAGGCTAGGGACACCATTTCTATGCATTCTGGCTAATAGCCATTGATGGACCTATCCTCCATGAATTTATCTAGTTCCTTTTTAAACCCTGTTAAAGTCCTGGTCTTCACAACATCCTCTGGCAATGAGTTCCACAGAGTGACTATGGGCTGCCTGAAGAAAAACTTCCTTTTGTTTATTTTAAACCTGCTACCTATTGATTTCATTTGATGACCCCTAGTTCTTAGTCTGAGTATTTGTACGTGTAACTGATCAGTAAGCTGGTGTAACTGGCAACTTATACTACCTTTTATGTAGAATCATACTAAACACATATAAAGGTTTGAGGTAAAATCCTGGTCCTATTGAAGTTCATAGGAGTTATGTACAGCCAAGATTTCATCCTAATTTTGTGGTGTGCAAGTGCATGTTTTTCTATGCAGCCTTATGATTCTGAACTTCATTAAAATCTGATTCCCTACGTATAATACAAATTCCTTGACATACATCATTAAATGTTTTCATGTTGTAAATTGCTAGTGCTAGTTTCAAAGTGTTTGCGATGTAAATTTCTCATTGTATCTCTCAAATTTCACAACATGCATATATAATTTCAACAGTACGTATTTAATGCAGTTCCCCAGCACATATGAATAAAATGCATATTTTAAAAAATGTATGCTCCATAAATAACAGAACATTGAATGCAAACTTCGTTGTATACAAGATTTTTTTAAAAACCCACTATGTGCAATACTTTTTAGCCTGTGACATACAGACCATTCCATATGGAATGCAAATTGTGCAGTGTAAATCCATGCTGCATGCAATATGGATTATACCCTCTACAAATAATTCAGTTGTTAAACACATTTCAAGTTTTGTTGTGTTATTGTGGCTACAATGAACATGGATGAGACATAAATTCCATATCACATATTAAATATTTCACAATGTACAGAATATGTAACTGGCACAGAAAATGAATATCACAGCATGCAATATAAATGTAACAGCTTCAATGTAAATTTCAGAGTAAGCAAGGCATACTAGACCACATGCTTATATGTGGGATGTAAAATACACACTAAGAACATAAGTACTATATGTCTGACAATTCTGGCACTGAAATTAGACTTATTGGCCTGTAACTGCTGCATTTGCCAGGATCATCTCTAGCACCCTTTTTAAAAATTGGCTTTACATGAGCTACCCTCTAGTTGTTTGGTACAGACGATTATTTAAAGGATAGGTTACAAACCACAGTTAGGCCATGTCTACATTGGGAGATTATTTCAAATTTACTAAGTTCGACTTCTGGGCACCCAATTTTACAAATTTGAAATTCTATATCCTCTCTACGGGGAAGAATTGAATGTAGTCTGAGACAGGCTCCATTAATGTGGATGCACTACGTCAGACTCAGAGTCTCAGGAAGCACTCTGGGGAGTTGCAGGAGGCCTCCTGGAAGCCAATTAGTTTGAATTAGCAGCATTGGAACATCCACACTAATGTTATTTTGGATTTACAAGTTTGAGAATAGCATTATTCTTCATGAAAAGCAGGACTACAGAGTTCAAATTCCACTGCCCCTTATTCCAGAATAACAGGCTTGGTAGCGTGGATGCATCATTTACAAATTTGACCTTATAGGGGTTATTTTGGACTAAAGTCCTAGTGTAGACCAGGATTTAGTAATTCTTCAATTTCACATTTGGGTTCTTTTACTGCTCCTGCATGAATTCCATCTGGCCCTGGTGACTTGTTACTGTTTAGTTTATCAATTTGTTCTAAAACCTCCAATAATGACACATCAATCTGGAATAGGTCCTCAGATTTGTCACCTAAAAAGAATGGCTCAGGTTCGGGAATGTCCCTCATGTCCTCATCCATGAAGATCGATGTAAAGAATTCATTTAGTTTCTTTGCAATGACCTTATCGTTCTTGAGTGCTCCTTCAGTATCTGCTAATTGTTTAGCAGACTTCCTCCTTCTGAGGTACTTTTAAAAATTTTTATTATTTTTTGAGTTTTTCTCTAAGTGCTCTTCAAATTCCTTTTTTGGCCATCCCAATTATATTTTTCCACTTCATTTGATGGTTTATGCTCTTTTCTATTTATCTCACTAGGATTTAACTTCCACTTTTTAAACAACACCTTTTTATATCTCACTGCCTCTTTTACTTGTTGTTATGCCATGGTGACACTTTTTGGTTCTCTTACTGAGTTTTTTTAATTTGGGGTATACATTTAAGTTGAGCTTCTATAATGGTGTCTTTGAAAAGTTTCTATGATATTTGCAGGGATTTTACTTTTGGTACCAGATACCGTACATTTTAATTTCTGTTTGGCTGAACTCCTCATTTTTGTGTAGTTGCCCTTTCTGAAATTAAATACCATAGTGTTGCCACCACAGGGATGTTAAATTTTATTATATTATGGTCACTGTTTCCAAACAGTCCAGCTATATTCACCTCTGGACCAGATCCTGTCCCCCCCCCCCCCATCACCCCAGATTAAATCAAGAATGGCCTCTCCTCTTGTGAGTTTCACTACTAGTTGCACTAAGAAGCAGTCATTTAAGATGTCAAGAAACTTCATCTCTGCATCCTGTCCTTAAATGACACATCAATACAGGGATAACTGAATCCCCCATTATTATTGAGGTTTTTAATTTTTATAGCCTCTCTAATCTCCCTTAGCATTTCACCGTCACTATCACTATTCTGGTTAGGTGGTCGGTAATATATCCCTACTGCTACATTCGTATTAGCAAAGCATGGAATTACTATCCATAGAGATTCTATGGAACAGTTTGGTTCATTTATGATTTTTATTTGATTTGATTCTACACTTTATTTCATACACAGTGCCACTCTCCCACCAGCACAACCTGTTCTGTCCTTCTGATATATTTTATACTCTGGTATTACTGTATCCCATTGATTATTGTCATTCCACCAAGTTTCTGTCATGCCTATTATATCAATATCCTCATTCAATATGAGGCATTTTCGTTCACCCATCTTATTATTTAATACAATACAGATTTTGAAACACACAATGCACTTTTTGAATACAATTCTTTACAAGAGTTTTTTTATTTTTTAAAATAAGTCAACACAAATACTACAGAATAACTAATATACAAGTAATGAATTCATAGATGATTCTCAAATGCTGAGTGAAATTTAGAATAAAAAAACAATACTATGTGTTTAAAGACAGCTAATATATAAAGCAAATTTCAGCAGGTTGGTGATATTGGGAACACACAATGCAAATTAAATAGCACACATGATGAATAATTCAACGCATATATTCAATGCAAGTTTTCCCACACAATTTTCCAGCATGACTGGAATATAAACTTTACAATGTATACAATATATTTTAAAGGACATTGAACTGGAATTCAGAATGCAAACATCACACACTGTTTTGAAGTTTTTCATATGTACAGGTTAAACCTCCCTTAACCAGGACTCCCTAGTCCGGCAACATCCATAGTCTGGCATGGACCATGGATGTTCCTGGACCACAGAGCCCTGGAACAGAGAGGTCTGGCGGTGGGGCAGGAGCATATTAGGAGGCACTGGCAACCGAGCAGGTGTTTGGGGGAGAGGGGAATAGGCAGCACAGCGGGGAGTTCTGGCCCCAGAAGCGGCTGTAGAGCTTCAGCCCCAGCAGCTGCCACGGAGCTCTGTCCCCGGCTTTGGCGCTATGGCTCTGGCCCTCCAACACAGTCCTAGCTGTGCAGCTCCAGCCCCGGCTGCAGAGCCAGATGGCTGCTAAGCTAAGGCCCCAGCTGCACAGCTCTAGCCTCAGCTGCAGAGCCAGGTGGCTGCACAGCTCTGCCTTGACTGCAGAGCTTCATCCATGGTGTTCAACCCCAGCAGCAGCGGGGCTGGCAGCATCTAGAGAGCCCCAGGGGAGAGTGGAAGCAGCAGGAGCCCTAACCTGGTGGCAGTCCAGTCCAGGAGGGGAGGGACCTTCCCTTGTCTGCCAAATCCCCTTGTTCAGGACCAATCAGGTCCAGAGGATGCTGGACCAGCAAGTTCCAACCTCTATGTATATGCAAAATGCTTTCCAATATGTATATAAGGACTTCCTAGACATGATTCAGGGATAGAGAGCTAGGTTAAATTTTTGGAATAAAACTCGTTTCACTGAAGAATGCAGATTTGGGTTGACTGAAACATTTTGCAAAATTATGTCAAATTTATCAAATTGTTTTTGGTGAAGAAAAAATGCAAATAAACACCCAACCATTTTGTCTCAGCATTTTCTAAAAGAAGCATTGTGATTTGAAACAATTTCACTTTGTGTTTTACATCAATTGTATTTTTACAAAAAAAGTTAAACTCTAAAACATAACATTCTGTTCAACTCAAAATGAAATTGCTTCAACTTTGCTGGAAAATTAAAGACAAATTTGTTTTGTGGTTGATTAAAAACATTAGCTCATTCAGGGAAGCAAAAAATCAGTTTGCAAGCACGTTTCCTGTCATCAGTACTATTTGAAACTTAGATCTTCAATACTAAAGCACAGACATCAACTACTTGGGCCACTCCTTGCCCTCTGAAGATAGGACAAGAAGCAATGGGCTTAAACTACAGCAAGGGCAGTTTAGTTTGGAAAAATGTCCTAATTGTCAGTGTGGTTAAACACTGGAATAAATTGCCTAGCAAGGTTGTGGAATCTCCATCTCTGGAGATATTTAAGAGCAGGTTATATAGACATCTATCAGGGATGGTCTAGACGGCGCTTGGTCCTGCTGTGAGGGCAGAGGACTGGACTCAATGACCTCTCGAGATCCCTTCCAGTTCTAGTGTTCCACGATTCTATGAAAAATAATCTGTTACTTCATTACTACACACACATTGGCTAATTGTTAGTTACACCTTAATAGTGATGCCATGACAAGAAACATTGTAGGCAAGCTGGTTGAAAAAGATAATTCAATTTTTACACACAAAAAAAGTTTTGTCTTTGAATATTTTCCATTTATTTCTTTTGTTGTTTTTCAGTGAAAATATGAAACGTTTTGTTTTGAATTTAAAAATTAAAATTTAGGTTTTTCAGGTTTTTTAAAAAAATTGTTGATTTTGGGGAGACTTTCCCCCACATTTTAACTTTTAAAAATTCCTTCCACTCTCCCTTCTCCTATGGGGGCAAGGAGAAGGGAAAGAAATGCGAGAAATCTTACACAATAAACTACATATCGTAAACATAATTAAATTTAAAAATAAATTTTCTTGAAACTGGATGGTTTATTTAGAAATTATTTTACTGAGAAAAGTGAAATTGTGACCAAAGCAAAAAAAGAATGGAAATATTAGTAAGTTCATTAATTTTTAGGCAAGAAGGGACATTTATGATCAATCTGGTCTGATTTGATTTAGACTAGATATTTGAAATTTACCTTGAAGCTATGACTAGTCAGCTCATCCATTTCATGTGGATCCACTCAGAATCTCTTCTTATAGTTTGCCTTCAAATGATTTATGCATTGACAAATTTTCTAGCACCTATGGTGACTTTTCTGCATCATTCCTTGTGAACAGCTGCTCCGTGGCTGCATTTAGGAAACAATGCTCACAGCAATACAGTTGTCACTGAGCTTCTGCTATGTATGAATGAGGTGCCATTTTTTGCATATGTGTCCCTGCCCTCCTTCTTTTTTCTGATATGCACACAACTCCCATTGAATTTAGTGGGAACTGTAACCAAATATCCAAGAGCAGAATTTGACCTAACATATTTTGGACAGGAGCAGATTTTTCTATTAGTTACACCTTTACTCTTGCACCCATATCTAGGAGTTTGTTTCATGTAACTTCTAATATTTTAGGATTAAAGGCGCCCTGAGACTGACTAGAATAGTTTTCTTCCTCTCAGCCCTTTATAATATCAGAGCTGAAACTAGTATTCACTAATCAACGTCAACGTCAAGTTAGTACATTTTTGGTTACAATTTGGATTTGCTAATGACAAAAGGAACTCCCAGTGGGTGTGACAATCATGAGATAATCAGCTTTAGAGGATTAGAGGACTCCAGGGGTGTGATTAGCTCAGGTTAGCCAAACCCTCTGTCATGCATTAATTTGGAGATGTGTATTTGCATTCCGACAATGATTTTACTGGATCAGATTTGAAGACTATGAAATGTTTCACTTTACTTATGAAAGACAACTCACATTCTGAAAGACAATTAGCAGCTGTTGCTAATGAAATGTGCGATAATTAAGCATGATTTGTATAGCTTACTGAAGGAGATCATTGGCAGAAGTAAAGAAACATGCTAATTGTTTTTAGAATGGTATTTTTCTTCACTTTTGTCAAATGTTTGACACCATATTTTCAAGACCATATTTGATTCCATACTCGACAATCTGATGACTTTACCTTGGGTAATTAGCAATTGACAATTGTATAAGAATACTGAGATATGATGAGTCTTCCATAATAAACAGGATGCAGAAGTAAGAACAACATCTTTTTGATTAACTGACTATATAGCTATTGAATGTATGCACTATTTACACACAAACTAGTGATAGAAATTTTAAATGAAGTTACCTATGTAAGCACTGGTAGAATAAGTCAGACATTTGATAGTTAAAGTCTCTCTAATCTGAGGCATTTTCTTAAAATGCAAAATGGCCATATTGCATAGATTTAGTCTGATGTTGAAATAACCCAGGACAACATAAGACTTGGCCATTCAGTGATAATTTAAATCTGTGCCTACAGAATAAAGGAAACCAATTCTCTATAATGATGATGTAAACAAATAAATGTATATTATTTTTTCCTGTGAGTTTGTTCATGATACATACATGGGAGTTTTGGACAGTAGAGACAAAAATAACCTCTTGGAACATCCAGTCTGACCCACTTTTGCACAATTACTCCCTTCTTTGTGCCCATTAGTATCTCTTACACCAGTGTTTCTCAACCAGTGGTATGCGTACCCTTAGGGGTTCTCGAGAGAAGTCTGGGGGGTACGTCAACACAACTGAAATTTGGAGAAAACTGAATTTTTGTGTTAAGTTTTACAGTGCTTTATTAATTTTGTACTTTTTACACCCACAAATTTCATCTCCCACCTGGCTACGATTAAGTTGTTTAAACAAATGTGTTGCAATGGTAGAAAAAAAATTGTGTGTCTGAAAACTGTAGGTACTGTGGATATGTATCATTTTTATTTTTATTTTTTTTAAAGGGGGTACTTTATTAAAAAAAAAGGTTGAGCAACACTGTCTTACACAACATGTTCTTGAATATCTCTAGTGCCTTTTTTGTAATCTGTCTTGTTATTAATTGTGCCTTGATCTCCCTGTCTGTAAAAGTGAGGGGAGTTCATAATCTTTACCCATCTGGGGCTGGTATCTCTGCAATGGTGGAGGTACTCTGAGAAAATGTCACACCAGCATATTATCAACATTACAGCTTTCACCATTGCTCCCACCAGTGGAAAATTATAAATCCAAATTTTCCCAGAGTTTTGACCACTCTTTTCGAAATCATCTGTCTATTGCTTTCACAATTATTACTGCTAGTGGAGCTACACTGATGCTGGATTATTAATCTGATTTCTCCTGACATACATGGGACTGAGAAAAGATGAGTCAGAAATGCAACTGTGTTGTGGAGCCAATGCTTGATCTGAAAAATCAGGCTAGATATATCCAGTGTGACATGGATTTTGGAGAAGAGGCAGCTGCCACATGGTGGGAGGGCTAGGGATAGGAAAGGTCTGTTTTCAGAAGGTTTGGTTGAACTGGGATACATAATAACCTAAGAGCATAAAGTTTCATATTTGGTTTCCGTGATTTGCATGTGTAGTATTGTTTTACATTGAGAGCTTTTAATTTCCCTTTCTATTAATTAACATGTAAAAAAATGTTGAACTGGTGTCTAGTCCATTTCCTTGATCTTTGCTCACTTTCTCCAAATCTCTATTCAGTTCCCTTCTGTTTCCATTCCTCTGCTAATTTCTTCTTGGGTGTCCCCAGTCCTAGCCACAAATTTGTCCAGGTCTTAGAGTGTATGTAGTCTCTCATCATGTAATAAAAAGCAGCCAGCAATGAAGACAAGTCCAATTATCTAATCACAATACCCCAAGTTCAACTAGTAATGTTGAAGAATATGTAGAGAAGAGCTAGCATGCAAAGAAGAATCAAATACAGGCAGTCCCCGACTTACGCGGATCCGACTTACGTGGATCCGACTTATGTCGGATCTGCAGTTACGAACGGGGTTCGCCCCGGAGGACACGGACTGTGGGACCTCGTGGTCCTGCCGCCCGTGTACTCTGGGGCTTTCTCCGCGTCTCCCTGGTCTGCAGACCAGGAAGATGCGGAGCAAAGCCGCAGAGGGGCTCGGGCAGCGGGGCAGCCCAGGCGCGCCTGGGCTGCCCCGCTGCCCGAGCCCCCCCCGCGGCTTTGCAAAGCCTCAGGGAAGCCGGCAACGGAGCAGCCCAGACGCCCCGCGGCTGTCCCGCTGCTGGCGTCCTCAGAGGCTTTGCTCCCCGTCTCCCTGGTCTGCTGGTCTCCAGCAGACCAGGGAGACGGGGAGCAAAGCCGCGGAGGACCCAGGTGGCGGGACCGCGGTGCATCTCGGTCCACCGCCTGCGTCTTCTTTGTCTGCTGGGGTGGGGGGGGGGGGCGCAGCTAGTATGCCTCCCTCTCCCCCAGCAGACTAGGCTTTTCTCCGGACGCCTGTGGCAGAGCAGCTGGGGCGCTGCCGGTTGGTCCCGCAGCGCTGCTTTGGGCGCTACTGGACCAACCCGGCAGCACCCCAGGTGCTCTGCCCCAGGCGTCCTGATTCAGCCGCTGCTGGATCAGGACGCCTGGGGCAGAGCAGCTGGGGTACTGCTGGGTTGGTCCAGTAGCGCCGAGGAGCGGCGCTACTGGAGCAACCCAGCAGCAGCCCAGCTGCTCTGCCCCAGGCGTCCCCAAGTCAGCTGCTGCTGAAACTGACCAGCGCTGACTACAGGAAGCCAGAGACAGAGTTGCTCTGCCCCGGGCTTCCTGGAATCAGCTGCTGATCAGTTTCAGCAGCAGCTGACTTGGGGACGCTTGGGGTTCTTAAGTTGATTCTGTATGTAAGTCGGAACTGGCGGTCAGTTTCAGCAGCGGCTGAATCTGGACGCCAGTTCCGACTTACATACAGATTCAACTTAAGAACAAACCTACAGTCCCTATCTTGTACGTAACTTGGGGACTGCCTGTACAAACAATGTGTCACCTAATCCTCACCTTTTGCTATCTGAGAACTGGAGCCTTGTCAAATTACCATTTCCTAGTCTGCTGTCATTCATGGTGATAGACCTGCAGAGCAGTCACCTTGACTGCTACCAAAGCCAACTGGAAGCAATCCCTCACCCATTTGGATCCCTCTCTTTCCCCATGCAATGATAATCAATAAAACATGCATAGACACCTTATGTCTGGTAGTGAATAGCATCCCTCATCAGAGGTTGACAACTTCCTACTTGTACAGCAATACTAAGGGACTGTTTCTTAAAGATATTTAGGAACCTAGAGGTAAAGATAGGCACATACAGAGTTTTTCAGAAAGATTTAGGCATTTAATGTCCATTAAAACCTCTGGGAGTTAGGCATCTAGGCATTTTTGAAAAAATCTCACTAGGCGATTCTACATCATCAGGCACCCAAATAGCTTTAAAATCGGACCCTTATTGTGTGCATCTCAGGTGCCTGCACAGTAGCTTAGCATTTTAGAACTCTGATTTTGAAAAACCGGTGTGTTTTATGAGAGAACCGATGCATTCCTCTCATTCTTTCTGATCCATTCATAGTGTTCTGCCACTTCTAGAGTGACAAATAATGGTGCTAAAATACAGTAATTACTCATTTAACACATGCCCGCTTAACACATTTTCACAATAGCATGATTTTTTTTTTTTAGGGAATGTTTTTCAAATAACACGACCGTCCCCAAAATATCATGAAAATAATCAAGTGGCAGACTACTTCGTGCGGCGGTATAAGTTGGTGAGAACAGTGGTAATACATGAGTGTATGAATACACATGGTAACAGCACTCTTCCACTCATGCATGTGTTTATCTTTGTGTTTTAACAAACAGTGGCAACTTGTGTTTCTAGATATTTAATGTTGACATTGACGACCCAGCACCAACAAAAAATTGACTTTGCCACCACCAACTGAAATGCAACCCCCACCTTTTCCATTATTTTTAATGGGAAAATAGATCCCACATAGCACGTTTTCGCTTAGCACGAACATTTTCAGAAGCGCATCTATAGTGTTAAATGTGGAATTACTGTACATTTTTAATAGTTTCTTACATGGATAAAAAAGGAAGGGGGAAGAGAAATGTGAGCTTAAATGTGCTCTTAAGTTGACTTTTATTCAAATGAAAAAAGCGCTAGATACATATAATCAAATAGTGTGGATTATAGGTCATTGACCTGAATTGGCTCTCTTCAGTCTCTTAATGCTGTGAAAAGAATGAATGTGAAATTTCTGCCTCACATATTGCCGATAATGGCTTTTCAACAGTCACTGGGAGAACAGCATTTTCAGACATAGTGTCTCTTATTTACAACAACAAAACCCTTTTAATCTTCCATTAGAATACTGTTAATGCCATTGTTATATTTTGCTAAACATCTTTCCCAAATTTTACTGTAGATAATGATCTTCCTGGAATGAAAGGCAGTAGGAATACAAGAAATATGTAGAGGCCTGAATTCCTAAACCAAATTTCTCATCTGTGTAAAAGAGAATCTGGATATTAACATCATAACTTGCATTTAAAAGATATATAAAAGCATATCCAGCAATCCAGCTCTGCAATAATCACAAGGCTATAGGAGCCATGAAAAAAAACCACTTTAGGACCTTATATAGAAATATGTAATGTAAGTTTCTGCAACTTAGACAAGTAGAACTCCCCTTCTATAGCTTGTGGCCCCAAAGGAGTTCATGTCCATGGAAAGGAGTGGGGCTGTGGCTTCACAGCTTGGGAGCCAGCTGGTGTATTTTCAAGATCCTGTACTTTACTAAAAAAGAATTCAAGACCATGAAGAAAACTCTCCATCTAATTTAAGATCAAGGCCAACCTCTGCCTCTCATAGTTGCAACTGTGTGTTTTTCTCCCAGTGAATTAATAGGGAAATCTTTCTGTTGAAGGAGCACATCTTAACTGGAAAAATAAATGTTGCTAGCTTTGCATCTGTTCCTTTCTTTAAAATTAAAAAAGCAACACCTGACAAATACCTATGAACAAACTCAGTATTCTGAAATAATCAAAATGCCCCAAGTATTTGTGAAGTTTATGCCAGAGAGGAAAGGGTACTTCCTGATCCATTGCATGACATTACCAAAAAGGCTTTGCCCAACTAACCACTAAATAGAAGACACTGTGACCCAGCTATTCTGAATGTAAAGCCCAAAGCTATAAAATGATGCATTAAAAGCCATTAGAGATCATATATTTCAGTAAGATACACCACATATGGATTTATACGTCTGACATGTTATATGAATGTTCCCACAATATGGCACTCGAGAGAAAAAATATGTACTTCTTTTCACTTGTTTAAAATGTAAGCATGTCCGCATTGAGGTTTAGGATGGAATACTCTGAGAGCATTTATTTTTCCAGTTAAGATGTGTTCCTTCAACACTGCAATGCACAGTGCTGATGTGTAATTATGAAACATTTTAGAAAGCTGTTGCAGTAGCTATTTTCCAGATATAAATATCCAGTGCTTCTCAGAGCACCAAAAATTATTAGTGTGATTTAAGGAATAAATGCTTGCAAAATTCTGTTTTTACAGAATTTAAATGTTTTGGTTTGAAAATATAAAAGGAATGGCTTTTTTCTTTCCATCCATTATATTTCCTGATTTCTTCCTCAATCCCCATCCTCCAAAAATGGTTTTCAGGGTTCATCTTTGAGCCAAAAGGCTATTCACCAAATTTTAGCCTTTTTGACAAATACTTTGAACAGGATTGATTCTGGACACATTGGGTATGTCTAGATTACATGCCTTTGCCGACAGAGGCATGTAAAATAGGCTACTCGAGATTGTCAATGAATCTGGGATTTAAATATCCCCGGCTTTATTAAAATAAAAATGGCTGCCGCGCTGTGCCGGCCTTTGTCGACCACTCTGTAAACCTCGTTTCACGAGTCATAACAGAGGCTTCCCTTGTCAACCGATCCGCATCTTGACTCGTGCAATGTGCTGATGATCAGCTGAGCCAGCACTGGGCAGCGGCCATTTTTATTTTAATGAAGCCGGGGATATTTAAATCCCGGCTTCATTTACTATGTCGGGTAGCCTATTTTACATGCCTTTGTCAGCAGAGGCATGTAATCTAGACATACCTATTGTAGTGTTCCAGACCTGCAAACACTTGTGCTTAATTTCCAGGATATGCTTAAAACAGATAATTTGATTTGAATTACTAACATTGTTAAAATTGTGCACGAGTGTAGGTCTCTGCAGGATCAGGGCCTAAACAATAACACTGCGAATGAATAACACAGTTGTGATGGGTTGGATCAGGGAAATCCCTTGGAATTGTCCCCTACTCTGCTAATCAAGTCATTGATGCCTGCCTTTCTGCTCTCTGGGGTATCCCACCACCTTGCCCTGCTGACCCAGAAACTCTGGTCTCCCCCCAGCCAAGGCACAGAGTTGGGTTTACTGCCACCCTGCAAAGCAACACAGATACTGAACTAGCTCAGCTCTGTACCAAGATCAGTACCAAGACTTAGTAGTAGTAATATGCAATATTCATAGGAGAATGATTTGTGATTGTGGAATTTTTACTTCCTGTAAATGAATAGAGGAAACAGATTTCATTCCAGCCAAACAGAGGAGCTGCCAATGCAATGAATTACTTGACTACGCTTTAAATTAATGATCAGAGAGAAAGAGAGAAGGGGAAACACACACATATGCATACATAAATATGTGTCTGAGAAGGAAAAAGGGGCTTCTTGGGAGGGCATAGGAAAAATAAAAGTAAATTACACTAAAAATGTAAATAATGTTTCACAAATTCTTGAAGAATTAATATGAATGTTTTTAAAGGCATAGTTTACACAAATATGTGTTGTCTGTCAGCTTAGTTCTTAATCAAAACTGGGACCCTCTGGTCAATTTCAAAATTTGAAATTTAACTTTTTTCGAGTTTTAGTAATGAAAACATGTTAGTGCAACTGCATATTAGCAAAGATTATTACAACTAAAGTAGTACTAGAAATTTTAAGTTAATGATTCATGCTATGATCCTGAAATTAACTAATGCTCTAATTTTAATAAATGAAAGTAATTCATAACTAAGCTCAACTAATAAATTATACAAAATGATTTCTTTGTCAGCCAATCAAATAGCTTTGTATCTGACAGTTTTTCATAAGTGTTTTAAAATAAAACTTGAGACAACAATCTGATTCCTATACTAATATTAGGATAAGTGAATGAAGAGGCTTTAATTCTGTTGAGGGATTTTGCTCTCAAAAGGTATCATACTTGCTGAGAGAATTTTGCCCATATAAAACTAACAGACCCTGGGCATCAGCAGGAAGGATTGAATCTGGGATCTCTGGAGCTAAGCTAAACTTGTAGAATAGGCTCCATAATCGCTTTCACTAAGTGATCTCAGTGCCAGTATATAGGACAGAGCACCACACCCAGCAGGTTACATCTGTAAGATCTGGAACTGTCACTATTCCACAACATGAAGTGTTGTGGAAGCCATGTTGGTCCCAAAATATTAGCAAGACAAGGTGAGTGAGGTAGTATCTTTTATTGAAACAACTTCTGTAGCGTACCCAAGTGTGTTAGGGGAGCACAATGACAGTGAATTCTGGCCATAATGTGTGACCATTCATAAGTATCAGCCCTTTTCTTTCACAAAATTACCAATTCAAATAAATTCCCACAGCACCGGAGTTTGATCATATGTGTGATTGGGTTCACCACACATATATAATCCCAATTTCAAAAGTTGGGTAGTTGTAGTTTAATCTTTCTTTCTCTTGAGCAAGGTGGATGAGATAATATTTTACTGGACCAACTTCTGTTGGTGAAAAGACAAACTTTAGAGCCTTAAAGACCTGAAGAAAAGCTCTGTGGAATTCCAGTGCTTTTCTCATTACCAACAGAAGTTGGTTCAATAAAAGTTACTACCTTTTCCACCTTATCTTTCAAATCCTGGGACCCGACAAAGTGGCAACAGCATTTCCTTTCCTTTCTCATGGAAACTGTACGTACACTTTTTTTTTTTTTGGCTTTTTTCCCCCGCTCCAGATGGAATCTTCTGGGATGAGAATCTTTGCCAGAAAATCTAGAGGTGGACTATAAATAATATTCAGAATAACCAGCTAGTAATTCAGTCCCGCTACTGTCACTGATGGATCTGGATCTATAGTGTTTTATTGGCCACAACAAAATTACATCTTTTCCCACCTGCCCATCACCTTCTGAGATCATATTCTCTCCCTAACATGAGAGCACTGAGATTTGGGAAGTATATACAATACAAAGGAGGTAAAGGAACAGATCTGTCACAGTTTGCTATTTTATTCAACCATACCACTAAGGGACTAGACTTTTTCTGGATTTGCAGGACTTTACATTCTCTAAGGGCAGATGTTTTGATTCTGTCATCAACTACTCTTATCTATTGATCCAGACTCTGCTACAGGATCACAGGGGATGCACTCTAGGCATATCCATGTGAGCCCTATTAAATTCAATGCTGGCACAGAGTCAGTTGCAGGGTCAGAGCTTGTCTGAGCTGTTTAATTTATCTGGCACCGGATAACAATGAGAAGAAATTGCTATGAAATGCAAAACTTGGCCTTTAATATTTTAGTTGAAGAAAAAAAATCTGTCAACTATTTCTGGATATGGCACTACTCTATTAGCAACCCAGAGCTGTTGGCCTAAAATGAAAACTAGTTGTCTTCTTAGCAGTGGTCCGGTGGCATGGTCTTTGTTACCGTAATGAAGTTGGGTAGAATTATTTCTGTGTACCTCAGGGTATGTCTACACTACAGAGTTAGTTCGAACTAACGCACGTTAGTTCGAACTAACTTTCATAGGCGCTACACTAGCACTCCGCTAGTTCGAACTTAATTCGAACTAACGGAGCGCTTAGTTCGAACTAGGTAATCCTCATTTTACGAGGATTAAGCCTAGTTCGAACTAGCTAGTTCGAATTAAGGGCTGTGTAGCACCTTAATTCGAACCAGTGGGAGGCTAGCCCTCCCCAGGTTTCCCTGGTGGCCACTCTGGCCAACACCAGGGAAACTCTATCACCCCCCTCCCGGCCCCGGACCCCTTAAAGTGGCACTGGCTGGCTATGGTGCCCGTGCCAGGTGCAAGCCTGCCAGCACCCAGCCAGCAGACCCTGCACCTGGCACATATCGAGCCAGCCACCCGATGCCCCCCAGCCATCCCCCTCTTCCCAGGACCAGGCTAGCGGCTCCCGGGAGCTTGCCCGGGACCGCAAAAGGCGGGCACCCGCCTGGGCTAGTGCGGACATCGTGGACTTTGTCCACGATCTCCGCACTAGCCACAGGAAAGTGGCCGTCTAGGGCAGGAGAGCTGCCAGCCTGGCCACCCAGGAGCAGGTGTGCATGAAAATCAAGGGGGTCCACTGAGACCCCCGACCCTGAGCCCTGAGCTTAAAATGGCCGTCCTGGGTCAGACCAAAGGTCCATCTAGCCCAGTAGCCTGTCTGCCGACAGCGGCCAACCCTAGGAACCTTGGAGGGGATGGACCGAAGACAGGGACCAAGCCATTTGTCTCGTGCCATCCCTCTCCAGACTTCCACAAACCTTGGGCAGGGACACCACTCCTACCCCCTGGATAATATCACTCCATGGACCCAACCTCCATGACTTGATCTCACGTCCCTTTAAACTCTGTTCCAGTTCTAGCCTTCACAGCCTCCTGCAGCAAGGAGTTCCACAGGTTGACTCTTTGCTTTGTGAAGAACAACTTTCTGTTACTAGTTTGAAGCCTGCTACCCATTCCTTTCCTTTGGTGTCCTCTAGTCCTTCTTTATGGGAACTAATGAAGAACTTTTCTGTATGCACCCTCTCCACCCCACTCCTGCTTTTAGAGACCTCTATCCTGTCCCCACTCTGTCTCCTCTTTTCTAAGCTGAAAAATCCCAGTAGCCTCTCTTCATATGGGACCTGTTCCCAACCCCTCATCATTGTAGTTGCCCTCTCCTCTCCCAGCCTCTCTCTTCCCCTCTCCCACCTCCTTTTCCCAGTCTCCCCCAGTTTTGTTCAATAAAGACAGATTCCATTTTTGAACACAATTGTCCTTTATTTTGTACATCAAGAAAAGGGGCTAGGGATGGGTAAGTGGAAGGAGGTGAGGGAGGAATGGGGTACGAGCCCCCGATGGGGAGGACTGGGCTGGCTCTGCGGGCTTCTGGGGGTGGAAGCTCTCCTGCAGCCCCCCAATTACCCCCTCTCCCCAGATGGCAGCCTGTGGCAAGTGCAGCCGGGCTGATGGCCGAGTGCTGTGATGTGCCCAGTGTGGGTACTTCGGGCAATCCAAGTCAGGACTGCTTTGCAAGCAGGGCACCCCTGAGAACTGTCTGTCCGGGGTGGGGGTTGGGTCCCTTTAAGCGCAGCCCTCGGCTAGCCTGAGACAGCATCTCGACGCTCTAAGTCCTCCTCTGATGCCCTTCCGGCACTGCTTCCGGCTATCCTTAAGCCTGGTTCAGGGTTCACTTAATGTGGACATGCTAGTTCGAATTAGCAAAACGCTAATTCGAACTAGTTTTTAGTTCTAGACGCGTTAGTTCGAATTAGCGCTGTAGTGTAGACATACCCTCAGATAAGGAAGACAGTTACTTTAGCACATTTGACGCATTCATTAGTTAGGCGCAAATCCTGCAACAATTAGTAATTTTATTCATGCAGATAATGCCGGTAAAGTCACTAGCCCTCGTCATCTGAAATTTCACAGGTGCTTGAGAGTTTGCTGGATTAGGACTTTAGTTCATCCTAATTTAGCTTAAGACTTCTTAAAATCAGACATGGAAAATACCAGGAAGTGTTTCTTGGAAAACAAAGGCTCATCAAAAAGGCTACTTTGAAGTGCACAGAAAAGAAGCTGGTGTCACAAACACGAAACAGGATTCTTCAGGAACATTGTTGGAGTGAAATTGGAATTGCAAAGAGGCTCTCCCATCCTCCCAGCCCAAATCAGAATGAGCCCAACAGAGGGGGTACCCCTGAACAGATTAACATATTTTTTCCCATATGTGGAATCCTGCATCCCACATGCCACCCTGCTGAATGAACATTTGAAGTCAGAAGAGCTGGATGCATATTTTATAACTGTCTTTCAGTTGAGCTCATATTTCATAAAGATGATATAAAAGTACAATTACAACTACAGTCCTGCTTCACTAACTTTCATTAGGTTATAAAGTCTGAGTAAATTTTATAGTATAAAACACAGCACCTACTTTAGATCTGAGAGTATAGTGAATAATTCATCGTGAATAGTTTATACAATGAATTCGAGTTCCTCATCTTCATGCCCCCTGCATGTGATTTGTTTTTGATGCATCCCCAAAATTCAGACTTTGTTACTCAGTTGTGACTGGTCAGGTAAGTTGCATAGTATTCTTTCTGTCTTCTGATGGGATGAGGAACGTAAGCATTTCTGGGTCAAAGATTTGTATTCGCAAATTTCAGACACACAGATAAACATGAATTTGAACTGCACGCTCAGAAGAAATTGGCATTGGTAAAAATGAATAACTGCATTGATCACAGAAACCAAACACAACAGGGTACGGAGCCACAGCATAACGGCCTCTCACAGCTGCTGTGCTAACTGCTCTTTCTCCTGCCCTTGCAGAAGCCTCTTGTGTAGGTGCCATTCTGGGTCATGTTGGAGCATAGGGCAGGAGGAGGCATGGTTGAGGCATTGTCTTATGACATTGTTATTCCTCTGGTACATCAGAGATCAGAGGGTGGCATTATGCAATGGGCTGCGCCAGTCCCCAGCACCTTTAAGATGGAGAAGGCATCCCTCAGTCTTTGCACCAGTTCTCTGCACCACTCAGGATGAATCAGACTTATTGTACCTACTTTCACGGTTTCAGACTCTTAACCGTATTTAAATTTTAATATGAAGGGTGGTTTCAGTTTCTGTAATTCAAGATGTTAGAATCAGGATGAGGCATCTTTAATCATAAAAGCTTTATTTCCATAATTTATGGTACCTGCATTTTAAGCTCTACCATAAAGTGGAGTGAATTGAAGGATGATAGTTCACAACAAGAAAAAGTGATCCATCAGGAAACCTGTTTACACTAAAACATTTTGTCAGCTGCAGTAATTAAACCTGCTTCCCAGGTACAGAGTGGTAGCTTAAATGCCCCTCTGGCTACAGTGCTATCGAGGTTTGTCTTTTTTTCCTCAGTGACTGTTATGAAAACAAGATAAGAAGAAGACAGTAAATACAGAGACAGCTGGACTACCAGTTTAATAATGCAAGTATTTTAATCAGAATTTTAAAAAATTAATTGTATCTGATTTTTCTTAAGTTGTGACAATAAAAATTATGTCCATTGTGCCTGGGAAACAGTGAAAAGGAAATGTTAGATTCCAATGCCGGAAGATCATAGTGATCATCTAGCTCAGGGGTGGGCAATAATTTTTTGCCAAGGGCCACTTTGAAAAGTTTAGAAGTGGCTCTGGGCCTCACAGGAAAGGGCGGAGCATGGGGTGCAAGGAGCAGGGTCAAGATATTTCCGGGTTGCCCACCTCCAGACAATGATTGGTCTAGGGGTGAGGGAGTGCCTTTGCCCCCACCCCACGTTCCCCCATGGTGACCATGCCCCTGGAGTGGGAGGAGACTTCCCTCGTTCCCCTGCCAGTAAGCCAATTACGGACTGGGGGTGCGGGAGTGCACAAAGCCTTCTTCACTCTGCCCCCGCCCTGCAAGCAGCGCATGGCGCTTCAAAGCACCACGTGTTCCTGGCAGGGCAGGTGGAGTCTTCGCACGCTCCCCTGCCCCCAGGCCCTAATTGGCCTGGGAGTGGGGAAGCAGCAGGGCCTCCGTGGACCAGATCCAACCACTTGGCAGGCTGGATCTAGTGTGCGGGAGGCCCTTTTGCCCACCCCCCTGATCTAGCTTGACCTCTTATATAAATCCAGCCATAGAATTTCCCCAAAGTAATTCCTAGAGTATATCTTTTTTTTGTTTCTTTGTTTAAAGAAAAACATCCAGTCTTGATTTAAAAGTTGTCAGTGATGGAGAATCCACCACAGCCATTGACAGATTGTCTCAATGGCTAATTATAGCTCTAAAAATTGTTCTTACAATGGGTTACAATCTCCCATAAATATAGCTGATATTGAAATGCAAGTAGCTTTAGAACACAGCCATACAAATATTTTTATGCATGCAGAATTTTGGTTTTTCTGTGATCCTTTGTCTGGGTAACAGTGCATAATAAGTGCCACACTAAAAAAATACTTGATGAACTCATGAGGGAATAATTTGTACAAGTACATACTTGTGCCATGAAACCGAAACTAAGATATGTTTAATTTATACACAGCTTAGATCTAATTCTGCTTTCAGGGACACTGCCACGACCCTATGAACACTCTGGGCCCAGAATAAATTGCTTTTATCCCCTATTTTTTAATTCTCTGGACTGTCAGATCAATGGACATTTAAATGCCCCTTTCCTGACATCCTTTGGGAGTAACCAGCCCGTCCTGCTCCCATCTCTATCTATTAGGAAAATTTCATGCCCATGTCCAATTTTTTATTGGAGCTGAAATCTCTGGAAGTGGGGGTCCCTGTCACCTCCTAAATTGCCTAAATGAACAACTTGACTGTACCTCTTTCTTTTGAAAGGCCAGGACCAGTTCCCCCCTGCCTTCGATCCACCTTCCCATTGAACAACATTTCCTAAAGTCCAGATGAAATTTCAACAAATGTCAATAGTTTCAGCTAAGAAACACCAACATATTAGTGTGGGATTGAGAGGGGCACTGACCTAGAAGCAATGGATTGCTGGCAGAAATGACAGTGGGTCTAAGTGAAATAGTGAGGGAGAGGAGGGCAGTCCGGACATGTCTGGAGGGGTGGACCAGAAACAACCTGTATTTGCCAATACTGGGTTAAGAGTCAGAGGGTATGTCTACACTACCCTCCTAATTCGAAATAGGAGGGTAATGTAGTCATACCGCAATTGCAAATGAAGCCCGGGATTTGAATTTCCCGGGCTTCATTTGCATAAAGCCGGCCGGCGCCATTTTTAAATGCCGGCAGTTCGAACCCCGTGCCGCGCGGCTACACGCGGCACGGAGTAGCTAGTTCGGATTAGGCTTCCTAATCCGAACTAGCTGTACTCCTCGTGGAATGAGGAGTACAGCTAGTTCGGATTAGGAAGCCTAATCCGAACTAGCTACTCCGTGCCGCGTGTAGCCGCGCGGCACGGGGTTCGAACTGCCGGCATTTAAAAATGGCGCCGGCCGGCTTTATGCAAATGAAGCCCGGGAAATTCAAATCCCGGGCTTCATTTGCAATTGCGGTATGACTACATTACCCTCTTATTTCGAATTAGGAGGGTAGTGTAGACATACCCAGAGTGAGGGCAGCTGACTTCAGCAGGACTACAGTGTATATTGAAGGTCCAGAGAAGAGCAAGAAGAATGATTAAAGGTCTAGAGAACATGACTTCTGAAGGAAGTCTGAAAGAATTGGGCTTGTTTAGTTTGGAAAGAAGAAGACTGAGAGGGGACATGATGGCAGTTTTCAGGTAGCTAAAAGGGTGTCACAAAGAGGAGGGAGAAAAATTGTTCTCCTTAGCCTCTGAGGATAGGACAAGAAGCAATGAGCTTAAACTGCAGCAAGGGAGGTTTAGGTTGGACATCAGGAAAAACTTCCTAACTGTCAGGGTGGTGAAACACTGGAATAAGTTGCCTAGGGAGGTTTTGAAATCTCCATCTCTGGAGATACTTAAGAGCAGGTTAGAAAGACATCTATCAGGGATGATCTAGACAGTACTGGGTCCTACCATGAGAGCAGGGAACTGGACTCGATGACCTCTCATGGCCCCTTCCAGTTCTAGTGTTCTATGATTCTATGATTCTATACCAGCTTAGCAGTTTTACTTTAGGCCTCCACTCCTATATCACACACAGTACGGCTGTGTCTCGACTGGCCAGTTTTTCCAGAAAATCAGCCACTTTTCCAGAAAAACTTGCCAGCTGTCTACACTGGCCGCTTGAATTTCTGCAAAAGCACTGACTTCCTACTGTAAGAAATCAGTGCTTTTTGCGGAAATACTATGCTGCTCCCGTTTGGGCAAAAGTCTTTTTCAGAAAGACTTTTGCGCAAAAGGGCCAGTGTAGACAGCAGAGATTTCTTTTCCGCAAAAAAGCCCTGATCGCGAAAATGGCGATCGGGGCTTTTTGTGGAAAAGCGCGTCTAGATTGGCCATGGACGCTTTTCCACAACAAGTGCTTTTGCGGAAAAGCGTCCTGCCAATCTAGACGCTCTTTTCCGAAAATGCTTTTAACGGAAAACTTTTCCGTTAAAAGCATTTCCGGAAAATCATGCCAGTCTAGACGTAGCCTACTTGTTTGATTACAGGAAAGCACAAGGAAGTCTATTTAAAAAGGAATGGAGGTTCAAATGGAAACAAGTATGAGTAATGGAAGCAGATGGTTACAGTACAAAACAAAATCATAAAATGTAAACTGAGGTTTAACCTTAAGAGTTCTCTTTACCATCTAATGAAGTAGACTCTTATCTGCAAGGTTCATCCCAAAAGAGCCAGACCCAATCTTTCGTGAAGCACCCCTACTCATCCAGGTACATCCTCAGTACCTTGATCTCCACCCTGTGACAAACTGAATCAGTCTTTTGTCTTCATCAAAGATAGCACCATCCTCTCACTGTCATTTTGTTCCTCGCCTTCTAGAGGTTTTAATGTTTACAGTTTACCCTGGGCGGTTTTCCATTGATTTTTCTGGGTTGTTGCAACAATAGACAATTGAAAAACTCATTATGCAATTGACTAGGCAGGGAGGGTGACATAACTGACTAGCTAGGGAGTGTTTCAGAATACTCTCTCACTTAAATGGGCCATCACTGTGACAGATTCCCTGGTCACTCACTTTCACTCCAAAACCACAGACATGTTTTTCAATATAATTATATTATTTCTTAAATATGTACCTTGTACACACATCTTGCAATGGTTATGATTATTGGTGAGTTTCAAGCTTTTGAACAGAGATCACACGTGTTACCCTTTGTGGAGTAATACTGAGACAGTGGTCTATACGGTGTGGTGAGTTATTCAGGCCAAAGTTGGAAGTTGCTTGTAATAAATCATTTGCCAGTTGGCAAATACTTTTCACAGCCACATGCTTAACCCCATTCAATTGAAATGTTACTTTCCATGGACCAATGGAGAATTTATAAACACATGTGACTATCCTAAGGTGTTCTCAACACGTAGCTCTTTAACTTAAAATTTATAATTAAAAAGCAGTTTTCAAAATACCAGCAGGCCTTAATTACTGTAAAATTAAATGTACTTTTGTCATGGTTCCTGCACAGTTTAAATGCAAATTCATGCAATCTACCAGAAGAAAGAATACGTGAGGGATGACATGGAAAACCATTTTTTCTCTTCGAAACATTTTTCCTTATTGCAAAATAAGGCATTGCATAATTTTTGTTACTCATACCATTCACAGTAATTGAAATAAAATCCTCAAACCAGAAGAGAATCTCCTGGGAACACATTAATCTATGGGATAAAATTAATGAGTTAGATGGGGTAAACACCAAGGAATAAGTTGGCCCCTGGTGTTGGGAATCAAAAAGGGTCTTTCCGTTTGTTTTTATAAAGATGTATTTTAGGGCACAATATCATATACACTGAAGACAAATAATGGGCAAGTCTCATTCAGATAAGGTTTCATTCAGATAAGCATCCAGATGTTTGGGAGCTTAGTTGGGCCTTATCTAAAGCTCCTGTGCCTACCTACGGGAAGTGGGCACCAGCCATAATTTCTTTATATTATCTGTAGCTATATTATAAAAAAGAGGCAAGAGAAGATACCAAAGTAAAGAGCAGGTGAGAAGTAGGTACAAAGGTTCTTGTGAATTTTTCACTACTTTTCAGCTTTGCAAATGTGTCTTAAACTGAAATGATGATCAATTTTCTTCTTACTGATAAAACAAAACAAAAAAAATAGTCTGAGTTAGCACAGGTACAGATGAAATTGTGTAAATATTTATGCAGCCTGAGTGACAATATATGTATGTGAGAGGTTCTAATTTATTTTCTCATCCCTGCCACCCAAAGAGCCTAAATGTAAATGATTGATTTCATAGGCTAAAAGTGGAAAAATCTTGGAAAGTGGAGTGTCAGAAATAAATCTCTCTCTATATATATATATGTTTTAGAGTGTGTCTGTCTGTCTGAGAGTCCGTCTCTCTGTGTGTCTGTAAGTCCGTTTGTTCACAAACTCCTCCTAAATGATAAGAGCTAAGGCCACCAAATTGGTATGCAGCTTCCTCTTCTCTTAACTTAAAGGTCAGGGTTTGGTTGTGCCAGGAAAATAGGAAGTCCCTGGAATGGAACTGTTTTCTATAATACAGAAAGGTAGGGAACAGAGAGGAGGGATACAATATTCACAGTGGCCACTGGGGGGGGGGGGGGGAGGGGAGTGAGCCCAAGGGAAAGCTATACTGCAAAGTGACCACTGGGGGCAGCTTGCCATCTTGCTTATTACCACACCAAATAAATAGCCCACCTGCCTCAAACCCTTCTTTCCAGCTCTTGGCTGCAGTGCCAGAGGGGGTGAGAGAGACAGCCCTGCGGGAGACAGCCCTGCCACACCTGGGGTGAGGTGGGAAAGCCCCTGCCAGAGGGGGAAAGGCTCCTGACAGTGGGGATGTGTGCAAAAGGCTCCTGTCAGCCTGGGGGGAGGGCCCCTTCTGGCCAGAGGGATGGGGGGGAGGCCCCTTCTGGCTGTGGGGAAGAGAAAGCCCCATCAGATTGGACTCCCCACCCTGAGTCCCTCACCCCCAACCTTTACTCTTGCATCCCCCATCCCAGCCCCCTGCCCTGAGCCTCTCCTCAACACCCCCCCACACACCCTGCCTCTAGCGCGCGCACACACACACACACACACACACACCACCAGCCCCCTGCCCTGAAGGACCTAGGCAGTGCTCGGTACATCTTCTAGTAGATAAATAAAACTTGTAGCAAGCTGAGTACTTGTTTGAATCAATACACTAGTACTGTGACCCCTGTGAGACCCAGCCAAAATTTTTATATCTGGATGGGATTTATTTGGTAACAGCCTTATACCTGCTATTGCTTACATGCCCTGTATGACAAAATTATATGCACCGAGACATGTATTGGCTAATACAGTGACCACAGAGTTTTCTTAATTGGAAAAAAAATTCTGTATGTTGACCACATGTATAAGCTTCATAACCTGTCTTTCACTGCACCGGGGAATGAAAGCGGAATGAACACTGAGCTGCTAGGCTGATAGGGGCCTGATCCAATTCCTTCTGAAATCAATGTGAGTCTTTTCATTGACTTTAATAGGACTTGCATCCGATCCTAAGAAACATTATCCACTCCTAGCCCAAAGCCTTTGGATGCTGCTTTACACAAACACAGCTCAATTATGAGTCCACAGGTTTCTGGAGTAAGAGGCCATCCTGAGTGCTTGGGGTTGGCAAAGACAGGATCAGGCAATTGGAAACAGCTGTTGAGAGCTGATGTAAAACTTACACAGAGGAAGAGATTTGCTATATATAAGAAGCTTTATTTGTCCTACAAAATGCAAGTACTGTGCTACACGTTCTTAAGCACCATCTACTGGCACCTCACCTGTTAACCATTTCAGTGTATACAGTTGGAGCAGTTCTGTAAGTGGAAAACCAGTGAGCTGTCCCCAATAAGTAATTGGAGACATTAATTCTGCTTGTTTCTGGCTATGTTTGTACATTTAAATTGCTATAGCAGCACAACTGGGCTGCATCTAGACAGGCAAGTTTTTCCGCAAAAGCAGGAAAAACTTGCCAGCTGTCTACATTGGCCGCTTGAATTTCCGCAAGAACACTGACTTCCTACTGTCTGAAATCAGTGCTTCTTGCAGAAATACTATGCTGCTCCTGTTCGGGCAAAAGTCCTTTTGCGCAAAAGCTTTTGTGCAAAAGGGCCAGTGTAGACAGCTCAGATTTTTTTGGTGCAAAAGCGCGTCTAGATTGGCACGGACGCTTTTCTGCAAAAAGTGCTTTTGCGGAAAAGCGTCCGTGCCAATCTAGACGCTCTTTTCCGCAAATGCTTTTAATGGAAAACTTTTCCGTTAAAAGCATTTGCGGAAAATCATGCCAGTCTAGACATAGCCCTGCAGTGCTGCAGCTAGAGTGCTTCAATGTAGACAGCAATGGGAGGGACTTAGTGTTAGTTGGCTTGCGTTTTGTTTACATCCCTGACATAACTGGGTTCACTAACATGTTAGCATACATTTCTGTGCCAACTACTTCTCCCAAAGGGCACAGGGACACCAAGTATGGCCAATAGCCACAGTAGTTTGGCTATGAAGAGAAAAGCAGTATCATTTAGTACTTAGCATTCTTTTTATCCATAGATCTCAGAGCACTTTACCAAGTTTAAGCAGACTTTCATCTCACAGATGGGAAAACCTGATGCATGGAGAGGTGAAGTGACTTGCCCGAGGCTACCAAATGAGTCAGAGACAAAGCTGGGTTTAGAATCAGATCTTCCAATGCATAGACCAGTGATGCATTGATCCCTGGACCGAGATGCATCATGTTACTGCTGACATAAGAGAAGGCTCCTGGAACACAGCATAGAGAAATAGATTATTTTCACAGAAGACCAGGCATTTTTAAAATAAAGAACTTCTCATTGTTTTCTGCCACTTCAAAGCCATGGGAAATTATATTTATGTCTCCCATCCAAGAGGTTTTTCTATGTGGGAGGGTATGATGATTTAGCTATTGTCTCACTGCTGGGAACTATAAAATATATTGCAATAAGTGTGCTGTCATTCATTTTGCTTAGATGAATTTTCATTTGTTGTTCTGGGTGCCTTGAGTATTTAACTTCTGAATATTATAAAAATTGAGGCTTGCTTCATCAAATGTTTGAAGTGAAAATCTTATGACTGACACTTTTGGGGGTGAGAGATCCATTTTTTCTTAAATTATATATAAGAAATATGACATCATTTGTTCTGTGATTTTCATTGGGAATTATTAGTGCCATAAAAGAAAGTTAACATAGGCAAAGGACTTTATTCTCACTTTTGATAGGAGGAGAGCAGGTGTAAAGTACAGCTGGTGCCTGATGCAATGCTGAACCATAACCTTTCTATATCAGCCTCTGAAGTTGCTAGTTCCTGGGAGGGTCTTCCATGCTAAGCAGCCACACAGAGAGAGAGAGAGAGCAAAATTGGCCCATTCAAAGAGAAAGACCACCACCTCCAGTTACTCTGATTGGCAATGGGATTTATAGGAACAAGCACAAGGCACAATGGATACTCTCAGTGTGTCTCCAGAGGTACATCTACACTGTATGGCTATTTCGAGATACAAGAGGTATCCCGAAATAGCTACCCCCGGTCTACACAGGCCACCCATTTTTTTTAAATAACGGGCTTGCTATTTTGCCATCCTGGTAAACCTTGTTGCATGAAGGATAAGGGATTGCCCAAAATAGTACATTATTTCAAAATTTGGCACTGCATAGATGCACCAAATTTCAAAATAAGCTATTTTGAAATAGATTAGAAATAAGATATGCAATTTGCATAGCACAAATTGCATATATTATTTTGAGTTTAGGGTGCTGGTAGACGCACCTCAGATGTACTAAGGTTAGTAGGGTCTAACCTGTCTAATGCCAATGAGCGAATACACATGAGGGTATAAATTTACGAAATCATTGAACAACATTTCCTGAACAGCTGAACAGCCTGTTGTGAATTTCAGCCTGGGAGTTGAGAGGTCGCATACAGCAGAGACTTTGTCCCATAAATAACAGTGACCACAAGGCAGTGAGGCCATGGTACATATGAACATGCATTTTGCAATACCTTTATCACCTAAGCAGCTCTTGAGAGCAGTTTAAAATATAAAAATTAAATTAGAAAAGGAACCTCTTAAGTACATTAAAATGGTACAGCTACATTTTAAAATATTGGGTGTACAGATTGTTGCACTGATAATGCTTAAAAACATTTCCTCCTGCATCTGTCCCACAGAGCTTTGTTTATAAAAATCACCCTTAAAAATCCTCTTTGATTGCATTTTCTTCATTCTTTTGTGACACCACATTGTTCATGTGTTTTCAAGAGCTCGTCCTGATTAAAGGCACCAGCTTTTAAAAATGAGATGCTAATGTTGCTCTCTCTTCAGTGAACATCTCCACTTCGCCTTGTGACAGGCTGTCATAAAATATGTCTCTAAACTGCCAAGATAGATCCTTGGAGACAATCAGTAATGCAATTTTCAGTCGTGTGCTAAAACCCAGAGTGAGTGCACCTTGTTGTTGTGTGCAGTGATCTGATATCTGAGCTATTTGTTTTATGTCCCTAAGATAAAATTAGTGGATATAATATGGATGTCTCATTTGTGGAAATATTTACAGTATTTCTTTCAAGAATCATTCCATTCATAATACTATCTGGCAAAGGATGGATATTGATGGACTGCATTGGATTCTATCTTGGATAAAAAGTTTCCATACCAACCTGTTAAAACAAGTAATAAGTAGATATTTTAAAATGTTTACTCTATAAATATTATTGACATATTTTTATACTATAACTGATTCACAGAATACACTCAGACAAGAATTCATCTTTTCAAAATTCCACAAAATTCCACACAAGTCACATGAATTAATTAATTATAACCCAAGGCCTTGGCCCTATAAGTACAGATGCATGAGCTTAATTACTCTCTAGATATGTCTGAATGCAAGAAAAGACATAACTGATACAAGTCAAGTAACTTAGGCTCAGTGGTCCTAAACTGCTGGCTATAAAATTTCAGTGTAGACATTCAGGCTTGGAATAGAGTCTGTACTTGGAGATCCTATGAGATGGGAGGTCTCAGAAAGTGTGGGTGCTTTCTTGACTATGCCAGGGATCAACGCTGCGATGATCGATCCAATGGCTGTTGATTTATCATATATCCTTAGATTTGATAAATTGATCTCTGAGCACTCTCCCACTGCTGTTGGTTCTCCACCAGGATAAGAAGAGTAGCCAGCACCGATTGGAGAGCAACCCCCACTGACCTTACCACACACGAGACGCTACAGTAAAAACATTGACTTCAGCTGTGCTATTTGCACAGCTGAAGTCACATAGATTAAAAGCTTCAGAGGGGTAGCCAAGTTAGTCTGTAACTAGAAAAACTTAACAAACAACAAATAGTCTTTAAGGTGCTACTAGACTAAAAAGCCATGTAGATGGTATCATTAGCTTTCGTAGGCACAACCTGCTTCTTCAGATGACAGGAGTTTTGAAGGTCCAGATTCAAGAATAAATAAGGGGAGGAGGAGGAGGAAGAAGGAAAAAAGGGGGAAAAAGACAGTGAATAGATTGTTCAAGTTACAAGAGGCTGATAGGAGCAATTGGCACCTCCATTGTTTGGTTGGTTGGTTAAGTCTTTAGGATGTGGAAGGTAGTTTTCGAGCCAGTCCCTTTGATCTGGACTTTCAATACTCCAGTCATCTGAAGAAGTGGGTTGTGCCCACGAAAGCTGATGATACCATCTACATGTTTTGTTAGTCTTTAAGGTGCTACTAGACTATTTGTTGTTTTTTAAGTTTTTTCACATAGATTAGATGGACTGCAGCTGAGGTCCACCTCATTTAACAAAATCCAGTTTTCATTCATATTATGTGATTCTTCACATAATAGTCTCCTACAAAAAAGAATGTGCATCATGATTCTTTTAACTCCTTGAGAGATTATGTCCCAATTACCAACACAAGTTTGTAAATAAAGGAAATGAAATAGATTCAATGAAATCTACAGAGTAGGTATAATGTTCAGATACATGTGAGTGTGGATGACTTCAGCTAAAGCAAGAATAGAAAGAACTACATTTAATATTAACAGCACTCAGACTAAAGTCTTCAGAATGCTTGCTTTGCAAACACTCTAATAATAGTGCTGAAAAAAGCCCTTAGGTATTAAAAGTAGATATCTAATGAAAAAGAAATACAAGTGATAGGCTATTAGCTAAGATTAAAGGGATTCAAGAGGAATGTTTTACTCCATCAATTAAGAACAATCAGCAAAGTCAGTTACACACCCTAATAAAATATATGCCACTTTTGCTGCTTGTTATAAAAACTTTCATACCTTAGATGCACCAAGCTCTGAAGTTATTCAAAAATATCTGGAAGTAGCAGGCTTTCCAAAGGTAAGGAAAATTGCCAAAAAAAAATTAATTTATTTAAAATATTTTTAGATAAAGAAACAACAGAAGATGAAATTCTAAAGGCAATAGCAAGTATGAAAAGTGGCAAAACTCCAGTACCTGATGGTTTTTCTGCTTAGGGATTAGTGAATCATTTGAGAGGTTACTTTAGTGCCATGCTAACAGGGGAGGAACTTCTGAAAAACGCTATTGTTTTTCTCCCTAATGCTGGAAAAGATTTTACTTTAAGCAGTTTCTATAGGCCTATATTTTTGTTGAACAATGACATAAAGATTTTAGCAAAAATACAAACGAGCCAAATAAACTCCCACCTTATATAAATTCAGTTCAAACTAGATTAATTAAAAACAACAAGTAGCCCTGTGGCACCTTAGGGTATGTCTACACTAGGGTATGTCTACACTACTTCGAACTAGGGTGGTTAATGTAGTCATACGAACTTGCAAATGAATTTCCCGGGCTTCATTTGCATGTTGCCAGGCGCCACCAGTTTTAAATGTCTGCTAGTGTGGACTCCATGCCCGCGGCTACACGCGGCACGAACTAGATAGTTCGGACTAGGCTTCCTATTCCGGACTATCTGTACGCCTCGTTCCACCCTTCAGTGTAGAGTCGCCAATTATGCTGTACTCCTTGGTAAATATGACTTCAACAACTATACCATTTCACGAGGCGTAACGGTAGTTCGGACTAGGAAGCCTAGTCCAAACTACCTAGTCCGTGCCGCGTGTAGCCGCGCGGCACGGAGTCCGCACTAGCGGACATTTAAAAATGGCGGCGCCCGGCTTTATGCAAATGAAGCCCGGGAAATTCAATTCCCGGGCTTCATTTGCAACTCCGGTTGCCTACATTACCACCCTAGTTCGAACTAGGGTGGTAGTGTAGACATACTCATATAGACCATACAGTTCAAAGGGGATCAACTTGACTCAATGGTAGTGATAACTTCCTTGCTCATCAAAATGTTCAAAAAGATCAGGGACCTGGCTCACAAGCTCCACCTTATGCCACAGGCTTCAGCACATGATTGCCTTCAGCTGCTTGGCCACATGACTGTGCCACCTAGTGGTCCCCACTGCATGTCTATTCATGAGGTGCCTACAAGGCTGGCTCAGTATGATCTATAGACCACACTACCATTTCTTCACCAGGTCTTTCTCCATCCCAACCACAGTAAAAATGCACTACTGGGGTGGACAAAGTACAGAACCTATGTTCAGGAATTTAGTTCCAACCACCAGAGCCCTCTACCACCATTACAACAGACGCCTCCCTCATGGGCTGGGGGACACACATGGGAAGTTTAACAACACAGGCCCTCAAAAGAAAAGTAGCTCCACAATAATGTACTGGATCTAAGAGCCATACGACTAGCCTGCTTGCACTTCCTTCCGGCAATAGCAAACAAGCCTGTCAAGATATACACTGACGATGTGACCGGTGTGTTTTACATAAATAGACAAGGGGGCACCTGATTCCATGCTCTCTGTACAGAAGCTATTACATTATGGAACTGGTGCCTTTCCCACAACACCCTCAGTGCTTGTTATCTACCAGCTGCACTGAACACCACAACCGATGCACTAAGCAGATCACTGCCCCAATAGCACAAGTGGAAGATAACTCACAGTATTCTAGACATGATCTTCTTGCACTGGGATCACCCTCTAATAGACCCAACAAGAAATGCCTCCTACACTGCTCCAGGGCAGGCATAGGCAAAGGCTCCCTCGGAGATGCTCTCACCATGAAATGGGACCACTGACTCTCTTATGTATTCCCTCCCATTTCCCTCCTTCTCTGCACAATACTCAGGATAAGGAGGGACAAAGCCAGAGTCATTCTAATAGCCCCATGCTATTAGATGATAGCACAATATTTGCGCACCGGAATAGGAAGTGGTTCCTCAAGAGCCTCCAGTTGTTATACCCTAACATAACACCCACAAGCGAGCCATGGGATCTTCACCTGGTCTTCAGTGCACTCACCAAACTCCCTTTTGAGCCAATGGCCACTTGCACCTTTCTATGAAGACAGCATTTTGGTTGCAATCACATCTGCCAGATGAATGGGAGAAATGGCAGTTCTGAGGGCGGATCCTCCATACATAATCTTTTTTTTAAAGATAAAGTCACGCTATGTGCCCACCCAAAATTCCTCCTCAAGATCCATTCTTCCTTCCATATAAACCAGACCATTCACTTATCCGTTTTTTCCCCTAAGCCTCGTGCTCTTTCATTTTACATTCATAGAACTTGGTCCTGTAGGACTTTGTCCAGGCTATCCATATCCATCGTATCTTCCTAAAGACAGTCTCACTGGATTTTGGATTACATAACCTTATGCTACCAGCACAATCACCCTACTCCACCTACCTCCATCAGGACCTATTCCATCAGATCCATGGCCACCTCCATAGCTTACCTCCTCAGATCCCTTTCCAAGACATATGCACTGCAGCCACACAGGCTTCTGATCAAACTTTTGTGAAGCTTTCTACACTTTCTCATGGACCTCTTCCTTCAACTAAGGTCACCAAAGCAGTATTGTCCACTGCTTACCTGCCAGATCTGAAGTTCCTACCTCCTTATGACCTATTGCTTTTCAGTCACCTTCTGTGGAGCACACACAGGGCCATCTCTCTCTCTCTCGAAGAGGAGGTTACTCAACTTTAGCAATAACTGACATTCTTCGAGATGAGCATCCCTGTGGGTGCTGCACTACCCTCCCTTCCTCCCCTCTACTTCGGAGACTCTTTTTATTATACGTGGCCCCCGTAGGCACTACTTTAAAGAGTCTGATCTGTGGGGCTGGGAAGTACCGACACCTACTGTGGAGCACCCACAGGGATGCTCATCTTGAAAAACATCAGTTACTGCTAAAGGTGAATAACCTCCTCTTTCTTGGATGGGAAAATCAAACTCAGTCATAATGAATATTCTGCCAATACTCTCCTTATTTCACAATCATTCTGTGATTATCTCAGATGAAACCCTAGCAAGAATACAGAAGCTTCTGTTAGAATGTATATGGAATTAGAAAAGGCAAAGAGTGAGCACAAATACTTTGTACAGACCCATTCAACAGGGTGGATTAATTTCCAGATATTTTATGGTGCTATCATGCCAGTCAGCTCAAAGTAGTGGTGGGTGTGGGAGGATGAACCGTGGGTCTTTATTGAGCAAGAAAACTGCCAGTGTAAATAATGCTAGGCTGCCATAAATTAATTAAAAAAAATCAAGCCTGCCAGAAATGTGTACACATTCTTTAGTAAAGGCTGCTTTATGGGTTTGGGTTTGGAATAGAACTAGAGATAACAGTTCTTTAGCCTCACTGATGACATCCATTGCAAATAATGTAAATTGTGAACCAAAGAGCTTCAAAGATTAGCAGAACCTTGGATTACACATAGTGGGCCAGTAAAGAAACTGTTTTTCTTTGCGATAAAAACTAATTTTAACTGGCCTTCTCTCTCCTGGTATCTATACTATCAAGTCAGGCACATGTTATAGTTTTCTTTATAAAACAGGTTAACTTTAATAGAAGCAATGGTGCATGGTCAATTAGGAAACACACACAAAAAATCACCTAACTTGTCTCAATACTTGCAGAAAGTTTTTCTAACAAAAAAAGTGTCTATATATGACATATAGGAAAGAGGATGTGAATAAACAAACGGGTTTTGATCTGAAAAAGAGGATTGGCAACCTCAATCTGTAGCACAATAAAAGAAAATATCTCTAAAATACTGTTCAATTGTACTTCAGACCAGCGAGGTTAAAATTAAATAAAGATTGAATGGGGGTAAATGTTGAAGAAACTGGTAAACAGGAGATTTCATACATACATCGTAGACATGTCCAGTCATTAGAGAATATTAGGATGCAATTTGTAATCAAATATCACAAACTATTGGATATTTATTACCAAATGATATTTTGGCTATCCTCTTGGGGTCTCCTGATATAAATGGTCACACAAAAGGAAATGAAGAATAAATTTCTCATCTGGTAGTAATTGTTTGGCAATTGGTAGACTCTCATTGGAAAAAGGAAAAATACTCCAACCATTGAGGGATGGTTCAAAAAAATATGGAAAGCTGTGTTTATGGAAAAATTAACACAGCAATTACATATCCTGCAAACCAGAGATCAGACAGATACTTAGATATTTGGTTACGTTTTATGCAGAACTCAGACAAAAGTGCATTCACCTGCAATAAAACCCAGCCCACCTATCCAATTTTTTTAATGTTAACATTTGATTGACATACCTGATCAGTTAAATGTGTACATAGAGATTTTACTCAATTGAATAAAATCATTAGAAAAGACATATGTATTATAATGATGCTCATGATGTAATATGGTATCACATTAACTAGAAATATCTGATGACTATATTCCTGCATAATAGCTCTCTAAACAAATGTTAACGGTTGTGCTGATTGTTTTGATTCTGATATTTTCATAGCACGGATTTGTAAAGTTGTTAAAATTTCTTAAATAAAAGTATTAAATATATATAGTAAAGCTGTATTCCCTGCACTTCCATTATTAGCACCTAGAGTGTTGTAGCAAAAGTGGGGGGAAATATAAACCTAATAACTGTACTGAACTATCTGAGCTAAGAAGCCACATATGGGGTTACAGATACTAATCTGTGTTAGCTGTTGTTGAGGACAATAGATGCCTATGAACTTGGGCTTTTGTCAGAAGATTCTAAAGCCCTCGTGTTTAAAGATGTCCTGCAATGAAAATAAAGTGGACTGGTACCCTTTTGTGTGTTTATGATGTCTATGAAAGGTGAAGGGTGAGGGCTCCCCCACAGATTATTTTTTCAACTTTAGAAATTGAGGTGGTTGAGGCTGGAAGATTAATGGATTGGTAATGAAATGGTGATGTTCCAAGGCGTAAGAGAATGAGAACTGAACACCTGTGAGAGGAGGGTTTTTAGTCCCCAATTTAAAACTTTATTTTTGACACCTCAACATTTCAGGCACTCATTATGCACCAGGAAGTGAAGCAGAAAGGGCATAAGCACTAGTTTTAAAAAAATCCTTAATGAGTCCCCTTTAAGAGAGAGGACCATTAAACCGCTGTATTGCAAAGCAGCTATAAATACACTTGCTCAATCCCAGACACTTGGGATTCCAGCTCCAGTTGGATTCTGATAGATAATTGATGCAGGTAACTAGATTGGTGATTTATAAGTGGCCAATGCTGGATATGTGGTTCTGCTGAAAAAGGATTTAGTATACCTTTGAAGGTATTAAAACAGGATTCTTGAACAGATGAGTGATTATTTTGGTCCCAGGATAAATTAGAGTACCATTTCTTGACCTTTTCAAGTTGGTGATCCCTTATGTGAAGTTAAAAAAAAATGACCTCCTTACATTCAATGTAAAAGTGAGACACACGTAGTATCAATCAAAATGAGGATAAGATGATCTAATTTATTTGAATGCATATTTTGAGAGGTTGGCAGAGAATGTGATTCTGTACAGGGATTGGGGGAGAAAGATTTTCTTTGATTAGATTGTAATGAAATTTTCAATATTTCACGACACCTCCCCGACCTCAATTGCTCTTTGTGACCCACCACTTGAGAAATGTTAAATTAGAGCAACCAATTTAAGATATTGGTTCAAAGTGCAGCTATCTAAGGATCACAATGTCCTACTGTAGTATGGCACAGGGTCTCGAGGTACTTCAGAAAATCCGCCCCCTCCCCCCCATGTTATAGCCCTTGGGACCTTTAAAAGGGAGAACTGTAGTCACAGGCTCATGAGCAGGAGCAAGCATGAATATAAAGTTCTTGCCTCTTCAGCAAAAGCAGCAGATTGGAGAGACCCAAGGGGGTTTCTTAGCATTTCTTAGGATTCATAATATCAGGCAGGACTCCCCTGGGAAAAGGTGTCCAACCAACTGGCTCAAGCTGGAAAGGCCACATGTAGTTCGAGTTGATTTGTTGTGGCTTAAAGTTTGTGTTCTGGAAATAAAGCAAGTCCACGTGAAAGGGAATACGAAAAGAGCTGTAGTGGGGTCTTTATTCTTATGTCCCTGCTCGGTGAGTCTATACATTGCCTCTGCTAGGGACCATGTAGCCACATTTAATGGTTATCCTGAGGAACTCCCTTGCTTGGGTGCATTGTCAGGGGTTTTGAAAAGGACAGTATGTGTAACTTATCATTCACAATCCCTGCTGTGCTCTTCTCTCCTATAAGTTGCTTGAATGTGGTCCAATCTGTGCATAATATCTCCAGTCCTGGATTTCTATAATAAAGTAGATCCTGTGGCTGTTGCTAGACTGAGATATCTAACGTACAGCACAACTTTCATCCAGCTCAGATGTTCAATTTGGTGCCCCGGCACACAAGCAATCGCAGATATTTTTTTTTAATTTAGACTCAGCAGTGAATGATGGAAACCAACTCTTACTAGTTTTTCCAGGCTCCATATGACTTTGCTGAGTGTGCAAATATTTTACATTCTAATAAAAATGCACGGAGCTGTTGTCCATATAGTTGCCCAGGTTCCCAGATTGTTCATAGGTAATCAAGCAGGAGGGCATGTACAGGGAAGGGATTAATTTGGCTACAAATGTAACGTAGAAATTAGAAATCCAGTACTGCCCAGAAGTTTGGTACAATATATTTAGATTCATTTTGGAGTAAGGGAACAAAATATTTATTTGATAAAGGAAGTTTTCCATTGAAAAGTGATCAGGGAAACTTGCTGCCTCTTACAGAAACTTGCTGCCTATCTGTGTTGGTCACGATACTAGAGAGAGAAGGTAGGAGGGGGGGGGGGCTGACAGAATTGCCGGACCCCTGGGCATAGCGGAGGGGAGTAGACTCTGTGATCCCTGAAGGGGCGGGCTCTTGGGTAGAAGGAGCAGGGTTGGGGGAGTCAGCTCTCAGCACTGTTCTGGCTGCTGCATGCCATGCTCCCTTTCTTCACCAGCCTTTTATGCTGCTGGGAGCATGCTGTGCAGGTAGCAGCGGCAGATGGGATCTCTGCACCCTTTTGAATCGCTGGGCCCCGGGCCAGCTGCTCCCTTGCCCAGTTGGTAGGCCTGGAGAACACAAGTCTGATGATCAGAGAGACAAGTCTTTGAGCTACACAGAGCTGAGGAAGAGCTCTCGGCAGCACCAAAGCTTGCGTCTCTCGCCAAGAAGTTGGTTCAATAAAAGATAATGTTACTACAGGCCACAGTTCCGTGTACTCCTACTGCTGGCCCCTGCTCACAACAGGGAGGGTGTGTTGCTGTCTAGCTCAAAGGCCTTCAAACTCAATTCTCTAGGCTCCAGCTCCAGCTCCCAAGTTGACTGCTATCCAGCCTGCTCTCTGCAGACATCTCCCAGGCCAGGACCTCCTCTCATGAGTACTTACAATTTCCATCATTTGCGCAGTTGCTATTGTCAGCTAATGGAAGGCCCACTGCAGCTAGTGCTCTGGTGCATTAGAGCAATCCTACAGCTGCTTTAATTTCTGCCAGCATCTGAATAACCAGAGACTAGAAAAGCACAAAGATAGTAATAGAGAACTGGAGGGCAAATTCTATATCATTTATATAAAGTTAAGCGAGTACCCCACAAATTTAAGAGTTTACATTTCCAGACTTGATTCTTGAAACACTCCATACACACAGCTGCAGGGTAGAGCCCGTCAGTAAAAATTATGTTTTGATTGTCCAAGTGCCTCAATAATAGACAGACAAGGTGGGTGAAGTAAGACTCCTATCTCATTATCCCTGTCCCAGACTGCCCTCAGTGACTGGGTTAGGAATGATTGTTTTGCTTGTTGACTCTAACTCATAAAGAAATTGTGCCTCAGGGATTTGCACATTTATTTCTGACAGCCTTAGTAAAGCAATTCTTTGTTAACTCAATAGATTCAGTGTTTATGGAGGCGGCACCTACTATCAGCTAGCCCCTACTGAGCTGGTACTCAGAGCATCTACTGAGTATAGCACATTTGCCATGCTACCGAATATGTACAGATAGGTGTACCACATCGCTCATGTAAAACTAATAAATGCAGTGATCATTTTGTGAAGATGAATAGCATTGTGCTGCAGAAAGTATCTCTGAAAAAGCTGAAACTGGAAGAGCCAGATGACTGACCCTGTGCTGATTGAACGCTCATAAAAGTCCTCACTCCTCACTCTGTACAGTGTGGGTTAAGCCAAATGCTGTTGTCCTTACACAATGGAATCTGCCCATTTTGTTACACTCCTCTGGATAGCAAGACATTAGTGGTAATGTCTGGAGTATTACCATGCATAGAACTGGTATTTCTTAGGTACTTGCCACTGACAAACAACCACCAGCACAAGCAAATGAAGAAAAATTGGAAGAGAGTAGAGCCATGTAGACTGGCTGAAAACAAGCTAGAGCCTTGAGTAACAATGATTTGTTTAGTGATAGAAATGTAGCCGTGTTAGTCTGGGGTAGCTGAAGCAAAATGCAAGGCAATGTAGCACTTTAAAGACTAACAAGATAGTTTATTAGATGATGAGCTTTCGTGGGCCAGACCCACTTCCTCAGATCAAATAGTGGAAGAAAATAGTCACAACCATATATACCAAAGGATACAATTAAAAAAAATGAACACATATGAAAAGGACAAATCACGTTTCAGAACAGGAAGGGGATGCAGGGGGGGGGAGGAAGGAAGGTAAGTGTCTGTGAATTGATGATATTAGAAGTGGGGAGAGTGGGATATTTGTGAGTTAATGGTATTAGAGGTGATAATTGGGGAAGATATCTTGGTAATGGGTAAGATAGCTTGAGTGTTTGTTCATTCCTTTTTGGAGAGTGTCGAATTTTAACATGAATGACAGTTCAGAGGATTCCCTTTCAAGTGCAGATGTAAAAGGTCTGCATCCTCTGGCCCACGAAAGCTCATCATCTAATAAACCATCTTGTTAGTCTTTAAAGTGCTACATTGTCCTGCATAATGATTTGTTTGCTATGGAACAATATTTGTTGGCAAAAGTGCTTGATTTACAAATCTTTTTTTAAAAGCCCTTTTAACAGCATATTCCAGCCAACATGGTACTTCTATCCCATCCTTCATTTACTAGGTTCCACAAGGTCCTAATGAATACAGACTAGCAACAGCACATATGTGATTCTAAATATGTGTATGTTCTTGAAAGAAAATGATCAGCATGAGCTACAAAATTAACAAACTACCAAAACCACTTTTTCTTGAACTGAGATTATAAACAAAGGGTGAAATCCTGGTCTGACTGAAGTCAATGACAAAATTTCTCATGGACTTCGGTGGGGCCAAAATTTCACCCTAAGGCCCTGAGTGCAAAGAGATCCTTGTGAGCAGACCTTTATGCCAGCTCAGAGACATTTATTACCAGAAGCCCAGAGTAATTCTAGCAGTCGAATGCTGAGGTTGTCAATGGGGCTTTGTACAGGCAAGGAGAAGGGCTGCACACAACTCGTTGGAAGTGAAATCCATTCTGAATTCCCTCTTTATTAAAATGCCCTTTGCTATAGCAGAACCCCCTTGGTGTTCTAGAATATCCTTACAGTTGGGAGAAAAGAATCTGTTTCTATTCTGCCACATTTAAATTCAAATATTAAAAATAGTTTCTTTTACGAAAAGCTCTCATCTGCCTGCATATGTTTAAAGTATGCATTTAGGTATTGTGAAAGGGTGCAGAAGTTTATATCAAGATCAGCACTCAGGGGATTAATTTTCCACTTTGTCCAGCCCCAGGAGAGTGTTGGATTGTCAGACCTAATCAGGGCTCCTGATTACAGAAAGGCCTCTACTTGGTCTCTTTCTTGATCTACATTATTAAATTACTGTCAATCAAGTTATTGTTGTTTTTTTCAAATGAACTCCTGTTAATGCAGAAAGAGAAGGTTGTTAGTAAGGCAGATAATGGAAGAAACTGTGAGATGATAAATCTGGGTATGTCTACACTACCCTCCTAGTTCGAACTAGGAGGGTAATGTAGGCATACCGCACTTGCAAATGAAGCACGGGATTTGAATTTCCCGGGCTTCATTTGCATAAGCGGGGAGCCGCCATTTTTAAAACCCCGCTGGTTTGAACCCCGTGCAGCGCGGCTACACGGGGCTCGAACTAGGTAGTTCGGACTAGGCTTCCTATTCCGAACTACCAGTACACCTCGAGGCACGGGGTTCGAACCAGCGGGGTTTTAAAAATGGCGGCTCCCCGCTTATGCAAATGAAGCCCGGGAAATTCAAATCCCGGGCTTCATTTGCAAGTGCGGTATGCCTACATTACCCCGCTAGTTCGAACTAGCGGGGTAGTGTAGACATACCCTCTGAAACCAAAAGTGAGATTGTTTTGCATTCACTGGATTGGACATTTCTGTTAATTTTTTAAAAAGGTTAATTATTTTTGGAGGAATTGGAAGGTGTAACACTTCTTGAAAATTTTGCAGGACTCCTTCCTATGCAGTCATTTCCCATTTTGTACGTATGCAACTGATTGTTCCTTCCCAAGTGCAGTACTTTGCATTTATCTTTATTGAATTTCATCCTATTTACTTCAAACCATTCCTCTAGTGTGACCAGATTGTTTTGAATTTTAATCCTATCCTTCAAAGCACTTACAATTTCTCCTTGCTTGATATCACTTGCAAACTTTGTAAGTGTACTCTTTATGCCTTTATCTAAATCATTGATTAGTATATTGAACAGAAGCAGACCCAGAATTGATCCATGCAGGCCCGCACTTGATAAAGCCTTTCAGCTTAACTGTGTGAACCTCTAATAACTATTCTGGGGGAATGGTTTTCCAACCAGTTATGCACCCACCTTATAATAGCTTCACCTAGATTATATTTTCTTAGTTTGTTTATGAGAAGGTCATGCAAGACAGTATCAAAAGCCTTATTAAAGTCAAGCTATAACACATCTACTGCTTCTCCCCTTATCCACAAGGTTTGTTACTTGTCAAAGACATGATTTATTTCTGACAAATCCATGCTGACCGTTACTTATCTACTAGGTGTTTTCAAACTGATTGCTTGATTATTTGGACCATTATCTTTCCAGTACTAGTTAAACTGACTTGTCACCAATTCCCTAGGTAGTTGGTATTTCTTTAAAAAAAAAACGGGCACTATATTTTCCCTCTATTTTGTCTTCCATGAGTTTTTAAAGCTAATCACTAATAGCACAGATATCTCCTCAGTCAGCCCCTTGAGTATTTTAGGACATATTTCATCAGGTCTTGGTGAATTGCAGTCATCTAATATGTATAGTTCCACTCCCCCTTCAGTATGACCTGTTCTGTCCTTCCAGTATATTTTGTACTCTGGTATGACTGTCCTTCCTGTATAGGCTCCCCTTATCCCAAAAGTTTCCCCAGTTCCTAATCTAAACCCCTCCTCTCTACACCATCGTCTCTTCCATGCATTGAAACTCTGAAGCTCTGCCTGCCTACCTACCTGGCCCTGCGCGTGAAACTGGAAGCATTTCAGAGAATGCCACCATAGAGGTCCTGGGTTTTAATCTCTTTCCTAGCAGCCTAAATTTGGCCTGCAAAACCTCTCTTCTACCCTTCCCTATGTCATTGGTACCTATATGTACCACCGACTCCTCCCCAGCACTAGATATAAGACTATCTAGACTACCTTTAATTCCAGTTTACATATGGGCAAGAGAGACAGAGAAACCAAATGACTTGCCCAAATTCATGCAAGTAATACACGGAAGAACCCGAACTCTTGAATTCTAGTCCAGGGCTTTTATGACAAAACCATCCTTCCTTCCATTTTATACATTAGCTTTTCTCCCAAATATTTAGTCCATAAAGACAAAGATGTTCTACTTAACAGAAGATCTTATGGTTTTATAAAGCATAATACCATATACCACTTTTGTCCTCATGCAGAACAGGAAAAATTCTGAAATGGGGAGAAGTTTTGCAGGAGTAGCACATAGTTTCCTACTCAGCTTAAAAATGCTGCTGGATCCTTGAATGGATGGTGCTATAGTGATGCAAATTACTACTGATTCACATAAAGAATTCATCCTCCTCTGCTCAAAACATTAGCAGAAACTCCAAGCGTCACTGTACAAATAAAAAGTTTACATATGGAGAGGGGTTGCCACCTACGCCTTTATATTTCACAACACAAAAATTCCTTATATTGTCCGTCCATCTCTTCAGCTATCTGCTGCTCTCTGAATAGGAACAGTGAAAGTACAGGAAGATCAGTTCCTGAGCCTGTGGAGAAGAGGGATGGTGTCTAATGCAAGGGAATAAGAAATAACTTATTGACATCATTTCTGACTGTGTGAATCTGTTTTAGAAGATCCAGGTGGAAAAGTCAAGGCAAAACAAAAACAACCTCTCCACTTTGACTCCCCAACATTTAAAAGCTCCTCGAAGTCTGAATTGGATTTTCAGTGTATCAAACCACCTAGCACACCTCTGTGCCACCTGGCAAAATGACAAATATGTAGCCTGGTTAGCTTTTACATCGATCCTGCAGATTCATTTGCACCAGCTGCTGCAGAAAGGTCAGTGCAGAAGGAACGAGAATGGCCACTTGGGGATAGGAATGTCTAGATGTCATTTATAAGGCAACCACTTGTGCAAGCAGGGAAAGACAGAAGCTGATAAAGGAGAGCAAGAAAAAAATCTTAAAAAGAAACTGAAAATATTGTTTCTTATTCTTACCTTCCTAACAATATCAATACTAGCAGGTAACTCAAACGTTGAAGTGAGAGCTCAGACTCAGATTGTCACATGAAAGAACCAAGATGGGAGAATAATTAATAAAATTACTTGATTTATAAAAATTGAAGGACATAAGTCTAAAATGCAGAAAAATCATACTTCTACCTAAAAAGCTATTTTACAACAGAGAATTAAGAGAGCCAGCCTAGGGTTTACTGCTAGATCCAGGCTTTTGCCAGCACTCATATGACCTATAACATCAGCCAAGATCAATAGAAGAGATCTCCCATAGCTAGACATCACAGCACTCTATTGGCATATCTACACTAGGAATTTATTTTGAAATAATAACTCCTGAAATAACTGTATTGAAATAAGCTTATTCCCCAAGGAAAGCAGGAGTAATTTCAAAATAACCAGCCCCTTATTTTGAAATACCAGGCGTGGTAGCATTTGGCTGCTCTGCTTTTTATTTCAAAATAACTCCCTCATGTAGAGCAGGGCTAGGAGACAACCCACAGTGACCTCTACATCAACTTATCACCTTTTTTTCCCATTGCAGTGAAACATTAGCTGTAATGGTTTCCTGACAGCCCAACCCTTTAAAAATTCTTCAAGAAAACAATTTAAAAACAATACTTACAACAAATTGGCCTCCAGTTATTTAACTGCATATCCCAAGAGTCCATGGTCAAAGTTGATACGACCCTCCCTAGTATATGTGTGGACCATGCCTTTGCTAGATGGAATTACAGACACTCAGAGAAAGTAGGAGCTCCCCATTACAGTAGACCAGGGCTACTCAACATGTGGCCTGTTCGTTTGCGGCCCATGGTGTGGTTTGGATTTACTTGGGGCTCAGCATGCGGCCTATGGGTGGGATCCTTTGAATATGGCCTCCACTGGGAACAGGCTCCTCAACGGTGAGGTGTCTCCCAGATGGGGTGAGCATTGAAATATGCAAGTAGCTGGGCTGGCTGGAACAGACAGGTACAGGGTGTTGGAGTTTCTAGCCCCCAGTGAGGTGGTGCCGGGAGCACCAGGGCATTGTAGGAAGTGTTTTGCATTCATGCCCATCAGTGTGAACGAAGTATTTGCATATATTTGCATATTTATTTGCATGTATATTCAACCACACTTAAGTTGTGGCTCTCAGCATGTACTGTGAGTATCACTGTGGATCCCTGGGCTTCCAAAATTGAGTAGCCCTGCAGTAGAGACATTCTTGGAATCAAAATAAGCTTAGGGAGGAAGGAATTATGATGCTTTCCCTACCTTCTTACACTCAACCCAAGAACTATGCCTGTGACAATACAAATGCATCAGATCTTTTGTACCACTTTAAGAAGATTAATGTTTTTAATCATCCATATTCAGTTTTGTAATAATCCATATTCAGTTAAATACACATTAGCTATTTATTGAATGTAAAATAGGTGTTCACTTAAATTTACTTAAGTTATCTTTAATTACAATAATCCTGAATACACAGAATGGAACTTCCAAAGAACATACACAATAATGGAGAAGTTATATTTCTAACTCAGTGTGTCAAATTCTTAATGCCACTTGGGAGCAGCTCTCATGGCCCTCCAAACTAGCATGTCTACACACTGCAGTGAACCATTAGTATACACCCCTGTTCTGTCTGAGAACAGCCTTGGCCTGGCACCCTTGAGCACGGACTTTCTGTCAGGAATAATGTGTGTGAGGCACATTGCCTCTATTGTATATTTACAAAAATATGTGGGCTACATTCCTGATTGCTAACTAATGCCCCATAATGTCCCTCTTTTGTTTCTGCCGCAGTGATCCTTTGAATGGCCTTCTCACAATATACCACAGGAACCAGATTAGAAATGTCTTATTTCTGGTAGGGATGTTAACGGCTAAGCGGTAAGCATCACCTTCAATGACTGAGGCTTACTGTTATGCTTATCCTGTGGGGGGGCCCACTGTGGGCAGGAGGGGGGGCTGCTCCAGCCTCCCTATGCTCCTCTCCCATTAATTGGTTAACCAGTTAAACTTAATGTTTAACCAGTTAACTAATTAAATAGGATTTTACATCCCACTGACCCTGGTTTTCTATTATGTGCCTACTAGCAGTGCTGACCAAAAGTTAGCCTGCTATGGGTATATAGTTTCCTTTGGAAGAGACTACCAATCCCATACTTTTTTGCATGGGAGGGAGAATTTATTTCGTTATATTGATTTTAGTCAGTAAATACCAGAGAACCTATCTCTGTCCCCAGTCTTACAGTGCTCCTGAGAGGGAGTACTTAAACTCATTGTGACGCTCCCGGCGCGTCATCCATACCCGCGTAAAAACGCCTCCGTGGTTTTCTCCCCGAAACGCTCCCTTTTTAACTATTCCAGCCCTTCTGGGGGAAGGGCGGGGAAGAGGGGCCCGGGCCCACCCCCTCTCACGGGCCCCAACCCAGGGCCCTAAGGACTCGGATCCTACAAGATCCGGTCCGGCTGACGGGGTTTGAGACTGTAACTCGTCAGCACACCATCCTACTCTGGGCTCCACCCTGGGCCACTTCCTTCCTCGCCCCTCTCAACATGGTCCCCCCCGTCCACCGTGGGGTGTCGCATCACTTACGGCGTGTTTGGGGTCCTGGCGAGCGGGCGCCTGCCGCTCCTTGCTCCTGCCGCTTCCCCCTCTCCTCTGTCCCATTGACGGCGCCTTCTTATAGTCGTGCCGGGTCGGCGACCCTGGCTGCGCTCCAGAAGCCCTGCCTCCGGCGTCGGCCCAGCCCCGCGTTGCCGCGACAACCACCCTGGGTGTATGTCTACACTACAGCGCTAATTCGAACTAACTTAGTTTGAATTAGTTAATTCGAACTAAGCTAATTCGAACTAAGGTGTCTAGAACTAAAAACTAGTTCGAATTAGCATTTTGCTAATTCGAACTAGCATGTCCACATTAAGTGGACTCTGAACCAGGCTTAAGGATGGCCAGAAGCAGTGCCAGCAGGGCATCAGAGGAGGACTTAGAGCGTGGAGATGCTGTCTCAGGCTAGCTGAGGGCTGTGCTTAAAGGGTCCCGACCCCCACCCTGGACAGACAGTTCTCAGGGGTGCCCCGCTTGAAAACCAGTCCTGGCTTGGAGTGCCCGGAGTGCCCACACTGGGCACATCACACCACTCGGCCATCAGCCCGGCTGCACTTGCCGCAGGCTGCCATCTGGGGAGAGGGGGCAATTGGGGGGCTGCAGGAGAGCTTCCACCCCCAGAAGCCCGCAGAGCCAGCCCAGTGCTCCCCATCGGGGGCTCGTGCCCCATTCCTCCCTCACCTCCTTCCACTTACCCTTCCCTAGCCCCTTTTCTTGAAGTACAAAATAAAGGACAATTGTGATCAAAAATGGAATCTGTCTTTATTGAGTAAAACTGGGGGAGACTGGGAAAAGGAGGTGGGAGAGGGGAAGAGAGAGGCTGGGAGAGGGGAGGGCAACTAAAATGATCAGGGGTTGGGAACAGGTCCCATATGAAGAGAGGCTAAAGAGACTGGGACTTCTCAGCTTAGAAAAGAGGAGATGGAGGGGGGACAGGATAGAGGTCTCTAAAAGCAGGAGTTGGGTGGAGAGGGTGCATACAGAAAAGGTCTTCATTAGTTCCCATAAAGAAGGACTAGAGGACACCAAAGGAAAGGAATGGGTAGCAGGCTTCAAACTAGTAACAGAAAGTTGTTTTTCACAAAGCAAAGAGTCAACCTGTGGAACTCCTTGCTGCAGGAGGCTGTGAAGGCTAGAACTAGAACAGAGTTTAAAGGGAAGTGAGATCAAGTGATGGAGGTTGGGTCCATGGAGTGGTATTAGCCAGGGGTTGGAGTGGTGTCCCTGCCCAAAGTTTGTGGAAGGCTGGAGAGGGATGGCACGAGACAAATGGCTTGGTCACTGTCTCCGGTTCATCCCCTCCAGGGTACCTAGTGTTGGCCGCTGTCGGCAGACAGGCTACTGGGCTAGATGGACCTTTGGTCTGACCCAGGACGGCCATTGTAAGCTCAGGGCTCAGGGTCGGGGGTCTCAGTGGACCCCCTTGATTTTCATGCACACCTGCTCCTGGGTGGCCAGGCTGGCAGCTCTCCTGCCCAAGCCGGCCACTTTCCTGTGCCTAGTGCGGAGATCGTGGACAAAGTCCACGATGTCCGCACTAGCCCAGGTGGGTGCCCACCTCTTGCGCTCCTGGGCAAGCTCCCGGGAGCCGCCAGCCTGGTCCCGGGAAGATGGGGAGGGCTGGGGGGCATCGGGTGGCTGGCTCGATCCATGCCAGGTGCAGGGTCTGCTGGCTGGGTGCTGGCAGGCTTGCACCTGGCATGGGCACCGTAGCCAGCCCGTGCCCCTTTAAGGGGTCCGGGGCCGGGAGGGGGGCATAGAATTTCCCTGGTGTTGGCCAGAGTGGCCACCAGGGAAACCTGGGAAGCCTTAGCCTCCCACTAGTTCAAATTAAGGGTCTACAAAGCCCTTAATTCGAACTAGCTAGTTCGAACTAGGCTTAATCCCCGTAAAATGAGGTTTACCTAGTTCGAACTAAGCGCTCCGCTAGTTCGAATTAAATTCAAACTAACGGAGCGCTAGTGTAGCGCCTATTAAAGTTAGTTCGAACTAACGTCCGTTAGTTTGAACTAACTTTGTAGTGTAGACATACCCTGGCATCCCGGCTGCCTCTTGCGGACGCCGGGCATGACGTTATCAGTCGGTGCCCACTGCGCAGCGACTAAACAGCTGGGACATCCCCAGCTTTCCCGCAGCCGCCGGCTAAGCAGGGTTTGCCAAGGCTGCTCCCCCGTGTCGGACGGGTGCGTCCCGTCACACTCATACAGAGACCCAGCAACCCCAATGAGAAATTTTATATTTCCATTTTAGTAGGGAAGCAGTTAAACTTACCTTGTAGAGTGTTTATTTTACCAATAAACTTTTGGTTAATTGGTAGCATATTTGATATTTTTCTTAAATATTTTGAAAGATTTCTGCTAGTTGGAAAGCTGTAAAAAATGTTGTAGCTTTTCAGTAATACTATATGTGGAAATATTTCTCTTTTGTTAGGGTTCTATGCTTGGTACAAGCGTACATATTACTTTATTTTCATTTCTGTCTCTAAGATGAATTATAGTGTACTATAATTAGAGCTGATCAAAAATTTTGACAGAAAACATTTTCTTGGAAAAAAGTGGTGTTTCATTGAAAACTATTTTTTTCTAAGGAAAATTTCAGTTTCAGCAACATTTTATGGGAAATGTAAAAACTAAATGGCAATTTATTTCTGTTTGTTTCATTTACTTTTTAACAAAAAATCTTCTGATGTTTTACTGTGGGATTATTTTAGGTTCTGTTCATTAACATGCTACTTTGTAAACACCAATGTACGTTTTTAGTTCCCACCCAAATTTACTTCTTACTTCTGTACATGATAAGGGTAGAGTTCAAGGTAGATATATCTTATTTAAAAAACTATTAGTACAGAAAACTATTTCTAGTTTTCTAATGCACAGGTATTATTTCTGCAGTTCTTATTTTAGGATTGTGGAGTTTTTGTGTTTTAAAACCTTACTTTTGGCTGCTTTGTCTAGATCACTTTATACACAATACACTAAACAGTTTTGTATAGGACCCAGAGCCCTTTTATAGTGATCCATGCCTTCTATTAGAGTGCGCAGAGTGCCCAGATTCCCTGAAGTTAATCCTTGCCATCTTCTTTCCCCATAAGGCTCCTACTATTGTATCCCATTGGGTCTGTGCACAAGGCACAAGATGAATTTAAGGTTTGCATTAGGTTTTTCTCTTTCTTTCCCTTTCTTAAGCATTAGCTAGAGAGATTACAGGTGGGTTTCATGTTTTGTTTACTCAAGATACCATAATGCTAATCAGTTCAAAATTATGTGCAATCTCTATACTATGTGCTATTGCTGTTTGATAATTCCCCGAGGCTGTGTTATTCTTTCTCTGTAAGCTTCTGTCTCAGCTTCAGCCTATGTAATTTTTCCTGCTATGAAAAGCTTGTCTGTCACCTTAAGGTTTCCTTTGTACTTCTCTTGCTAACTGCCACAGAAGCAGAGTTACATTTATGGAGTTTTGCATGGGAAGAAAGTTCCATTCCATGGGTGTCTTAATGAACAGTAACTTTAGCTGTGGAAGTCTATATTTTTTTTTCCTTTTAAGTAGATATATTCCTTGGAGGAGCACTGAGCTTTTACATAATCCTTTTTTAAAGTATGGAATAAAAACCGGAAATAGTATACATATCGTAGTTTGGTTCCTAAATATTTACCTGTCTTGCTTTACCAACTCAGTATTAAAAATTTGATCACAGTTTGCACATGTCCATTTCTCAAAAACAACCACAAAAACTGGCATTAAAAGACACCTTGAGAAATGCTTTGAGGTCAGAAAAGTCAATAATTGAACGGGGGCATATAAGCTACATTTCTTTCTCTTAGAATTGTCTGCAGCATGGTATCTAATAAGTGTGGACAATCTTGGATGGTTGTAGCTGTTCTGTGGATAAATTGAAGACATTATCCTTCAGAGCTGTCAGTCTGTTGTGCTGATGTTGTGGTAGTTTGCTCCACATACAATACTTATCCATTTTTTAAAAACTACTTATACCAGATGTTCTTTTTTTCATTGAAAATGGAATATTAGCTATATTTTGTATCAATACATTAAGCAAAAAAAATCCCATAGGCTTTTCAGTCTTTCCTTAGGTTTAGTTCACGTTGACTGGTCTTTGCATTTTTGTAAAGGTTCAAGTAGTTTTGGTATGCAAGCATGTAGCCCATCTGTTCCCATTAACATTTTTAATATATCAGTGAGGTCATTTCTTGGTTTCCTCTAATACAAGAAATACAAGATTAGGACAATTCTGTCCACGAAGTCAGTGGAAAAGTTAATGTTCACATATAGTAGCAAGTTTTATATCTCATGAGATCACCTCTTGGTTTCTTCTGTTTCAAAACATTCGTGACTAGGGCCAAAATCTGTCTTCATTTACAACCTAAGAGCTCATAAATGCTGCATTTATGTGAGAATTTAAGCCTAGCTGCTCAGATAACTTTCAAACAGGATTCAAGTAAGTTGTTTTGCTAGCCTTTCTGGGAGAACTTACTTGGTTGCCATTTTGTTCTAGGTCCATAAAAAGTTCTAATTACTGAGACCCGTGAAAAATCCGTTCTTTAAAGTATGTGCATGCAAACACTAAATCACCTCAGCAAGAAATGAAATCTGGTTCCAGAGGTGAAAAGTGGGAATGACAAAATCATAACTGTGCACCCTTCTTTATTTTTCCTTCACTTCCCCATCTCATTATGAATCCATTACTTTCTGCACAGCTGCAGGCTTATAGGATGCTACTTAGTGAAGAGAAGCAGTTTTAATTAGAGTTAGCTGGGAATTTCCAATCAGATTAGTTTCCCAATGGAAGATGCCTTTTTCTCCCCTCAGGAACATGAAAATGGCAACTCCCCCACCTCCTGGTTGGAAGGCTCCTGTCAATTTCTCTCTCGGCCTGCTGGGAGAAAGCAAAATTGAAAAAAGCCTTTCCAGTCAGGAAAGGCTGAAGTGGAGAGGATGAGTGTTAGTCTTTGCTTCCCATGTAGCCTGGAAGATTCTCTGGCAGTCAGGCTGGTGGGGAGTTGCAGCAGGTCTGGGGGTGTGAGGTGGCAGGGAAGCTGAGTGACCCAGTTTCCTATCAGGCAACTGATACATTCTCCTATTACTTTTTCTGGAAATCCCTTCTGTGAAAAATTTCACTTTTTTTTAACTTTTCTTCCAATGTGGGGTGAAAATGTTCAAAAATACAAATTTTCATAAATTGAGAATTCTCTATTTTTGGTCAGCATTAGTTCTAATAATATTCATGCGTGGTGTGCACATACTTCAAGTAGTCTTATGGCTGTGGGTATGAAAGATATGGCCACCATGATAAGGCCAGGTTTGGATGCTATGATTTTAAATTAAACAGTCGTTACCTGACTATTGTGAACCACACACAGCTACCTAGCATGGTTGTTCCAGTGTGGCTCTCAGCAGATACTGATGACCCCAGATATACTACAAAGCTATGGAGGAGTTTGAGGGGCAGGACCTCTCTATACCTCTGTCTCTCCCTTCCAAACCCCATAATATGGAAGCCAGTCACACAGTTCTGTCACATTCCTCTCTCTCCGTCCCCTGCCCCATCCCACCCAGACACAACCAATGGGAGGGAGAAGACTAGAATGTGATTTTCCATTTCTCTTTACTCCCACAAGCTATCAGCATGAAGAATGGGGGAGAGAGAAGCAGCAGCCCCACCCACTAGAGGTGAAGCGGAGGGAGCACATGGAAAACTTCCTCACCTGTTCTTAACCATAATCTCCTCACCCTCTACTTCTGGCCACACCAGAAGAGTATGTCCCATAATAAGCTGACATCTATGTTCCTAGTGAAGTGCACAACATACAACTGCAGCATAGGAATGGGGAGAAGAATTTCACATCATTCAAGCACCTGCATTGTTGAAATATACTGTGTGCTTTGGCCTAGCTTTTTGATCCTCTAAGATCAATGAGAGTTTTGCCACTGACTTCAAGGGGATTGGGATTTTGCCCTTTCTAAATATTGGCTCTGTTATTCTAAGAGTAAGTCTGTGACTCTAAGAAACCAGGCAAAGATCAGACATTACTTCTGTGCCATGTTTTGTACAACCTTAAATGTATCCAAAATACCTGACATTGTAATGCTAATATGTGAATATTTTTATGGAGCTTTAAACATATAAAAGATATAGCACCTGCCAAGACTGGTCTAGTTTTAGCATATCTAGAAAATGAGGTTGCAGACAGAACCATTATTTCTGTGAATGTATGGTGTTCTCAGGTAGCCCAATGGTCTCCTGATGAAAGAGCCTCTTTTCCCTCCCTAACAATCACATTTTTCCCTTCCTGGGATTAAGTGTTTCCTTGAATGCATTATTGCTGTATCTCCATTTGCCTGTGCCCAGGGTGAGTGCTTATTTGAATGATACATTGCATGTATCCACTCCAGTGAATACTGTTGCTCATTATTGTTGTAGAGTTCCCTTGCAAAGCTGTGTGAGCGCATTTCAATAATTCCTGCTTTGTACCTTTGCTCAAAATCTCCCCCTCGTTAAAGGGATAATATTAAATTGCAACATTCTCTGCTTCGCTTTTCCAAGGTTCCTCTAGCTGTCTGTGTAGCCATGGAAAATAGCTTTTTGAGTGTAATCTCCAAAGAAATCTGTTGATCAGCTGAAGATTCAGAACAAGGTCCACATGTCTCCCACAGAGCAGGAAAAAGCCAAAGCCAACATTGCACAGATGTTTAACAAAAGGCAAAAAAGAAAAAGGTACCATTCCTAAGTTTGTAAATGAATTTAGTACTTCTGAATATAGCAGCCCCGAGGACTGAAGTTCATAATTTACCCGTGTAAGTTAAACACAGTGACATGAGCTTTCTCCTATCATCCTCTGCCTCAGATGGGTCTTAGTTTTGACTCGGAGGGGCCAAGAGCTAACATAGAGAAGCTTCTATTCCCACTCAATGCTTGGGTTCTCTGTAGGGGCCACAAGCTCATTTCAATTGTGCTTATTTTTGTTTGTTTAATGTGGAAACATATCCAGTAAAACTGCACTGGACCACCAGCCTGTTTGCTACATAATACCAGAGACAGGCACTAACAATTTTCAGTTACTACTGCTGGGGCTCAATGTAATTGCCAACCTACTGATTAAAAGCTGTTTTCCCCATTGCCAATCTGTATTTCATTGCCAATCCGCAGTACATTCCAGTCACCATGAGACCGAAATTAACGTCACAGCAGTAAAAGGAAGGAAAATCTCATTTTATATGATCCATTATGGATCTTTTGCCATAATTCAGTATAACCATTTTTTCTTTATGATTTGTTGGTTTTATATTGGTCTTTCTTTGATTTTACTGATTTGACGAGTCTAGTGGCTGAGGCTATTTAAGAAAACAAACCTGATTTGTAAAATATCAAAGCAATCCTTAAGGGGATGTATATGTCTCCATCTCTGAATTGACAGGCAGTGGGCTTGGGTGTCAGCAACTCTGTTTTTAAATAAACTGTTAGATAATCTACTTATTTTACAATGTACACAGAAAGAGCTGTAACGTATGGTACTGTCCATGATTCAGACATTTACAATTAGGTCCCTATGATACTCATTTAGTTTGCACATCTCAGCATTCCTTGCAGTTTAAACAAAAATCATTTATGCAAAATCTGTTAGCCTGACAGTCCATTGTATCCTGGAGCTCCACTTAAGCTACACAATTGGAGTAATGCCTTTAATATGAGCAGGGTTATAATTTGCCCAAAGGAATAAAATGCATTTATACAGTGCTCCCAAAACCCTTTTAAAATTCAGGCACTTGACACTTCTCTTAGCTACTTCTACATATGTCTTTACCCTTGACTTTGTCACCCACTAATTGACATGTCATAGAAATTAGAGATGGAACAGAGCTACTACATCATTAAGTTCATCCCCCAGGCCAAGCCAGGATTTCCCCAGATAGGGAATGGCTACATCAGATATTACACTGATCCTCTACTTCACACTCCGTGGATAGTGAAATCAATCTTGTGGAAACCACTTATAATGAAACCTATTTTTTTAATCAGAAAAGCCTCACAACAGGAGATCTATCAGCAACACTGAAACCATTTGGGGCTTTCACTGTACTTTACTAAATAATATGGAGTTTCATTATATCCAGGTTCACAATAAACCAAAACTTCCACATGCTTAGATAAACAAGTAGTCTCTTCAGTTTGAATGAGACCACGTAAATAAGGGCTGTTTGCATGAGTAAGGGTATGTCTACACTTGCACCTTAGTTCAAACTAGGGATGCAAATGCAGGCATTCAAAATAGTCAATGAAGTGGGGATTTAAATATCCCGCACTTCATTAACATGATCTCGCTGGCGCGTTACTCCGAATGCCAGCTGTTTCGAAAGTGAAAGTACACGCCGGGACGCGTTAGATCAAACCAAACCCCTTGGTTCGAACTAACGTTACTCCTCATTTTTTGACATACCCTAAGTGTTTACAGCATTTGACTATGGCCCTTCTGATTCTTGTGTAGATACAGCATGAGCCAATGTCCAGTGAAGTCCTAGATCAGGGCCTAAGTGTTCATAGGTATACTGGTAGAGAACAGTGCCTACTGATCCCAAAGGAACTGTGCCTAGACCTAGTGAAGGAGTGTAGAGCAAGGAAGAAAGTCCTGGTGCACCAGTCGAAAGCCTGGGGATGACCACACTCATAATATTTATACAATAAAGAGGGGAAGCACTACCAACATATGAGCTCCAAATGGAATAAAAGTCTTCTTAAATTTATCCTAATAACAGAGACCAAAGTCCACACCATTTCAGTGCTGACATTTTGCCAAGAACAATGTGTTGAGAGGACAGGTTAAGTTAATATTGGAATTGAATGAATAGTTATCAACAAATTGATTAGTAAATGAATATAGCCTCCTTTCTACTCATGAAATGTCTGTGAGCAGATTCACTCTTTGCTGGCATTTATTCATTATTTGAATTTCCTCACTTTTTTTGCAAGAGTTTTTATATTGGATCTTCGACTAAACACATCCTAGTGACAGATAAGAGAGCTAAGGAATCTGAGTGACTACCATCTGAGATAAAGCAAGGAGCCTAGCTGGGAGTGGTAACCTAGGAGGAAGCCGGGCTGCCAGTAGGGAGAAGGGAATACAGGCAGCAGTCCACTAGGAGCAGGTAATGGGTAGCCTGCGATTTAGTTAGATCCTCCCTCGTTCCCTGCCTCCACGTGACAGCCTGAGCTGTGAGCCAAGCACAGGGTTCACAGCAAGGAACCTACCAGCCTTTCTTCTCATTTTCAAGCAGCCATGAGATTGCCAAGAATTGCAGCCAGCTAATGTAACTAATCTGTGGTGTCTACACAGATACTACATCACCCTAACTAAATTGACATAAGTTATATACCTCTTATGGAGGTGGATTATGTCAGTGTAATAGGGCACGTACATCGGTGGGAGCAGGGCTATAGCATAGACACTAGAATAGATTACATAAACTGCTTTATGTTGATCTAAGTAGTACTGACAGAGTCTCAGAGTGTCACATCTAAATACAAGGTGAAGCAGATTGTTTAGCATAAGTAGTTAACATGTATTTCAAGGGACCATTCAAGGTGAAGTAGTCTGTTAACACTCACTGCAATGAACTGATACAAGAAAAAGATAAAAAGACAAAAGACCACCTCACTAATGGATGAATGGATGAACACTTTTCACAGACTGATCATGATACACCATCATGATGTGGGTGAATTCTGAATAGTTAAATATCGCTGTCTAATGAAATCCATCTTATTTTGGTCTGGTTTTCCAATTAAAATTTGAGAAAAGTGTGGTTTGGTAGTCTGCAGAGTTATAAAATTATACAGTGTAATTGTCTTCCAGAGACTATGAAGACTGTAAATGTAAGGGAAATAATCCATAACAAAGTCAATTCTGAGCTTCCTAGAACTGTGTAATTGTTTGTATAATTGTTTGGCATAATTCACTAGGTAAATGGATGACACTAGGAACATCCCTTGCGGCAAACAGAAGTATGAATTATCTATATATATTCAGATGATGGTTTTGTTAATAACTAATCTGTAGTTTTAAATGGGACCCTCTATATCATGTGTAAATATTCCTGACTTGAAGAGCTGTTAGAGAAGTGAGTACAGATTAGTATATTTTGCCACTGTTTTATTTCTCATTTTGTTTGATTCTTAAATGGATGAAAATGTGGTTGTTGGCTTTTTTGTAAATTACTATGCAGGAATCCACTCTGGTAAGTGTTGGTAAAATGTATATATTTCTTTATATTGCAAAAATATGTTTGTTTTTGTGTTGAAGGTGAATCTAGTTTTTGTGAATAGTGCAGCTATGACTACACAGGAAATATAGATCTTGTACTGAGCACCTTAGAAGATATAGCACAGGTAGTAACAGTGTAAGTTTCCCCACAGCATTTCATGTATATGCTCCCATCCTGACCTAAAGAGATGCATTCTAGAGTCGAGAGGGTAGTTCAGTTTCTGTTTCCATTCACTTAGAGCAGCGATGGGCAACATAGGCTAGTGAGTGAGCTGCATGAGAAGCTCTCGTTCATCTTTGTGGGTCACAAGATTGTTATAACCAAGACGATCTCCCAGGATAGGGTAGTGTTACTAACTGTGTTCACGTACGTAACATTTGCAGGATGTTCTGATAGAACCATAGCAGCACTTTGAATGCAGAGGGAATACACGGCCCCCACAGTCAATGTTGTGTGCCAACAGCATGCACCTCACGTGACATACCACTACAGTAATACTAAAAGAGAAAAAAAAAACTATGCAGATGGAAACCAGCAGACTCATGGACAATGGTAAACAAAATATCTCGTGGGCCATACACAGAACTCCGATGGGATGCCTGCGGCCCTCGGGCATCGGAAGATTATGTGCCAAGGCCTATTACAACTTGCCTTTTCATCTGTTTTATTATTTTGTGTTAAATTTCTGTGAAATGCCTAAAATGGAGTTAGCAGCTAAGTTTTATACAAAGAAAATGTGCTCAATCAGACCTGCAAAGTAAATGTATATACTCTTGTCTGGAGGTCTTGACTGAGTGAATAACTAAATATTATCCTAAATTGTGATGAAGGATTTTATACAACTTTTTTTGCCTTGGAATGGGATGAAAGTTTGCCATGCCAGTTTTTTTTTTTAAATCATTTATGAATGGAATTATTCAAAGTGTTCTAATTTACTAGATCATATTGCATGTTGCATTGGCTTTTTTTTATCCTTCTCAATATTTTGTTTCACATTTCTGTAATTGCTCCAATACACTATCAGCAGTATATTTATTTGTAGAACCCCATGAAATTGCATTGCATTTTTTATTTCTAGTTATTTCTTCTCTTACAAAAGGCCTAAAAATGTGGCCGCTTAGCTATCTTCTCTTTTGGACTGAGTGTCCTGTTTATACTGTAGTGGAGTGTACTGAAGTAAGAGTGCATAATTTCTGTTCCCTGGTACCTTTGCAAAAATGAGAGAGATATTTTCCAAGCGACTACCCCAGAAAGCAAAAGTTTGAAATAACTTAATGCACTGCTTGGTTTGCCTGGAAACAGAAAGCAGGGTGACTTTTAGCTGAATTTAACTTGATGGAAACCACTGCAAGCAGACAGTCTTTGAAATCTCTTTTGTGTTTGTTTGTGCCTCAGAGTTCACCACTGCTTTTATCTTTTTACTTAGAGATAATGACAAAACACTCAGGGTATGTCTACACTACCCCGCGGCTACACGGGGCTCGAACTAGGTAGTTCGGACTAGGGTGCCTATTCCGAACTACCGGTACACCTCGTTTCACGCGCTGCACGGGGTTCGAAGCAGTGGGGATTTAAAAATGGCGGCTCCCCGCTTATGCTAATGAAGCCCGGGAAATTCAAATCCCGGGCTTCATTAGCAAGTGCGGTATGCATACATTACCCCGCTAGTTCGAACTAGCGGGGTAGTGTAGACATACCCTCAGGACTGGATCCTCAGCTATAGTAAACTGGCCTGACTCTACTGGAGTCACTTGAGCTAGGCTAATTTACAGTAGCTGAGGCTCTAACCTTCAGTGTCTCTAAAATAGCCTGCTTTGGCAAGCCCCTTATGTACCACTAATAGAGGAAAACTCCACATGGCTTGAAAAAACAAATATCAGTTTCTTAGAAAGCTCTGTCAAATGAAACTTTAGATAATTCAAATACTGTATTTACATGTACAACCCAAGCATATTTTAAAAGCACAACACATGGAAATATTGTGTAAAGGTAAAAATAATGCACATTTTGCTCAGGTATTAAAGAAAAGGTTGCTCCTTGTTGTGTGAAAAATGAAAATGTATTATTGACATCTTAGGTAATTTGAATGCTATTAGGGGTGCAAGCCTCATGTAGAACTGAGATAAGCAGAAGCTGATTTGAATATTATTGCAAAGCAAACTAAAGTTTTGTGAAGCGTTCAACCTTTCTAAATGTGTAAGAACAGATTAATTTTCTCAATTATTTAATGTTGGCAAGATATTTAACTTCTAAAATATGTTGGGGCGCATGATGGGAAGCAGAAAATTTGATGGCAAGAGTTGAATAGCAGAGCTGCCTCATTGGAGATGACACAGTGCTACCATAGGGAGATGTGGTCTACGCCCCCTACTGTTTTCGCTTAATAATATTATTAAATGCTGAGGCTAACTCAGGTGCTGGGATTCAAAGTAATTCAGAGTACTTTAGTGAGTAGTATTTGCCACTAAGACCACCTTCAATAGGAAAGGTAAAAGGGTCACTGAAGAAATAATTTGAAGTCAGTATGGTTGGACAAATGTCATGACCTGATTTGTCTCTGTTATCATCCAATCCCCAGTCTTGTCTCAACACTGAGAAACTAAGGGTGCATCTACGCAGCACCCTAAACTCGAAATAAGATACGCAATTTGCGCTACTGCACATAGCTCTATTTAAGCTACAATTGTAGATTGTAGCTGAACCAGAGTAAGATAGAGATGTTATCTTGGTGGTCAAAGGAAAAAATGTGAAGAGTTTGCAGACGTGGCACATTGATAGACATGAAGCTGTCACATAGAAGTGTCTGCAAGTAACATCTTCTACCTTCTCCAGTTGGTGAGGACACTGTGTTCCATTCTTGTAGACAATGGTTTGGTTATACATGACTTTGTCATATCACAGCTGGCCTGCAGCAATGCATACCTGGATATCAGGTCATCGTCAACATGACTTCTCAGCTACACAGATTATCCCACCTTACATCAACCTTGTCCTCAGCTTTGTATGCTTGCATCCCACATACTACCAAGTCAAGTTCAAGGTCTCAATCCTTAACTTGAAAGCATTCAGTGGTATGGGCCTAGGATATCTAAATGATGCAGGATGATGACCATGGTCAACAACTCAATTTCATTGTTCCTGAGGGCCCGAGCCTAGATACTCTGTAGATGGCAGTCATGTGCTGCATCCCCTTTATCTGCTCAGTATGTTTCCCTAGACCAATTTTCCATGGCTCCAACATGTTCTTCTCCCTTACCTCAGGGCCTCACCATGTCAGTCCTAACAGCCAACCAGGAACTTCCTCTCACTCCCTCAGTCCCTGCCTGCACCTGCTCTGTCCATGGTGCCTGCTGGAGACACAGTTCTGATTCCCTGAGTTCTCAGTAGCAACTGACCACACCTGACCCAGCTGCTTTTGTGAGCCCTGATTGGTTGTTTCCTGCAGCCCTTCTCTGATTGGGTGTGTCCAACACAACCTCTGTCTACACTGAACGGTTTTTCCGGAATAACAGCTGTTATTCTGGAAAAACAATACTACTACAATTGCCTTATTTCAACATAAAGTCAAAATAACAGAGGGCTTTTTCTGACAGTGGTAAACCTCATTCCATAAGGAATAAGCCATTTTCTGAACAAACTTTTTTGAAAGTGGGTGTGTGTAGACACTCCACCGCTGCTATGCCTAAATAGCTCCTCACCAGGGCCATTTTAAAGTTATTCCTCCCCAGTGCCTCCTGGGGCTCTATTGAGATAACATGTCCACATTAGGAGAGCCTGCCTTGGACTAATTTTGAGGCTTTCCTCTAGCGTAGATGCTCTATTTTGAAATAAGCATGCAGTATAGACGTACCCTAAGCTGCTTGGAGAATTCACCTCCAGTGCTTAACCTGAGATTAACCCCTTTTACAGTTGTGCATGGTAGACACCAGATTGCACATACACAAAACGTGCATAAAATGCATAGAACATACAAAAATTCAATGTGTAGGACTAAACTGTGGAAAACAAACAAATGCAGTTTGCAAAAACCCCATACCAGTTCAGCCTCACCAGAGCGTAACAACCTTCTTTGGCCTGCTTCCCAATTATGTTCCTTCTCTTTCCCCTCTTCAGCTCACCACCAAAATATTAAGGGGAGAAGCACAACATTAAAGGGATAGGGTGCAGGTAAATGTCACCCAGCCAGTAAGAATAACCTTGATATTCTGTTATGAGCACTATGCTAGTAGTAGTACTCCAGCCAGACCTCTGTGGACTTTAACTCATAATATAGTTCTCTGATCTTCACTGCTCAATTTTGGCCACCATCCAGTAATTGTGGTATGGCTGCTTCTAGCACTTGCACTCTATACAGAAACCAAAAAACTGGAAAAGACATTTGAAGTAGCACAAAACTTTTACTAACAAGGGAGGAGAATTGATATAACAATTAAACTCATACATATGCATAATAAAGGAACACAAAAGTTATAAAACTAACAAAGTGAAGCTGAACCTGTGTATTGTCCAGTTCTACAGGTAACTGTGTGTGAGACCATCTCAATAAGTTCTGACAAGAGAGTAAACTGATCATTACTTTGTGAATATTGTGCCTCACTATAAAAGTTGTTAGGTCGGTCTGTTAAGTAGTGATTCACAGTTCAGCACTAGATTATATAAAAATCCTAAGATTGAAAAAGAGATGGAAAAAGAGAGTGAAAATCCTTGGCCGCTCCCATTTTGCGCAGGGGCTAAACAGACATTGTGTGGTGGCTATGAAGACATTCTATACATTCGCCTTTTCCCTCTATGAAGTCAAGCAACCCCCTTCCCCCAAGCTTTTTGTGCAGTTTTTTCAGCACTTTTGTTCTTCTGACATTAGGCAGGAAGGGGGGAGGAGACAAAAACAACAGGGGGCTACATATGCAGTTGTGATAAGTTCCTTCTTTTCCAAATCCTATTGAATGCTACAATTGCTCTGGAACTCTCCCCTCCAGTTCCCCTCTCTTTCCTTCCTTCAATCTTACACAGACCTCTTTAAATTGGAGAATATAATTTATTAAATAGCTTTCATGACTCTCTTGGCTCTGTATGGAATACCAGGGAAAGATATACTGGCTGATGATATTGTATTCTCAACCTAAGTAATGGTTACTCTAACATAACAATTTTTCACTTAAAATAATCACGACTGCTATCATCTTTCTCATTATAGGCCCTCCACAAAAGATTGATGGAGACTTTTAGGAAAAGAACAGATGAACCAGATTTATTTCTCTGGTTTCCCATAACACCTACTGTAGATTAAATAATAGATTTTTTCTCCACAGAGATCTCTTTTGTCATGTTTCTATTCTTCCTTAAATTCTATTTCCTTTTTCCTCCCGGTTGCATGGTCTTATCTGAAATTCACTCTTTTATCCTTTAACAGCAGAAATGCTGTATAGTTGTTTTATTTCAATGTTAAGTTTAGGTTTATGCCACTCAATGATTTTCTAGCTAGTGGCAGGTGAATTAGTTGTAGGAGGCGTAGATGAGAAGGAGCTCTTAAGCCAAGGAATAAGACAACCGTGTTCAATGCAAGTGTAAGTATTCAGAAACTAAACAAAAAGATCACATACTGTCCCATGATTGTACTTTTCCTTTCTCTATCTTACTGTAAACATGCAAATATCTAAAGCATCCTGTCTCCTTAATAGAGATGGTGAGGAGATTATTTTATGTGTACACAATTTTTATAAAAAAGAACATTTTTCCATTTTCATCAACATTTTTCAGATTTTCATTAAGAAAAAACAAATATTTTATGATATCCATATTGTTGGGTAAATTGTCCATTATGTCAAAAAGCTAATTTCTGCCAAATTATATTTGCATGGAACATTTTTGACCCACTTCAGTCCTTAATCCAAATAAAAGTCTCCCAGTCATTTTTGAGCATCTTAATAGGGGCTTATTATGACTAACTGTAAACTACAGATCTGTTCCACTGTTGCACTTCACAGTAACTCACAGCGAGGGTGACCATATGTTCCATTTTGGTCAGGTGGTCCCCTTTCTAAACCCTGTCTCTTGCATTTTTACTCTTGGTAAACATGGTGTCTTTTTTTACTTTGGGCAATATGTTCACCGTACTCACAAGACATTCTTTAATATTAACAAAGAAGACTAAACTCTGGGCTACATCTAGATTGCATCCCTTTTTCGTAAAAGGGATGCAAATTAGACGTATCACAATTGCTAATGAAGCAGGGATTTAAATCTCCCCCACTTCATTAGCATAAAAATGGCTGCTGCTTTTTTTCGCATGAAGCTTTGCCGGAAAAAAGCGCCAGTCTAGACGCAGATCTTTCGGAAAATAAAGCCTTTTCCGAAAGATCCCTTATCCCTCTTAAAATAAGGGATAAGGGATCTTTCGGAAAAGGCTTTATTTTCCGAAAGTTCCGCATCTAGACTGGCGCTTTTTTCTGGCAAAGCTTCATGCGAAAAAAAGCGGCAGCCATTTTTATGCTAATGAAGTGGGGGAGATTTAAATCCCTGCTTCATTAGCAATTGTGATACGTCTAATTTGCATCCCTTTTACAAAAAAGGGATGCAATCTAGATGTAGCCTGGTGTGTCTCCACTTCCTGATCTGTAACTCCTTATAGTATTGACATTCTCTTCAGCATGGAGAGAGAAAACTAGCGTCGTTCATCTTAGAAAAGCATAACTCACTTTCTTTTTGACCTTTGTTTCCACATCCAATATTAGTTAGTTGATAATAGAGACAAAATTTTGTATTCACTTTAATAACTCATAGAAAATGTGAAAGGCTTCCAGTAAAATTCACCTATGTCAAGATTTTACTTTACTTCACTAGCTCATTCTATTAGATAGAATTTGAGGATATCAAGCAAAATGAAACAATAATTGAATACACCTTGTACAATGATAGGGATGACATTTTTCTCTCTACTGCCCAAACAGTTTCTATTATGGTACAAAGCTCTCAAATGCTTGGATAGCTAGAAAAGTTGATAGTGAAAAAGCATTAAGTCAACTTCTCCTACTTACCAAGAAGACTAATGGCTGGATTAAACTGGAGGAACTAATACAACCTTGGGCTTAAATTGTAGGGCCCAAAATTTTGGTTGCGCAACTTGAAACAGCCAAGACAGACTTGCAGATCTCTCTCTTCCATGAGCACAGGTTCCACTGAGGCCCTGTGAGCAGAATGTGGCCCTTTAGAGACAAAATGTAAAGCTGTCTGAAGCCACTTGGAAAGATGCATTCATTTTTCTCTCTTAGGGTATGTCTACACTACCCCGCTAGTTCGAACTAGGAGGGTAATGTAGGCATACCGCACTTGCAAATGAAGCCCGGGATTTGAATTTCCCGGACTTCATTTGCATAAGCGAGGAGCCGCCATTTTTAAAACCCCGCTGGTTCGAACCCCGTGCAGCGCGGCTACACGGGGCTCGAACTAGGTTCCACGAGGTGTACCGGTAGTTCGGAATAGGAAGCCTAGTCCGAACTACCTAGTTCGAGCCCTGTGAAATTCAAATCCCGGGCTTCATTTGCAAGTGCGGTATGCCTACATTACCCCCCTAGTTCGAACTAGGAGGGTAGTGTAGACATACCCTATGATTGTGCATTTGATGTTGCCTAAAAAGGGGAGGAGAAAAGGAAAAAGGATATAGAATTTCATGCAGCCCTTGAAACCTCTTCTATACTATCCCTTTTCCTCAGAACAGACCTGTTCTCTTTTCTCTTACTATTTGTTAATTTAGAATAACAGCTAGAGGGAAAAACCCTTTTAAAGCTGAAGGGGGAGAGAGATTACATTGAGAGCATGTTCTTCAGAGATAAAACCACATACAAGACATCTTGAAGTACTTTACTAAAGTATCAATAGTAATCATTGCATTAAAATAAAATAGTGCTTTTCTAAGCTGAAATGCAACAATATAATAACAAAACTAACATTTTAGCTTCAACTACAGCAATGGAGGTAATGTTCCACATATTCTAAAGTAGAATGTTTGAAAGATTCATCAAGTTGTAATCACACCTTCCTCTGAAAGACTTTAATTTACATACGAGGAAGTTTTTGCCCATGAAAGCTCATGATACTATATTTATATTGTTGTTAGTCTCTAAGGTGCTCCAAGACTACTCGTTTCTTCAGAGTTACAGACTAACACGGCTACCCCTCTGAGACTTAATTTACAAAGTATTTGATATAATGGCCAATAGCCTTACATTACAAAAATGGTCTGTATGGGAATAAATAACTGAACCCACATGACAAAAACGGGCCTTATATTCTGAGGATAAAATCCTGCCCACTAGTTGTTCTGCCATTGACTGACTTCAGTATGATTAGGATATCACCCCTTTGGCCGAACTCTCATTTACCTTGTGGCAGTGTAAAAGGGGTGTTAGTGTGAATAAAGTCCCAGACCTTAAGAACAGTATTCTAAAATCTATGTGGCAGATTGTGAATTCCTTCTTCGCGTTGGTGAGGAGTTATTCACAGAAAATCAGTAGGACTAGTTAGTTATATGAATACGAGGTTTACACTTTGGCCTTGGGTGTTGAACAAATTATAGCCAGTGCAATAGCTTAGGCCCTGATCCTTTTAAGATCCTCATGTGAGCAGTCAACCTTGAAGCTATGGGGAGCTTATTATAAGATTGGTTTTTATGGTACTAAATGAAAGTCAGTGATTCTCAAACTTTTTGTATTGGTGATCCTTTTCCCACAGCAAGCCTGTGAGTGCGACCCCTCCTTATAAATTAAAAAGCACATTTTTTATATTTAACACTATTTCAAACACTGAGTTTATAACCCTATTTAAAATTAATGTATCTTTTCTCGTTTATTTTAAAAGAAGAGTAGATCTCGCATTTATTGAATTATTGTTTTAAGCAAAAAAGTTATTTTAAAAATAATTTCACTTGATGGGGGGTGGTGGTGAAGAAACTGTATCAGCTTTCACAAGAGACTTAGTGCTCCATTGTGCTGCTTTTAGTAATACATACGATTAGGTAACAAGCAAAATCTCAGACTTTTTTAATGTTAGTTTTTAAGTAGATGTAGGTTCTGTTAAAAAAAAACTTCCTTAAACGAATATGCACATTATAGCCCCAATTAGTGGAACCTGTTCAGAACATTCTGTCTTACAAGAAGAAACATAAGAGTTCTTCCCAACAGCTTTCTTACTGACTTTTAAAAATATGCTGGAATTTCCACAGCTGCCTCTATATGGGGAATAACTTTCTTCTTCTTCCATGTTTTTTTTAAATATAAGTATGTTGTATTCTTTGATAATTGTTGTTTTCAAATGATGATATCCTGAATACTGTGTTTTGATTATCAAAATAAAGTTTTTATTTAGTACATACACATGGTAATGGATAATACACGGACAAACACCTGGTTAAACAGAACCAAGGAAGTGAGGAGTTGTTTAATTCTATCACTGCTTAGAGCTATTCAAACTCCATATCTGAAATGTGTATTCTTTCACTGTGTGCTAAGGCATATAGGGTGCAGAGACACCAAAAGGGATATGGTAAAAGCACTGTGACTTGTTACTTTGCCTCAATTCCCAGACAGCTAATATTTGCTCATTTCTCAAAAACTGGTGCCCTCCACTGCTTGGATTGAATCCAGACAATCTCTTGCATTTAAAAATAAACCCATCATCAAACAGTCTGACTCAGACAGTGTAGGAGCATTAAACCATTAGTATTTCTATCCCGTCTCTTCTTCAGTGTTCTGTTCCTTTGCTGTAGTACTTCTAATTTTATTTTACTGTTGTCTATAAATCATTCTCTATACCCTTCTATATTTTACACTATGGAGATAAAATAGAATCACATTGACAGGATTTTTATAGGCTTCCAATTAAAAATATTTGTTTAATTTCAAAAAGTATTTTCCAGTTTTATTTTACTTTGGATCCAAATTTTAAGTTACAAGTGCTCGATATCTCTGATGTGTTGTCTGAGTGTCAAGCACAATGGGGTCCAATCTTTAGGCGCTACCACAACATGACATCCAGGGGCCTTACTCAGCACTGGGGCCTGGCTGTGCTCTATGCTATGAAAACAAAAAGAAAGACATGATCACTGCCCCAAAGAGTTTGCAATCTATCATAGAATTATAGAATCATAGAATACTAGGATGGAAAGGACCTCAAGAGGTCATAAAGTCAGTCCCCTGCCTTCATGGCAAGACCAAATACTGTCTAGACCATCCCTGATAGACATTTATCTAACCTACTCTTAAATATCTCCACAGATGGAGATTCCACAACCTCCCTGGGCAATTTATTCCAGTGTTTGACTACCCTGACAGTTAGGAAGTTTTTCCTAATGTCCAACCTAAACCTCCCTTGCTGCAGTTTAAGCCCATTGCTTCTTGTTCTATCCTCAGAGGCCACGATGAACAAGTTTTCTCCCTCCTCCTTATGACACCCTTTTAGATTCCTGAAAACTGCTATCTTGTCCCCCCTCAATCTTTTCTTTTCTAAACTAAACAAACCCAATTTTTTCAGCCTTCCTTCATAGGTCATGTTCTCTAGACCTTTAATCTTTCTTGTTGCTCTTCTCTGGACCCTCTTTAATTTCTCCACATCTTTCTTGAAATGTGGCGCCCAGAACTGGACACAGTACTCCAACTGAGGCCTAACCAGAGCAGAGTAGAGCAGAACAACGACTTCTCGTGTCTTGCTCACAACACACCTGTTAATGCATCCCAGAATCATGTTTGCTTTTTTTGCAACAGCATCACACTGCTGACTCATATTCAACTTGTGGTCCACTATAACCCCTAGATTCCTTTCTGTCGTACTCCCTCCTAGACAGTCGCTTCCCGTTATGTATGTGTGAAACTGATTGTTGCTTCCTAAGTGGAGCACTTTGCACTTTGCATCCTGTTTACCTCAGACCATTTCTCCAATTTGTCCAGATCATTTTGAATTAATACCCTATCCTCCAGAGCAGTTGCAACCCCTCCCAGCTTGGTATCATCTGCAAACTTAATAAGCGTACGTTCTATGCCAATATCTAAATCGTTGATGAAGATATTGAAGAGAGCCGGTCACAAAACAGACCCCTGCGGAATCCCATTTGTTTTACCTTTCCAGCAGGATTGTGAACCATTAATAACTACTCTGAGTTCGGTTATCCAGCCAGTTATGCACCCACCTTATAGTAGACTCGTCTAAGTTCTTTGTGCCTAGTTTATTGATAAGAATATCATGCGAGACCGTATCAAATGCCTTACTAAAGTCTAGGTATACCACTTCTCCTTTATCCACAAGACTCGTTATCCTATCAAAGAAAGCTATCAGATTGGTTTGACATGATTTGTTCTTTACAAATCTATGCTGGCTGTTCTCTATCACCTTGCTACCTTCCAAGTGTTTACAGATGATTTCCTTAATTACTTGCTCCATTATCTTCCCTGGCACAGAAGTTAAACTAACTGGTCTGTAGTTTCCTGGGTTGTTCCTGTTTCCCTTTTTATAGATGGGCACTATATTTGCCCTTTTCCAGTCTTCTGGAATCTCTCCTGTCTCCCATGATTTTCCAAAGATGATAGCTAGAGGCTAGATACCTCCTCTATCAGCTCCTTGAGTATTCTAGGATGCATTTCATCAGGCACTGGTGACGTGCAGGCAGCTAACTTTTCTAGGTGAGTTTTAACTTGTTCTTTTTTTATTTTATCTTCTAAACCTACCCCCTTCCCACTTGCATTTATTATGTTAGGCATTCCTACAGACTTCTCGGTGAAGACCGAAACAAAGAAGTCATTAAGCATCTCTGCCATTTCCAAGGTTCCTGTTACTGTTTCTCCCTTCTCACTGAGCAGTTGGCCGGCCCTGTCCTTGGTCTTCCTCTTGCTTCTAATGTATTTATAAAAAGTCTTCTTGTTTCCCTTTATTCCCGTAGCTAGTTTGAGCTTATTTTGTGCCTTTGCCTTTCTTATCTTGCCCCTGCATTCCTGTGTTGTTTGCTTATATTCATCCTTTGTAATTTGTCCTACTTTCCATTTTTTATATGACTCCTTTTTTATTTTTAGATCACGCAAGATCTCATGGTTCAGCCAAGGTGGTCTTTTGCCATATTTTCTATCTTTCTGAAGCAGTGGAATAGCTTGCTTTTGGGCCCTTAATAATGTCCCTTTGAAAAACTGCCAACTCTCCTCAGTTGTTTTTCCCCTCAGTCTTGATTCCCATGGAACCTTACCTATCAGCTCTCGGAGCTTACCAAAATCCACCTTCCTGAAATCTATTGTCTCTATTCTGCTGTTCTCCCTACTACCCTTCCTTAGAATTGTGAGCTCTATGATTTCATGGGGTACATCTACACTAGCTCATTAGTTCAAGCTAAGTAGGGTAATTAGGGCAAGCGGAATTGCAAATGAAGCCCGGGATTTAAATATCCCGGGCTTCATTTGAATGTCCCTGGGTGCCACCTTTTTTAAATCCCCCTTAGTCTGAACTCTGTGCCTGTGGCTACAAGTGGCACCGAGTAGGTAGTTCAAATTAAAGATCCTAATTCGAACTACCATTACTCCTCCTCCCTTTTTCCCCTGTCTATCCTTCCTGAGCAAGCTGTACCCTTCCATACAAACATTCCAATCACGTGTATTATCCCACCAAGTTTCTGTGATGTCAACAATGTCATAATTGTACTTGTTTATTAGCACTTCCAGTTCTTCCTGCTTATTACCCATATTTCTCGCATTTGTATATAGGCATCTAAGATACTGAAGATACTATCCTTTGATGCTTTAAACACTTGCTAATATAGTTACTTTAGATGACTAATTAGCCTATCAATTGTTGACAAAAACAGGGCCTAGCAATCACAAAATAACAGCATAATGGCTTCTCACTAAGGGTATGGTAGATTGCAGGGTATCCCGACCTCTGGTATCCTGAAAAACTCCACCACATCCAGGGAACACGTTTGCTCTTCTGCTTTTTTTTTGCGGACGAGCAAATGCACTCTTTCAGAAGCCCCCATATTCCTCGTTCCACAGGAAACAAGGGGGCTTTTGAAAGAGAGGGATTTTCCAAAATTTGGCCCTGTCTAGATGGGCCAAATTTCAAAAAAGCCTCTTCCAACAAAAGTATTGGAAAAAGATATGCAAAATGCTGAGTCCATTTTATGTATCTTTTTCTGATAGATCCGCACAGTCTAGCTGTACACTTACAGTGCTGCAGTAGTTCAGCTATGCCGGTGAAGCTGCACTGGTTTAGTACTTAGTGGAGACACTACCTACATTGATTGGAGAGCTTTTCCCATCAGCATAAGTACTGCATAAGCTTTTGCCCATGTATCATCAACAAAATTGTTAATTAAGTTCTAATTGCAGTGCCACCTGTTCAATTCATTATCTTCAAATTCTGTGCCACATCTGTGCCACCCTTATGGTGACAATAGGATTGCAAACATAAGCTAAAGTAAAACATTTGGCCAACAAAATCTTTATAATTGTGGACAGGTCATGAGTGGAAAGTAGGCCATTTGATTTTCAGGTCTCATGGGGAGTTTGAAGGTCTGGAAGGAAGAATGGACGGACGGACGGACATTATATTTCTTATTCACTGAGCATATCTGAAAGGAGCCATTTAGAGACAACCATTATAGAGCCTCTGGATGCTGTTTTTACAAATTCCTGTTTCAGAGTACAAGCAGATTTTGAATCTGCATAGCAATGTCGATGTCTCCATTGATTTGTGACAACTTCTTTAGTGGGGACAATCTTACATAGTTCACAAAACTTTCCTATCTTTCTGGCCTGATCTAGATTGATACTAAACATTCACAATCCTCATTGACAATAATGTGCAAGTTCCCAAACTTTTAAGATATATTGGGCCAATTTATAAAACTGTTGAGTTGCCTAAAGATGCATATAGGCACCTATCAAAAACACCTAGGCAGCTAACTTACAATGAAGTTAGCAATGGATTGCTTTAGAAAAGAACTAAAATCCCAAAAACATAGCCCTAAACTATTTTCAGCAAAGACAGAAATTAGACAATTTAAGTAGATTAGAAAGCAAAGCATATTGAAAAGAAGTAAAAAATTGATTGTGAGCCTGCTCCCATCATGTGATGGCTACTAATACATTTTATGATAGTATGGAAAGCACTACTATACACAACATATTGCGATAGTAATGATGTGACTGCATAAAGAGTACCATTTAATTTTAGGATTATACCTGATCATTGATGTCATTTCTACTAAATAATTATTCTGAAATCTAATCACTACAAGCTACAATACTGCCTTTGGCAACTTCAAGTGTAAGCTACCACCATGTTTTTATAGGAAACTATAAAGGTTTTCTTTGTACAGCAATTGCCAAGTAATTACTGACAGTTCCAAGGTTTTTTGTCCTATTACATGAAAAAGATATTGCAATATTTTGTGTCTGTTAACTCTGGCTTCCTGGCCTCTCCAGTGATCCCTTTCTGGGTTGTTTTTTGCTCCATTTCTAAAGCAGCCCTATGCTCTCAGTGATTTTATTGGTACAATACTTGTGACATGCATCTGTCGAAGTGGGTCTTTGCCCACGAAAGCTTATGCTCCAATACTTCAGTTAGTCTAGAAGGGGCCACAGGACTCCTCGCCGCTTTTGCAGATTCAGACTAACACGGCTACCCCTCTGATACTTGAATACTTGTGCTGACACTGCTCAAATTGTTTTATGCCATGGGGCTGATTAAATCCAAAAATGGAAGGATTAAATGTTTCTTAGGGATTTAGTGACAACCTAGTTAAAGGCAAATTAGATTTAAATATCATAGCAAACTTAATTGTGTGATATTCATTGTATGTATTTGTGTGATGCTCCTGATAGAATGATAACAGTTATCACTTACGGAGCACCCCTTATGAAGCGCTTTCTTATTTATATGGGTCTCTTCATAGAGTAGCTGAGTGCCTCATAGTTATTAATTGATTTTATCTTCACAACACCCCGGCAAGTAAATATGTATAAACCCCAATTTACAGGAAGTCAGTGGATAAGCAAGGCATGGAATCCAGGGTTCCTTAGTCTAAGTCCAGAGCTTGATTGCCTAGACCAGCAGTTCTGTGGGTCAGAATCTCAGCATGGGTCGCGAGTTTGAATTAATGTGGTTGCCAGGGCTGGTGCTAGATTTGCTGGAGCCCAGGGCAGAAAGACGGAGCCCAGGGCAGAAAGTCAAAGCCCAAGTCCTGTAGCACAAGAAGGAGCAACTTAGTTTCATGGGTCTTGCTTGCTGAGGCATGGGGACATGTAGTAATGTGGGTTGTCAAAACAGGGTTGCTGTACAATGAAGTTTGAGAACCACTGTTCTTCATTGCCACTCATTCTCAGGGACCTCTCTTTTTTTCCTGGATCAGTGAATCACTTGACTACTCTACCTTTTATTACTCTACATTACTTATATGAACAATTAAGTCTATAAATAACTACTAGTGTAAAACATTGCAGGTCACTCTATATTAATCCATTGTCCCATAACAGGAAAGTTCCCCCATAGCTTTTTTAGCTATGTCCCTGATTTTGGATCTGTATAACAAAATGGGCCACATTTTAGAACATAGACATATGTGCACACCCAGTGAAATCTTAATTGAACGGGCAAGGTATGCAGTTATCTATGTAAAGCTGTAGCACGATTTAAGGAAAAGTTTGCTTGCAGGGGCATAAACTGTAGGGAGCCACTGCCTTTAAGGAAATTATTCTCACTGAGATGCAGTCAAAGAAAGTGAGACCCAGGCATATTTTACTTGTGGTATGCTCAATATCTAGGAAGAAGTGCCTCGTATACGATAATAGCTATGTCTCGAGAACTAAACAAACCTAACTTTTATCTGTAATTGCACCATCTGATATATTAATATAATCTGACAGCCTATTCACATCTTCATGCACATTTTCTGAGCATAGCTTGGGTGCCTGTGTTTGAAAAGGTGGCTCTTCATGTCTCATATTTTGACATTCACTACTGAAAATTATGGCATAATTTGCTAAAGAACTGAGCACCTATCATGCTCTGCACACTGCTTCAAATGGTGGCAAAGGAGTTCCTTATTGCTAAGAATGTCTTGAATGTTTTTATTCCACAGCCAGAAATATTGGTGCACTTTATTCAGTTGTAAATTATGCACAACCAAGACAAAGAAAGTCTCAAATCTAGTTTTAAAAAGCCTGCCACTAAAAGATTCCTAACCTTGTGCTAACTCATTATGTCTGAATAATTATTGATAAGCATCCAACTTCAGGAGGTTTTGTCAGAGTTGAATCTTCAAACCTTTTGAAATTCACCCATCACTAATCAGGCCATTCCTGTGTCCTTGTAGCCTGTAAATTCTTTAATTGCATACCAGATACCCAATGTTGATTAATATCATCATCATGTAACTTGTTCAACATACTCCATACTAATTATGTCACACAATGCCAAAAATCCCCTCTTCCCCCTTAAGTGGTGCTCCATCAGATAGTGATGAATAGGGTTCTTAAACTGCAAAATGGCACTCCCAGCCTATCATTCTGGTCCTGTTCCAGCTTAACATATTTTGGTTTAGAGTGAAATACTGTTATCCAACATCTTTAAAAAGACATTGGGCCTGACCTAAGCCTGGCATACTTGTTATTATTCCAGCTTATTTGAATCACATCCAATTCAAAACCAAGTTACTGTGGAGGATGTTGGCAAGTGTAAAAAAAAAGATACTAAAACAATTAAATGTTATGTTCCTTTTTTCCCTAATCATAATATTTCACAAACTCTTAGTCTAGTGGGTAATTGTTCATAATTAACAAACAGCCCCCTGGAAGGAAAAAGTGTTTCTTCAGTATTAACAAAGCCAAGTGAAAGAAAACAACCTTCATGACTGTTGTTCTGTGAAAAACAAACAAACAAATGACTTGTGAAAATTAAATCATATTAGTTGACTCACATTATTAACAAAGACAAGTAGAATTGGTGTATTGTAAGTCCCTACATATATGCTCATGTTCTACAATTATGATATTCCTTGTCTTCTATAACTTCATGCTCACACATAGGAAAACACTCTTACTAATAGCATTATGCAATTTTTAAAAAGGATAGAAAAGCAAAAAAATACCCTCCACATAAACCATACAGTGAGAAAGGGAAAACAAAAAGATTGGGTCCCAGAGAGACACACGGGCATATCCACATTGAGAAAGCTTTTACTCTCACATCATCTGCTATGGAAAAGGAGGGAGGAATCAGATGAGGGGAGAGCTAAATGAGCTTTTAGTCTTATGCTCAATTCTCTCTTTCAGATAATTTATTTTAATAGGATATATATAAAAAAAGCACACACACACAATTCACCTCCATCCCTCATCAATTGCCTGTCCAGTTGGAATCCATTTTTCCCTCATGATTTTTACCAAAGGTTTTTACTAAAAATGGAATACATTACATCTATTGCATTCTGCCTGACCTCTGACCAAAGGGTCCAGTCTGGCAAGATTTGTTCTTTTTAAACCCAGGCTTCATGTTGTTCTTCTTTCAGTTGCTTTCTGAAGCAAATGTATAGCCACACCACAGCATCAGTTTGGGGACAGACTGGGTTTTTGGAGACTTTTAAAGGTATATTTTGTACAAAAACTGTGTAGCTGGTGAATATAGGGGTACAGTCAAACACCGTCAACTATCATTAAAAACTGCATGGTTCTATTCCCATAATTCATTTTACTTACTTCTAAGTGAATGCAACTTCCTTTTCCAATCATGACAGATGAAATTCAACTTTTCTTTGGATGAAGGAATGATTCTGTAAGAGTGGAAGAGAATTTGGCCACTGAAAGAGGAGGCAAACCTGTCTGTCTGTCACATAGACGCCTGAAGCTTTGGCAAAGGGGACAGGAACAGGTTACATGACTTGTCATAAGACTTGCCTGCTGAGTCACATGGCCGGTTGTGGTTAGCTGGTTATTATGAGTGATTTTTAAGGCAAACATATTAAGAAACTATCAGCATTTTTCTCTCAGCATTTTGGAAATAGATCCCAGAGTGAGATTCTTTACTGTCTCCTCACACTGCAAGATTATATAAGATTTGTGCCAGCTAATTCTGATGTGGTTGACTTCATTCTTTTTCCTCCATGTCAAATGACTGGGTTTCCAGAATGAATTCTAGGACATTGCTGTTGGACATTGCAGGAAAAAATTGATCAGTAATACTGTTGGAAGGATGTGTTAAGGACTTTACTTTAAATCAAATATAGTTCGTTAGGCACTAGGAAGTGTTTTATCTTTATTTTTCTCAGAACCATTTCTGACATTTATGCCTCATTACTTGAACACACTTAAAATCTCTCTTCGTAGTTAAATAAAATTGTTTTATTCTGTAATTGAAACTAAGCCAGTGTGCTTCAGTTAAATTGCCTGGGTAACTTTATTTAAGGTGGCAACATGTTATGTATTGTTCCAGTAAAGGGACAATAGACCTAATATTGTTGGGTTACCCAGGAGAGGGCTGAACAGTACAAAACATGTTTGGGGGTTGTGGGAGAATCTAGACTGGGAGTTTGTTCATAATCATCTCACAGTATAACAAAAGCTAGTAAAAACTAAATTGTAACCAAAGTGTGGCTGGCAGGTTGCAATTAAACACGCACTCAGTAGAAGGCTGGAAGGCTATTTGTGAGTGATCCAGGTGGGAGCAAATGCAGCAAGGCATTGTAAGGTCCCCATGGGTACAGAGCTGGGAGAGGGCAGAATGAATGGGAGACAGCCTCTAGCCTAGAATGGTCTAGTTTGCACTTTGGAAAGTCACAATGACTTTTTTGCTACTGTAGCCAATGAAACAATCATGAGAAAATCTGACACTGGAGAAGTGTCTGTAAAGGTTCAGATTCCTACTTTCCCTCCAATAGTCATTGGGTTCAGTCAGGTAATCATTTAAGTTATTAAAAAAGATTGTGGCATCTATTCCATTTATGCTCTTTTGGGAAGGTACATAAAGTGTCTTTAAGTATTACTGTAGGAATGTAATTTTGAAGGTGAAGTAACAGAACATGAACTTTGCTTAAAGGATTTTTGAACCATAAAATAATGATTCCTCCCTTTTTAAATCAAAATAGTTACACAACACTTACAAGCAGTGAATGTTCAGATAGCTTTGGAAAGGATCTAGCAGTATAAAGCAGAGATTATAAAACATTATTTTTAGAGCAATGTATGTCTTAGACTGAATACATCTAACTGATATTGTTGCATATAATTCTTTTATATTTAAACACCTGATTTTGACCTTTAAAAATTTTATATAGTCATTTTATGGGATACCAGAGGCATGTGTAGTCTCATTTGTTCTGTACAGTAAAAGTATAAGCTGACTCTCCGCAATGGCTTAATGTTTTTTATCAGAACAGATAAATGGAGAATATTCCACGATCATTTCAAGTGGTTCATTTACTTTGTTAAGGGAATTTAAAGCAGAGTACGGTAATTAAATATTGCATCACTTCAGTCTGTTTGTGGACTGTTGGGGGGGGGTGAACAGCACCTGCTCCTCTCTGATCGTTATTTATTACAGCTGCTAGTAATTTAATGAGCCTTACTTTTCTTGGCTTTAAGTAGTCAAATATAAACATGCCAATATACATATTAACCCCATTTAAACATTCACCATATTAGACTATTGTGATTGTGCTCAAGATGATGATAAATTCCAGGTTCCTACTACATAATTATGTAACAAAGCATTACATTATTTTAGAAAATTGGTGAATACTGCAATCAGCATTGTTATGCATTTATTTTTAAACTCTGTGGAAGAGTTGCGGAAAACAAGCCAAAAGAACAATTGTGAATTTCACTGCTAATCTAATTTAAGTTTTATTAAATGTTCAATGTTATTTTTGTAATTCATTTACATGGTAGTAGGCAGCGAAGCCATAATCAGAGTTGCTTAACAATTCAGAGACAGCTTTGATGTTTGGATCCTCTAAAATTAAATGGGATCATTCATCTGTCTGGATAAACTACAAACACAAATATCTTTTTTGTGCTGTGCAGTTGGATATGGTATTATAGCATTGCTTATTAGCTGGTGTTCCTGCTGAGGTTCCATCAGGGATTTCATACTAATCTATTGCTCTCTGTTCACAATTTTCTAAAAAGTAATTTAGGAGGTAACATTTTTCAAGCTTGGATCTAGCTTTAAGGTGATACTTTAAGTTTTATTTATATTTGTATGCATTCATAAAGTTAAAGCAAAATCTACTTTGATGTTTTTGAGCTATGAGTGGAAAAACATCCAGTAATTTTCCCATTGTTTGCAACATTACAATGGTATTTGAGCACAGCTAGCTCAGACATGGCTGAATCTCCTACTACGTGGAATTAATCATCCTCTAATGATGAGTGGACTGAGGGACATTGGGTACTTTCTTAATACTCAGTCTTGCAAACCAAAAACTAGTAGCAAGCCCCCCCAGGCAACAGGAGTAAAGGAGGTTGAAGCCTTATATTAACTAGGAAGGCCTGGTGGAGAAAACTTCAGCTACATCTATGCTACAAGATAAGGGCACAATTCTCAGATCACATATGAGTATTTGCCCTAGCTCTCATTGAATTGTACAAGCTGTGAATCACACCACTAGCATAGATGTAGCCTTGGAGATGTGGTTAATTCATATAAGCTTTTGAAAGCATCCAGATATATAGACAGTTATCATTATTGTGTATCTGACTCCTTTGGGGTTTGCCCATCATTATTTGCATGCACCTGAAGCAGGCAAGTATAACAGCCTAATAGTATACCTTATGTACTATTGCTTATATAAGCTCAGATGGTGATATTGTTATGACTACATATCTGGCAATAAGAAGAACATCACATTCTGAAATGGCTCAGACAACTGGATAGTTTGAAAGTTTTACACGCAGAATTTGGCTTTTGTCCCACACATCTTTTCAATCACAAGACTACTTTCCTTCCAAGTTTCTAACTGTGAAGATCACTGAATGCCTTAAATTAGCCACCTGCAATGTATGTTCATTCTGAAAAGTCACATTAAGCCTCTGATTTTGAAAATTGACAAAAAAGTCAATCCAGGTACATTATTTTAGAATGTAATGGTTCCGTGGGAAGCTATTTATATGATCCAACATAAGATTTACTGCATTGCTCATAGATCAACACACAAATGTCCCCTATATTCAGTTCTGCTAGTTATGTTGTGAATATTTTCTTTATATATATAAATAAAAGTTTTTTTACTTTTTTGTGAAAGGAACAAGTGATCAATCATACCTGAGGCATCTTTAACCAGTAAAACACTTACATAGTCTTAGCAACAGAAGGCATGAGTGCATAAAGAATGAACAATAACAGCTAATGTAGTATAAACACAGGAACAGCCAATCATACAAGCACATTAACTTATAAAGGCTTCCAAGATAACATGGTAAGAGTTGAACAAAAATGTCATCTTGCCACTCTGTTCACATGCCACAAAAGAGGAGAACACACACACAACTCTATTGGAGCCTTCTTGTTTTGAATGTAGAAGCCACTGATTTGTTACAGGTACACGGGAGCACTGAGCCAATAGCAGTCTGTGGCAGCTTCATACAGTAGCTGCATGGAATAGTTAGTTCCTTCCCAATCGGTGCTGCTTACAGAAGGTGGGAAGGTTTTGCACATTTTAGTCACTGCCAGATAGCAGTGCTTCAGCTGAATCTGCTTCTCTGTCCAAGTGCATGATAGAACTAAAAAGGCTTAATGAGGCTATGAGCACATTTTGGAAATATAAAATATCCACACTGGGTCAGATTAATGGTCCATCTAGTCCAGTATCCTGTTTTTCAACAGTGGCCAATGCCAGGTGTTTAGAGGGATTGAACGGAACAGGTCAATTATCGAGTGATCCAGTTCCTGTCACTTAATCCTGGGTTCTAGCAGTAGGGTTAGAGACACCTGAGCATGGGATTTCATCTTTACCATCTTGGCTAATTGATTAATCTATCCTCCATGAACTTATCTAATTCTTTTTTTGACCCAGGTTATGCTCTTGGCTTTCACAACATCCTCTGGCAACAAGCTCCACAAGTTGGCTATGCATTGTGTGAAGAAGTTCTTCCTTTTGTTTGTTTTAAATCTGCTGCCTATTAATTTACTTAGGTGACCCTCACTTCTTGTTTTATATGAAGGGTTATTCACACTTCCCTAGTCACTTTCTCTATATCTTTTATGATTTTGTAGACCTCTGTGTCATCCCCAATTAGACATACTTTTTTCTAAGCTCAACAGTCCCAGATTTTTTCATTATTCCTCATCTAGAAACTGTTTTATACCCCCCCCCCCCCAATTATTTTTGCTGCCCTACTGTGTTCTTTTTCCAATTCTAATATATCTTTCATGAGATGGGGGCAATCAGAATCCCACCAGTATTCAAGGTGTGGGATTTAAACCATTGATGTATATAGTGGTGTAATAACTTATTATCTATCTCTTTTCTAATGGTTCCTAACATTCTGTTGGCTTTTTTGACTGCCACTGCACAATGTGCAGATGTTTTCAGAGAACTATCAACAATGACTTCAAGACCACTTTTTTGAGTGATAATTTAATTTAGACCATCTCATTTTGTATATATAGTTTGGTTAATTGTTTTCAGCATGCATTGCTTTGCACTTATAAATGCTGAATTTCATCTGTCATTTTGTTGCTCAGTTACCCAAATTTGTGGGATTTCTTTGTAACTCAGACTTAACTATTTTTGTATCATCTGAAAGCTTTACCACCTCACTCTTCCACCCCTTTTTACATTTAAGAATATGTTGAACAGCACAGGTATCAAGTATAAATCCTTGGAAGACCCCATTATTTATCTCTTTTCACTGTGAAAACAAATACTTTATTCTGACTCTTTGTTATCTTTTTTTAATCAGTTACTGATCCATGAGAGGAGTTTACTTTAATTCCATGACAGCTTACTTTGTGTAAGAGTACACATATCATGTTCATCTATGAATCTAATAATTCTGTTCTTTGCTATAGTTGCAGCCAATTAGCCTGGTACTGAAGTTATGCTTTCTGGACTGTAATTGCCAATGATCATTCTGGATCTCTTTTTAAAAATCAGTGTAACGTTGGCTATTCTCTAGGTATATGTACAGAGGTTGATTTAAATTATACTATAGTCGGTAGTTCTTCAATAATCAGTTAGTACATCTTAAAAATAATCTAGCCACTTAGCATGTCATGTGACTAGCGAAATTCAAATTGTAAGGAGGCTTAAAAATGGACTAAAATGTATTGAATTTTGCTTATTGATTCTTAATTGTTTGACATGTGATATCCATATTATATGACTATTCATTGTCACTCAGTTTGAAAAGAGCATTGCTTTGGACTGGAGGTGATAGTTTCCACAGAAAAGTTATTTGGAGTTTGAATTTGAAGACATATTTGTATATATTGGTTATTAGAACCCTCATATAGAGCTGCATCCAAAGTCAGTTGATGTCTGTTGCAATCTGTGCATCCATTTCATTTGGTGGCTTACAAAGAGCCTTTTCCATTCTCACAGAAGATAGTTAAACAAAATATCAAATGTCTTTGAGGAAGTATTCTGACATGTTACGTAGCACTCAATAGACAATTCTTGTGATGACATTTATTTTGATCATGGAAGTTTTACTTTAAAAGGACATATGTGACTTCTTCTGTCTTTCTTTTGAATGTAAAGTAGTAAAAAGAGAGGTTGAAGTTTTATTTAAATATTAACCCATAGGAAAACCTGAATGTCCAAGCACCACCAATTCAGAACAATGGAGAAGAGGCAAAAGGTTCCCAAGCAAAAAAAGGAATGGGTCAGTATCCTCCTCATGTTTCCTAGGAACCCATGCCTTGCATCCTTTGAGATAAAAAAGGATTTTTTTAAATCATTTTCAAAGAGGGACCAAAATATCATTTTTAAAAAGCAAATAAACACGTTGACCATGTAGAATGTGAAAATCTAATAAGTTAAGTGAAGGCACAACGTGTTTAGAAAGAATATACCCTCCAGATATTTCCCTTTTCCTTCTCTTTTTTTGGGGTTAGGGACCTTGCTACAAAGTGTAACAAAATGTGCTTAACATGTAACCAAAGGCATACTGCAAAAGACAGATTACCCATTAATCTATGCCCAAGTAACTATCTCCTAGGCATAATAATAAATTACCATTTTTTATTTTACAATTGAGTAATCACTCTTAGAAAGCCATGGTGTCAGGTGCAATGGAATGTAGATAAATGCAAAGGAGGATACACAGTCTGAGTAAACCAATTTAGAGCTAAGTAAGCAAGGTGGCTGAAAAGAAATATCACAGATTACGTGGTATTTAATAGTTTATACAAAAGACCTATTTGTGAAAGATTCAGAAAACTGAAATACTTTGTATATAATTTTCACTCATTCACACACTATCGATTAATCTATAGATGATATAAAAACCTGGAGAGAGGCATTCATTTTTTAAATTAGCAAGTCAGTTTACTGCTGATGAAAGTGAGAGATTTATAATACTGGATTAAACTATGAGCCTGAGATCTAGTCCAGAATAACTCCCTCCCAGCTATCTAACCTTCCCAGAACCTCTCTTAAGAAAACAAATCTTTGCTCTTCTGGAGCATCAAAACATCCCCAGTGTTCCATCAAAAAGTAAATCATCTCATTTCACAGATAGAAAAACTAAAGCACAGGAGTTGCAGTGGCTTTTTTTGTTGTACTGTAGAAATATGGCTGATGGCAGTAGTAAGGAGGCCCTCTTAGTGTCTGTTCCTAGTCAGTTAACACATGACACATCAACTGTGAAGGGGAGAATAGTGCAGATTATTATATTTTCAAGGGTGAGAACTTGGGGGAGGAGAGAATGCCAAAATGTTGGCATACCTCAAGATCAAACGCCCAATTTCAAAAACACCTTTAATGGTCTCTGAAAGCTCTGTTACTCCCCATTGGATTATTGTCCTTTTATAATTTATATGTGATAAATTAATTTTGTTACACTGCAATGCAACCATGGGGCTAAATGGTCAAGTTTCTCGCCAAATTGATGAGTAATGAATTCTTTTATTGTTGTGGCTGTAGGCCAGTGAAGTGTATCCGATCAATGATGCACAGGCAAAGGGAGTTGCTGTGACTGATGTGGAATATAAAGTTTTAGTTTCATAGTCTAAGACCAGAAGAGATCATCACGATCAATTAATCTGACCGTCTGCAGTTACTGGCCACAGAATCTCACCCATCCACTCCTGAGTAGCCCATAACCTCTGGCTGAGTTATTGACGTTCTCAAACCTTGATTTAAACACTTTGGCTACGTCTACACTGGCATGAATTTCTGGAAATGCTTAAAACGGAATACTATTCCATTTTCAGTTTTTCTGGAAAAGGAGCATCTGCATTGGCAGGCTGCTTTTCCAGAAAAGCCCTTTTTCCAGAAAAGCGTCTGTAGCCAATGTAGACGCGCTTTTCCGGAAAAGAGCCCTGATCGCCATTTTCGCGATCGGGGCTTTTTTCCGGAAAAGACTACTGGGCTGTCTACACTGGCCCTTTTCCGGAACAGTGTTCCGGAATAAGGACTTATGCCCGAGCGGGAGCAGAATAGTTTTTCTGGAATAGCGGCTGATTTTGTACAGTAGAGCATCGTTGCTTTTCCGGAAATTCAAGGGCCAGTGTAGACAGCTCGCAGCTTATTCCGGAAAAGCAGCTGATTTTCCGGAATAAGTGGCCCAGTGTAGACACAGCCTTTGAGTTACTTCAAGTTGAATTTACTCTAGTTCATCCCAGCAAATGACCTGTGTCCCACTTGGCAGGGGAAAAAGAAAGGGGTCACTGACAATCTGACCTGGAGGGGAATTTCATCCCAATCTCAGATCTGGTGATCAGTTAAACCTTGAGCATGTGGGCAAGATCCATCAGCCAGACAGCTGAGAATTGTAGTTTTTTATTTCATTTTAAAGTGAATTTAGTGGTGTTGTATTATACCACCGTGGCTTTGGCTCCAGTTGCTACGGATTCAAGCTCCTCACTGATATCCTAGGATCCAATGGCCCTCTCAGTAGACAATCATCACTAGAGAGATGTTGCTGTTGAGATTTCCTGTGGGGTTGTCAATGAGGTCTTCCCACTCTTACCTAACCAGGGAACCCTCTATGTTGCAGTTTTGACTATTCCTAACACCTGATTCATATTCATGAAGGTGTCAGCTTTCTTTCCCTATCTGTACCTACTTTCACATCCCATGAATATTGGGGACCCTGTTTTTCACAGATTGTTCATAATTTCCCTTATTTTCATTAGCATTTGTTCATGACGTGTTGTGTGATCAGGACAGACATATAAAGATGTCATAGTTAGGTATACCATAGTTTCAGATCATACGTTTGCAGTGCATTGCAATCCTTGTTCCTTAGTTTCACCTATTTGCATATCTTATGCACTAGCTTTGTGACCTTATGGGCATAGGGTTATTCCTAGGTCACGCATTTATGTTAGGCTTTCTTAAGCCTATGCCTAGTATGGCTCAGATAAACTGTTACTCATCTCAGTTTGTGGGCCTAGCATTTCAGCCATGCTTTACTAATATACACTCTTCACCCCTAAATATTATCAATCCTTTGCTTCTATAATCCTACAATTTAAATCTATTTAGCATATTTTGATTATGTATGAAATAGCATAGAAATTGACTATGACATCACATAATACCATGACAAATGGATGATAAAATGAATTGATTGACTACAGTAAGAATTCTCTGCAGCAACTCGGAGCCTTTCTCATCTACTGCCCCATCTCAGTCACTGGAGATATTTACTAATAGCAGTTGCAAATGGGCCACATGCCATTGTAGGCAATCTCATCATCCCAGCCATGACTTTAGCAAGCTCTGTCTTAAACCAAGTTAGGGGCTTTACCCCACTACTTCCCTTGGAAGGTTGTTCCAAAATGTCATTCCTCTGATATTTAGAAATCTTTGTCTAATTTCAAGACTACTCTTATTGATGGACAGTTTATATCCATTTGTTCTTGTGCCAGCATTGGCCCTAAATTCCTTTCGCTCCATGGTGTTTATCCCGCTGATGTATTTTTAGAGGACAATCATATCTCCCATCATCCTTCATTTTATGAGGCTAAACATGACACATTCTTTAAGTTTCTTTCCTTAAGGTTGGTTCTCTATTTTTCGATCATCCTAAGAGTTCTCCTCTGCACCTGTTCCAGTTTGAATTCATTTTTCTTAAATATGAGAGACTAGAATTACACACAGTATTCCAGCTTAGGTCTCACCATGGCTTGTGTAATAGGTAATATCACTTCCCTATCTCTACTGGAAGTGGCTCACCTAATGCATCCTAGGATTACATAAGCCTTTTTCCAAGTCCTCATTATATTGGCATTTTATAGTCAACCTGTAATCGACCATGTGATGACCTAAGGTTTTATTCACCTTGGCTATGTCTAGACTGCACGCTTCTTTCGAAAGAGGCTCTTTTGAAAGCATCTTTCGAAAGAGCCTCTTTCAAAAGATTGCGTCTAGACTGCAGGCGGATCTTTCGAAAGAGAAATCCGCTTTTTCGAAAGAGAGCACCCAGCGAGTCTGGATGCTCTCTTTCGAAGACGGCCTCTTTACATTGAAGAACGCCTTCTTTCAAAAGAGGAACTTTCGAAAGAAGGCGTTCTTCCTCGTGAAACGAGGTTTACCGCCATCGAAAGAAAAGCCGCGTTCTTTCGAAATAATTTCGAAAGAACGCGGCTTGAGTCTGGACGCAGGGGAAGTTTTTTCGGGAAAAGACTACTTTTCCCGAAAAAACCCCTGAGTCTGGACACGGCCCTAGTTACATTGAATGTGAGTTGTATGGTTTTATAGTGCCCTGTGTGTATGTGCCTCAATTTCCTGGGGCACTGCACCTGTACCTAGAACAGGGGTGGGGAATATAAGGCCCGGGGGGCAGATGCAGCCCCCAGCTTGCCTGGATCCAGCCCCCATGGCTTGAGGCTCCTTTCCCAACCTGCACTTTTCCTCCCAGACAGACACCAAGCCAGTTTCCCAGCAGCCTTCTCCCTCCCACTGAACCTCTCATTTTGGCCCACCCCAGAGCCTGCAGCGCCCACATCAGTGAAGTGTGTATGGGGGGGGAGGTTGTATGTTTTGTTTCTCACTTTTGTGCAGCCCCTGACTGATTTTTTTTTTATCAGTGGCCCACAACTCAAAAAAGGTTCCCCATCCCTGACCTAGGTGGTGATGGGAATTTCAGGTGTGACTCCCATTGAGAGATGCTACCCCAGCTGCCTGCATATGCACAATGACTGATGCCCTTTGTAACCTGAGTCCAAGAAGGGGGTGTGATCAGCTGACACCTTTTGACTAGAAAGCAGGACAAAAGCCAAAGGAGAGGCCTTGAGGAGGGACTGAGACCAGGCTGCTAGGTATGTGGGTTAGTCTACGCTGGCATAAGGTGCAGCAGGAGGGTCAGAGTCCCAGCTATAGGCCCCCCCCAAAGATGGATTGGACTGACTGCACCTGGTTTCTGTGCTGACAAGTCTGTTCTACACTGTGTTCCTGTTGATCAATAAACCTTCTGTTCTCCCAGAGGGCTGAGAGTCACGTCTGATTGTGGATGGGGTACACGAGTCAGTGACTCACCACACCTCAGTAACAGACAAATACACCCAGATCATTTACAGTTTTGCCTTTTGCTACCTGCAAGCCAGTGGGCCAATCTCATGTTACCACATTGAACTGTTCAGTTCACCGTGTTGAGTCCCCAGTTTGAGAAGACTAGAGGCTGACTTTTCAAGGTGTGTCTACAATGCTCCCTAGCTCGAAATAAGATACGCAATTTGACCTACGTAAATTGCGTGTCGTATTTCAATCTTATTTTGAAATTCCTTATTTTGTAATTTGGCGCTGTCTACAGAGTGCCAAATTTCAAAATAACCTGCTATTCCAAAAAGTCCCTCACTCCTTGTGGAATGAGGTTTACAGGGACGTCAGAATAGCGAGCCCAAAATAACGGGTTTGCAGTGAAGACATGGGATAGCTATTTCAGGATACTCCGGTATCTCAAAATAGCATTGCAGTGTAAACATAGCCTCAGAGTGCATGTCACTTTATACCACTTTATATGTCCCAAGAAGATTAAGTTCAGTTGCATTTGAGACTTCAAGAGTCCCAGAATGGATACCCAATGAGGTACACATAGTTGCTGAGGAACCTTGCAGCATTCCCGTACTGTACAAACAATGTAGTTTTGGGGATGTCATTTCCTAATTTTTAATAAAACTTACAATTTTAATCACACGGAGCCATATTTAACACCCCTTCTTCGCCCTTCCATCCCCAACTGCTCAACAACAGGATAAGGCTGTTTAGATACACAGTGCAGACATGTACAGTTTGCATTAACAATAACAGAAAGCAGTAGGAAACTAAGGCTACATCTGAACTACAGGTTTCTTTCAGAAGAAGCTTTTTCCAGAAGAGATCTGAAAAAACTTCTTCCGAAAGACAGCGTCCACACTGCAAAAGTGTATTGAAAAAGTGATCTGCTTTTTCAAAAGAGAGTGTCCACATTGAACGGATACTCTCTTGCATGTAAATTGTGATTGCTATGGATGAAATGGCCACCAGGGCACCTGTGCTTTTTCCTCTTTCCTCTTCTTCCAAAAGAACTCCTTCTTCCCCATCCACACACACCTTTTTGTGAAAAGCTCTTTTGCAAACAGGCTTCTTCCTCATAGAATGAGGATAACCAATGCCAGAAAAACCCCTCTGTTTTGATTTTCTTACAGAAGAATGCAATTGCAGTGTGGACGTTCCTTAAGTTTTGTCAGAAAAACAGCTGTTTTTCCAACAAAACTCCATAGTGTAGACATACCCTTATGGAGGGAAGAGCCACATCTTGCCAGTAGTTGCAGTTATTTCCTGATAGGAAAGGAATGTTGAGTCTCAGCATTCCTGGATTCAACTCCAGGTTCTGGAGGGTTTACAAATCCTTTTGTTTTCTTTCCTGCTTCTGTTTTCCCTGGTTCCTGTCTCTACTTCATGACTCTTGCCTCCCCATCCCCAACTCCTGCTTGGTCCTATCCTTTACCCCCCAACCCCATCTGCATTCAAGTCAGACTGCTTTCTTCTCCCTGCCTTTGTGTAATCTGGGGGCAGTTGAGAGTAGAATGGAGACATTACTCATGTTCACAATTCCTGAAACTGCCAACTAAATGACCTCCAACAGCTAGGAGCAGCAATCAAATTGGAATTCTTGCTCAGCTTGGGCTGCAGCAAACTTAGTTGCTCTGTGGAAATGGCTCATACATAGTCTGGTCAGCAAACAGAACCTGTGAGAGGACGGAGTGCACTCAGGACAGATAGCAAAATTCTCTGAAAATTCTAACAAATTCTAACAAGTCTCCGTGGAACATGTGCAAACTAGTTTTTCAAGGCTTAGATTTTTCACAAGGATGGTAAAAGGCAAATCCCTGATATCTTCCCAAGACCCTATCAAATTTCATATCCCCCGAGCTAAAGCATGGAGACATAAGAGCATCTCAGGAAATCTTTTTTCCCTAGCCTGGTTCTCAGAAATGGCTGAATCATTGTGGCTGAAACTTTCCAAAACTAATCACTTTAGCAGATACCCAGTACAAAATATTTCAGCCTGAGAATTTTAATTGTGGAAAATTTATAAGTAATCAAACACAAAGAATCTTATATTAGAAAGTACTGATCAACCTTAATTCCACGGATTGCTTTCTGTACCACCTTCCTATGATAATATTTGAGGGCGACAATAACAAATATGCATGTATATTATCTTGTGGTGGGTTTGGTTCAGTTCTCCTGTTTTTGGAAAATATCATTCCTACACTGTTTTATAATAGCCAATTATAGGTTATTCCAGGGACATATATCATGCAAATCAGCTTATATGTTTCATACATTATTTCTCTTGGGTTTGGAACCATTATTAACATTGCAGTGCAGCACACAAATGTGTGCTATAATTTCTCTAAATAAGCATTTGGTGTCCATTATTTATACCTAAATATAGTGTGTTCCAATAATATTGTGAAGGCTAATAATAATAACAGATATATTTAGGGGGTATCCTTACAGGGTCAATCAATTTCTCTTTCCTTCGCCCATCAGCCACCTTCTTCATAAATTATATCATCATCACTTAAGAGTAATATACAGAATTGTACACAAAATTCTCTTTAGATTTATTAGACTGGTTTATATTTCAATATGTTGTCCATCTGTTGTTGATTGATTTTAACACCTAATAGTTTATGAATCACTCTTTATAATAATTAATGATGGAAATAGTGTGTTCAATTACTGTTTGTCATTTATTTATACTACTTTGATATTAATATCCACAGAAATATATCATTTAAATAATTGTTATGAAGATTCATTGATATTACAACATATTGGCACTTAATTTTCCTTAAAATTGCCCACTGAGTGGTAAATTATCCCAACATTTCATTATCTATTCTGAGCAAGCACAACAGACTATATTTTTTCATATTGCATTGTATTTGTCAACCCCTGGTATATACTGTCAGTTCCTGAATGTACTGTGTTAGTCTATTGGACCTTACTTTAAAATTTGCTTTAAATATTTCATTACAGCATCACTGAAGATTATAATATCACATCTCTAAAAAATCATCCTCTCCTCCCCCCTCACCCGAGCTGGCATTAGGCCTAGGAAATTACATAGGGCCCCATAAATACTAAGGACAGCCCCACTAACCAACTTACAATCCCAGAGGCTACGTCTACACTGGCCCCTTCTTCGGAAGGGGCATGCTAATTTTGAAAGTCAGAATAGGGAAATCCGTGGGGGATTTAAATATCCCCCGCGGGATTTAAATAAACATGGCCACCGCTTTTTTTCTGGCTTGGGGAAAAGCCGGAAAAAAGCATCTAGACTGGCCCGATCCTCCGGAATAAAGTCCTTTTCCGGAGGATCTCTTACTCTTATACCTGAAAGTAGGAATAAGAGATCCTCCGGAAAAGGGCTTTATTCCGGAGGATCGGGCCAGTCTAGATGCTTTTTTCCGGCTTTTCCCCAAGCCGGAAAAAAAGCGGCGGACATGTTTATTTAAATCCCGCGGGGGATATTTAAATCCCCCACGGATTTCCCTATTCTGACTTTCAAAATTAGCATGCCCCTTCCGAAGAAGGGGCCAGTGTAGACTTAGCCAGAGTGAATTCTGGCCTGTTTTACTTTAACTACTATAACCAGCATCATCTGAGTCTGTCTACATCGGGGGTCGGCAACCTTTCCGAAGTGGCGTGCCAAGAGTTAACCCTCCTGCCCTGAGCCGTACCGCTCTTCCAAGAGGGGTTCTCTCCACCATGCGCCCCACTTGGTCTCCTGCCCTGGATCAGGTCCGGCTTTTCCTGTGAGGAGAAGAGGAGCAGCGTGTGTGCGCTTCCCCAGAAGCCAGATGCAGCGTGGGGCCTTGGAGCTTCCGCCCTGCCACAGGAAACCAGCACTGGCTCCAATATTGCGGGGGGCACAATGCTGGATCACCAGCATGGGGTGGGATCAGTGTGTTGGGGGTGGGCAGGTGGGTGACCCTGGGGTGTCCAGCCTTGATAGGGATGGGGTACATGGTGCTTTCGCCTTCCTGCCAGGTACCCGTGGCCAATGCAGCTTTGGGGCAGGGGGATCCCCCACGCATTTTCCTCTCCTCTCAGCAACTCCCCGCCACTGCCCAGCCCTAGAGCCGGAGACCAGGCAGCACTCACCCTCACGCCTACCCCAGCAATCACTTGTGCTCCAGAGAGAGTTCCCCTCCTCCCCAGCCTAGCCCAGCTCCTGCCTGCACCAGCAGCTGGCTCAGGGGCACCCCACTCCCTTACACAGCCTACCCACCCTTGAAGCAGCCCCAGTTCCCAGAGCAGCCCTGCTCCATCACGTGGCCCTGCCGACCGAGCTGCATAATTGCTGAGGAGCAGCAACCAGGGCCCTGATGAGGCCCCAGCAGGGACAGCTTCACTACGACCTGGCTCCAGCCATGGCACACGGCACTCAAAATCAGCTCGCGTGCCACTTATGACACATATGCCATACGTTGCCAACCCCTGGTCTACACTATAGCAGCTACCTCGGCACAGCTGAACAGATGCAGCTGTGCCACTGTAGTGCCACTGCAGTGCTTCTGGTGAAGACACTCTGAGGCACTGGGAGATAACTTCTCTGGGCTTAATAACTCTGCCTCTGTGAGAGGCAGCAGCTATGTCTGTAGGAGAAGCTATGTCTGTGTGAGAAGGGGTAAATAAGAATTTTTCTTCACACCATTCAGGATTATATAAATCTTTATTACATCCCCCATTGGTCATCTCTTTTCTAAACTGAATAGTCAGAGACTTTTCAATCTCTCCTCCTCTGGAAGACGTTTCATGCAAAGGACAACAAAGATGATGAGGTACATGAAACATCTGTTTGCACCATTCAAGGTGTGGATGTAGCATGGATTTATATAGTGGCATTATGATTGTTTCTTATCTATCTCTTTCCCAATGTTTCATTCTGTTAGTTTTTAAACTGCAACTCCACTTTGAGCAGATATTTTCAGAGAGTTGTCTATGATGATTTTGGGATCTCTTTCTTGAATGGTAACAGCTAGTATAGAACCTATCATTTTGAAGGTATAGCTAGGATTATGTTTTTCAGTGTGCATTACTTTGCAATTGTCAGTGTTGAACTTCATCTAGCATTTTGTTGCCTAGTCACCCAGTTTTGTGAGATTCCTTTATAACTCTTTGCAGCTTTGGACTTAACTATCTTCATTAATTTTGTATTGTCTGACACCTCATTGTTCACCCCTTTTTCAGTCATTTATTAAAATGTTGAACACTGGTTCCAATACAGATCCTTCAGAGACCATGCTATTTACCACTCTTCATACTGAAAACTGACCATTTATTCCTGTCCATTGTTTCCTATTTTATCCAGTTAAAGGTCCATGACAGGGCATTCCCTCTTATCCCTTGTCTGCTTACCTTACATAAGAGTCTATAGTGAAGGAGCTTAGAAAAGGCTTTTTGAAGGTCTAAGTACACTAATCACTTTTGTCCACATGCTTGTTGCTCTCTCAAAGATTACTAATATGTTGACAAGACATGATTTTCCTTTACAAAAGAACTTTTCTCAACAGATCATGTTCGTCTATGTATCTGATCATTCTGTTCTTTACTACAGTTTCAACCAATTTGCCTGATACTGAAGGTTAGGTTTACTGTCCTGTAACTGCCAGGATCACCTTTGGTGCTTTTTAAACAAATCAGTGTTGCATTAACTATCCTCCAGTCTTCTGATACAGAAGCTGATTCAAATAATAGGTGACATTCCTATGCTGGATAGGAGGAGTGCTGGCTAGCATCTGGTGACTAAAGGGTTAAACTTAGATTGCTAGCAAGGGTGTTGGCAGGAGGCCAGAAGAACCAATGGGATACAGTGCTGAAATCTGAATTGCATATAGATACCATGCCTGCTCTCTTTGTTTACTGAAGGGCTGGAGGGAGCAGATGCAGTAATCAGAATTACCATGCCTCTAAAAAATATTGGACATGGGAGTGAACTGGACCTTGAGGTACGGATCAGCATGGATCATGAGTAGAAGGAAAACATGTATTTAGTCGCAATCAGGTTATTGTTCTCTATTTTGCTGTTTGATAAACCTTCTCTGTGTAAAATCCATGTGCTCTCCTCCCCCACCATTCGCTATTTAAGCCATGCCCAGAGATATCTTTTTTTTTCATCTGTGTTTTAATCTGCTTTTTTCTTAGTTGCTCTGTAACACCTAGCAACCAAGTATGCTTTATCAAGTATATCTGTTTGGTTTTGTTAATAAAATCACTTTTTGAAGGCAATGATTTGATTCTTGTGTCCTGGGAGGAAACAGGAGGTCTGTGTGTGTGTGTGCTTGCCTAAGACTGAGAGGTTAGCTAACAGAGACTGCAGTTTAGTTCTCTTTTTTTCCCAAGCTCTGTTGTGGTAAAAGAACTTGGAGATACCTCTCTGAAAGAAGTCCAAGTGCTTCCTTCCTGGGTTCAATAAGAAAGGGGTCTCTTTTTGTTTCACTTGGTGGTGAAGCTACCTCCCAAAGTCAGTGAATCTGAGACTCTAGAGAGTTTTTGTAATCAGAACCTATAGAGGAAAGGTAACTAAGGTCTCTTGCGGGCCTCCACGTCCTACACTCAGAGTGCCAGAGTGAGAACAGCCCTGACTATACCATAGTTAATATTTTCACAATTTCAAATTTATTTCAGAAATCTTGGATGAATACCACTTGCTCCTGGTGTCTTATTACTGTTTAATTTGTCAATTTGTTCCAAAACCTCCTCTAATTGACACTTCAATCTTAGACAGTTCTTTAGATTGTCACTTAAAAAGGAATAGTCAGATGTGGGAAGTTTCCTCACAGATTCTGCAGTGAAGACTGAGGCAAAGAATTCATTTAGCTTCTCCACAATGGTCTTCTCTTCTTTGAGTGCTCCATTAGCGCCTTTATCATCCAGTGGTCCCACTGATTGTTTGGCAGGCTTCCCACTTCTGATGTACTTTAAAAAATTGTGTTAGTTTTTGAGTCTTTTGCTAGCTGATCCTTAAATTCTTTTTTGATCTGCATAATTTTTTTTCACTTGACTTGCCAGTGTTTACATTCTTTTGTATTTTCCTCTGCAGGTTTTGACTTTGAGTTTTTAAAGGATTCATTTTTTGGCCTCCAGTGACCTCTTTTATTCTGTTGTTTAGCCATTGTAGAATTTTGTGGTCCTCTTACTGCTTTTTTTCATTTGGGATATGCACTGAGTTTGAGCCTCTTTTATGGTGTTTCTATGTAGTTTCTATACAAACAGCAGGCATATGTCTCTTGCAACTATTCCTTTTACATTTTATTTAATGCACTTGCTCATTTTAGTGCAATTCCTCTTTTTGAAGCTGGATGGGTTTCATCCCTTACCAGAATGTTAAATTTAATTACATGATGATAACTATTACTGAGCTGTTCAGGTGTATTCTCCTCTTCATCCACTTACGATTATATCAAGTATTTCCTTTCCCCCTGTGCATTCTAGGACTAGCTGCTCCAAGAAGCCATTAATGTTGTTTAGAGATTTTATCTCCATATTCTGTCCTGAAGTGACATGTTGCCATTCAGTATGTGAATAGTTGAAATTCCTCAATGTGATTGGGTTTTCTGGTTTTGTAGCCACTCTGAGCTTCCCAATCACCATTACTGTCCTGGTCAAGTGGTCAGTAGTACACTCCTACTGCTATACTCCTATTATTCCAGCATTAGGAGAAGAGGAGATCTGAAGTCCTTGTTGAGTGAGGTTCCTCCATGACCCCTTCAGGTTGGTCATGTTGACTGGATCCTTTTCCTAACTTTATCATGCCTTTCTTAATATTCTTATTTCTGATTCATTTTAGTGATTAAAATATATAATCATCAACATCAGATTACATGTGTGAATATAAAATGACAAGTATACAAGTGAATACATAACACATGCTTTTGTTAAATAAGCGAGGGCATATTTAAATAGGACAAAGCAATGTAACATACAATCTAAATATGGAATAGTAAGAGGCAACTCAAGCTAGCAATTAGAGATTGTTATGAACCAAGATGTTAAATAAGAAAACTCTCAATTTTAAAGTGTTCAAAATTCAAAGCCAATTCATCCCTTCTATACAAGTATTATGGGATTACTTGGCAATTTACCTTATTCATCTTTATCTGTTCTCATCTCTGTTTTTGCTTTAGAGCCAAATCTTTCCATAATTGCAAGTCCAGTCTTCATTTTTTTCCATATCTGTAAAACTTGAGATCCTTTTTAAAGGATCCTTGAAACCATGAAAATATTTCACTAGCAAATATCCACACTTCGTCATGTCTAGATAATTTCTCAATAACTGATAAATATGTTCTATTAGGTACTCTTTTAACTGGGACCTGAACTCTTTGCCTTCAGCTGCCATTGGCTTCCATATGCCTGTCTGCTTCCATTTGAACGATTAGCTATAACTGACAATTATGTGAAGATCTTTTCATTTTGCACAATTTTTGCATTTAACTGAATGAGTTTCTTTTAAAATCCTTCTTTGTTAAAAATCAAGATGTGCTGGTTCTTGGCAGCTATTCTGGAAATCATAACTCACTTGCTATGTGAGGCTAGCACACTGAGTGAAATAGAATCATGTGCTGAACTAAAGCTATGAATCCACTTTGTCCCAGGATGCAGTTTTAGCTTAGCCATCTTAAAGCAGAGCTTCTTACCATAATAGAGTGAAGCTATTTATTCATAGTGTGCATAGAGCATTCTGACAGTATGAAGGCTTTGGAATAAAGCAACACACTTATGTAGCAATTTCCTGCAGGAGACACTGGCAATTAAATTGTAAATATTTATGACCATTTAACTTCTGTAGTCTCATTTGTCCCCTTGGGCTAGTTCTGCAGCTTCATTTGAGATATAGTATGTAAGGATACAAAGATGCTTCCAAGTCACCTTTGTGTCCTTTAAAATTGGGAGTGGCCTGAAGCCATTCTTGTCTCCAGTGTAAATTAGAATAAACTCAGGGTTGCTCTAAATTACCCTTAGCTGTCTGTAGCCTTAGGAATTATTCTGACCACTAAGGGATTGTGGGGGTGTAAAAACATCCTGACAATACCCTCTTTCTCCTGGAAACAAAGGAAAGGGTTAGTCTAAAGATTTTCTTTATACAAGTGGATTTTTCAAGAAGGCAGTTAAACCAGCTTCTGCCCTGAACAGTCAAAGTTGTTTGAAGATACCAAAGTAGGATCCAGAATAAGTCTTTGTCTTTTAGGTACAACATATTAAATCAGGGGAGTGAATCCTACTCTGCTACAGCCATGGCATCAGTTGGAGTTGCAGATTGATTGGCCTGTAAATCTGCCTATAATCGTCAACATTATTTGTGTTTGCTTGACACAAATTAGTGCTGAATAAAATCCCCAGGTGGCTTCTATTAGTTATGTCTCATTTCATACAGAAAAATAGGTCATTTTATCTGCTCAATTATAGTTACCTTGTACCTTACTGTATGCCTATTTGTTTAGGAACTTGCCATACAATTCAGCCCGGGCATAGTTTTACCCCAGAGAATCCAGATGACATGAAATTAAGTAAGTGAAACCTCTATTTTATAAAGATGTTATAAGTATCCATTGCTAATTTCTGCTCTGAGTGTCATGTGTGCTGTGTCTGAAGGAACTGCAGAAATTAATGAGATACTTCAGATTCTAAAGGGAGAATTTGACTTTCAGCCAAAACTGCAAAGTGTATAGTGTCACAGTTCTTTTCCCTTTTGGAAAAATATAAAATAAACATAGGGGGTGTGTCTAGACTGGCAAGTTGCTTTTGTGCAGTTGCTTTTGCGCAAAATCTTGCCAGCTGTCTAAACTGGCCGCTAGAATTTGCACAAGAACACTGACAATCTAATGTAAGATTGTCAGTGTTCTTGCGCAAGAACTCTGATGCTCCCACTCGGGAAAAAGCTCTAGTGCGCAAGTGTTCTTGCGCAAGAGGGCCAGTGTAGACAGGGACAGGAATTTTTTGCGTAAGAAAGCCCCGATGGGCACAAATGCTTTTGCGCAAAGGCACTTGCCAATATAGATGCTCTTTTGCAGAAATACTTTTAACGGAAAAACTTTTCTGTTAAAAGTATTTCCACAAAATCATGCCAGTCTAGACGCAGCCAGATTGTTTAGACACTTACATCTGTCAACTCATAATATTGGAACCTAAATTTACAATGAATGGAATATTTTTGGTATTTCTACAATTCTTACTAAGTTATGATCAAATAAACAATAAACGAGACCTTTTGTGTTTAGAGCCTTGAGTTAGACCAAAGCAGTAACATTATTGCTAGTAGTAAAAAGCAGAACTCTGTAAGTGTACCCTTCAGATATTACTCTGACAAATAGCTGCTATAAAATACTGCCAGCAAACTGGCTGTAATAAAAATCAGTTTTCTGTCTTACAAGACAATTAACAGTACAGCAATGTGGTGATGAATTTGTGTAAATTTGTGTAAATTAAAGTAAAATAATCAAATGAGACTTACTTACGAGTCTCCTGAGCGAAATATATTTATTTTCACCAAGGCCATTTTCCATTTTCTTCTCAATAACATGTACAATGCCTACTGTGCAACAATAATTTAATACTACCTTTGCTTTTCTTGAAAAGAAAAAGAAATGCCATCAGTAGATATCATGGAGAGTTAAATAATTACCTTCTAAAGTGACTTTAATGCAGTGAAGAATCAAGTGCCATAGTATTTTAATGGTATAAAAAAGATTTATTACGACTTTGTTTTGAAGCAATAAGCAATGTGGCTTACACAGTGCAGCATTTTATCTCCCAGATGTCATTTCATGTTTTAGGAGGTGTGTGTGTGTGTGTGTGTGTGTGTGTGTGTGTGTGTGTGTGTGTGTGTGTGTGTGTGTGTGTGTGTGCAGTCCCCCCAAAACATAAAGACTGCCATATTACTAGCTTTTATGAAAAATACTCTGCCACTTTTTCTCACACTGAGTAGAATTCTATTAATCAAGTAGACCTATAGATTTCAATGGACTAAATTACCTTCTGCCCCTGAAAGAGGATTGCAAAATCCTGTGCTACATGAATGCAAATATGGAATACAATGCCTGTTGTTTGCACTGGAGTCATCAACATCACACAGGATCAAGGTCTGATCTTAGCTGTCCTAGTGTAAATCTGGAGAATTTTCAATTATGCCAATAATCTATTCTTTCAGATCTGTAGATTTATACAAGATTAATTCTGTTCAGAAGAGAGAGAGGAATTATAACCTGAAACTGTTTGACAGACAGAATGAAAAAAGATGAAAATGTCATCCGTAGTGATAAAACAGTGTCGCCAAAAAAAAGGGAGAGCTTTTCAATTGTTTTTATCAAACCAAAGCTAAACAGAATACTAAATCTATCAGTAAATTCTGTCATTCTCAGTATTAACATATATGCTGTCAGGAGAATTCCAGTTCTCTTCTAGTTATTTATTTTAAGTACCATAATAGATTTACACATTTTTCCACTAGTAAAACAGTAGCTCGAGACCCTTATTCTATACACACAGATCTGTTGCAATACATTATCATTTTGTGTTCTTGCCACCTGGCATTTGGATTACAATAAGTATTAATGTTGTATTACAGTGTCTGGTGAATTGAAAAGTTTCAATATATGTGCATCTATCTCTATTTTTAAGGTCACATTTTCATTGGGATGATAGTTGTTTTAACTTTTTTCTTTGGGAAATATCAGAAAAAAATCCTTTATACATGAAAAAGATCATATGAAAGTAATTAATAGGATTCACTCTTTCTTTCCCATACACTTATTTTAAAATGAAATCCAGTTGCTAAGCAAAATAAATACAGCACAGCATGGTGTTATGAAAAAGAAAAGCATCAATATGTAATTTCATTGAACTGACAAAATTTAATTATATTATTAACTTAATAACGGCTTCATGGAAAGCTGTAACAATAACACTATAACAGTGTTTGTTTAAATAGAATGATAAATTTGGCTTTATAGTAGTGTAAATAAAATGAAATATAATTAAATAAATTCATTTGTCCTTGTTACAAAGATGGGTATGTTTTTCATTATTTATGTTTGTGTATAAACCAAACAGGCTTATACTAAAGTAGGTAAGGTAACTGGCAACTATTCCAAAATATTCTGCAACAACATTCTCCATATGTGGTGCAACATGATTGAATCCCATTCTCAGCTGTCATGTTCCTGTACTGCTAGGAAGCAGAGTTACAAGTTCTGTATGGATGACTCTGGGATGCTATCTCCCAAAGTAAAACTGCTTTTCAGAGGAAGGACTTCCAGCAGGGCATAAAATCGTGGCTATTTATTGCACCACTGAGTATGTGGGTAAATATTTCACTGCCAATAGGAATTGGAAGTAAAAAGGATTATTTCCCCATTTCGATCCAATTTTAGTGGTGGCATAGGGTGTTATAATTTATCTTTATTTTTTAAAATCCATATCTCTCAAATCCTATGAACTCAGCTAAAACCTGTACTGGGGATTCCTGTCTAAAATAGAAAGCTAAGTAAAAGTTCTTCCATTGCTTTTCCTACCTCTGATTGATTAATGTGCCATATAAACAAGATTAGCCAGGAATGTGGGTCCCATGCTTTGTTTATGGGCATTTGGGGGATGTTAATCTGTTTTTGGCAGTGGCTGTTGAGTTTTTAAACTGAATAAACCAAATATTAAACAACTAGTATTTGCTGCAATTTTTAACATTAGCTTCCTTTAGACTACTCAGTTTTCAGCTCAGTTTATTGGCTGTAATACAATATACGACATCATATCCCAGGTCTCAGACTTAATCCTTTGCTTCTTAGTCAATAGGGATAGATGTATAGATTAAGTCAATGCAAAGTACTTAAGCACAAGTTTAATGTTGTCCCTAGCTATCAAATTAAAGGTTTGATGTCAGTGAAACTTTAGCAGACCTTATTCTTAAAGGGTATGTCTACACTAGCATTAATTCGAGTTATCTTAATTCGAATTAATTAATCCGAATTAAGATAATTCGAATTAATACATCTACACATAAAATGCAGTTCAAATTAGTGTTTTGCTGATTTGAACTACCGCATCCACACAGAGTGAACACTGAATTGGATTTAAGGCTGGCCGGAACCAGGTCAGGCAGGGAATCAGGTCAGGAGTGTCTGTGTGTGGCTGTTGCCTGAGGCTATCTGAGCCTTGTGCTTAAAGGGACACACACACACATCCAGCCCAGCCGGTTCTTAGGTGTCCCTGCTTGCTTGCCTACCTCACTGCAGGACAGGAAAGCATTTGTGTCTCTGAGTGCTTTGGTTGCCCTCACTCGAGACACCATATCACTCTGCAACATGGAGACAGAGCTTCCCCTGGGCACTCTGGTGCATCTCGTGGACGCGTTGCCATCAGCCTGGCTGCACCTGCTGCAGGCTGCCATCCGGGATGTCCATCGGGGGGCTGTCAGTATCCAGGAAGCCCTGTGGGAAAGCTTCCACCCTAAGGAGCACTCAGAGCCTCCCTGGTCTGCCCACTGGGGGCTTGTGCCTCATTCCTTTCTCACATTCTTCCATTTACCCCACCCTAGTCCCCCTTCCTAATGTCAAATAAAATACATGTATTTTCATAAATGCAAACTCTGTTTATTTCACAAAAGTGCGGGGGGGGGGGGGGTGAATGAAACCCTGGTGAGACTTGGTAAAGGAGGCAGGAGAGAGGAGGAGAGAGGGTGGGACAGGGGAAGGGGACACCTGAGAGGAGGGACCTGGAAGGGAGAGGCAAAGGGAGGAAGGGGGAGGAGAAGCTCAGGGTTGGGGGTCTTGCCAGCCCTCCTGTCTCGCAGTACTGCACATGCAGGGGCATCGGCGTCCCTGGGGGGCAGTGAGTATGGCAGGTGGGGAAGTTCAGGAGGGGGACGGGGGAAGAAGTGGGAAGGGGAGCAGGAGTGGGAGAAGGAGTGATAGTAGGGGTGGCCACAGGGGCTGGAGCAGCAGCAGGCACCAATCTCTGCACCAGGGTCAGCAGGTGATCCCGTATGGCACGGCCCTGGGCAAGCAGCTCCCGCAAGCTCTTCCGCTGCAGCTGAAGGTCTTCCTCCACCCAGTGCTCCTGGTAGCAGACCTGCTCTAGCATATAGCGCCAGGTGCTGCCAGTGGTACTCCTCCAGGTGGCGGATCATCCTTCCGGCCCAGGTGCGGGAGGCTGTCCTGAGTGGAATGGTGTACCCTGCACTCGCAGCTGGTGCGGCTGTGGAGAAACCAGAGACATGCTCTATTATCCCTGGGGACAAAGTGGTGAAACCCAGCCCCCCTCTGCAAAGCGAGGATGGCAGGTCTCTGCACCATCATGTCCTGCTGTCCCCGGGAGAGTGAGCTGGCCCGGGACTGCACCCATGCCCCTGTGCTGTATATAGTGTGGGTGTATGTGGGGGAGAAGAGGAGGGGAGATGTGGCCTGCCTCTGCATAGAGGGGGCTTCTGGAGGGAGGGCACTGTGCAATGTCTCTCCCCAGGGTTAGGAGCATGTCATGTGCCTTCATACATACATCCATATGGGTAAGAAGCCAGGGACCCTGTGAGGCAGACAGCTGACGTGGCACATGCCCAGTTTCCTGCGTAATCCATGGTCAGCAAGGCCCACACGCTCCCTCCTCCCTGCTTAAGGGGACAGTAATGGAACTCACATGTCAAGGCCTCCCCAATGTCAGACAACACAGGCAACAGTCTTTCTGGCATGGCTCTGGGTTCTGGGGTACACAGCATGCTCCCTCCTGGCTCCTGGGACTCCTGGCCATCCTCCTCCTTTGCCTCCTCCTCCGTGCCCTGGTCAGGGCCCTCTGCCCCAAGTTCAGTGACCACCTGGGGTGCACAGACTGTCTGATCCCCCAGGATGCAGTCCAGGGCATCAAAATATAGGAAGGGGTCTGGATCTGCCCGTGGTTGGGAGCTGCCCACTGCGGCCCTGACATAGGGTTGTTGGCTCATGCTGGCACCTGGGTCAGGGGCAGTGCCTTCGGGCTCTGGGCTGGCAGGCCTGCAGCTGGCACAAGCCCTGTGGCCAAACGGACTCTGCTCCTTTAAGGGCTCCAGGGTTGCAGGGGCAGGGAGCAGTAGAGTTTTCCTGGTTTGGCCCAGAGTGGCCACCAGGGGGAACTGGGAAGGGCTGAAGGCCATCTAATTCGGACTAAGCATCTACACAGCACTTGCTCCGAATTAGCTAATTCGAGTTTGGCGTTACTCCTCGTAGAATGAGGTTTACCAAACTCGAATTAAGCACCCCACTATTTTGAATTTAATTTGAAATAGCGGTTTACTTGTGTAGACGCTATGGAAGTTAATTTGGAATAATGGCTGTTATTCCGAATTAACTTTGCAGTGTAGACATACCCAAATGCTTTGCTGAATCAGAGATTAATACTCTTTTACCACTCATATACTACTGCCTTCTACTGGATAAAAGTCTCAGAGGGATAACCGTGTTATTCTGTATCTGCAAAATGACTCCCCATTATCTCTACTGGATAGAATGTTATAGCGCCTCAACTATATGTGACTAGAACAATACAAGTCCTAATATGATAGCTACAAGAAAATTTCCTTTAGCTTAAGACTTTTGGAGACAGAGTAAAAAGATTTGGAGCTGAAATTTCTGAGTCCTGTCCTTACTTCAGGTGTGTAATTTAGCTGCTGGCCAAATTGAGATCAGCCTTTTTCCATCAGCATTGCTATGAGCCTTTGAGGGGCTCTGCCATATAAATTAAAATGTGTTATTGACAAATTTACTTGGGATTTCAAGACTATGAACTTTAATGAATGTGACTTTTCCCATAACAATATATAGCTTGCACTGACCTTAAGAGAACTGGTAGTCATCCTGTTTTAAAAAAAGTCCCACTTCTTTTCCACTGATCAGCCCCCCGACTTTCTCCTGATGAACATCATTTCTTTGATGCTTGTGGATTGAAGGCATAACTTCCAAAGAGCTAACATCTTATGCAAGTAAACAAAATGTTCTATTGCTCTTCCACACATCCCTGCAAAAAGAAACAGTAACATGGCATTCTTCAGAATAAAGGCTGAGCTAATCTCAGAATGTCAAAAGTAGAGGTATCTTTGGGGCTTTAACTTAGTAAATGAAGTTGGATATTGGTTAGGAGTTGTAACATATGAGATAAAAAATGTTTCAGATCAAATTATCCAGAAATAAAATAGCATTCATCAAAGTATACACAGGTTTTTCCATGTATATACAAAGTTTTTTCCATGTATCCAAAACATTAGAATCTTTTATGTTATTCAAATTGTATTCTAGTACATGTGTATATGTGTCAGCCGGCGGTCAGGGCAGGGTGTGTGTGTGTGTGTGTGTTACCGAGAAAAAGGTTTAACATCTGTGACTTTACTGCTAGGACCGGGGTCCCGTCGCAGAAGGCAGCCAACAGGCTGACAGACGCCCTGGGCCTATAGGAAGAGCTTATTACATCTCAGATTTTAGCTGCTAGAATACAGGATCCCTTCGCAGCGGGCAGCCTAGGAAAGACTGAGAGATGCCCCAACAGATCTGTCACCTGGGAGTGACACAATCCAAACGCACAAGCTCTTCCTATACCTATCCCTTATGACCAGCTGAAGTTCTTTTATATTGTGCTTGGTTCTGTTACAGCAACTGAAGGAGTCAGGTTAAAGCTTAAACAGTTACAGGTTAATTAAGGAAGCTTATAAATCATATGGTTACAATGGCTATTGCTCTATTTCTTAACTGCTAGCAAATATATATCTTAAAAATAGTTACAAAGAAAATAAAGATAGAAAATAGAAATAATGGTACCAAATGACAGCTTAATCTTAAAAGAGCTCGAAGTTTATGTGTACACTTAAGACAGAGGACCACATCCAGGTACAATTTTTACCCCCTTCTGTGCCTCTCGACTCCAGCGTGTCAGGCCAGGGCCGGTCCCTCAATTCCTAGGAAAGACGAAAATACGAGGTGGGCATCTCTATGGAACCTCGGGAGGTCAAACCACCTAACCCGACCAGCAGGTAGAGGGTAGATTGACACTCAAAGTGAGTGTGCTGCTGGACCCATCTTTATACCCATGGGGTCACGTATTTCTCTTTCTTATCTGTGAAGCCAAATGGTGCTGGTCTGTCTTTTGTGAGACCAGTTCTTACAAGGGAGTTGTGAACTTAATTTACACTTGTAAGAGAGATAACTAATTGGAAGTACTGGGCATTCTTTTCTCAGTGGGAGATTCCTCTCCCAGGGGCTATGTGTGATCGTATCAACATGGGTGCCAGCCGAGGCAGTTCTCGCAGCCTCAAGGTCAGCTTATTGCCTTAATCACTCTCTCCTCATATCTATGTTTTCAGCTTCTCAGGATCAGATGAGCCAGCATAGACTATGCTGATTTTATTGGTCCTTCTCTGTCCTGTATGCTTCAGGAACTTCAGAGAGGCAAATAAGATGGATGTGGGGGGAAGGGGAGAGGTCTGTCTGGCTACAATAGGTTACTGGAATAAGGAGGAAAATGCCTACTTTTTATTACAAAAATGAGATGAGCAATATAATGTAACTTAAAATAGCTATACAAAAATATTTTCAGATACATGTAAATGATCTTCCAGTGGCAAGTCCATGTTAACATGTAATTGATGAAAGGGCTTTTGCCACGTGCTTTTCCCATTTTCACCCCTGTGCTGTATATAGTGTTGGTGTGTGTGGACATTAGGAAAAACTTCCTAACTGTCAGGGTAATTAAACACTGGAATAAATTGCCTAGGGAGGCTGTGTAATCTCCATCTCTGGAGATATTTAAAACCAGGTTAGATTGATATCTATCAGGGATGGTCTAGACGGTGCTTGGTCCTGCCATGAGGGCAGAGGACTGGATTCGATGACCTCTCAAGGTCCCTTCCAGTTCTAATATTCTATGATTGCATGATTCTAGGTTTTCTTTCAGGTTGTTCCTCCTGTCTCCCTAAAGTAATATCTAATCCTATTGTAGACAATCAAAAGCCCTGCTCTCAGGATTGTTTTTAATTAATTGACTGTTCAGCAAGAATAAATGACATTGCAGGTCATGTAATTTCAAGTTCAATCAAATATTCCAAATAACTTTTTCATTCTCCCCTCAGATGAATAATACCATAGATCCTGATACAATGATTCCAGCAGTGTTTAAGTAAAATCCATCTAGTGTTATGAGTGAAGGAATCATCCTAATTGATTCTGGCTAGAATAGAAATTCCTTGGATTAACTGTAAACTCTTGTTTGACATGGCTTTACTCACTTCCCAGCAGATTATCGCTAATGTCTGCCACAGGGTGAAACTCTTCAAAAAGATCTTTTTCTTGGGTTAGCACTAGTGTTAGTGACATAGAAGAAAAAGTCATTTTATAGCCAGAAACAGGCATTATAAGCATACATCTTATAATGTAATTTAGCACTTTTTTCTCTTTTTACTGGACTAATTTGATATTGCTGATCAGAATCATATTTAGTGGTAATTCTTGATTCACACTAATGTACATATTGTTCCATCTCAATTAACTGCTGCATTTTACAGAAAGTACAGGCATGAAATTGAATTGTAATGGATTAAATACAATTTTCTAAATATTTGTTTGAAGTTATAGAGCTTTAGAGCATGGACTATCTTCTGCTAACCTCCCAAATATTTCTGATGATTCAATTTATTTTATGGTAACTACTGACATCACTGTTGGACACCAGATATATATTTTTTTCCCCAGATCAATATCTGGTTTCCAAGAGTGTGTCTAGACTACATGGCTCCGTCGATGGAGCCATGTAGATGAGGCAGGACGACAAAGGGAAATGAAGCAGTGACTTAAATAATTGCCGCTTCATTTAAATCAAAATGACCGCCGCGCTGTGCCAATCAGCTGTTTGTCGGCACAGCGCAGCAGTCTAGACGGGGATCTGCTGACCCAAGAACCCTTTGTCAGCAGATCCTTTATGCCTCGTGAAACAAGGCTTATGGGATCTGCCGACAAAGTGTTCTGGGGTCAGCAGATCCCCATCTAGGCTGCCGTGCAGTGCCGACAAACAGCTGATCGGCACAGCACGGCGGACATTTTGATTTAAATGAAGTGGCAATTATTTAAATTGCCTCTTCATTTCCCTTTACTGAGTAAACTAATCTACATGGCTCCATCAACGGAGCCATGTAGTCTAATCGTACCCCAATTTAGCATCCTACTTTGGTCAAGGGAAATGTCAGAATTAACCCAGGAGGACTGTCACCCTTTCTAGTCAAGTGCCATGCTTCTAGGAATTGCATATATTGATGCTCTAGAGTTGAAGAATGGACTCTTCTATATTATATTGGTAAATTATGCCAGCTGGAGAGGATGTCTGACAATTTATTATTGAAATACAATGTGACTTTCCTCTGGGAATGGTAGGACTTCTTTTTACTTTTGACACTTTCATAGTCAGTTGCTCAGCATGTGTAAACTCAAACAACACGAGCCTCAGCCTTTCACAAGAAAAAAAATCTTCAAGCAGTTGGCTAAAGAAATTGCCAAAGAAAGGTGATCTACAAGAATGTATGAATTATAGAGGAATCATGCTTTTGTCAGTGCCAGGCAAAGTATTAAACAGGGTAATTTTAGAAAGACTCAAGAAAACTATAGATTCCTAGGTAAAAGAGCGAAGCGGACAGGGGACTGCAGACAGGGGAGTTGAAGAGGGAGTTGAGCAGAGGGAGTGACTGATGGTGATGAAGACCTGAAGCGCTTGTTCCAGTACTTCTCCTGTCTCCTCCACCTGTGCCTGTATCCAGACAGAGAACCTGAGCATGGATGCCTCTACCCAGGTCCTGGTGTGGTGTTGCAGTATTTGTGGCTTGCAATTCCCACTGAGTGATCTCCAGGCTGGGGGAGACAACCATTGTGAAAGGTGCCTGCTGGTAGAATCTCTCAGGCAGCAGGTGGGAGAGCTACAGGAGGAGGTGGCCAGGCTGAGGAGCATTTGAGGCCATGAGGAATTCCTGGACAGTATTCCTGTGGAGTCCACTGAGGTCACTGTCCTAGGATGTGGGACTGTTGACCAGCCACTTATGGAGGAGGCGGTGGTGCAGGGTGAGCACTGGCAGCTGGTTACTTCCGGAAGCAGGCAGTGTTCCACCCCTGCTCCTAACCCTCCCACTGTGTTGTTACATAACCGTTACACTTTACTTTCTTCAGGAGACAAGGAGTCACCCCCCACAGTGGAGGAGACCAGGCCTTGCACCACCAAGGTTGAGCAGTCTCCTGCCACCACTGCGAGGAAGAAACGTAGGGTAGTGGTGGTTGGAGACTCTCTTCTGAGGGGAACGGAGGTGCCCATCTGTCGCCCTGACAGTTCATCTTGAGAGGTATGCTGTCTGCCAAAGGCCCGTATCCGAGATGTTACGGAGGTATTGTCGAGGATTATCCGGCCCTCTGACTACTACCCCATGCTACTCATCCACGTGGGCACAAATGATACTGCCAGGTGTGACACTGAGCGGATCAAGTGTGACTACAGGGCTTTGGGAGTACGGGTGAAGGAGTTTGGAGCGCAGGTGGTATTCTCTTCGATCCTTCCTGTCAAAGGTAGGGGCCCGGGCAGAGAGAGGTGCATCCTGGAGGTGAATGCCTGGCTGCGAAGATAGTGTCGCCAGGAGGGATTCGGATTCCTTGATCACGGGGTGCTCTTCCAGGAAGGACTGCTTGGCGGAGATGGAGTTCACCTTTCCAGGAGCAGGAAGGCCTTGTTTGGACACAGACTGGCTAATCTTGTGAGGAGGGCTTTAAACTAGGTTCGACGGGGACAGGTGAGCAAAGCCCACAGGTAAGTATTGAATGTGCGGGACTGGGAGATGGGTTAGAAATGGGGGGGGACTACAGCCTATAATGGCAAGGAGAAAGGAGGGTCAGGGCACAACAGGGAGGCAAGATCAAATCAGTATCTTAGATGCCTATATACAAATGCAAGAAGTATGGGTAATAAGCAGGAAGAACTGGAATTGCTAACCAATAAATACAACTATGATATCATTGGTATTACAGAAACCTGGTGGGATGGGACGCACGATTGGAATGTTGGTATGGAAGGGTACGGCTTGCTCAGGAAGGACAGACAGGGAAAAAAGGGAGGAGGGGTTGCCTTGTATATTAAAAATGTACACACTTGGACTGAAGTGGAGATGAACGTAGGAGATAGCTGTGTAGAGAGTCTCTGGGTTAAGCTAAAAGGGGTAAAAAACGAGGGTGATATCATGCTAAGAGTCTACTACAGGCCACCTAGCCAGGTGGAAGAGGTGGATGAGGCCTTTTTTAAACAATTAACAAAACTATCCAAAGCCCAAGATTTGGTGGTGATGGGGGACTTCAACTATCCAGACATATGTTGGGAAACTAACACAGCGGGGCACAGGCTATCCAATAAGTTTTTGAACTGCATTGGAGACAACTTTCTGTTTCAGAAGGTTGAAAAAGCTACCAGAGGAGAAGCTGTTCTGGATTTGGTTTTAACAAATAGGGAGGAACTAGTTGAGAACTTGAAAGTGGAAGACAGTATAAGGGACAGTGATCATGAAATAATAGAGTTCATGCTCTTAAGGAAAGGTAAAAGGGAGACCAGCACAATTGAGGTAATGGATTTCAGGAAGGCAGATTTTGATAAGCTCAGAGAACTTGTAGGTAAGGTCCCATGGGAAGCAAGACTGAAGGGAAAAACAACTGAGGAGAGTTGGAAGTATTTCAAAGGGACGTTGTTAAGGGCCCAAAAGCAAACAATTCCGCTGTGTAGGAAAGATAGAAAATATGGCAAAAGACCAGCTTGGCTTAACAAGGAGATCTTGCATGATCTCAAAATAAAAAAGGAGTCTCATAAAAAATGGAAACTAGGACAAATAACAAAGGATGAATATAGGCAAGCAACACGGGAATGCAGGGGCAAGATTAGGAAGGCAAAGGCACAAAATGAGATCAAACTAGCTACAGGCATAAAGGGAAACAAGAAGACCTTTTATAAATACATTAAAAGCAAGAGGAAGACCAAGGACAGGGTAGGCCCACTGCTTAGTGAGGAGGGAGAAGCAGTAACAGGAAACTTGGAAATGGCAGAGATGCTCAATGACTTCTTTGTTTCGGTCTTCACCGAGAAATCTGGAGGTGTGCCTAACGTAGTGAATACAAGCAGAGAGAGGGTAAGTTTAGAAGATAGGATACACAAAGAACAAGTTAAAAATCACTTAGGAAAGTTAGATGTCAGCAAGTCACCAGGTCCTGATGAAATGCATCCCAGGATACTCACGGAGCTGATAGAGGAGGTATCTGAGCCTTTAGCTATGATTTTTGAAAAATCATGGCAGACAGGGGAGATTCCAGAAGACTGGAAAAGGGCAAATATTGTGCCCATCTATAAAAAGGGGAATAAGAACAACCCAGGAAACTACAGACCGGTCAGTTTAACGTCTGTCCCAGGGAAGATAATGGAGCAGGTAATTAAGGAAATCATATGCAAACACTTGGAAGGTAATAAAGTGATAGGGAATAGCCAGCATGAGTTTGTGAAGAACAAGTCATGCCAGACTAATCTGATAGCTTTCTTTGATAGGATAACGAGCCTTGTGCATAAGGGAGAAGCGGTGGATGTCATATACCTAGACTTTAGTAAGGCATTTGATACGTTCTCGCATGATATTCTTATTGATAAACTAGGCAAATATAACTTAGATAGGGCCACGATAAGGTGGGTGCATAATTGGCTGGATAACCGTAGTCAGAGAGTTGTTGTTAACGTTTCTAAATCCTGCTGGAAAGGGATAACAAGTGGAGTTCCTCAAGGGTCTGTTTTGGGACCCGTACTGTTCAATATCTTCATCAATGATGTAGATATTGGGATAGAGAGTACGCTTATTAAGTTTGCAGATGATACCAAACTGGGTGGGGTTGCAACTTCTTTGGAGGATAGGGACATAATTCAAAATGACCTTAGCAAGTTAGAGAAATGGTCAGAGGTAAACAGGATGAGGTTTAATAAAGAGAAATGCAAAGTGCTCCACTTAGGAAGGAACAATCAGTTCCATACATACAAGATGGGAAGCGACTATCTAGGAAGGAGCATGGCGGAAAGGGATCTAGGGGTCATAGTGGACCACAAGTTGAATATGAGTCAACAGTGTGATGCTGTTGCAAAAAAAGCAAATATGATTCTAGGTTGTATCAACAGGTGTGTTGTAAGCAAAACTCGTGAAGTCATTCTGCCCTCTACTCTGCACTAGTTAGGCCTCAGCTGGAGTACTGTGTCCAGTTCTGGGCACCACATTTCAAGAAAGATGTGGAGAAATTGGAAAGGGTACAGAGAAGAGCGACAAGAATGATTAAAGGTTTAGAGAACATGACCTATGAAGCCAGGCTTCATGAACTGGGCTTGTTTAGTTTGGAAAAAAGAAGATTAAGGGGGGACATGATAGCGGTTTTCAAATATCTAAAAGGGTGTCACAAGGAGGAAGGAGAAAATTTGTTCCTCTTGGTTACTGAGGACAGGACAAGGAGTAATGGGCTTAAAGTGCAGCAGGGGAGATTTGGATTGGACATTAGGAAAAAATTCCTGTCAGGGTGGTCAAATATTGGAATAAATTGCCAAGGGAGGTGGAATCTCCCTCTCTGGAGATATTTAAGAACAGGTTAGCTAGACATCTGTCAGGGATGGTGTAGACGGAGCTTACTCGATGGACTCGATGACCTCTCGAGGTCCCTTCCAGTCCTATTATTCTATGATTCTATGAAAGATGAAGAAGCAGGCTTTCGTCAAAATAGATCTTGTATAGATCAGATAGCTACATTGCACATAATTACTGAACAATGTTTAGAATGGAATGTATCTTTGTATATAAACTTTCTGGACTATGAAAAAGCATTCTACAGCTTGGATAGGGAAATGTTGCGGAAATTATTTCAGCACTTTGGGATCCCTCAGAAGCTCATAAATCTCATTAAAAAACCTGTGAAGATATGAGCTGTAGGGTCTTGCACGAGGGTCAACTTACAGAACCCTTCAGAATAAAGTCTAGTGTTGGGCAAGGTTGTCTGCTGTCCGCCTTACTCTTTCTTTCGGTTGTTGATTGGGTCATGAGAGAAACAACAGCTAATGAGAGGAATGGAATCCAGTGGACCCTGTTTAAACAGCTAGAAAACCTTGATTTTGCAGATGACCTAGCTCTTCTGTCACTTAATCAACTTCAAATGCAAAATAAAACAGTGAAGCTGGACAAAGATTTCACAGCAGATGGGACTGAAGATCCATGAGGGGAAAACCAAGATCATGAAAGTGAATGCAGCAAATAACAGCAGCCTAATTGTCCTGAAAGTAACAACACTGGAGGAAGTTGATACCTTCACCTATTTAGGTAGTATTGTAAATAAAGTATGAGATACTGATGAAGATATTAAGACCAGAATACAGAAGGCAAGAGGTTCTTTTATAAGTTTGAGGAACATATGGAATTCAAGAGAGATCAAGCTACAGACCAAAATAAGGATCTTCAGCTCAAATGTAAAATCAGTACTTCTATATGGCTCAGAATCGTGGTGAACAACAAGGACAAACGTCAAAGAATTGCAAACTTTTATTAATAAAAGATCATTGGCCGGAAGCGGTCTGACAAGGGCTACGTCTAGACTACAAGACTCTTTCAAAAGAGGCTTTTTCGAAAGATACTTTCAAAAAAGCCTCTTTTGAAAAAGAGCGTCTAGAATACAACCAGTCCTTTCGAAAAAGCAAGCCGCTTTTTCAAAAAGAGAGCACCCAGGCAGTCTGGCTACTCTCTTTCAAAAAAGGACAGTTTTCATTACATAGTACCTTTTTTCGAATGAGCACTTTCAAAAAAAGGCATTATTTCTTGTAAATCAAGGTTTTCCGCGGTCGAAAAAACTGCCGTGTTCTTTCGATTTACTTTCAAAAGAACATGGCAGCAGTCTAGACACAGGAGAGGTTTTTTCGAAAAAAGGCCACTTTAAAAAAAACCAACCCTGTAGTCTAGACACATCCAAGGTTACAAACATTAGCTTATGGGAAAGAGCAGGGCAATGCCCAGGAGAGCAAGAGATATTGAGAAGAAAATGGCGATGGATTAGCCAGACACTGAGGAAGCCACCAACTAGCATTACCAGACAATCCCTATCCTGAAACCCATAGAGAAAAAGGGGAAGAGGAAGGCCAAGGAATAGTTGGAGAAGAGACCTGGATGTGAATGTGAGGAAAACAGACAAAAGCTGGAGAGAATTAGAAAAGTTGGTACAAGACAGATAGGCTTGGAAAGAAATTGTTGATGGCCTATGCTCCCATAGGAGCTAAGAGCAAAGAAGAAGAATTAGCTAAAGTCTCCCAAAAGTTTGAAGAGAAGTCTGTGTGGGATAGGACTCCAAATATAAGTAAATTGAAATGGCCTCCTAAAGACACATCTCATTTTTCAGCAAGCTGGGAGGGTTTCAGTGTTGCATCTCCCTGTTTGGTCTAGTGACTGGATTCTGAAAGGGGGACATTTTGCTTTAATTGGCAACTAATGACTAAATTCTAAAATAAAATGAAGACTCTTAATAAATAGCACTTCGGCTCTGGAAAATGGAGAAAACACTGCTTCCCTACATAACAACCACATTGTAAAGTCAGTGTCTCTCTTTTTCCTTTTGGAGCTGTTCCACTTTAGATAAATATTATATACAGTGAGTCAGCTAAAGAGAAAGAAACTGACTTCATTGGCTGGTGACAGGCCACTCATCTGGATGTGGGAGACCAAGAATCAAGTCCCTGCTCAGAAGCAGGTAGATCAAGAACTTGAATCTGGGTCTCCCATATTTGAGTGAGTACAATGGTCACTGGCTATTTTAAGAGGATCTTTGTCTCTCTCTCTCTGGCAAGAAATTCCAGCACCTGAAAATCCTTCCAATTATTCAAAATGAGCACGTTTACTATTTTTTTTGAAAAGTTTCTGTTTTGACAAATGAACATTTTGCTTCAGAAAAAAAAAATTCTGTCAAAAAATTCCCGACTGGTGCAAAGAGGGTCTTAAATCGGAGGCAGATTATATTTGTACTCACTTCAGAGGTGCAAAAGTAGTGTAAAGTGGTCTTGATCTATATCACTGCTACTCAACTTTGTAAGCCCCGGGGCCCACAATGATATTCACAGCAAATGCCGAGGGCCGCAACTTAAGTGTGGCTACATATACCTACGAATATATATGCAAATATATTCAAATAGCTTCTTTCACACTGACGGGCATGAATACAAAGCACTTCCCACAATGCCCCGGTGCTCCCAGCAACTCCTCCTTGGGGGTTCGAAATGCTGACATCCTCTACTCATCTGTTCCAGCCAGCCCGTCCATTTGTGCTTTTCAATGCTCACCCCGCTTGGGAGACACCTTTCCGTTGTGGAACATGTTCCCAGTGGAGCATGTCCCATGTTCCAATGTACTGAGCCCCTCTGTAAACACAAACCACATCATGAGCTGCAAACAAATGGGCTGAAGGCCGCATGCAGCCCACAGGGTGCATGTTGAGTAGCCCTGATCTATATGAATATCTGGCCCCTTAATGTTTGTAAAGCACTCTGAGAAGCCCAGATGAAAAGTGCTATAGAAGTACTATTTTTTTAAAGAAAAACATTTCTCTGTAAAGTAAAAATTGGTGCAGCTTTAGATGACTTCTGTGATTTTTGCACTTCTATACTTAGATCTATTTATAGTAAATTTTATCTCCCCATAAATTCTGTTAAATTCCAGGTGAGAAGGCACAATATTGGAAGCAATCAGAATGGTCTTACATTCTATGTAAGACAGGGAAAATAATTATATACAGTATCTTAACAAGAAAGTTCAGAGTTTAGGGAATTGCTTTCATGTTCAAATTTGAAATCTGCATGTGAATACGAACAGTTGCATTTAAAAAGGCTTGTTTTCATGAATGCATTTGGCTTTCTCTTGATTATTTTCTGAGGTCATTAGAAAGATTCCAGTGATATATTAATATTACCTGGACCAGGACAACAAACAATGTTTTGTCACATATAATTAAGACATTTAGAAAAATAATGGCAAACTGTACCAGGGAATGGCAAGATATCAAAGAAATAGTTACACTAAATATTTAGAAATAAGAATGGCAAAGTACTCCCTTGTTCTCATATAATCCTAGTGAAGCGTGTGTTCCGTATAATGATACCAGTCAGATATATATCAGATTTCTCCTGCTAGATCTGGGGTGAGGAACCTCCAGCCTGTGGTCTGCATCCAGTCCAGTCTTTAATTTCATCTGTCCAGCTACAAATTCTGTACTGCAGGCCAGAAGACCCACAAAATTAAGCGCAGGGAAATCAGAATTCAGAAAATCTCCTATTTACCAGAGATTACAGGTGACTTCAAGACTTCTTGAAACACAGAATACATGTTAATGAGTAGTTTTATGAGATAATTTTCAAGGTTGTCTAAATCTGGGGAACATTTACCTACCTATATCTACTTGTCTGGTAATGCTAGTTGGTGGCTTCCTCAGTGTATGGCTAATCCATCGCCATCTTCTTCTCAATATCTCTTGCTCTACCTGTACTTCATGGCTGTTCATATACATAGCCATGCACACAGGCATGCTTTCATTTTTACACCCTAAAACTAAAAAGAGTGGTCATCTCCCAGTTAAAAATAACAAAAGACAAAATAATAGAAAAATAAGATTGTGACCAATATTGCAACCACATGCAATGTGTTTGGGGACCCTTGGGCGTTACATTTACGTATCACTCTGAACCAGGGATTGACTCTCTGGGAGTCCAGCTCCACCAGGAACCAAAAACCATGGTGCTTGATTAAGGTGAATCACTTGGGTTTCAAACACTTCCAGACAGATACCACCCACCTTTGGGAGAGGTTTGCAAATGCTTTCAAACTGAGAGACCAACAGCAAAGAAAGGCATGGTTTAAACTGATTCGGGCCTTCTTTCCAATACACCAATAAGCAAGAGCTTCTGTCCAAAGGGGGACAACAATCCCTTTGGAAGGTCTTTGATATACTAGCGCCTCCATCAGACATTTGTAAGCTTTTAGCATGGAACTTCATTATTTTCTGTTTTCTCTGTAATGCTTTTACCTTAAGCATAAACATGCTTGCTTAGAAAGAGGTGTCTGGCAACTGGTAACTGCTGACAATACGTTTTTCATAGTCCTTGAAGAGAAAGTAAAACGCAGACCACTGGCCTTTATGTAAACTCTCTTGTTAGAGACATCAGTCTACATCAGGGGGTTGTGCAGTTTTAAAATCCCCAGTCAGGAGAGACTGAGGTGCAGGGGTCACTCATCCACAGGATTGTCTGGTCTATGTCGGGGACTCTAGTCAGACCTTTGGGAGTGACTTTTTAGTGTGCCAAACCTCAAGTGACCACACAGTTTCACAGGAATAGTCCTGTGCATTTCAAGACTAGGCCTTCAGCGATCAGCGATCCCAGTCTTTCTCTGTGGCTTGTTGCAGCAAATCCAGTCAAGACAGACTCTTGTGGAGGACTAGTACTGTATCCCTTCAGAGCACAATGCTCTCTGAGAGTATTTGTAGCCAAAACAGGAAGCCTTTTCAAAAACAGAAAAGTATTTATTATTCATCTGGAATAAAAAAATCTAAAAGTCTTTAGAGAGAAGCAAATGTTAAGCCAGGGGTAGGCAATAATTTTTGATGGGGGAGGGGGGTCCAAAAATTGGGTAATTGGTCAAGGGCCGCATTCTCCTATGATACTAATGGAGGAGGTGCAGGGATTAAGGGGAGGTTGGATGCAGAAAGGAGCTGAGGGTTGTGGATTAGAGTCCCAAGAGAGGATGCTGGATCCAGGAGGAGGTGAAGAGTCAGGGAGGGGTATGTGACCAGGAGTAGGGATGCAGGAGGGCATGCAGAGGATTTGGGCTGTGACCTAGGGCAGGAGACAGTTGTGACCTGTGGCAAGGGATTGGGGCTCGGGAGGGGTTCAGGGTCTGGTAGGGCATTGTGACCTAGGGCAGGGGTTCAGAGGGTTTGGGTGAAGGAGGAGGTGGTGACCTGGGGCAGAGAGTTGGGGGTGCAAGCTCTGGCTGGGAGGCACTTACCCTAGTTGGCTCCCAGCCAGCAGCCCAGTGGGACCATGAGGCAGGTTCCTTACCTGCTGCATCCCCATATGCCTGCTCAAAGTGGCTGGCTGTGGGGAGATGTGCATCTCTGTGCCTCTTGGGGGGCGGTGTGCATTGCCCCCACCTCAGCACAATCTTGCAGATCTCATTGGCTGGAAAACAACCAATAGCAGTTGCCTAGCCTGTACTTGCAGCACAGGCAGAGTGTGGAGCCCCCTCCAAGGGATGTGGCATGTTTTGAGCACTTTGAGTGGGCATGTGGAGGCATGGCAGCGTGGGGAGTGGCGGACCGGATCCAACACACGAGTTGTATTTTGCCTACTCCTGGGTTAAACCGTAGTCCAATCAATCCAATGCAAAAATCCAGCTGACTCCATTTCTGTATCTGGCTCTTTGACTCTTTCAATCACATATTCCGCCCGCCCCCTCCCCCCCCTCACATCCCCCTTCTGTTCTGAAATTTGATTTGTCCTTTTCATATGTGTTCATTTTTTAATTGTATCCTTTGGTATATATGGTTGTGACTATTTTCTTCCACAATTTGATCTGAGGAAGTGGGTCTGGCCCACGAAAGCTCATCACCTACTAAACCATCTTGTTAGTCTTTAAAGTGCTACATTGTCCTGCATTTTGTTCCATTAGTGAAAGAGTCAAGTTTTCAAAAAGCTTCTCTTTCACCAAGGGAAGCTAGTTCAATAAAAGATTTTACCTCACTCACCTTGTCTCTTTAAATTATATTCATATCTGTGTTCATGCCTACATACCATTAGGCGAGGACTGACTTCAACAAATGACTAAAAGTAGTTTTATTGTGCAGGCCAATAAAACTTCCTCAATTGAAATGATTAAATGGGCTTTAACAATGGTGAAATGATTTTGTTAGCAGTGACATTTTTAAAATTTATATATTGCTCACTCATTACATAATTTCTGCATCTCAAGTTACAAAACTCTGTCATGTTGATCACTTACCTGATACTCATGGGTAGCTATCGCATACAAAAATGTCCTTAGCAAGACTATTTTAAAAATGGACTCTGTTATTCATGACTACCATGACTTCATTCTGGCTAATATGATTGCTTATTTTAAGGCTAAACTTTGAATTAGTTAGTGATGGAATAAACCAGCAAAACCAAAATGAGCATAGGCTAGTTTCACTATTTGTTATCCAGGGTCATATATCAATTGGCTTCACTTGAGTTGTTAGTTCTTTACATTATAGCTTTCTTAGAACAAAAGACATCAAACATTACGGTTAGCATTAGGTTAGGGATAAGTACACAGATCTGAGAGTGGTGGGGGTTTAAGCTAATTCAAACCGATACAGTAAGAGTGTGCCTAATGAAAACAGGTTAAGCAGACTTGGAGTTGTGAGATGATATTTGCATCATAACAGCACAGCATTTCATCTTTCCCCAGAATAACACGTTACAGCAATACCCTGGGGTGAAGGTGTCAGCAGAAGGCAGTTTCAATTGGAAAGTGGCAGGCTAAGGATGGCTTAGGAGTCCAATCATTGCAGTCTTGGGGAAAAAAGAGAGTGGAGCTAAGTTTCACAGAGGCTATTAGAACAGAAAGGGAACTCGAGAGATCATCCAGTCCAGTCCCTGCCCTCATGGGAGGACCAAGCACCATCTAGATCATCCCTGATAGATATCTATTCAACCTGCTTTTAAATATCTCCAGTGATGGAGATTCTCCAACCTCCCTAGGCAATTTATTCCAGTGTTTGACTACCCTGGCAGTTACAAAGTTTTTCCTAATGTCCAATCTAAACCTCCCTTGCTGCAATTTAAACCCATTGCTTCTTGTCCTATCATCAGAGGTCAAGGAGAACAATTTTTCTCCCTCCTCCTTGTAACATCCTTTTAGATACTTGAAAGCTGCTATCATGTCCCCTCTCAGTCTTCACTTTTCTAAACTAAACAAGCCTATTTCTTTCAATCTTCTCTCATAGCTCATGTTTTCTAGGCCTTTAATCATTTTTGTTGGTCTTCTCTGGACCTTCTCCAATTTTTCCACATCTTTCTTGAAATGTGCCCAGAACTGGACACAATACTCCAACTGAGGCCTAATCAGTGCAGAGTAGAGCGGAAGAATGACTTCTCGTGTCTTGCTCACAACACTCCTGTTAATGCATCCCAGAATCATGTTTGGGGGTTTTTTGCAACTGTTTCACACTACTGACATATGTTTAACTTGTCATCCAGTATGACCTCTAGATCCCTTTCTGCAGTGCTCCTTCCTAAACAATCACTTCCCATTTTGTATGTGTGGAGTACTTTGCATTTGTCCTTATTAAACTTCATTCTATGAAGTAAATAAGTATATGTAAATAAGCTGAACACCTTTAACTCCCTTTTACTCTGAGTGGGTGAAGGATGTTGAGAAGAAGAGCAACCTCCTCTCACACATCTCCTCCCTGCCCAAGAGTTGTGGATAGGACACGTCCATCTGAGGGTCCCCCGTTCTCTTGCTACCTGATACTCCATTTTGATTATGACATTTTGGAACTTGTTTTGGGAGCAGCACTGTCTTTTTAGCCTGCCTGCATCATAAGACTCAAGAAAGGCAACAGGAGGAACATGGTTCAAAAAAGGACAGAATGTGTTAGGTTTCTCTGAAGTGCTGTAGACTGCAACATTCTTACAGAACACATTTTGCAGTTGCTGCACAGATGCCAATGACTATAAATATCTGTGGAAGAATCTGCTCTTGCTGCAGTAACTGGCAATGAAGCTCCACAAAATTACAAGGGTTCTGTACACATTGTGCTTCTTAGCCCACCATTTGGAAGTTAGCTTTATTGTAGGACCAAGTGACCGAAACTTGTATGAGGAACAAGGGGGCCCCGCAAAATAAGCAATTTTTTACAAGTATATGTATCCCCATCTCCTCTTTTTTTAACCTTAGCTATTTTTGGTAAGAAGCCAAAATCTAAGGGTACGTCTAAACTACATGGCTCCGTCAACGGAGCCATGTAGATTTGTTGTTTTGGCAAAGGGAAATGAAGCAGCAATTTAAATAATCGCCACTTCATTTAAATTTACATGGCTGCCGCGCTGAGCCGACAAACAGCTGATCAGCTGTTTGTCCGCTCAGCACGCTAGTCTGGACGCTCCCCTGCCGACATCAAAGCCCTTTGTTTGCAGCCCCGGTAAACCTCATCCCATGAGGAATAACGGGGCTGCCAACAAAGGGCTTTGATGTCGGCAGGGGAGTGTCCAGACTAGCGCACTGAGTGTACAAACAGCTGATCAGCTGTTTGTCACCTCAGCACGGCAGCCATGTAAATTTAAATGAAGCGGCGATTATTTAAATCGCCGCTTCATTTCCCTTTGCCTATAACCCTAATCTAAATGGCTCCATCGACGGAGCCATGTAATTTAGACACAGCCTAAGTGTTTACATAAGAAGCAGAGATGGACACTTATACATGGCAACTCTCCCCCTTTGTTTCTTTATAGACACAATTTATTATCTTATAATTTTTTCAGTGATATTGTAAAAAGGCATGATTATTTAAGTATGATTCATAAAACTTAATGAGGCAAAAGCTTAATGAACACGGCTATTTTGCTTAACAAAAGGCTATTTTGCTTAACAAAATTTGCTTAAAATTGACACGTCAGGATGTCTAGTTCTCTATTACCAATGAACATTAGCAACAGCCATTTCAATCTCTCTCCTTACACAAATATTGACAAAAGTGATTTACTTTTATCTGGTATTCTGACTGATCCATTAAGTTTAACATTTGCATGAGGTGAGACAATGGCACAGTAACTAATCTATTGGTCTACATGCTCTGAATTTATGACAACCCACAGAAAGATCAAGTGTGCCAGCAAGAAGGAAACACTAATTTTTCAGAGACTAATCCTGCAACTGTATGTGTGTATGTACGTACACACACACACACACACACACACACACACACACACACACACACACACACACTATTTCCTCAGATTATGTTGCCTCGTTTAAATGCATGCATTTCAGTCAAAACATGAGGCAGACTTTTATGTATGTAAACAAAATATTTACCCCAAGAATGATTTGGCCAAGTATGTCTTTTTGTTTTGTTTTGTTCTTTAAATAGAAATGGGCCTGAACCAGTACTTAACAGATCCAAATATTCCAAAACTTTGGGGATGTTTAGATTTTAATTTTGTGGGTTCAGGCCATTATCTAGGTTTTTAGCAATTTGCAAAACCAAAGTGATAGTTTTCTGCAAGTTCTATCATATTTTATGAGCCTATGATAGCAGGAGCAGAAAATAGGATTCTTCACTGAAATTCAAGAATGTTCTTACAGTATAAAAACATAAAAAATAAAGTGGTAGAAAAAGTATTTTTTTGTGGGAAATATTTTAAAAAGCTGTTTACAAAAAATCCTGTGAAAATGCTTTTGCTTTTTCTGTGAAAACCAAAACAGAAATCCAGTAAAAAAAAAATCAGTTTTGGAAAAACATGTTTGAAAAATGCCAATGTTAAGAAAAGATTTTTGGGTTCTGAAAATTGAACAAAAACTGTTTTTCAGCCTAAAATGCATAACTTGATTTTCATTCAACATGGGATTTTCTCTTCCAGTGTTTTTATGTAAAAAAAAAAAAAAAACCCTCCAGAAAATGTTGACAAAAATGAAAACTTTCCTAGCAATTTTTTATTTTCATTGAAAGACATTATAGGGGAAAAAAATAAACTAGCTTTACTTAAAAATATATCACTCAATCAGCACTGAAACTCTCTAAGTCCACAGACGTAAGGCAAACAACTTTTTAAGCAATTGAGTAAAATATTAATTTTGCCAATGATGACCCTCCTTATGAGGCATACCGGAGCGGTCAACAAAGGCTTCCCTTGTTGACTGCTCCGCATCTACACTGCCATGCTGTGCCAGATCAGCGGATTGTCGGCACAGTGCGGCAGCCATTTTTATTTTAATGAAGCGGGGATTATTTAAATCCCCGCTTCTTTGACTATACCGCATAAACTCTTTTACATGGCTCGGTCAACAAAGCCATGTAGTCTAGATGTAGCCCAATATAGAAACAATGCTGGTCAATGTTATTGGTCTCAGAAAACTATTCAGGCCCTTTGACAAGGGTTATCTTTATTACAGTAATGTTTCAAGGACCTGCCTGTGATTGGGACCCCATTGTGGCAGGCAAAATACAAACAGTGAGAGTGCTGAAGACCTTATAACCTAATCAGACCAAACAGATGGGAATGGAGAAAAGTGAAGTTACTTGTTACACACAGGACAGTTGCCTCTGACCTGAGTCTTATTCCAGTGCCCATGTTGCCTTTCTCTGTCAGATTGTTCTATTAAAGATGGCAGAACCTCTCAAACAATTTATGGGATGATGTGTGTTAAAAATGTGTTTGGTTCTAGGGATTTTTTTCTCCAGCAGTTTAAACATGTTTTCCCACCAAAGAATATTCATTTAAATAAAATATTTTCTACCTAAAAAGAAACACATACTATACAGCAGGGAGAGAAGAAAAACAGAATGCCAAAATATATGTTGGCAGAAATAATGCACTAAGCATGCCCTAAATATGTTGGATTTATCTTTTTCAGTAGAATTTTTCTTTGGTCCTTTTTGTCCCTCACAGTTTCTATTTTATTGTACTCTGCCCACACTCTGTTCCATTTTCCACATGATTTTTTCCATTAGATTTTTCTCGTAGCCTTTTTATGCAGGACTCAACTGCAAGAATGCTTTAGGCTGCATCTAAAATTCAAATACCTAATGTTCCCTTTCAAATTAATAAGGTAAAATCTGACCTCCACTGAAGACAAAGGCAACACTTCCACTGGGACGAGGATTTCACCCATAATGTTCAAGTGAGTTTGAAACTAGGCAAAATGAGCTCACCCATTCCTAAGAATAACAACAAACTGTAAAAAAAAAAAAAAAAAAAAAAGAGAGAAGGAAAAGGGATAGCCATACACACGCATACATATATACATATAAGTAGCTATGCCTTCCAGTTTGTTTTACTTCGAAAGGATATTCTATACAATAGATACCAAATTTATGATCCTTTTGTGGATGCCTGTGGAGTTTCCAAAAAAGAGAACTATTACGACTTTCTAATAATTAAATAAAAGACTTCAAGAAGAGCAAAGAGTAAAAAATGAGTTACTAAAGGTATGCAGAGCTAAAATTGTATACTAATTCCATTTCAGTGAGCACACAGAGCTTTAACAGAGAAAAAATTATGGTCCGCTATATTTCATCTATTCAAGAAATATATCTTAATTCCTCCTTGACATACAGGACATGTTTCCTCCTTCCTGAAAAGGTAATTAAATTCCCTTCCTGTCCCATAACCACGAGCCAGCTATCTTTCTTTCTCTCTCTCTCTCTCTCTCTCTCTCTCTCTCTCTCTCTCTCTCTCACACACACACACACACACACACACACACATAAACTCACAATTATACTCACCTCTCTCCATGCTCCCGAAAACCACCCGTTCACCCACTCCCCCTTTCTCTTTCTCCTGCCACTTGCTACAGGTCACATTTAATAGCGTACAGATAGAGGTCAGTCTGGTACACATTTGCTTAATGGAAGCAGGATCAGACCATAGTGCACATGTAAGCCTTCTGTTACACACTGATGTTTTCCCAGCTGTCAGCAACCTGTATTTTCTCAGATACTAAGTATAACTTTTCCTCTCTGATTCACGCACAGGCTCCATGTAGAATCTCTGTGTGTATGGGTATGTCTACACTAGCTCGTTAATTCGAGCTAGGTAGGCAAATGAGGTGACTGGAGTTGCAAATGAAGCCCAGGATTTAAATATCCTGGGCTTTATTTGCATGTTCCTGACCGGTCACCATTTTGAAATTTCACTAGCCCGAACTCACTGCGGCGTGGCTACACACAGCAGTGAAACGTTAATTCGAACTAAGTTTTTAGTTCGAATTAACTGTTACTCCTCATTCATTTGATCATTCCACGAGGAGTAACAGTTAATTTGAACTAAGGACTTACTTTGAATTAACGTTTCACTGCCGCGTGTAGTCGCGCGGCAGTGAGTTCGGGCTACTGAAATTTCAAAATGACAACCAGATGGAACATGCAAATAAAGCCAGGATATTTAAATCCTGGGTTTCATTTGCAACTCCGGTCGCCTCATTTGCCTACCTAGCTCGAATTAACAAGCTAGTGTAGACATACCCTATGAGACTCCCATTGTTGTCAATAGGGGTGCTATCTAAATAGGGAGATCACAATAACTTTGAAAAGATGTGCCATGTGTTCAAAGAGAAGAATTTAACCTTTACCCTTTTGGTTCTGCCAGACATTTGTTCTTGGACCTTTTTTTTGGTCTGACAACAAAACAAAATATTTGTGTGTCTGAAAATATCAGAGGAATGCAAAATAATTACTTGTGACAGACAGAGAGAATGAGAGAAACAATTGATGGCTTGTGTAAGATCTGGCCTTTCCCTTCTGTTGTTATTGTACCAGAAGTACATACTGCTCTGGTTCATTCAACAGAGAAGGTCTAGTTCAACGTCAAGTTGTTGAGCTAGACACAGGAATCGCTTGGTGAAATCTATGGCGTGCGTTACGAAGGAGGTAAGACTAAATTATCATAATTACTCTCCCTGTCTTTAAAATCTGGAAGCTGAACTATAATTTAAACTTGTAGTAAGCTTCATAGAAATTGGAGGGAGAAGCATAGAATCCAGGGAGGAAGAGTCTGATGGCAGTTATCAGGATATTAGTCTGGGTGCACATAACTGGCAATACTAAGCTGTAGCTGGATCTTAAATAGTTACTTTGATGAAGAGCCATTTTAGTTTAATATATGAGAGTCCTGTCATGTTATGATCCAGCACTGGCACAGTACTGTGAACTTGATCCCATTTGGAACAGTGCGAATAATCCTGTTGACTTGAATGGAACTCAGGGATTTCCAGCTGTAAACACTATTCCTAGAACTGTTTGCAAGATCAAGATAATTTTGCTACAGCTCTACTATTACTATAGGGCCTATTCCTCACGCTCTATGATACGGGAAGAGGGGGCAAAGAAGGCAACTGCCCTAGGGTCCGATGATTCAAAAGGACCCGGGGATCCCCTAATGTTTCCAATAAACTGTGCACTTGTGTGTCTGCTCTGGAGAAATTCAGAAGCCACCCAGCTGATTAGCAAAGTGCCCACAGCTAGGTTTTGCCTTTCTATTGGTGGTGCACATTTGCACATACCTTGGGGTACATACAAAAATGTATTCCGCACACAGATGGAAAATATCCATATATGGATGGAAAAAATTAGAGGGAACATTGTCTTCCAGCTGCCACCACCAGGTGGCCAAATCCCTGGGTTGTTTAAATCACCACTGGAGCCCTGGGTGGCACGATTCAGACAGTGCTGAAGGGTTGGCAGGGAAGAAGCTAGCTCCCCAGTTCACCCCTTCTGCCCAAGGCCCCGCCCCTTCCGGAAGTACAGAGCCAGCTCACCCGTTGGCTCATGGGCACAGCAATTCTGGCATCTTCCCTACTAGATATTGGTGCTTACTATAGTTGTGCCATTCAGGACAATGAGACCATAGCCAAAGATAACACTACACAAGGCAGTGACACTGTAGTAGAATGATACCTACATAAATTGCATCTTGGATACCATTCTAAAGCAGGAGTGGGCAATAATTTTTGATGGGGGCTACCCCAAGATTCTGGTAAATGGTCAAGGGCTATACTTTTCTATGCAGATGGAGTGGTGCAGAAGGGAACTCAAGGTCAGGGATTGGGGTATAGGAGAGCGTGTGGGTTCTGAGAGGGAATTTGGATGGAGGCTGTTCTCAGTGCATGAAGCTTCCCCCTCTTCCCAGCACAGAGAGGCAGACGGAACAGCCAGCTGCTCTGAGTCCTGGGGCAGCTCCCTGCCTGTGGGTGTCGTGGGGTGGACCACAGGCTGATAGAAAGACGTGGCAGGCCGGATCCGGCCCCAGGGCTGTATCTTGCCTACCCCTGTTCTAAAGTATCAGATTGGCAATGACATTGGGAGTTTTTCTCCTTCCTCTCAGTGTGCAGTTCACTTGCCAGGATTCTTTGGGTATTTCTCTCTTAATCATTTCCCTGGCATTGTGGGGGGTGAGGTGGTGTTGGGCACCAATATACTTTTGTTCCTATTATTCCCTGCCAGTGGCACATAATAGTCTAGCCTCCTGTGGTCTGTAATACGCTGGTCTCATCTTGGTTGCTGGGTTTAATGTGAGAGTGCTGGTTCACCTCGGTGGCTTGTAATGTACAGGAGGTCCTATGGTCCCGTCTGGTTTTAAACTCTATGATTGTATATGACTATGGTTATTTATTATGTGAGTTTGAGGGAAACCAGGATGATTTTAAAAAACTGTGGACAAAATTCCAACTAGACAATTCGACAAAGCGGTTAGATAGCAACTGAACAGCAATAATATATTGTACTAAACACCTGCATAATTATAATTGGAAAATTAAAGGAAGGCAGCTATGCTCAGCTGGAGTGGGAGGAGAGACCAGGGATGAAAACCAAATTAAAGTCACTAATCAATCTATCTAGAATTTACATTAATTATATACTAATCCTACTGTGAAGTAAAAAAAATAAGAGGAAAGAAAGAAAATATAAAAATCCATCAGTGTAACGGATAATAAAAAAGGCTAAAAAATCAATCCCTTTTCCACAAAAGCTAACTGTTCTGATTCATTTCAAACACAAATTCATTACAAATCTAATATAAGTGCTATCATTAAGTGTTTCATCTTACTCAAGAATTCCCTGTCTCTCTCCTTCTCCCCTTGCTCCATTTTGAAAACACTATTTAGAACTAGAAGATTTACCCAGCATTGCTCAGGTCCTTAACTCAATTAGTTTTTTGTGGGGGATTTTTTTGGACAATAAAATTAAAATTTACATGCTTCATTTAAATCATGGTTCTGGGGTGGACCTAGAGTGAGAGGTTCAGGATGCAGTATGCCCCGGGAGAGGACTACCCCAGTCCTCTCTCACCACAGCATCTTGGGGCCAGGTGAGAAGTGCTTCTCTATGACCGCTGCAGCTCCAGTGGGCACAGCTGAGGGAGGAGTGCATGACACCTAGCTGGAATAGGTCCAGGTTTGTCTGCCCCCTGCATTCTCTAGACAGAGTGAGTAATACAGAAAACTGCACTTTTCTCTTGCTCCCTGAGGAAGGGGAACAGACAGCAATGACCCTGTGCAAAGGTTGGGGGGAGATCTTCAGCCAACCCTGCTCTTCCTAAAGGGTTTCTGATGGGGAAGACCCAGGGCTGGGACAGTCTCAGATATCAGGAAGGCGAGGTGCACATCCCTAGCTAGCCCCTTTCACCTTCCTGGTGATTCTGTCTCTTTTCTATTTGGTTTTATGAAAACAATCCCATTCCAGGTATATCCCATTTTCCTGGCACAACCAAACCCATTGGCATCAAGACTACTTTTTTCTTTCAAAAGAAGATATGCAAATTTGGCGGGAAAGAGTTTTTTTCGAAAAAGCAAGCAGTTTAGACACTTCTTTCAAAAAAAAACCTTTTTCAAAAGAACCTTCTTCCTCAAAAATTGAGGTTTACAGGTTCTTTTGAAAAAAGAGGTTTTTTTCAAAAGACCCACACCTAAACTGCTTGCTTTTTCGAAAAAAACTCTTTCAAAAAAGTGATCGGAAGAAGATATGCAAATTTCTGCCGAATTTGCATATCTTCTTTCAAAAAAAATGTAATCTAGACGCACCCTTAGGTAGCTCTTACTTTTTAGAAGGAGTTCTTGAACAAACAAATACACGGACAGAAAGACAGTCGGTCAGACAGACAAACTGTTTTAAATACATAGTAAATATAAAGACCAAGAGGGGTACGTCTACACTACAGCGCTAATTCGAACTAACTTAGTTCGAATTAGTTAATTCGAACTAAGCTAATTCAAACTAACGCATCTAGAACTAAAAACTAGTTCAAATTAGCGTTTTGCTAATTCAAACTAGTGCATCCACACTGACTGGACGCAGGGGGGCATTTAAGGGCGGCTGAAACCGGTTCTGGCAGGGCATCAGGTCAGTAGTTGCTTTGTGTGGCTGCTGTCTGAGGCTATCTGAGGCTCGTGCTTAAAGGAACCGCCCCCCCCCCCCCCGCCCCGGACAGCTGGTTCTCAGCTTTTCCTGCTTCCTTGCCAACCTCGCCGAGGGACAGCAAAGCCTTGGTCTCTGTGCCCGTCTGTGTCAGTGCTTCCCTTCGGGGCCGCCGCCGCAGGTGGCAACATGGAGCCACAGCTCGCCCTGCACCTTCTGGTGCACTTTCTGGACTTGCTGCTACAAGCCTGCCACCAATGGCTCGAGGCTGCCTGGCATCTCCTGGTGCACGTCAGCCCCCTGCCTCTCCGCCTGGCCACCCTGGGGGCCATGGAGGAGCCGCGGCGGCGTCCCGGCACCGGCGTGCCCCGCCGCGTCTGGTGTCTGGACACCAGCACCGACTGGTGGGACCGCATCGTCCTGGAGCGCTGGGAGGACCGACAGTGGACCCAGAACTTCAGGTTGAGGAGGGACACCTTCCTGGAGCTCTGCGAGTGGCTCGCCCCTGCCCTGCGCAGAAGGGACCCTCGCATGAGGCCCGCCATCCCCCTCCAGAAGCGGGTGGCCATCGCCTTCTGGAAGCTCTCCACGCCGGACAGCTACCGATCCGTCGGGAACCAGTTCGGCGTGGGGAGATCCACTGTCGGAGCGGTGCTCATGCAGGTATGGCAATCGCCGGCCACTGCGCCGGGAGGGGAAGAGGGGCTGCGAGGAGGGGATGGGCCGCCCCAGGGACAAAGGGGGGGCGGGAAGAGGCGAACGCGCCCCGCACCGGAGGGGTCGGTCTGTCCCGGCCATACTACATGCCGCCAGGGGGGTTGCTTCCGGGAGTGGGGCGCAGGGCACTGCCAGGGCACGAACGCTCCTAGCCACCCGGGCGCCCCACTGATTGGCGCTTTGCTGTGTCTCTCTCCGCAGGTGGTCAAGGCCATCAACTGGGTGCTGCTCCGCAAGGTGGTCCGCCTCGCCGACCCGGACGCTGTCATCGACGGGACGCACATCCCCATCCGTGCCCCGGAACACCAGGCTTCCCAGTACATCAACCGCAAGGGGTACTTCTCTGTGATCCTGCAGGCCGTGTGTGACCACTGGGGCCAGTTCACGGACATTAATGTGGGCTGGTCCGGCAAAGCACACGACGCCCAGGTGTACCGCAACTCCTCCGTGTGCCAGCAGCTGCAGGACGGGACCTTCTTCCCCGACCGCCACATCAGGGTCGGGGACGTGGACATCCCCGTGTGCCTGGTGGGGGATGCCGCCTACCCACTGCAGCCGTGGCTGATGAAGCCGTACACGGGGCACCTCAATCCCTCCCACCAGGCCTTCAATGCCAGGCTGACCAGGGCCCGCATCGTGGTGGAGGGGGCCTTCGGGCAACTGAAAGCCCGCTTTCGATGCCTCCTCACCCATCTGGACCTGGCCGAGCACAACATCCCTCCCGTGGTGGCAGCATGTTGTGTGCTCCACAATTTGTGTGAGCGAAAGGGGGAGGCTTTCCTGCCAGCCTGGATGGCTGAGGCTGACCGCATGGTTGGACACTACGGTCAGCCCCGCACCGCCGCCATCCGGGAAGCCCAGCGGGGGGCCGTCCGGATCCAGGAAGCCCTGCGGGAGAGCTTCCAGGTGGAGGAGGAGGACTGACCTCTCCCTTGCATGCCCCACTGGGGCCTTCTTCCACCCTACCCCCCTTCCCCTTTCCCCTCCCTACCTACTGTAAAATAAAGACACCTGTTTTTCAAACAAAAACGTGTGTTTATTTCACATAACTGGGGTGGGGGAAGGAAGGAATGAGGGTGGGAGAGGGGAGGGGGAAGCCTGGGACGAGGGAGCTGTAAGGGGTGGGAAGGGAGGGAGGAAAAGGAAAGCTCAGGGGTGGGAGTCCGGCTCCCTCTCCTGTCTCGCCACACTGCGGGTCCGGGGGTGTCGGTGTGCAATGGTTGTGGAGGGGGGGCAGAAGGGACGGGGGGTGTGGAGGAAGCAGAAGCGGGAGCAGGAGGGGGAGCAGGGGGAGTAGGGGGAGCAGCAGGGGGAGCAGGAGGAGCAGGGGGAGCAGGAGCAGGAGGAATTGGGAAGCGGTCGAGCAGGCTCTGGAGGTGGCCTCGCAGGGCACGGCCCTGATCCTCCAGGGCCTCCAAACTCCTCCAGTGCAGCCTCAGGTCCTCCTGGACCCAGTGATCCTGGGTGCGGAGCTGGTGATCCATGAACCGGAGGTGCCGCCTCTGTTAGTCCTCCTTGTTCCTGGCTCTCCTGCTTGCCCGGGCATGGGCAGCTGCAGCAGGCGGGGTGGTGTGAAACCCAGCTCCCCTCTGCAAGGCCAGGGCCCCTGCAGGATCCCCAGCTGTGGCTCCGTGGTGGGCAAGGCCCAGGCGCATGGTCCCAGCCCCCCGTACACATAAGGAGAGCACGATGGTACTCGCAGGTGGACGCCTCCCCGGCCTTGGACAACACAGGCGAGCGGCTCTGTGGGGTGCCTCGGGGGTCCCAGGTCCTGGGCAGGCTGCGGGCAGGCTCCTGGCTCTCAGAGCCCTCCTCCTCCTCCTCCGTCTCCTGGAGCGGTCCTTCTGCCCCGGGGTCTATCATGTCCCGGGGGGCAGGGATGGCATGAGCCCCCAGGAGGCGGTCCAGGGCGTGGAAGTGGGGGCAGGCCTCCAGGTCGGCCCCTGGCAGGCAGGCCCGGGAGTAGGACTGCCACAGGTCTTTGACCTTGCAGCGCACCTGCTCCCGGCTGTGCTGGTGGCCCCTGGCGGCCAGGCTGGCAGCCATGCGGCCGTAGACTGCCGCGTTCCTGTGGCTAGTGCGGAGATCATGGACATTGGAGGCTTCCCCCCAAACCTCGATGAGGTCCACGATCTCCGCACTTGACCAAGTGGGTGCCCTCCTCTTGCGTCCCCGGGCAGGCTCCTGGGAGCCGCCAGGCTGGTTCTGGGGAGCAGTGGAGGGCTGGGTGTCCTCGTGTGGCTGGCTCATGTTGTGGCAGGTGCAGGGTCTGCTGGCTGGGTGCTGGCAGCCTTGCAACTGGCACAAACTGTGTAGCCACCCGTGGCCCTTTATGGGCTCCGGGGCCGGGAGGGGGGCAATAGAGTTTCCCTGGTGTTGGCCAGAATGGCCACCAGGAAAACCTGGGAAGGATTAGCCTCCCACTAGTCCGAATTAAGGGTCTACACAGCCCTTAATTCGAACTAGCTAGTTTGAACTAGGCTTAATCCTCGTAAAATGAGGTTTACCTAGTTCAAACTAAGCGCTCCGTTAGTTTGAATTAAGTTCGAACTAACGGAGTGCTAGTGTAGCGCCTATGGGTAAGTCTACACTACCCCGCTAGTTCGAACTAGCGGGGTAATGTAGGCATACCGCACTTGCAAATGAAACACGGGATTTGAATTTCCCGGGCTTCATTTGCATAAGCGGGGAGCCGCCATATTTAAAACCCCGCTGTTTCGAACCCCGTGGAACGAGGTGTACCGGTAGTTCGGAATAGGAATCCTAGTCCGAACTACCTAGTTCGAGCCCCGTGTAGCCGCGCTGCACGGGGTTCGAACCAGCGGGGTTTTAAAAATGGCGGCTCCCCGCTTATGCAAATGAAGCCCGGGAAATTCAAATCCCGGACTTCATTTGCAAGTGCGGTATGCCTACATTACCCTCCTAGTTCGAACTAGGAGGGTAGTGTAGACATACCCTATGAAAGTTAGTTCGAACTAACGTCTGTTAGTTCGAACTAACTTTGTGGTGTAGACATACCCGAGGAGAAAAGAGAACACACACCCTGCAGGGATTTAGAAAAACAATCTTATCCTAAACAGGCAGGAAAGATTTGGAGCAAAATCCTGGCTCCACTGAAGTCAATAGCAAAACTCCCATTGACTGCAAGAAGGCCAGAATTTCATCCTTGAAGCCTAAAGCTGTATTATTTCCTTGTTAAGATAAAAATGAGCGGATACAGGTACCAGATGCTGTATTTCTAGCCTAACTTATTAACAAATATATCAGAGTAACAGGGATGCTAGATGGAGAAATCAAAATGCATCTTATAATTTATAGAAGTACCAGGACACTCCTAGAATTCTCGCAAACAGGTCTATTCAGACAGTTTCCCTGTATCTGCTGCCTCTTCAAGATAGTGCTTTCAGTAGCCATGTGTGTTTCCCTCTTAACTGTCTCCAAACATCCAATCCTATTCTAAGACCATGTGCTCAAGCTGTCATTCTAACTCATTACCCTTAAAGCCAAGAAGAATGTGAGATTCAAGCTCCCTAGGCAAGGGATTAATGGATCAGATATATTCTTGGCATAACTCCAGTATAATCAATGGCATTACTCCAGGGATGAATTTAGCTCATTGTTTCTGCTGGGGCTGTACAAGTGGATTGTCCAACTGATCTACAGCACAAAGGAAACCCCTTTGAATGCAGTGAACCTACCTTTTAAACACAATGGGGCCTAGTTCATATGATCAAACACAGCCCCATTCACATCTCTCTCTCTCTCTCTCTCTCTCTCTCTCTCTCTCTCTCAAACCATTGTAACTCACCAGGAACACCAGGACCAGCTTCCATCCATCAGAAAAGTTCCATGGGATATTTAATGTTCATAAAAAGCATACAAAACTTCAGTTGTTAAGAATTCAATGTATAGTGCCTGGTATCTCTTTATCTACTTGAGAAGGATGAAGAGATGCGTTTTCCTCTATTTCCTGTCTGTTTCTCATACTCAGATGTGAGGAAGAATAGCTCATATGTTCATAGAGATGTTATGCTTTACGTGGGTTTTCTCTCAATAGTCTTCAAAGTAGATTTTTCTACCAAGATGAAGATTGCAGAAGACTGTAAACTGTTTGATTTATAGCCCAGTTCCAAAACAGAATGATTACTGTAAATATTTCTGGAATTAAATTGTGATTGATGAAAGCTTGGACTTATTTTGTGGATAAATGAAAATTGAGTGTTGGTAGGTTGTTGATAGCCCCCCCCCCCCCTCCTCCCCGCACACACACCAAATAACAATTTTATATTGAACTTTCCATCTGGTGAGATAACTTCTTCAGACATTTCATCAAGACAAGACTATGCCAGTTTTCTCAAAAAAGGTCTCATGTATCCAGATTTTTGATATTTTGAGAGAGTATTCTCTGCAGTATGCAATTTTTTGAAATTGCTGATTTGAGTAGGACTTTTCCAAGTGGACACTAGCTGTGGATGACTTAATTCAAGCATGACTGAACCAAGTTGCATGGTTCCCAGCCTTACACTTAATTTGTCCAAAGCCTTTGAAGAGAGGTGCTATTAGGCTCAGTAAGTCAAATTCGTAAACTAGGAAGAAACAAGGAAAGGGAAGCTTTGTCTTCCATGTCAAAAAACCTTGATTGACATTTAAGAATCTTCGCGACTGTCAGCTTTGGCAAAGGAAAAATGTGGCATTAACAAACCACTCAAGCTTTTGATCTTCCATTCATCTGAAGGAGCTCTACTAGCAAGCCAAGAAGCAGACATCACCATCTAGCTTTTTGTCTGCACTTCCAGCTCCTATACTTTGAGTCTACAACACAGGGAGAGCTGAAAAGTTTCTCTCATCTGTTGTCACAGGTTCTGGGTAACTGTACCTGCATCCCCCCCTTCATGGTTTCTCAATGGGACCTTGTTAAGGTTTCAGGCTTTCTGCTGTCACATCTCTTGGGAAAAGGCCTGCATCTCATTACCTTCTTGCCCTCTGTACTCAGTTACCCTCTGTACTTAGCATTACTTCCCAGTAGGCGCTAATGAGTTAATGCAGATCTTGGAGCAGAGGACATAAGGTGTGTATCTCCCAGCTGTCAGGGATGGAATGAATAAGTCATTATAAAAATTGGTTGAAGCTGCTTCATAGCAACAGAGAATCTCTAAAGAACATAAGCTCCCCCCCACCAGTGACTGAACAATCACACATAACATCAGGAAACTGTGGCAGCTAGAACTTGTGAACTAAGCTACAGAACAAAGGAGAAAGGTGCAAAGTGGCTGGAATTATTGCTGTCCTTTGGAGTGAGACAAGGCTTTTGCCTGTGATTGTCTTGTTAGTCTTTAAAGTGCTACATAGTCCTGTATTTTGTTTCAGCTACCCTAGACTAACATGGCTACGTTTCTATCACTAATGGAAGTTAGTCTAATAAAAGTTATTACCTTCCCAACATTGTCTAATATCAGAGGACCAACATAGCCATAACTCTGTAAATATAAATATAATTTGTCATTTAATTTAATATTCTTGGATTATTTTAGTAGGTCAGCCTTCCTCTTAACCATCTCATGGAAGAAATACAGATGTTTTCTTTTAGATTTTTACTTCACACTATATGAACCTTATGCTATAACCCAACATGTCTTCAGGAGGAAAGAAGCTGATAACATAGCACATGGAAACAAGTGAGGCTGTGCTCCAAAGTTCAGAATCAAAGTTAGAGGAGTTCCAGTTTGGGGATTTTATTACATCTGTTTGGTAGAACTACCCATCTGTGACATTTCTGAGCTTGATCCTGAACTATTGAAGACAACAGGAGTTATGTCATTAATTTCTGAGAGAACAAAAGACATCATAAATTACTCATCTGGAAATTGATTAATAAGAAACAGTAACTGATAAAAATATGTGAAGTAACTGATCAAAATACAGGACACCAAAAAACAAAATCATTCTAATAACATTACATTATTGTATGTTACTGTATTTCTTACTGCATGGTATTGTATGGTACATTACATTATTGTATTCTATTATCTATATTTCATTGGTTTTCAGAAGCTGGCTCATGGTAATAGAATATATTTATTATAGTAATACTAGTAAACATTAAAAACATGAGCCAGCTATCCTCTGGCAGCCAGCCCTCCACTGCTCCCTAAGAGCAGTTTGCCAGCTCCCAGGAGCTTGCCAGGGCCTGGAGAAGGTGGGCTCCTTCCTGGTCCAGGGTGGAGATCATGGACCTTATCCAGGTTTGGGGGGGGAGATGCCCCCAAAGTCCATGATCTCCATACTAGATGGAGGAACGTAGCTGTCTATGGCAAGATAGCTGCCAGCCTGGCCACCAAAGGCCACATGTGATCTCAGGAGCAGGGTTGCATGAAAATCAAGGTGGTCCGGCAAGACCCCCAACCCTGAGCTTCTCCTCCCCCTTCTTCCCCTTGTTTCTCCCTTCCAGCTCCCTCCTCCTAGGTTTCCCCCTCCCCTCTCCCATCTCCTTTCCCCAGTCTCACCAGAGTTTCATGCCCCCCACCCCTCACCGGTTTTGTTAAATAAAGAGAGTTTGTGTTCATGAAAATACGTGTATTTTATTTGACATCAGGAAGCGGGGTTGGGGGGAGGGGTAAGTGGAAGGACTTGAGAGAGGAATGAGGCACAAGCCTCAAGCGGAGCAGACCGAGGAGGCTCTGAGTGCTCCTCAGGGTGGAAGCTCTCCCACAGGGCCTCTTGGATACTGACAGCCCCCCGATGGACCTCCCAGATGGCAGCCTGCAGAAAGTGCAGCCAGGTTTTCAGCAACACATCCAAGAGAAGCATCAGAGTGCCCAGGGGCAGCTCTGGCTCCATGTTGCAGAGTGCTGTGGTGTCCCGAATGAGGGCAACCAGAGCATGCAGAGATGAAATGCTTTGCTGTCCCTCATCAAGGTAGACAAGCAAGCAGGGAAACCTGATAACTGGCTGTCCAGGAGGGTCCTTTGAAGCACAGACCTTGGATAGCCTCAGGCAGCAGCTCCACACGGTAAGTCCTGACCAGGTGCCCTGATGGAACTGGTTCCAGACAGCCTTAAATGCGATTCAGAGTCCACTCACTGTGGTCGCACTATTTCGAAATAGCAAAATGAAAATCAAGGTGGTCCAGCAAGACCCCCAACCCTGAGCCCTGAGCTTCCCCTCCTCCTTCTTCCCCTTGATTCTCCTTCCCCTTCTTCTCCTTGCTATTTTGAAATGCATTTTGTGTGTAGACACATTATTTTGAAATAAGCTATTTCAAAATAACACTGTAGTGTAGACATACCCTTACACACCCTGCTCTGTACATAACAAACCTAAGGAGCCAGACTGAGGTCCAAATAACTATGTTTATTAATTATATATACAATGTACAAGGCCTAGCTATGTGAATACACTGCTACTCCAGGAGGCCTCTGGAGGAGGCTTCATCTGAAGAAGTGGGTTGTGCCCACGAAAGCTCATGATACCATCTACATTTTTTGAGTCTCTAAGATGCTGCAGGACTATTTGGGTTTTTTAAAGTTTTTTTCAGTTACAGATTAACCTGGCTACCCCGCTGAAACTTTAGAATAGGGAGACTCACTAGAGGGCTCATAGACTATTTAAAGTGATATTTCCTAATTCATATACACTGCAGATGCCAATATATATTGTGGTTTTGCTTTTCTGCAGAGAAAGGTAAATAGGAATTCTGTATACAAATGTGATAGATAAGAGAGTGTTATAAGGAAGGCCTTATATCAAAGCCTCTATGACAGAGCACATTCAGTCTCACATTATTTGCCTCCTTCTCCCTGTCTGAAAAGGTCTTGCTCTTTAAAGTATTTTCACAGCACTGCCACACCAGCAGATTTCATTTGATAGCATTGATCTGATTTTCCATTCTGGTGTGACCCTAGTTAGAAGGGAATTTGCTGTTGTGTTTAGGGCCAGAGGAATGATTCTACATTGTCCATCCCAGTGAAGGAGGGAAAGAAGGAGGCATAGCTGGAGTGCATTAGGTTCCATCTATTCTCACTGCCCAGGACTACTAGAAGGTTATGATACATGTAAATTACGGCAGAGCAACAGAGATTTAAGTTCCAAGTATTGGATATTTGCTTATGCTTCAGAGGAAGATAAATAAAACCACCCACAATCAATGGTCCCTCTGATCCTTTCCATCCATGTACAGAATACATTTTTACATGCACCAAGGCATGTATGAATGTGCACCTCCATAGAAACTTACAACCCAGCTGTTGGCACTCTGCTAATCAGCTGGGCAGCATTTGAATGTCTCCTGAGTAGCTGCACAAGCACACAGCTTACAGGAAATGCTGCCCACAATGTATTTGGCCAATTATTCAATACATTACTAGGGAAGGATATCTTTTCTATAGCTCTGCTAGCCATGAGTTTTTGCCTTGAAGCATAAAGTTTACTAGCACTTACAGTTTTTAACCCATTTAGAGTAACTACAGAGAATGCCTACTCATTAAGATCAATAGATTTAAAAAAAAATCACAGAGGGTAGTAACATATGGTGGTTGCTCAGGTTGGGGAATTTTAGCACTGAATAATGACAAAGGAAGAAATAAGCAGTGTTCATATTGATATTTTGTACATTTCATTTCTATCCAGAGATAAAGGAACAATGTTTTGACTATAAACCTTCAGTAGCAGCTGAGACCGTGTTTGGTTTTTTTTGGAAATAAAAATTGCATTATTAATTATGAAAAGCCCTAATGTAGCATCAAAATAGCCTGTGCATCCTTTCTCAGTTTCTTTCTACAGGACTAGTAATCACTGTGACTAACGGTTTCCAGCTGTAGGCAGCAGGAGCTTCACAAAAATCATATAATAAAATCTGAAGAGTTCACCATGAAGATAAAAATCTTTAAAATCACATGGCTTCCTGTCTTCCACAGTGTATCCCCAGGCTACAACACTACATTCATGTGGTTCTGTGGGATGCTGAAATTCCCTCTGCATCATTCCGGTGCCTTAAAAACAGCCCGTAGCTAGGCTTGACATAGCATACTTCTTCTCCTACTACTTGTTTGCTTGGTGATTTACTTTCACATCTTGTATGATACGGCCATTTATGTACTAAGAATTAACTTTGAAGTTAGGAGCATCCTTTTCCCCTCTCCTCATTTACTTTATATGTGTATTAATCCTTTGCAGACTGGTTGACAGAGTTATGAGCCAATGAAGATGAATGACTAAACTAGATAGACTCAAGAAGTTTCTGTCATTCCTGAATATTAATGGGAGGAGGCCTCACCAACAGGAAAGTTGTTTTTATTTGTTTTATGGCAGTATCCTTTGGCCCCAGTCTGCATTATGGCCTCATTCTCATTGGACACGATACAAATACATAGAGAAAGAATGATACCAACTCACAAACAATGAGCCGTTCCTAGTCCATGGGTAGGCCAGTCAGAAGATTAGCATACATGATCTCTCGACCACTTTTACTCTAAACTATTGAGGCAGAGACTTTTGTTGTGTGTTTGTAAAGCTCCGAACACAGTGGATCCAGGACTATGTCTCCTGGAAACCAGTGCAATACAACTAAATAATAATCACTGCAAGCCTGCATGTTTTACTCTGATTAGTACTGGTTGACTAAAAATATTTGATAAATACTGCATTTTACATATTTTAGTAAATTTATCATACACATTATTTCACAAGGATAGAACATAAGAATACATTTGAAAGTCTATACTGGATCATACCAAAGGTCCATCTAGCCCAGTATCCTGTCTGCTGGCAGTGGCCCAGAGAGAGTGAACAGAACAGTTCTATCAGCTGGATGAAAATGAAAAAAAAAATGAATCATTGTCTCAAAATGATCACAAATTTGACAAACTGTCAAATATTATTCCTCTATCTCTTCCCCCAAGGATATTTATAGAGATACCAGAGCCAATATTAACTAGCCAAATAATCCATCTATGTTTGAAGTAACCACAAATCCATATTTCTAATGAAAGGAATGGTCAACACTATTTCAATCTCTTATTACATCTCAGGAGAATTTACACACAATCCCAGGTCACCTTTATGTCAAGAGACCAAAAATAATTCTGCTGAAGATCAGATCAATGAATTAGCCTTGTTCCACATACTGCGCCTTGTATTTCAGAATGCACTGTGTAGGAAGAAGTGCAAGAGTTGCCTCAGAAGGAAAAATTTCATGTGTAAATTGATGACAATCTTAGCTGAAACAACTTGTGCTCGTCAGCATAGCGGGTATGATCTAAACACTACAGAAGTCAATGAAAAGAGTCCGATTGAGATCAGCAAATTTAGGTCAGACCCTGACAACTGGGTAGTCACCAGGGTGTTTTAGGGGGTTTTTTAAATTCAAGTCTGTCGGTTAAATCAGAGATACAAATGTAAAATGTAACAGTCAGGAACAGAAAGTGAATGTGTGACACTGCCTAATGGGCTTTTGCATCCATAAAGCAATGAATAGGTTTATACAGAGGCATCACTATAGTATTTTCATCTTTGACAATTGACACATTCATATATTGTTCAAGTTACATAAAGGGTATTTGTTTTACTTTAAATACACATTTTAGCATTTGAAAAAGAAAATAAGCCTATTTAAATATTCACAAACTAGAAACATCATGGATCAGATCCTCATCTGACATGACTCCTGTTCTGTTAACCTATACAGATTTACTCCAACCAAAATGCAGTCCTGGTCCAGTTTCTGAATCCTAATCTCATCCTTTTTCTCTGCCATCTTTATCCTTTACTCCACAAAAGAAAAAGAAAGCACTGGATTGCAGGGCTAAGGGTTTTAAGTTTGTTTTCAAATACTTTGGAGAAAAGTTCCAGTATTAAAAGAGCACTTCACCAAGTGGGAGAGAATATACTACCAGTATATCACAGTTCTTCTCCACTGGATTTGAAGGCAATTTGGAATAACAGTTTGCCTATAAATACAACAGGATTACCACTGTCTGTCTTTTTATTCAGACTCTTACAAAAACATCAAATCTCTTAGGCAGTGAAAAATATTATTTAACAGCCTAATGTGGGATTTTTACAAAAAAGGGCGAGGCTATTAAAGCACTAATTATAATCCAGTTTTGTTGCCATCATATGTGTGGTTAATAGAACACTTCAGGTGCCATTTTGACAAAGTACATAAGTAGTCTTTCCCCCCAGACAGCAGAATCTAGGAGCATAAATGGTACTTAAGGTCCTTGTGGGTCTATTGTAATAGCTTCTGAGCATCTGTTTTTCCAAATGAGATGAGAGACTCTCAAGAGGTGTGGCCTAATTTAAATGCACATTTTTCTGTATTTTGCAAGAGCTCGTTTGACTTCTCAGGTTTTCCTGAAGTAGTACATTTTATTTCTGCTACAGGTAGGGAATGTTGTTTCATGTCCCTGGTCTACACTAGAGATTTATTTCAAAATTACTCCCCTTATTTTGAAATAACAAGTGGAGCATCCACACTACCAAGCCTCATATTTCGAAATAAGGGATTAGTTATTTCAAAATAATAACTCCTGCTTTCCACAAGGAATAACACTAAGTTCAAAATAGTTATTTCGTAATAGCAGTACTGTGGATGCTCCAGTGCTGCTATTTTGAAATAACTACCCCCTAGAGTAATTCAAACTAATTACTCCCCCGTGCTTCCTGGAGCTCTAAGTCGAGGTAGTGCATCCACATTAATGGAGCCTGTCTTGGACTAATTTCAAGGCTTCCCATAGTGGGGACATGCTATTTGAAAATTATTATTTTGGGAGTTATTATTTCAAAATAAGTTATTTTGAAATAATTTCCTAGGGTAGATGTGCCCATATAGAATAAATTAACTCTCTAGCAGGTTTCACTCATTTCTTATTTCCATACAGATCTGAGTTTAGAAGAACAGAAAATTTCCTGGTGTTCATAAAATAAATATCAACATTAGATTATAGATGGTATTGTTCTTGGTTTCTGATGTTAGTGCACATAGATTGTGATTCTATAAATAAAGAAATGTTTTTAAAGTATGTTTCTGAAACAACAGTTTTACTGCTTCTCTTTCAGGTTAATTTTGATTAATGTTAAGCTTTTCTGGCATTTTGCAAGCAGTCAAAAGAGGGGAGTCACTTTTTTGGGGGACAGATCTTTGCAGGTGTAAAAAGCCCTTTTGTAGTAGAATTGATAACACTGGGTTTGGGGAGGTCATGCAGGTGTTTGCACTCCTGAGGTTGCCCAGTTTATTGACCCATACTGTGGTCAAGTGAGACACAAATCCTCTGACAATGCCTCCTCTATGTGTGAAGCATAGGCAGAAAGGTCCTCAGTAGCTCCTCCGGTACTTTGGCTGGAGCAATAGCAAGAGAGCAGCTCTCCCACTTTGTGGCCTTCCCCTGTAGAATTTCCCAGTGCCCAGCCACATTGCCTAAACAGAGAAAAGATGTGAGTCATGGCAGTGCAATCAGGCTGAATGGAATTTGTATGAAGGGTAGAGCAGGTATTGTCTGGTCTTCTCCCTCCAATGATACTCTTGACATTTGAAATATTTGCAAGATAGGAAGTAGTGATATGTGCTTCAGTGACAGTGATGTGTGTGATACTTGGGCTTGGGACTGTTTTAAATTTCCTATGGCTACCATCCCCAAACTCTCTATCAGGGATATTTTTTCATAAGAGGTAACCTGGACTAATATTTCTAATTGTAATTTAATAAAATGTATAGCCCTGTGTCAGCCTCTGTTATAACCAGAGATGAGTAAAAGTGAAGCTTTTAACTGCAGCCCTTGTAATTTAGAAAGATTTTGGATTGAAAGCTTTAGATCTGACCTGCCCCTACAGCACTGATTTCAAATTAGAACCAAGAGTAGAATGGCTTCCAGATCCAGATTTAGACTAGCTCTTTCTAGAACAGCTCATATTTGAGGCTAAAATCTCACCAGATGGATTGGGTAATTTCAGAGCCATCAAATTCAAACCTCATCATTTGATTTAGTCATTAGCCCAAATCCTGCCTAAAATCCTGAGCTAGAAAACAACACTGGCTCATTTATGGCTAGAACAAAGAGATTAATGAACAGGCTAAGTGTATTTTATGCTGTACATGTTTCAATTTATACTCAGGAAGGAATTATTTTTAGGTTTCTAATAATATAGGTAGTCAAGTCATTATAGTTATGCTGTTCTTTGTGGTTTACCTTGTAGAGTTTGTAAAAGACACACCATAGCACTATCCTAACAAAACCTAAAATAGATTAATTATTTACTCATGCAGGTAGGTGAAGATGCCCTGGATAGGTGCCTAGGATTTAAAAGAATTGACTCCTTCATGTTAGCAAGAAAACTTTAACTTACTGCTTAGAAATGTATGACCTGATTTTCACCTACCTCTGGCTCCCATTCAAAGCAATAATCTTAATTTAACTATTATGATAAAATATAGCTGTATATGATATGGTTGAAGAAAATATGACTACATTCTGAAGTAGGTATCCTGAACAAATACAGACATGACTATGTCTATCTATATGTGCATTTAACAAAGAAGTAAGGCTGCTAATCACCATCTCCTCAGATTTCTTATCTAATCGCTATGCTTTATCATTTCTATGTCATTGCATGAAAAGTATTGCTCTCTCCTTCTTTTCTTTGCATGTTGTTTTTGGTAATAAATTAGATTATTTTAATTAGATTAGATTACCGTCTCTTCATAGTAGGGATTAACGCTAATTCCAAAATAGTTATTTCGAAATACCGGTAGTATGGATGCTCCGGTGCCGCTCTTTTGAAAGGCTTATGCCCCAGAGTAATTTGCACTAATTACTCCCCAGTGCTTCTTGGGGCTCCATGTCTGAGGTAGCGCATCCAAATTAATAGAACCTGTCTCGGACTAATTTCAAGGCTTTCCCATAGTGTGGACTTGTTCATTCGAATTTGTTTAATTGGGAGTTATTAATTCAAATTTAGTCATTTCAAAACACTTTCCTAGTATAGACATAGCCTAATGCACTTACATAGGCTGTGTCCAGACTCAGGAGTTTTTTCGAAAAAAGTAGTCTTTTTTCGAAAAAACTTCACCTGCGTCTAGACTGCAGCCGCGTTATTTCGAAATTAAATCAAAAGAATGCGGCTTTTCTTTCGACGGTGGTAAACCTAATTCCACGAGGAAGAACGCCTTCTTTCGAAAGTACTCTTTCGAAAGAAGGCGTTCTTGAAAGCAAACAGGCTTTTTAGAAAGAGAGCATCCAGACTCACTGGGTGCTTTCTTTCGAAAAAGCGGCTTGCTTTTTCGAAATTCCGCATGCAGTCTAGACGCTCTCTTTCGAAAGAGGCTCTTTCGAAAGTATCTTTCGAAAGAGCCTCTTTCAAAAGAGGCTTGCAGTCTAGACATAGCCATAATGCCTAGCACACTCTGGGCATAACAAGAACTAAAACCAGGAGATATGAAAGTATTTAACCAGGGAAATTGCATCGTGTGATTGAACTATGACAATCAAGGCTGGATTAAGACGGGGCTAGCCAGGCAGATGCCCAGGGTGCCAACCTATGGGGGGTGCCTGATGGCAGCTGTAAGGGGCACCGCGCACCTGGGGCTGGGAGCTGCACAGCACCCCTTAGAGCTGCCATCAGGCGCTGCGTGGCCCGCAACCCCGGGCACGCGGCCCCTGATGGCAGCTGTAAGGGGCGCCGCTCGCTGGGGGGGTGGAGTCATGCATATGTCATGTGCTCGCTGCCAAGGGAGCATGAATGGCTCGAGCCTGCCCTGATGACAATGGATGGAAAGTATGGAAATCTGGTGACCACAGAGATATGAATGGAAAAGAATACATGTCATAATGTATGGGGCCCAAAAAGCCCAAAAGCAAACAATTCCCCTGTGTAGGAAAGATAGAAAATATGGCAAAAGACCAGCTTGGCTTAACAAGGAGATCTTGCATGATCTCAAAATAAAAAAGGAGTCATATAAAAAATGGAAACTACGATAAATAACAAAGGATGAATATAGGCAAGCAACACGGGAATGCAAGGGCAAGATTAGAAAGGCAAAGGCACAAAATGAGCTTAAACTAGCTACAGGCATAAAGGGAAACAAGAAGACCTTTTATAAATACATTAAAAGCAAGAGGAAAACCAAGGACAGGGTAGACCCACTGCTTAGTGAGGAGGGAGAAGCAGTAACAGGAAACTTGGAAATGGCAGAGATGCTCAATGACTTCTTTGTTTCGGTCTTCACCGAGAAGTCTGGAGGTGTGCCTAACGTAGTGAATACAAGCAGAGAGAGGGTAAGTTTAGAAGATAGGATACACAAAGAACAAGTTAAAAATTACTTAGGAAAGTTAGATGTCAGCAAGTCACCAGGTCCTGATGAAATGCATCCCAGGATACTCAAGGAGCTGATAGAGGAGGTATCTGAGCCTTTAGCTATGATTTTTGAAAAATCATGGAAGACAGGGGAGATTCCAGAAGACTGGAAAAGGGCAAATATTGTGCCCATCTATAAAAAGGGGAATAAGAACAACCCAGAAAACTACAGACCGGTCAGTTTAACGTCTGTCCCAGGGAAGATAATGGAGCAGGTAATTAAGGAAATCATATGCAAACACTTGGAAGGTAATAAAGGGAATAGCCAGCATGGGTTTGTGAAGAACAAGTCATGCCAAACTAATCTGATAGCTTTCTTTAATAGGGTAACGAGCCTTGTGGATAAGGGAGAAGCGGTGGATGTCATATACCTAGACTTTAGTAAGGCATTTGATACGGTCTCGCATGATATTCTTATTGATAAACTAGGCAAATATAACTTAGATAGGGCCACGATAAGGTGGGTGCATAATTGGCTGGATAACCATAGTCAGAGAGTTGTTGTTAACGTTTCTAAATCCTGCTGGAAAGGGATAACAAGTGGAGTTCCTCAAGGGTCTGTTTTGGGACCCGTACTGTTCAATATCTTCATCAATGATGTAGATATTGGGATAGAGAGTACGCTTATTAAGTTTGCAGATGATACCAAACTGAGTGGGGTTGCAACTTCTTTGGAGGATAGGGGCATAATTCAAAATGACCTTAGCAAGTTAGAGAAATGGTCAGAGGTAAACAGGATGAGGTTTAATAAAGAGAAATGCAAAGTGCTTCACTTAGGAAGGAACAATCAGTTCCATACATACAAGATGGGAAGCGACTGTCTAGGAAGGAGCATGGCGGAAATGGATCTAGGGGTCATAGTGGACCACAAGTTGAATATGAGTCAACAGTGTGATGCTGTTGCAAAAAAAGCCAATATGATTCTAGGTTGTATCAACAGGTGTGTTGTAAGCAAAACTCGTGAAGTCATTCTGCCGCTCTACTCTGCACTAGTTAGGCCTCAGCTGGAGTACTGTGTCCAGTTCTGGGCGCCACATTTCAAGAAAGGTGTGGAGAAATTGGAAAGGGTACAGAGAAGAGCGACAAGAATGATTAAAGGTCTAGAGAACATGACCTATGAAGCCAGGCTTCATGAACTGGTCTTGTTTAGTTTGGAAAAAAAGAAGATTAAGGGGGGACATGATAGCGGTTTTCAAATATCTAAAAGGGTGTCACAAGGAGGAAGGAGAAAATTTGTTCCTCTTGGTTACTGAGGACAGGACAAGGAGTAATGGGCTTAAAGTGCAGCAGGGGAGGTTTAGATTGGACATTAGGAAAAAATTCCTAACTGTCAGGGTGGTCAAATTTTGGAATAAATTGCCAAGGGAGGTGGTGGAATCTCCCTCTCTGGAGATATTTAAGAACAGGTTAGATAGACATCTGTCAGGGATGGTGTAGATGGAGCTTGGTCCTGCCTTGAGGGCGGGGGGCTGGACTCGATGACCTCTCGAGGTCCCTTCCAGTCCTATGATTTTATGATTCTATGAATTGTAACCCCTCGTTCTGCTTGCCCTCTGCTTAAGAAAAGAAACAGAATTCATAGACTTTAAGGATGGTAGCTATATGTTCTTCCAACAAAACTCTGTATCTCCACAGTCACAGCACTATATAAAACCATTTTGAGTGCCTCTGAGTCAGATGGCTTTTGGAGTATAGAACTGAATCAGAACAATACCTTCTCTCTTCCATTTTTAGCTTAACAATGAGTGCAAATAATTTCCACTGTGGAACTCACAGTGCCAGCAGAGCCCAAGTTTGAGTGCTGCTCCTCTCGCCCTGGACTGCTGAGCAGGCCTGGCAAGCTGTTCCAGTTGGAATGAGTTTTCAGAAAATTATGGGGGAGATGTTAAATGTCTCACACAGCAAACATATTTCATTCTGGAAGAAAGAGGCTTTTTTAAAGGCCTCATTATGAAGGAATCTCCTTCCAAATGAATCAGACTTGGCAGATTTACAGGAGCCCTGTAAAAACTATTTAAACAGTCTCATTTTGTTCCTCTCAGATCAGGAACCTGATGCTTTGGCTGATTGCTAGGGGTCTAGAATTATCTGTATAGGTGAGGAGCAGATTTAAAGTCTCCTCTGTGGGTATGTCTACACTGCACATTAAGCTGGGCTCTGACTCAGGTTTAAGCCCAAGCTTTCCTTCTGTGCACTCACAAATCAGTCTGACTCAGCTCAGTAAATGCTTAGGATCTGAATCCTAAGAAGGGGAAATGACAGCCTCTATGGGTCCTTGGGCAAGGAGGGTGGGAGGGGGTGTGACTCCATGCTCCCAGAAGGGGCGGGGTTTAGGGCAAGGCCTAGGTGGAAGTGATGGAACCAGGACTGCCAGCCCTCTCTGCCGTTGGGGCATGCCATGCCCCCTCCCCCAGCCCTTAGAGCTGCTCCAGTGGCAATTTAAAGGGCCTGGGATTCCAGCCGCCACTGCTGCCACAGAAGCAACTGCCTCTTCACCTCCCCCTGTCAGTGGGCCTGGTCCCAAGACCTGTTGGGCAGAGAGTCAGAGCCCGAGTCCTGATGAGACTCAGGTTCAAGGCCTATCACTTTACAGCGTGGACATAGCCCAAGCCGCAGACCTGAGTTGTCAGATCTGTGTAGTGAAGTATGGACACAAAATGGCATGACTGTTGAGTCCACAATTGTAAGCCCAGGCTTACAATGCAATGTGGCCTCTCAAGCATGGGCTTGGAAACACTGACTCCATAAGTCCGGGTCCCACAGACCCAGGTTTATAATGCAGTGTAAATATTCTCTGAGTGGCCCGGTTATAACTGTAAATAAATCAGGAATCATCTGATTTGTGCTGCACAAATAAGGCCAATAGAGATTTGCCTTCTCTCTCCTTTCTCCAGTGTCCTTCAGAAGAAGAGTCAAGGAAAGCAACCTTAATGGACGCAATTGGAAGATGGGCATGCCAAGAGAAACCTTTCCCAGGAAGACCCAGGTCAAAGACAGTGGTCTTGATTCATTGTGGACTTTAAAATATAGCAGTGTCAAGCCTTTTTCACACCTGAAGGAGTGTGCAATGTCTATTTAGGTAATAAAGCCTGTAGATTATAAAAAGATAAATCAAACTTGATAAATCAACAAGGATTTAGAAAATAATGCCAAAGCCAGCAGTAAGATGGGCCTGCTGCAAGAGCCTTATTCAGAATGGTGGGTTTTGTTTTTGTTTTGGGGGTTGTTTGTTTGGTTTTTTGTTTTTGTTTTTTGTTTTTTGCCTTCCAGAAGTTATTCAGTGTACATCATATTAAAAGAAGAATAAAAACAAAGAGCTTTTGCATGAACTTCAAAGCCAGTTAGAACATCTTTTGGCAGCCAGATTTAAAAGATTTAAAATTAATCATTGAGCAGAATAATTGGTAAGTGACACATACATAAAAGGTCTCCATTTTGTATTAAAAATTGCTGCTTAGGTAAAAAAAAAAACCATGACTACACACATTTAAAAATTAACATAATTTTTTGAATATTTTATGTTATGATTACTATATTATTTCAGCTTAGAATTATTGACAGTAAAAAAGCAAAGTTATAGAGACTTGGAGAGAATGCAATGGAGAGTATAATAGCAAATATTATAATAAGATATGTAAAAAGTTTGGCCTGTAAATCTCATTACCACGCTTAAGGGTGCATTATTGTTGAGCACAGCACTTATTCACCATGATTAAAGAGAAATGTTTCAGGTTCAGAATACTTTAGAAATTATATATGGGCCTGATCCTGCAAATATATATAGACATAAATATCTTCATTCACATGCACAACTTTGTTGCCTGCTCATCTAAACGAAGTTACTCACATGCAGAAATACATGGCCCTGAAGCTATTAAAATCAGTGAAAATAATTCCATTATTTTTAGTGGACATATCAACTCTACAAATTTCCTAAATTAACACTGGAAAGCACTTCCTCTTACACATTTTTGCACTTTGAAGTTTTTCATTTTGTCTGACTTCAAATATTTTTTAATGGTACTTAAGTGCTTGTCTCACATTATAGCTTCTTATCATATAGATACAAATTCTGTCCCTAGAGAAACACACAGTTTCATTGTAGTTTCCTCAGTGAGAAGTAATATTTGGCCCTCCAGGCCTGCTCCAATGCCACTGAAGTTTTCTATTGCCTTCAGTGGTCCTTGGATGTGCATAATCTGTGTAGACAGGGGTGATTTAGTGATAATTTTTTTTAACATTTGCTTCACGTGCATTAAATTACAGTTTATTTGTGTGGTAAAACCAGTTAACATTTCTATTTTCTAATGTACTGTACTGATTATTATACAAATGGGGAGATGCATTCCATATATTATAACTCTAAAGCAGAACAAGGACCATCCTGGATGTTGGAACAATGGCTCTTTGGGGAAAACAATTCTATATTTGGAAATGCAAAAGACAAGACTCAAGAATGAGATGTATTTCAAAGGGTCATTCTGTCTGTTTATTCGAGATCTACGGACAGGTTTAATCAAAGACATAAGAGACACTTCAAAGGCGGAAAAGTGAATTAAATAGGGACAATGTACTTGGAGTAAGTAATTAACTATTGGTTTTCTGACAAAGGTAGCCCTTGATGGCCAAGACCTTTCAATAGGAGCAGAAAGGAGACGTTGTCCTGATTTATCTAATTAAGCATCAGAAGTGCCTTCTTCATCACTGTTACTGCCAGGTAATTGGGAATCAAAGTGGAATAGAAGTAGCAGCATGGCCATTGCTGCTTTATTAAAGATCAGGATACTTAATTTTAGGAGAGAGATCTGAATCTCCTATTATTATTAAATTCCTTCTCTTTACCATCTATTACCACATTAAATCAAGTAGGGTCTGAACCTGGGAACAGGCTCATGCAGCATGCATTTCTTGACTTATTTTTCTGTTATAGTTAGGACTGAATGAATTCTGCTGTCATTCACACCAGTCTATGTCTAGATTAACTCAAATGAAGTTATTGGAGTTTCTCACATTTGCACCACTCTGTCAAATTTGGCTTGATATCTGGGACTTTGGAGGCTCAAGTTCAATTCCTTGCTCCACCTCAGGAAGACCTATGGCAAGTTGCTTAGCCTCTCTATGCTTCAGTTCCCCATCTGTAAAGTGGTGATAATATAACTCCCCTGTGAGGTAGGTGAGAATGAATATGTAGAAGACTATGGGACCTTCAGATTCTATGGTAATGCGGAACACATAAATTGCAAGACAGATACTATTTGCAAACATTGGCTAGTTATTTATCACATATACAGTGAAGTGCTCTAAGATGGTCAGTGTTTCCATCTAAGAGAGATTACAAATAGGAACTGGCAAACATAATAGTCAAGAGTTTGCTTGTGTCACATATTTTCCCTTTAATTTAAATGTTTTTTTCCGCAAGGCAGAGGGGTTGGTTGGTTTTTGTTGGTTAGGTTTTCTTAGATATTCAGAAGATGAGTATGTATTACTTTGCATTCTAGCCAGAAGAACAATCTCCATAAGATAGGTTGTTACTGTGAGTTTCATGCCGTAGTTCAAAATCCATACTCTATGTTTATTTCTCTCTCATTTTCTTTTTTCCTCCTCACAATCTCTCTAAAAGCAAATTTATACATACATAAATACATGCCAAAATTCAGACCAGTGATGCCTTAATTATTCCAAACAAGTTTACTTTTCCTAAATTACCAATGTGGATTGTTTCTTCCTCTGTCCTTCTACCAATGTGTACTCTCTTCTTTGACCCTTTCTGACCTAGCCTGATGAGTCTCCACCTATTCCTCCTCTTTAAACACACTTGAGTAAGGTTGATAGATCCTGTATTCCCCATTCCCCATCAACTTTTGTCTTTCTGTTGTTTATTTAGGGCCATACCTTCCAATTGGATCTATGCTGGTAGAGCCAATGACCTTGCCTTCATTGTTGCCTATTGGGTACTTGATGTAAAATATGTATTAATAATAAATAAAACAGACTAGAGAAAAGTGTTGGTGCTAGTCCTGGGAATTTTGGCTGATAGTTAAATATTCCTTGTTCAGGGTCCTATAAATTCAGTGCATTGTTTTAAAAAAGCTCACTGTGCTAAACACATTACTTATACACAGACTGAAAATAACCGATGTGCTCACATTGGTAAAACCCAATTGTATAAATCACATCTTAAGATTTCAGTATAAAACTATGTCAAAATAAAAAGTGCTAGTTGTTATTAAAGAGTTGGAACAGTCAGCTTATTTGTGTTCAATCTGAGAGGAACCTAATGAATAAAATGCCTCTTTCTCTCACCCTCCATTTCTCTGCCCTTGCATTATCAAAGTGTACAGACACCCTAGCCTGATATTGGTACATGTTACTATGCAAACAGAGTTGTCATTTAAAGAATAAGCCTTAGCCAAAATCATCATCTTTGTAAATATAAATGACTCAATACAATTCACTAGAGAGCAGTGCTTTTGACTTTCCATTACTTTCCAAAGATTATAAAAGTGAGTTTCTGAGCCCATCACACCTAAAATTCTCTAGTACTTATACCAAAGAGAGTATGTAACCATTACAATTCTCTAAAGATCTTTTTATGTATTGTATACCGGCTGGATGTAAGAATTACTAGGAGAAATTCTATGGCCTGTATTATGCAGGAGTCAGCCTAGAGAACCATAATGGGTGCCTGTGATGACCAGGCCCCGCACTGGAGGGCTGGGAGTAGTCCAGGCCCAGCTGGCTGAAAAAGCCCCTCCCCTCCAGCCCTGCTGGGCCTGCTCCCAGCAGAGCCAGAGTATCAATGCAGAGGGAGCCTGGCAGAAGGGGAGGCAGCTGGAGGGTAGAAGGGCCCAGGCTGCAACCCCAGTGTTCCTGCAGCAGCTGAGGCCAGAGCGAGGGCCAGCACTGGACTCTGGGAGTGAAGCCGGCAGCCAACCCCGCCTGAGGGACCGGACCACCTACAACCCCAGGACCGGCGCCGAGGCGGACGACTATGGGGGCTCCAGGGTGGTAGGAAGAAGCCCAGGGCAAGGGACTGTTAACCCAGCTCGGTGTGTGTCATCTGGACTCCCCACCCAGCAGGCAGCAGCAAGAGTCCCTGCCTACGGGGCCCTGGGTTGGGACCCGGTGGAGAGGGAGGGCCTGGGTCCCCCTCCCCCCCTTTCTGCACCCTGGGCAACACCCCGCTCGGGAGAGGCTTTTCCCGGGGCTAGGCCTCTGGTACCGTATATGCCCTGATAGAGGGGCCTGGACTTTATATTGGAACTGTTAGCACAGTATATGCCCTGATAGAGGGGCCTGGACTTGGTATTGTGACTGTTAGTACCGTATATGCCCTGATTGAGGGGCCCAAACTGGGGCAACGAAACCTTAAGAGGGGAGGGCACACCTCACACCGGGGCATACCCCTCGACAGTGCCAGAGAGACATAAAATCTACTGCAACATTAGGAATATCCAAAGGAAGAGGATCTAAAGATCCTGGATCAAAATGTCGAAAAAAACCTCAACACATTTTAAAGCATCCTGAGACCTCATACACCAGCATGTGCCTCCACTAGTGTTGGCAACAGTCTGCCCGACACCCACTAAAGAACACACTTTGAACTTTCCATTCCCTGGCCTCTCTCAGATTATGCCGACTGGCAATCCAGCTGGCAGGGAAGGGGAGGATCATTACAATATTGTAGATTATGTGCAGACTTTAAAAGGGCTAGATAGTGGCTTCTGATACCCGCACACATCTCTATTTAGAGTCAATGGGAATTGTGAGGGTCCTGATCCTGCAACATTTAGCATGTAAATGTAGATCCATTGGAATCAGATCAGGCACTAGAGGGACAGATGGACACAGGCATTCTTACTTTAGAAATGCTGACAAAAATACCCATAGCATATCTAGATAGGATAACTGTCCAGTTTTAAACCAGTCAGTCCTCTTTGTCTGTGGTTTACTTTGTTCCCTATCTGATACAGAGATGGAACCAGATGTACAGGCAGTCCCCGACTTACGCGGATCCGACTTACATCGGATCCGCACTTACGAACGGGGCTTTCTCGCCCCGGAGGTCGAGGTAGCGGATTGCTACCTTCGAGCTCCGGGGCGAGAAAGCCCCGTTCGTAAGCTGCTCTGGTGCGCCTGGTCTGCTGGAGACCATCTCCAGCAGACCAGGGGCACCGGGCGGGTTCCCGCGCTTCTGAGGCTTTGCCAGAGCAAAGCCTCAGAAGCGCAGGAACCCGCCGCTGCTGCCGCTTCAGTCCGGGTGCATGTGGTCTGCTGGGGACGGTGGGGACGGTCTGCTGGGGACGGTCTGCTGGGGTCTGCTGGGGTGTGGTCTGCTGGGGACGGTCTGCTGGGGCCAGAGCAAAGCCTCAGAAGCGCGGGGAACCGCCGCTACTGCTGCTCCAGTCCGGGTGCCTGTGGTCTGCTGGGGACCGTCCCCAGCAGACCACAGGCACCGGGACTGGAGCCGCAGCCGCGGGGGAGTCCTGCGCCTCTGAGACTTTGCCAGAGCAAAGCCTCAGAGGCACAGCACCCCGCGGCCGCTGCGGCTCTGCTCCCGGTGTCCCTGGTCTGCTGGGGGGGGGGGGGGGCGCGGCTAGTGTGTCCCCCCCCCCGAGCAGACCAAGCTTTTGTTTTGGACCCTGGAGCAGAGCAGCTGGGGCGCTGCCGATTGGTCCTGCAGCGCCGCTCTGGGCACTACTGGACCAACCCGGCAGCACCCCAGCTGCTCTGCCCCAGGTCCTGATTCAGCCGCTGCTGGTCAGTTTCAGCAGTGGCTGAATCAGGACGCCTGGGGCAGAGCAGCTGGGGTGCTGCTGGGTTGGTCCAGTAGCGCCGAGGAGGGTGCTACTGGAGCAACCCAGCAGCACCCCAGCTGCTCTGCCCCAGGCGTCCCCAAGTCAGCCGCTGCTGAAACTGACCAGCGCTGACTACAGGATGCTCGAGGCAGAGTTGCTCTGCCCCAGGCTTCCTGGAATCAGCGCTGATCAGTTTCAGCAGCAGCTGACTTGGGGAAGCTTGGGGTTCTTAAGTTGAATCTGTATGTAAGTCAGAACTGGCGGTCAGTTTCAGCAGCGGCTGAATCTGGACGCCAGTTCTGACTTACATACAGATTCAACTTAAGAACAAACCTACAGTCCCTATCTTGTACGTAACCCGGGGACTGCCTGTAGTTTAGTCCAGAGTCATAGATTCAGGACATACCAAGTTGAAAGAGCATCCTTCCCAGTCCCTATCAGCATGACCTTGCATGCACTCTGCATGTAAGCTCACACAGACAGGTGTGGGGGTCATGAATTCCTAGAAATTCCAAAATGTCTGGTATTCGGGGGATGCAACCGGGGCCACCTTAAACATATCTCAGTTCTTCAGTATAACCCTCCTCCTTTTTCATTGTTTGTTTCTCCAGTTGTAAGGAAAACTTGTTTAAGTGATGCTGCATAATAATTCCATTTAACAAGAACAACAGGAATGGAAAACACTATCATGGAGTTAAATGACTGTCACAGGAGAATCTGAGTATTTGCAGCTCCTGCTTTGTATGTTTTGACTGAAAACTTGATGTTGAATTAACGTATTTATCTTTGCACTTGAAAGTAAGTAAAAACTAAAAGCTGCTCTTTCACAGCAAATCTCCACCCACTTCATCTTCCTTATGTACCACAAACTACACACACTGAAGAGGTTAGTAGCTGAATGGAGAATGATTATGAAGATGAATGAGTGGCCGGAAGACAGGGTCAGTTTAATGAGCTGAGCAGTATGGAGGCTGTAATTTTTATAGATTAGCGCTGAACTTGTCACTTACAGGGTGATACAATGACCTCGTTTCAGAATTACAGTAAGTCAGAAATGAGCTCAACAAGTTTCAAAACAGTGGTAATGTTGTTACCAACTAACTCATCCAAATTACAGTTGCAGTTCTCTAAAAACAATTGCCTCCTTCCAGTGTTCCATCTGTAGCCGAAGATAGGCAGAATTTGGGAGCCCATGAAGTGCATGCAGACTGACCATTTTCTAGAGAACTTTTTCCGTGACTCCACATAGCAGCAATTGGATTGGAGAAGCAGAAGCAGACAGAGCTACTGAAGCTCAAAATAGTTTGGGGTTGGAGCAGTTCCTTCAGACTCACAAAACTCACCAGTGCTAAGCCTGGCTATACAGGCTTAGTGTCAGAGCAAGGACTGGCCTCTCAGAAATCAGGCTGAGCCAAGTAAGGAAACTCTAGTTGGCCAGAATCATCACCTAATTACTAAGTAGAGCTGTTAGAAACCCATTGTGTTCTTTGCTTATTATTGGTGTGGATTTATAAGTTAAAACCACCAACTTTCACCAGGTTTGGTCACTAAATCATACATTGGCCCAATTTTATTTGACATTAGAGATGAGTTTGTTTCCAGAGTTCATGAGCTTGGGCTGCTTAGCTAACAATCCACACTTAAGCAAATTACATATGGAGTTTCATTTTACAGAATGATAAATTTTAAGAATAGATGAGACCTTTATCATCATCCTGTAGGTCTAGATAATACTTAGCACTGCCATGAGTGAGGGGACTGGACTAGATGACCTCTCAAAGTCCTTTCCAGTCCTATGATTCTGTGATTGTCTACTCTGACCTTCTGCATAAAACAGGAAATAGAATTTCACCTGTAATTGCTGCATCAAGCAGACAGTAGTTTGCATAGCTCTGTCCTAGGCTAACAAATTGATTTACCGTTCCATATTTCTGCCAGCTTAGGAGCATGGCTTGTGTGAGAGGATGCAGCAGAGGGACAAGAGTGAAGATTGATTTGTTTTTTAAAAAGCAAGGCAAAGGTATCAGCCTCAATCTGGCACCATTCCCAGAAGTACTATTTCACAGACATGATGCTTTTGATAATGGCATCACATTATGGTTTTTGGAGTAGCACACAAGGGATAATGATTGCTCCTCAAGCAGATGACAGTGTTAATTTCACCCCCATCATATGTAATTCACTCAGACTTGTTTGATTTGCTGCAGTCTCCATGTTGGTTTTAGGGCTGTTCAGGTAATGGGTTTGGTGAGGTTGCCCTTGTTTTTATTAAGTCATTGGATGGTTGTAATTTTGGTGGGGTTCTTGATGCTGCCAGTTGTTAGTAGGACAACATGGTATTATTTTCTGGCAATTGTTTTACTTTTAAGCACAGCTGTGAGCAAGGGCTGGCACACTATACTCCATCCTGCTGGTATCCCTGATAGGCATTGCAACTCACAGGCACACCTATGAGGCATAATTCCACACTTATTTCATATCTTGGTCACCTGGGGTACATCTAGACTACATGGCTCTGTTGACAGAGCTGTTGCCTGGGCATGATACAAAATGGAGTCTGAGGGGTTCTTTTTCCCTCAGAGCAGTTTTCCCACCAAAACAGGTAAAGAAAAGCTGTGCACCCAGCACTAAACCTGTGCACTCAGCACCAAAGGCTGTGCACACCGCCCAACTGTCTGCGTGCACACCCATTCTTTGCACACGGCACCCAAGTCTTATGCACCCAGCTCTAGTTCTCTGCACCCCGCTCTCTTCATGGTTTTCCCGCCATGAGGTGTTTATATACCCTTATCAAGAAGCATTAGTGTTCTTTGGCCCCCTTCATGTCCTGTGTGTGCGTCTGTGATCATCATTGTTCCCCTGCGTCATCGTCTACCCAGAGGAGGCCAAGGTTCTAGCCTACAGTCTAACAAGACTACCCATTGCTAGTAACTTTAATTGGAATAAGGAAAGCCTTTTCCGCTCCCACTAAGACTTTGGGACTTATAACACTGTCTCGCTTACGGATACTCGGACAGGATCCGGTGCCCACCAAGCGTCAGCTCATAGGAGGCGAGAAGCATCCATCAAGGGATCGCTCTGTTTGTCCTCCCTTAAGGCTTTTCACTAGCCGCGAGGTTGAAGGTCATGGACATCGAACATCAATCGCCGCTTTAAATGTAATGTATACCCTTGTGTGTGGGACTCTTCTATCTTCTTTTCCAGGGTTAGGGTGGGACTGTTGCTAAGTTGTATGCTGTTTGCTAATGTTTGATCTTACATTTAAAATACATGGTTTGGCCCTAAATTCTTGTTGTTTGGTAATTTCTAAGCTGTTTCCGTGGTGATTAGATACAGGATACCAGGCCGAATCTGGCTTCTGTGGAAGGGCACCTTAGGCTTTAATTAAATTGCATAGCCCATAGCACAGCAATTGTTTACCCCAGCTCTCCAAGTAACAGAGCCATGTAAAATAGTTACTCGGCATAGTCAAAGAAGTGGGGATTTAAATAATCCCCGCTTCATTAAAATAAAAATGGCCGCTGCTCTGTGCCGGATCAGCTGATGGTCGGCACAGCGCGGTGGCCATTTTTATTTTAATGAAGTGGGGATAATTTAAATCCCCGCTTCTTTGACTATGCCAAATAACTATTTTACATGGCTCTGTCAACAGAGCCATGTAGTCTAGACGTACCCCTGGAGTGGTAATTTACTGCTGGCTTACTAACCACACTGGTCTGGCTCAACTACTCTGGCCAGTGAGTTGGGAGTATGGATGGAAGCAAGGCTCTGCCCACTTCCCAAATGCCTGTTCCAAAACTGGAGTAAGTTTATAAGTAGCTCTCCCGAACACCTGGGCCAAGGTATGAGTAGCCTGCATAGGGATGTCAAAAGGAGTTCTTATTCCCTTGCATGGCTACTTAGTCCAAGTGACAATCAAGTCATATTAATTTAAATATTCTCAAAAGCTTAAAGCCATGAATGGGTGGTGTTTAAATTAAGTTTTCCTCCTGACACTTCCATCAAATAAGTTAGAGATTCTAACAATTTATTTTCTTCTTTAAATGCTTAAGTACTTTGAAGATTATTTGCAATGCAAATCCTTCCATAAATCTTTAAAAGTTTGTCTGACTTTCATCCATAGCAGCAAATGTCATTTTAATTGTTTTGGATCAGTTGGTGTACTTTTTTTTTTTTGAAGTATAATTAATATACAGCTAGGCTAAGTCTACACTGGCGGCTTCTTGCACAAGCAAGAAAATGTCCACACTGCCACGTGCGAGCTGTGCTTTGGCGCAGGAGCGCCCATGGCAGTGTGGATGCTCTCTTGCACAAGAAAGCTCTGATGGCTGTTTTAGCCATAGGGCTTCTTGCACAAGAAATCCCTGCCAAGCATCCACACTGCCCTCTTGCACAAGGGCTGTTGCGCGAGAGAGCTTACACTTGTATGAAAAAAGCGTAGCTCTTGCGCAAGAAACCTTCTTACCACGCTGTACTGTAAATCTTGCGCAAGAGAGAGTGGACAGTGTGGACACTCTGCGGGTTCTTGCACTCTAGACATAGCCCTAGAGTTAGATCAAGATTAATTCATTAAAAAATAATGAATTAAAATACATTAAGGCCAAAAGGTTTGTATGTAGCTGTCATATGTAGCTATCACAGTGCAGGGTATCTGCTCTCGTATTCCTCCCCTGTGAGTCTTTAGGGGGCATCATTCTAGGTTCCTGGAGCTTTAGCTGTCACATTTCTTGGAGAGAGATCCATGTCTCTTCTTCCAAAAGTGGGGGTTTCCACACAGTTACCTGTCTATACTGTGATAATCCCAGCTAGCCAGTCTGCCTATATAGGCCCTGTGGTGGCACGTCAGGGTTTCACCCATCTCCTGCATCTCTGTAATAGCATGAACAGACTCCACCGGCCAGTAGAATAGAGGGAGTTTATTGCTTCTCCAGGATACAGCATAGCAAATATGTAATCAGGTTACAGGGCAGGCCTAGGATGCCTCAGCCCCCCTTGAGATGGGGGAGACTGAGCCCCTAAAACAAGCCTGTTGCTTAGGCTGCTTCCTCCATGATACCACCTGAAACTAAAAACTCTCTTCCAGCCCTGACCCCCAGCCAGGGGCTGACCTCTCCCTCCTTCCTTTGTTTCCCCCTGGGAGGCAACTGGTTGGACAGGTTGGGAGCCCCTTGCATAATGACTTATCCCCTGTCCTGCTGGGCCATGCTACAGACAGCAGCCATTGGGGGTCACCCACAGCCCCAGCATAGCAACCAGTGAGGTACCAACACTACGTCACAGGCCCATGTCTATGTTTTCCTTTCTTTTTGAAGATTATGAACAACATAAATGTCAGCAGTTAAAAGTTACCACATAGCACTTTCTAATCAATCACATTTTATTTGTAAGGTGAAAACATTACAGGAAAAATATACTCCAAACAATAAAAGAACCTATACACATGCTAAAAAGTTTACCAAAAGTTACTCCAATTTCAACCTCATCCTTCAAATCCCACATGTGGATTTTTCCTGTAGTGACAAGTTCATAATTGTCTCAGTTCAGAATCAGAACCTAGGCAGAGCAGCCTTTTCTATTTACAGTTCATGCCTTTGATCGTGGCATCACGTAAAAGGTAATTAGCCAGCAAAGACCCTTTCCTTAAGGCAGGGGTTCCCAAACTTTTTGACACGGGGACCAGTAAATCCATTCACGAACTTTCGGTATATACTTGTAACATATATTTGCATATTCATTAAGCAAATGATGAATATGCAAATACATTGGTTTTGGTCCTCCCAAAGCCCCCAGGGTCAGCTTTAGCAAAGCTTTTGATACGGCCACCCACAACATTCTTACCAGCAAGTTAAGGGAATATGGATTGGAAAAATGGGCCAAATCCAATAAAACCCTGCACCACCACATCGTGTACAGCCTTTCTCCGAGTTAAGCACCAAACACTTGGCCGTAACCTGACTTGTTCCTAACTCGGACCCCATTGAGTTACATGGAACCGCGCTGTTCGTAAGCGCGGGTCACATTCGTAACATGGGGACCGCTTTTACAACCGCTCCATGGGAGCTTTGGTCGTAAGTGTGAACAGTCGTAACTCGGCCGTTCGCAACTCGGGGAGCGGCTGTATTGAAAAAGGGCTCATTTATTCTCAGAAAGCTGACACCATCTTTGGAATTTTTTATCCATATTCTCATTCCGGATGGTGAATGCACCAGGTTATCTCTATTCTGACACATTGTAGTGCCTTTAAACCTCACTATCAGCAGTGGGGATATTTAAAAGGCACTGCTTTTACATTTTTATTCAGGATCTGCATGCGCCCTGAACTGTCCTGCTCCCCACTGGCCGATTCTCTTCCCCGTCCCCCCGCACCTTCTTCCCCCTCCCCCCCACCACCCTGGGCCAGCCCCGCTGTCCCCGCCAGCCAATTCTTTCCCGATCTCTCTTGGCAAGCCCTGCTGCCCCCACCAGCCCTGCTTCCACTGGCCGGTTCCCCAGCCAGCCCTGCGATCTCCCCCAGCCAGCCTCACTGCCCTTGCCAGATGGTTCTCCCCCGGCCCTCCCCCCCTGTGATCTCCCCTGGCCAGCCCCACTGCTCCCCCCCCCCCCAGCCAGCCCTGCTTCTGCCAGCCGGTTCCCCTCCCCATCTTCTCCGGGCAGCTCCACTGCCCCGACCCTGCTTCCCTGCGGCCCATATCCAACTCCCCCTCCCCCCTCCACAGCCAGCAATAAGAGCTCACCTGTAACCCTCACGCTGCCTCTGCTGAACAAAAGTCAACATGGTTTCTTTAAAGGAAAATCATGTCTTACTAATCTATTAGAGTTCTTTGAAGGGGTTAACAAGCACGCAGACGAGGGGGATCCAGTAGATATAGTATACTTAGATTTTCAGAAACATACGGCTGCATTTGCCCAGCCCGGCTGAGGGCTTGGGGAACCCGGTGCTGCATGGGCAGTCTGGGAGCCCGGAACACCCTGCCAGCCACGCTGAGGCCCGGTATTTTTTTTCCCACGGCCCTATACCGTGGCCAAAGTTTGAGAAACACCACTTTAAGATGTCTAGTACAGTCCCCAGGTCTCATGCCTGCCATATCTCCCTTACTTTAGAGATTGCATACAATTTTGACTGACAATAACACATGAAACATTCATTTAACACCATAAACCCCAAAGATACTTAAACTTAATTCACTAAGGTCTCTTTAATAAGATTGCAGGAGATTGCGAGATCTATCACAGTACTAACCTCTTTTAGAAAGGGGTGAAAGGCAGAATAACTCCATTGTAGGAATTGCCATTCTGGATGAGATCATTGCTCCTCTGCACAAGCCAGTTGTATTATGTGTTACAGCCAGAGGGTATGTCTACACTACAAAGTTAGTTCGAACTAACTTTCATAGGCGCTACACTAGCGCTCCGTTAGTTCGAATTTAATTCGAACTAACGGAGCGCTTAGTTCGAACTAGGTAATCCTCATTCCACGAGGATTAAGCCTAGTTCGAACTTACTAGTTCGAATTAAGGGCTGTGTAGCCCCTTAATTCGAACTAGTGGGAGGCTAGCCCTCCCCAGGTTTCCCTGGTGGCCACTCTGGCCAACACTAGGGAAACTCGTCTGCCCCCCTCCCGGCCCCGGACCTCTTAAAGGGGCATGGGCTGGCTACAGTGCCCATGCCAGGTGCAAGCCTGCCAGCACCCAGCCAGCAGACCCTGCACCTGGAACGGATCGAGCCACCCACCCGATGCCCCCCAGCCCTCGCCCTCTTCCCGGGACCAGGCTGGTGACTCCCGGGAGCTTGCCCAGGACCGCAAGAGGCGGGCACCCACCTGGGCTAGTGCGGACATCGTGGACCTCGTCCACGATCTCCGCACTAGGCACAGGAACGTGGCCGGCTAGGGCAGGAGAGCTGCCAGCCTGGCCACCCAGGAGCAGGAGTGCATGAAAATCAAGGTGGTCCACTGAGACCCCCGACCCTGAGCCCTGAGCTTACAATGGCCATCCTGGGTCAGACCAAAGGTCCATCTAGCCCAGTAGCCTGTCTGCCGACAGCGGCCAACCCTAGGAACCCTGGAGGGGATGGACCGAAGACAGTGACCAAGCCATTTGTCTTGTGCCATCCCTCTCCAGCCTTCCACAAACCTTGGGCAGGGACACCACTCCTACCCCCTGGCTAATACCACTCCATGGACCTAACCTCCATGACTTGATCTCACTTCCCTTTAAACTCTGTTCTAGTTGTAGCCTTCACAGCCTCCTGCAGCAAGGAGTTCCACAGGTTGACTCTGTGCTTTGTGAAGAACAACTTTCTGTTACTAGTTTGAAGCCTGTTACCCATTCCTTTCCTTTAGTGTCCTCTAGTCCTTCTTTATGGGAACTAATGAAGAACTTTTCTGTATGCACCCTCTCCACCCCATTCATGCTTTTAGAGACCTCTATCCTGCCCCCCCTCCGTCTCCTCTTTTCTAAGCTGAGAAGTCCCAGTCTCTTTAGCCTCTCTTCATATGGGACCTGTTCCCAACCCCTGATCATTTTAGTTGCCCTCCCCTCTCCCAGCCTCTCTCTTCCCCTCTCTCCCACCTCCTTTTCCCAGTCTCCCCCAGTTTTGTTCAATAAAGACAGATTCTATTTTTGAACACAATTGTCCTTTATTTTGTACATCAAGAAAAGGGGCTAGGGAAGGGTAAGTGGAAGGAGGTGAGGGAGGAATGGGGTACACGCCCCCGATGGGGAGGACTGGGCTGGCTCTGTGGGCTTTTGGGGTGGAACCTCTCCTGCAGCCCCCCGATTGCCCCCTCTCCCGAGACGGCAGCCTGCAGCAAGTGCAGCCGGTCTGATGGCCGAGTGCTGTGATGTGCCCAGTGTGGATACTCCGAGCACTCCAAGCCAGGACTGCTTTACAAGCGGGGCACCCCTGAGAACTGTCTGTCCGGGGTGGGGGTCGGGACCCTTTAAGCACAGCCCTCGGTTAGCCTGAGACAGCATCTCCATGCTCTAAGTCCTCCTCTGATGCCCTGCCGGCACTGCTTCCGGCCATCCTTATGCCCAGTTCAGGGTCCACTTAATGTGGACATGCTAGTTCGAATTAGCAAAACACTAATTCGAACTAGTTTTTTAGTCTGGATCCGTTAGTTCGAATTAGCTTAGTTCGAATTAACTAATTCGAACTAAGTTAGTTCGAATTAACGTTGTAGTGTAGACATACCCTGAGAGGAGAACAAGATTGGTGGAGCTGCTACTTTTTCTCCTACTTAAGGAAGTGGGTTGGAGTGGGTGTGTGAATGCTCAGAGCCTTGACTCCACTTCCCTGGCACAATGCATGTTCCATTGATAGGCAGTTTGCTATTGGGATATTCCAATAGTATATTATTGTCTGCCAGAGAAAGGGGGAGCTGGGAAGGAAATTGTAACTCTGAAAGTTCCTTTCTTGGGGTACATCTAGACTGCAGAGTTTTTCCAGGATACCATCCTGGAAAAACTCTGCCGCATCCAAGGAATGCATCTGCTCTTCTGAAATTTTTGTCCCTTGTGATGAGTTTGAGAGTAAACTCTTAACCTAGCCCTCAGTAGGTAGCACCCAATCTGACCACCTGTGCTCTCAAAATTCCCATTAAAGTTAGGTTCACTACCATAGTTTACAAAGTATTCTGAAAATTAAAAGTGCTATGTAAATGTAAGTTGATATTGGCAAGTGTTTTTCAAATATTGTACTAAAATTCTGATCCTGTCATATGCACCATCTCACACCTATTGCTAAATTTACCCACTCTAGCTCAAATGTTAACATGTAAGATCAAGAATATCTGAAGGGACATAAGCTAGATATAGAGCCAGTCACATCTCTTCAGGTAACGAGCACCACTACTGTATCAAATTTTGAACGGGAAAAACATATACTTCATGCCAAAATGACAGGTTTGTGTTTTGATATTTACTGTATTTGCCTATGTAAACTGAATACAAATTAAATTATAGGCAGTGGCAGAGACACTCAACAGCATGGCCTAGTGAATAGAGCACTAAACTGGGACTAAACAGACCTGGGATTCTGATCCTTGCTATGCTACTGGCCTGCTGCATGAACTTGGCCAAATCAATTTATTGCTCTGTGCCTCAATTTCTCCATCTGTGAATTCTGACACAGACCTTTGCAAAGCACTTTGAGAACTACTGATGAAAAGTTGTATATCAGAGCCAGATATAAGTAGGTAAATGATAAATTTACATAACTGAATAGCTTTTTCATGACAAAGACAATCTTTGCTCTTTGGTTTTCTCATGAAATGTTTGCAATATCAATCTGCTGACACTAGCCACCAATACTAATTGAGGGAAGCTGGCTCAGTGACGCATTGAGTCCAGAACTGAACTGCCATGCCTCAGTCTAGAGCCAAATAGTCCTGCCCAGAGAGGCCAGCTATGGATGATGGACCCAATGATGGGGTGATATGTTTGGAGGAAAAGAATCTATGGAACATGCAGTGGATACTAAATGGTTATAGGAGATTCCTACTGGTAAACGAAAGCTGAGCTTTAAGAAAAGTTGTTTTTCCTCTACCATTTCAGCACTTTAAAGTTATCACTGCTAATCCTGTCAAGACCTTAACAAATGAGTCAGTAATTTTTGTATAATCTTTTTTAATATAAAAGGCTATATTTAAATGACCCATTTAAAAAAAACACATTGACCTTTTAAAACCACTGTATGCCAGATCATAAGAGATTTTGGCACTGACAGTTTTGTCATAATGGAAGATTCATTAAGGTCGGTGATAAATTTGCTTGCAATACATACAAAAGAAATAAGAACTCATCAGCGTTATGACAGTGTAATGCTCAGTGGACAATAGATTGAATTGTGAACTTAAAGAGGTGAATATGAGGCAATTGACCAATTTCAAGGAGGAAGCTCTGTGTGCGCACAGTGTGCATGTGTGTTAGAGGGGGAGAGAAGGAATGGTACTATAAGCAAGGAACATTTTCATTGCTGTATTTGTATCGCACAGTAATATTTACAATAGAGCATCAGAAATGGGAAGTTGTATGATAATTATCCTCCCCTTTTACCTAGTGTGAAGTTAGAACTCTCCAGAGGCAATGCAGGTTGATGTGTACCCTGCTGTGCATTACTTCTTGGCATGTCTGCTTTCTTTCAGTGCATGAGCAGCGCACACACAACATGGTGTCAATTGTGATTGATGACACAGCATGAAGAGATCAGACCTTCACCTGCCCACTGGAGTAACAGGGTTGTAATTTAGTAAAGGGTAATGGGAGTGATATTGAAAACAAGGAAATGTGGTAAGTGGCTGAGAGTTGTGTTCTCAGCTGCTTAGAACACTTTTTTTTTTTTTGTAGTATGAAGCATCAATCTAATTCTTAGTGTAGCACAGGAGCATGGGGAATCAAATGTATCTGAACGACATTATATACTGGTAAGATACGATGTTCAATTTAGGGAAAGATTGAAGAACATCAGTCTTCACTTGCCAACAATTTCTCACAGAATAAAGTTCATGATGATTTAGCATTACTAGACCAAGATTGTTAGGAATAATATTTATTGTGGGGGGGGGGGGGGAGAAAGAGGCTTATAAATTTTCTATTAGAAAGGATCTTAAGAAGGATTGAGCACTCACCGACCCCATTGAAATCAGTGGGAGTCAATGCTGAGCACTTCTTAGGCTCAGTCCTAATTGGAACAAGAATAGCTGTACAATAATGGCTTCAAAAGAGTTCAGTGCATTGGGCACATGGTAGCCTCTGAGCTCTGTTGAAATCATGGTTATGACTATAAGGCTATGTCTACACTGCGGTTTTTTTTGCAGAAGAGGATATGCAAATTGAGCACTCATTTGCATATCGTCTTCCGATTCTTTTTTGCAGAAGAGGTGTTGCCACTAAAAAGCCCTGTGTAGACGGGGCCATTTGTTATAAAAAAAACCTTTTCGCACGATCCCTTATTCCTCAAAAATCAAAGTTTACAGAATTGTGCAAAAAAGGTTTTTTTTTCTGAAAAATGGCCCTGTCTACACAGGGCTTTTTAGCTGCAAAACCTCTTTCACAAAAAGAATGGAAAGAAGATATGCAAATGAGTTCACCATTTGCATATTCTCTTCTGCAAAATACCTGCAGTGTAGACATAGCGTGAGTGTTACAATGGGAGCTACTGGTGCTAAGCTCTTTTGAAAATCTGGCATTTAGGGCATGACTACCCTACCAAATGGCTTTGTTATCCCTGGAAGCACCAGAAATGTACTTCCCTTAAGGCAGGTCTTAGTAGTTAAAGTAAAGTGGGACAAATATTTTGTTTTAATTTATATTTACTTGCACATTTTAAGTATTTTTGTGACTGGCTTTGGCATTTAGGACCTGATTCAGGAAACAATTAAAACCATACTTAACTGTAACTCCTCAAATTAAGACCAGCATGTCTTCTTGAAGTCCATGGGATTTAAGCATATGTTCAAAGTTAAGCATGTCCTTGAGTGTATTGCTGACTTAGAACCATAAACCATAATTGATTCTTTTAAATAAAATGGATTTTTCCTGCATTTAATAGTAATAATTTAGAGTTAACTACTAAAAAGATGCAGCATCCTTTCACGAAGCAAACTGCATTATGAAAGGGGAGAAACAGATGGGATTTCTTAGCAGCATCATCTTAGTTTTGTAAAAAGTAAAACACATTTTATAAAGATGGTATTATTACTAAAGGAATATCCACACTTCAAGTGGCACTTGCCCTTTCTCCTTGTGCTTCAGAGTGCACCTGAGATATGTAGTTTCAATTTCATCATGCATTATTGCTTCCTTTTCCCTAATACACTAAAATGAACCAGTGATGCAGAAACAGAATTAGGGTTTCCATTTAGGTGCATTAGTCACGCAGAAAGGTAATCAGCTGGTTAGTAATGGTATCATAAACCTGCTTCAGTGGAACATATTTACCTTTTTCCTAGCAGTCATTCTGTTAGAATGAAAGCTACAGTGGTGAGGAAACTGATGATAAGCAGGCTTCTAAGTGTTTGTTTTTTAAAGTATGATGGAATTACTGTCTGGTTAAAATTGCATTGATGATGATAATACTATTATTAGAGTATTTACAGAAAAAGTCTAGTCTGAAGTGAAACAAACAACAATCCGACGAGACAAAAATCACAAGAACACGGAGGAGGAAGTACATTGTGAAATTTTATTATTAAAATAGAAGAATCCAAGCACCAGCTAAACATGGGAAAGTACTTAATCTGCTATTTTAACATGCCTGCCTTATCTACCTGCAGTGGCAGGAGGAATTAGAGTATTCTGTCATAAACTATTGTTTGATATTGCTGTCTTCAAAAGCGGCTGTTTTCTACCCTACAAGTAACTGCATTTCAGTGCTGGTGAAGTAATTCCTGTTGTAATCTCAGGGCAACTGCACCTGTATTCCCCACTTGTAGTCCACTAAGTGCAGCACTATAGGCTCCTGGCTCCTCAGCCATCACCTCTCTTGGGTAGACACCCCTACTTCTAGGGCCATCCCTAGCAGGGTGCAGGGGCAACTTCCTCCTTCCCCAGACCTTTCCTCTTCCAGCCTCTTCTCTGCTTCCACCCCTTCTCCAAAACCTGCCCCCGCTCTGCCCCCATTGCAGCCTTCCCCTCTGAGCTACATGATCTAGGGACTAACTTGGGGGGCCTGGTGCAGGTCAGCAGTAGGGTTTGGCTCCCCCTGCACTCACCACAGCAGTAGGAACTAGACCCAGCAGCCTGCTCTGCTGCCCAGCCCATTGCACTCTGCTTCAACATGGTGGTGGCAAGCAGAGTACACCAGTCCTAACCTGCTTCTCTCTATTCCCCCAAGCTCTGTATCACTCAGGGGAGTAGTGTGGAATAGGCTGGGATCAGGGTCAGTTTGCTCCACTTGCCACCCCTGTGGTGAAGTGGAATATAGCAGGATGGCAGAGGGGTGTTGGAGTGGAGCAGGGTGCTGAGTTGCTGCAGCTCCTGCTTCCATGATGAGAGTGTGGTAGGGAACCCTGCTGATACCCTGTGTCATACCCTCCAGGTAATCCTCCAGGCTGCTTTGGACCCCATGGGTCCCATCCATAAGAGTGTTGAAGCAGCTATTGCAGGGCCTCCTAAAGCACAGAGCCTGGGGCAGTCCCCCAGACACCTCCTGGGGTTTTTCCAAGCTGCACAGTTTCCTGGCTCTCCTCTGAGATCCCGAGCAAACCAGATTGCCCAAAAATTAGTGTCTCTGCTTTGCTCCCTCTCCTGAGGTTATCTCCCATGTGTTACCTACAGTTCTAAGTTACTGCATAGCTCTCTCTAATCAAGTACATTTACTTTAAGGTGAAAACATTACAGTAAAAAATATTAAAAACAAACCAAGAACCTACACTCATGCTAAAAAAATTACTAAAAAAGTTACTAGTGGTCACCCAAATTGCAACTTGGGCTTTGATAGGTGTCAGTCCTTCAAAAACCCCAAGGTGGTTTTGCCCATGATCACTAATTCATAACTGTCTCCGATTCAGACCCAGAGCTACCATGAATAGTTCAGTCTTTCCTTTATTCTGCTGGTGCCTTTGATGTTGGAATCATGTCACAGGTGATAATGGCCCACTCCTCATGGAGTAGCTTCAGAAGGTTGGGGTTTTGCATAACTGGAAAAGGAGAATTTTCATTTCCTTCATCCTAGTTATTCTCTAGGAAAACCACTCCTCATTTGTCTAGCACATTCTTCAATGTAAACATTTGCACCCGTAGGGCTCAGATCTGCCACATCTCCTCTTTCAAAAGGTGCCATATAATCCCGGTCCTCAATAATACCTAAACCATTCACTTAATACAACAGACCACAAAGATACTTAAACTTATTTCAACAATGATACTGTAGGAAATTGCAAGAGCTCTCGCCATTCCTTTTCTGAAGCATCAGGTGCAGAGTTGGCTTCCACCTAGCAAACAGGCCCTCTGACCTGAGAATATTGCCTTGGGGAGAAGATTATGGATGGTTTGTACTCAGCAGAGTCAGTGCAGAGTGGCGGTATGGTACCCATCAATTAAGTTAGGAGGGCTAATTGATAGTGCTCACTGGCTTCATGGAGGAAAGAGTAGCAAGAGTGACAGACTGAGGGATCTGCACATATGCTCATGTGAGATGCACAGCTAGCATCTCTCCTACCTGCTGTCAGTTTCAGAGTGTCAGGTGGCCCATGACTGGTTCTGATGGTCAGTGTACTGGGATATATAAATATCAGGACAGAACACGGTTTTCTGTAAAGTGAGAAAGGTAGTTCCAGATTTTTAGGAACACTCAAGTACCCTGTTTATTTATAATGGATGAGACCAAGTTATTCATTCAGGCAGACAGAAGTTAGCAAAGACTCTTAAAGGGGGTTGGTTACAACTATTTTGCAGGCCTGACAAAATTACAAAGTCCAGTCCTGGACAATTGACAGAATTCAAAACCAAAACAATCTGGATTCATGCAGATAACTGTACATTAAGATTAATTAGCAGCTAAAAAAGCTGGGTTAAATAGTCATGAGTTCCAACAGGGAGAATAAAGCCCAGAAGATAATGAAGATCATGACAGTTTGAAAACCCTCCTTTGGGCAGAGAAAACATGTTTATAAAAAAAACTTGTTGAAAAAGTAAGGACATTCCAGCCCCGGCCATCTGCAGAAATAGCCCAACAGAAAAAGGGCCCAGTTAGTCTATTGGAATGAATTTAGGCTATTTCAATGCCTAATGCAATTCAAAATTTTGCAAACATCACAAATGTCTTTTGAATGTGTAAAGTTAGCTCAAGTTTGCAAATTTCCTTTTATTTTAAAGGAGAATTCGTTTTAGAATTAGAAGAAAAAGTATAGCTAAAAGAGAGCCTGTGTTATGTTTCATGAATAGATGTTCCCTCTACAAGGCCCCCAAACTTATTGCAAGTGAGTATCTATACTTCAAAGTAGGAATAAGACCCTCCGGAAAAGGGCACTTTTTCCGGAGGATCGGGGCCAGTCTAGACGCTCTTTTACGGCTTTTTTAAAAGCCGGAAAAAAGCGGCGGACATTTTTATTTAAATGCCGCGGGGGATATTTAAATCCCCCGCGGATTTCCCTACGACGACTGGTGAAATTTACATGCCCCTTCCGGAAAAGGGGCCAGTGTAGATGAGCCCGGTGTGTGTGTTTATACACATTTATCAGTCTTTTTTGCATTTGAATATCTTTCTTCCCAGTAGTTGTTTTTAAGAAAGAAAAAAAAACTGTTCTAATAGTATTTTTGCATGGGGCTGAGAATAGAAATGCTATTAATCTTACAGGACTATCTGGTCTTGAGATTTGCAGTTCAGTTTAGAAGAATCAAAGGATAGTTCAACTAACCTGTGGATTAGCATCCAATCTTTTGGATACTTATCTCCAATGTCCAACTATGAACTTTTTGACATACAGAATAAACGTGGCTGGCATATGTTTTATGGATTGCACTTCACCAAGCTGCTGTATGGAAAAAATTGTTTTACCCATTTTTGTGAATTAAAAATGTTTAAGTATTTAATGCATCTTTCTGTGACTGCTTTTGAGGACAAAGTGGCTCTGAGGTACAGTAGCTAAGAGTACATGGCAGTACGGAATTCATTATACTACCTGGTAAAATTTATAATACATACTAGTTCATATGAATAAATTATATGACACTTTAACTATACTTTGAATAATTCGGGTTACTGAATTTTGGATTGTAAATGTGTTTTGTTTTATTCTTTTAAGAGTTTCTGGGAACACAATTTTAAAAGCTTCCTTCCTATAAGGTCTTAAAGTAGAAAATTGTATTGATAAAAGCTGATGCCTTTCTTCTTTAGTAACTACCAAAGCCACAAGGAGAAGTCTGGCAAATGTTTGAATAAATGAGAAAAAAATAAAGGGATTCCAAATGATAAATGACTCAAAAACTAAATGCCAGTTCATCTAATAGGTTCACTTCGATTTATTTAGATAGCAGTTTCTATCTGTGGATGTGGATTTTGACATTTTTTATATGTGTAAAGTATATTTTGAAATTATACACCAAAGGTCAGATTCTGATGCCCATGTCACGGTTCAGAGTTAGCTGTACCTTGGATACCTCAGAAGTGTTCCCAAGTGCTCCCCTCAGGAGACAGAAGTAACGGTTCAGGACCTCTCAGGATTGCATCCTGAGATTCTTCTAACTCTCTCAATCTGGGTCTTGAGTCTCATCATCCTATGAACCATCTGTGGTTCCTCGTCCAGCCTGACTGTTCTTGAGCACTACGAGACCTCAGAGGCTGTGTCCAGTGTCTGACTACCAGAAGCTAGAAAAGCATTTTCAAAACAAAATATTTTTTAATCTCCAGAGTAGGAACAAAGCATCACAAGAGCGGATGGCTTTTAACACAATAAACAGCTGGGCTTTGGTGTGCTTGCCTACAGTTCCCGGGTCTCTTTTCTGAGTGTTAGGGGCTGCCAATGTATCAGTTCCAAAAGCTCTTGTCTCTGCATCTCTTGAAGCTTGCAAAACTGGTTTATGCAGCTCATCAGAGGAGACTGGGGATAGACTTCCAAGGTGGAATTTAAAATTGGGAGCTAGCACAAATTTGCCTGATTTACTGACTGTGTGGAAACTAACCATTTCTGGATTAATCTTTGTAATCTTATAGCAAACGCCACAAAAACCACTAAGCAAACAGAAGTATATATAACATACACAAAATACTATAGGCCATTCCAATTCCTTCACAGCCCTTACTCATGCTGGCTGCATCTAGACTGGCAAGTTTTTCCTCAAAAGCAGCTGCTTTGGCGGAAAAACTTGCCAGCTGTCTACACTGGCTGCTTGAATTTCCGCAAGAACACTGACGATCTCATGTAAGAAATCAGTGCTTCTTGCAGAAATGCTATGCTGCTCCTGTATGGGCAAAAGTCCTTTTGTGCAAACAGCTCAGATTTGTGTAGACAGCTCAGATTTGTTTTCCGCAAAAAAGCACCGATCGCGAAAATGGCGATCAGGGCTTTTTGGCACAAAAGCGCGTCTAGATTGGCATGGACGCTTTTCCGCAAAAAGTGCTTTTGCAGAAAAGCGTCCATGCCAATCTAGACGCTCTTTTCTGCAAATGCTTTTAACGGAAAACTTTTCCATTAAAAGCATTTGCAGAAAATCATGCCAGTCTAGACGTAGCCACTGAGTACTATTTTGCTCTGGAAGAAGCATTATGGTAGATGTGACGGGGCAGCCCCACCCCACACTCAAGCCCAGGGAAACCACCTGGTGCAGGGGGTGGAGAGGGCCCCACCCACGCAGCCCTACTGGGCATGCTCCCAGGGGAACCAAGGTATAAAAGGCTGCAGGCCTGCTCAGAAGGGGGAGACTGCCCTTGGCGCTGGAGCTAGTGCCCAACCTCCTGAGTCGCCAGGCCTGCTGTACATGCTGCTGCCAGGCCCGACCCCAACGATGGAGCCGCCAGCCAACCCCCCGCGACCCAGGCACCGGACCAGCCACCGCAAACCCCAACGCTGACAGGGGAAGTGCCGCTACTGCCACCCAACTCATGCCAACAGGTGGGACAGACCGGGGGGAGGAAGTGACCCAGGTCAGGGAGCTGGAAAACCCCTGAGGGCTCAGTGCGTTGCGGGGAGGAACCTCTGCCGAGCCAGTGGTGGGAGCCACCCACCACTGATAGGGCCCTGGGTCGGGGCCCGGTGGAGAGGGAGGGCCTGGGCCCCCCTACCCTTCCTGCCCTGGACCCCGGCAAGACGGGGGCGTGGCTGAAGGACTAGGCCTCAGAGCCTGTGTACAAAGGACTAGGCCGGGAGGCCGTATTGCCCCTAATACAGGGGCAGCATACTACAAGACTAGGCCTGAGAACTCTAAACTATGCACCAGACATGAGCGGCACCCCCCGATGGGGGGGGGGGGAATCCCCCCGAAAGTAGAGCACAGCAGATTTCCTCTCCCCTCTGTTTTCTCTCTTGTTAATCCTATGACCTTATTGTAATGTTCTGTTCTTTCCACCCACAGCTCCACCCCAACATGTCCCCTTTTTATCTGGCTGTGAACTTTTGCTGCCTGCCCCCTTTGAACCTAATTTAAAGCCTGCATCATTTATACCTTTTTCTCTGTCATCTTCTGTCCCCATATAAAAAAATAGTTACATCACAGAGTCAAATTTTATCTTCCCAAGCTTTGCAATGCCAAAGCATTACATTTACCTGAAGGCAAACTTCCTTAAGCTATCCTTTGCTTTGCAAGCAAAAATCCATTATATACAAAGTCAAGGTGGGGAACAAAAAGAATGGAACAAGAGAAGTTATTGATGTGGCTTGGTGACATTCAGACTGCTGTTGTGCATTTGTCTTTCTAATGGGAAATCATGTATCTGAATTGGAAAATGTACTTTGCACACCGAATAAGGGTACCATCAGAACTTGAAAGGTCAGCTGCATACCTGCCTCTGAGCCACATTGCATGCAGCCAAAAGAAAGAAAACTAAAATGCTTAGTTCACTAGCCCTGAAATCCAATATTATATGCCGTAAATGTACTATACCATTCTTTTCTAATCAGTGAACATTCTAAGCAACTTACATAACTGTGGTAAATATTGACTACCTTGTATTACAGAATTTTCCATCAAGTTTATCCAGCAGCTACTGTATGAGTGATAAGAGGTCTAATCTTTGAAGCTGGATACTTCTGTCTCAAAAGAGAAAGATTCATCTTTGTTCAGAGAACTATGACATGGGGTGTGTGGAGAGGGGGGAATTATCCCAGCTGTCGTATCACTTAATATGAGCATGACTGCAGAGTGGGGGGTAATGTTTGCAAAACACGTAGGTGACTTACAAACACAAATTACATTTTCAGAAGCTATTTAAGCACTTAAGATGCTAAGTCTCACTGCAAGTCAATGGGTGTGAGGGCTTATCTAGGCTTAGATATTTAGATGCCTAACTTCCTTTGAAATTAATGAGAATTAACCCCCTAATGCATTTTAGTATCTAGGCCTTTAAGTATACAAGTCAGTTTTGAAAATGGTGCTTAGATTCCTAAGTTAGTCCTAGGCTTAATTCCTCCCCTTTATTGCTTCTTGATTCAAAGCACTACTAAAGTTATGAGCAGGCTTCATGCTGAAGGGATGCTGTCTTGTAGGTTTTGCTTCCATTTGTAAAAAAAATATTAGCTTAGTTATTCTTAAAAATTAAATGAATATTAATATTCATTTTTTAAATAACTAAGCTAATGATTTTTGTTTGTGTGGCTATTTCTGTTTTCAAAGAGACATTTTTAAAAAAAATGAGTTACAAGTAGTTTCCAGAATTGCAGCAACCCCTGAGTTCCTAGTAGAATTTATTGGTTTACACTCACATTTTCCTGTTTTCTTAAAAGTGAGGTTTTGAAAGAATTCAGTCATGGCCTAACTCTGCTCCCGGTAATAAAATTCCCATTCCCTTCAATGGAAGCAGCATTGGATCCTGAGTCAGAATACTGTCATCATTCCTTTCCCCTAATCACCAGATATAGTTTGTCAAGGCACATTGACAGAGGGCACTCATTGCCCTGAATAAATGTGCAAGCTGGAGTCAGACTCTGAATGTGGGAACTTTACTGAAATAAATAGGCAATTACAGAATAATGTGAATTTAACATAGGCTTTATTTGTTACCTCACAATATGCTACATACAGTAAAAGGGGAACAAGAGAAAGTTTGATACTGGTCAGCTTTGGCGCATTTTAAAATCTCAAGCTGAAGTTTAGCTTTCCAGTCCGTGTTGAGGGATAATATGGCCCATTCACCCATCCATATGGCTTTCCAAGAGAGCAGTCCAAGACATAAGCTGCTTACTATCTCATGATACTTGGAACCAAGAGAAATACATCTGCCAAGATAATACAGGTGAAAATAAAAGATTTTGCATTAGTTGGATCCTGGAATAGTTTAAAACTTTACCACAATTTGTAAGGGGGATTGATCTCTACCAAGCAATAGTGATGAACATGACAGTATTGAGAGTTTATTGACATAACTACGTTGGAGTTGTTGAAATTGCTTACTAAATACTTTTTTAACTATATGGCTTTCCAGAGGTTTATATGATTATTCAAATACAGGTTAATTACTCCTCTCTGGGTATATTTCTTATATTTGCCTAGCATAATGAATGAGTGGTTTCAGGACTCTAAAAAGGATTTTCTGGTTTTGGTCAAGGAGGGATAAGCACTAAGCCCTAACAGCTGGCATGCTAACAAACAAGCTGTGCATTGCGGCCTGTCCTGATGATGTATTTCAGTTACGTGAAAAGGGCTAGAAGGCATAATCCCAGTGTCACTTATTTACCCTTTGGCCACTGAGCTTAGGTTCTTATTAGTGTTTTCTTTATCTAGGGTTCTCACTTATTCTATTATCAGAAAAACAGTCCGGTTTTGTATGTCTTCTTTTTCAGTGCCCTGTGTGCAAAAAAAAAATTGCTGTAGATCCACAGCAACATCACATCTGAGAGATGATTTCTCTGAAGCTGAAGATGAGGATATGTGTCTTGGAAAGAGGAATTAGAAAAGCCTTTTTTGTCCGTCCCTTTCCCAGTATATGCTAGCATGGCACCACACTTTCCCATTCCATCACTATGGCTTCCACACACTGTGGTGACATTCTCCTTATCTTTTACATACTCAGGTACCAATCCCCCCTGTTAGGCCTGTGTGTGGGTTGGTGGGTGGAGCCCTTCCTTCATTGGTGCAGTTCTTGAATTGTATACTACAAGGCTGTGTCTACACTGGCCACTTATTCCGGAAAAGCAGCCGCTTTTCCGGAATAATTTGCCAGCTGTCTACACTGGCCGCTTGCTTTTCCGGAAAAGCAATGACGATTTACTGTAAAATTGTCAGTGCTTTTCTGGAGAAACTATGCTGCTCCTGTTCGGGCAAAAGTCCTTTTCCGGAAAAACTGTTCCGGAAAAGGGCCAGTGTAGACAGCCCAGTAGTCTTTTCCACAAAAAAGCCCAGATCGCGAAAATGACGATCAGGGCTTTTTTGCGGAAAAGCACATCTACATTGGCCATGGACTCTTTTCCGGAAAAAGTGCTTTTCCAGAAAAGCATCCTGCCAATGTAGACGCTCTTTTTCCAGAAATACTTATAACGAAAAACTGTTCCGTTTTAAGCATTTCCGGAAAAGGGTGCCAGAATAGACGTAGCCCAATTGTTTTATAAATACACACAGGGAAAGTTATTTTTTCTCCCATTTGCAACTGCTTCAGTGATAATAAAATGAATGAATTAAACAAAATGGAAGAAACTAAAGTGATGCTATTCTGCAGTAAACACTGCCACATAGGAAGCCATTATAGCTTCACCATTCCTTCTCACAAGCTCCTTCCTGAGTAGGTTTGGGGGGAAAGAAATAATTCAGCTTTAAACTGCAAAATGTTCCTGAGATCTACTATTGCTGAGAGAGACACTCACAGTGGCCCCTGTTCAGGATGCATCCCTGTGTAGGACCCAGCGTATGCCACTTGATTGTTTAAATATTTTGTCTAACATGGTCACAAGAGAGATTACTCAGTGATTTTCTTTAAAAACAAACAGTGGCTCCTTTTAAATGCCATTATCTAGAAGGAGGATCAGAATCTTCCTTGATCAATGAACTCACATCCTTACTCTTTCCCAACAATGTTATATCCTCAAGCGATCATTTTGACTGTGAAAGTCCTTCCCCTCCCAATTATACCATCCCCAAGGCAGCTGCCACATTAACCCTTCCCCCCCCCCCCAACCTCCCCACACATAATGACATTTAAACTGCACTGGCATTCCCAAAAGATGAAAGCTTGTGCTCTTACTGAGATTTTAATTCAAAGCAAACAGAGAAGCAATAATCCCTAAGGCTTGAGGTGGTGCTGTTAAGTACAGTACGTAATGCAAAGAATTTCATCTCTTTGCTGCTCCTTCCATTTAGAAGCACCAAAACATTTTGCTCAGAGCAATAACTGCCATTTAAAGAATTATTAGGATTTTAGATGTTCTGTTTGGCAAAGAGGATTAATTCTTCTTCCTGCTCAGTTTCTACTCAGCCAATAAAGCAAGTGACATTAAGCAACTTTTGTTCTTCACTTTTCAGTTTAAAGGGAAGAAAGCCTCTTTATTTTAAACATGTTCCCTCGATGATTCACTTAAAATTAATTTAAAACAATTGTAAATTAAATATTTCATTTTTATTGTACAATTAAAATGACCTTTTAGTGCTTACCCATTACCATCTGATGCTTTTTCCATTTCCTACAATGTGCCTAATTTATTTTTTGACTCAATTTACACAAAGTCCCTCTTCATAAATTTTTCTGGAAGTGTGTATCCTTTATTAAAACCCATGAGCGCCAATTGAATCGGGGGTTTCATCTGAATTTGCAGTTAGTTGACAAGTGTCCTCATCCTATAAATCAATACCATAGTCCTCAGCCCTGTTTACTCTGATGCTGTAAGGGGCCATGATTCACCATTACGGCACTCCGTACTGATCACACTGGGAATTAGCTCTGTCCTCAGCAAGGCACCCCATACACGCTGGTGTCTCACCTGTTGCACTCCACACTCTGAACCAGGATTGCTCCCTAGATCATGGTGTTCTATTCAAGACACTGCCTTCCAGCAGTGCCAACCACACTGGTTTCTCACTCCCCTTCTGGGGGGTATGAGGAGTTGTTAGTCTCACCCCTGCCGTCTTAGCCAACTGCAGCCTCAGTCTAGCCCCTCATCTCAGGGGCAAACCACAGGCCACAAAGGCCTCTCCTTGGTGTGGCTAGGTGTGATGCAATGAGTAAGGGGGAGAACTCAAGCCTGCCCACTTCTCTGGGTCCTGGCCAGACCCTCTGGTAGCAGCCTTGTCCTGCCCTGCTTCTCTCCCCCTCTACTGCCTCCTGTTCCCTGGGCCACTTCCCTGTGGGCCTTGCACCCTTCTGGCCCTTCTACCAAGGCCTGCAGCCTGTCAAGTATCTGGCTGAAGCCTCAATCCCAGTCTCCTGTTCCCTGTAAGGTGCTGTTGCCCAGTGCTGTTCCCAGTAAGGTGCTCCCTCATGCCAACCAGTCCTGCACCCTTCCTGGCCAGGATCTATCTCCTCTTCTCTGCTGAGCAGCTTTTTATACACAAGGCTGCCTCAGCAAGCTGCTCTCTCATTTGCTCCTTCTAAGCCTCTCCCGGATTGGCCAGGGCTCTTCACAGGCTCCCTCTATCCTGCTTTAGCCCCATCTAGCCGGAATGGGGCAGCCTGCCCACTACAGATGCCAAGAATCAAATGAGCATGGAGACTGAACTATTGTCTTTCCTCTATATGTGGAGGCTAATGCCCATTACTATCAATGAGAGGCTACCAGAACTATATTCTGGCACTTTTCATGACCATTTTCATAAAAACAAAATAGGATGACAGTTACGTTTTGCATTGCAACTTTAACACTACATTTCTTAACTCTGTGGGTTGGATTTAGCAAAAGGTGACAAGAATTTTCCTTTTAATTACCCTCCAAAAGTCTGCATACACAATGGGGTTTCTACTGCTGCCTGAGTCATGGTACTTTGAACTGTCTTCCATTCCCAATCAGGATATGGAGAAACATGCTAAAATGAAAGGGACAAAGGAATTGCAGAGGGAAGGAAAGTATCTCACCTTTCACAGGTCTCAATTATTATTCTGCCTGAAGTCAGTTCAAATATTGTGATAGATTGCCTGTAATTGGATATCTTTCATGTTTTATATGTTGTGTCCTTAAACCTCTAAAAATTCTGCTGTCTGCAGATACAAGCAATCATTTTGTGAAACAGAGTTGCTTTACCCTGAACAGAGTAAATGCGCACACACTGTGCTCGCCCAGGGGAAAACAAGGAAACTGATTGACAGAGCCAGACAAGTACTCAAAATTCATGTATTTCAAGTCAGGCCCAACAAGGAAAACAATAGAACACCATTGGTCATCATCTGCAGCCCACAGCTTAACTCCCCACCCCCCAGTGCATCATTGACAATCTACAACCTATCCTGGAAAATGATCCCTCACTCTCACAGGTCTCGGGAGACAGGCTAGTTCTCACCTACAGACCACCTCCTAACCAGAAACAAATACAAACCAGCAGCCACGCACCACACCACAGAAATACTTGCCCGGGAACCTTTCCCTGTAACAAACCCCTTTGCCAACTCTGTCCACTCACTTATACAAGTGACATCATCACAGGACCTAACCACATACGCTACAACATCAGGGGCTCACACATCTGCACATCCACTAATGTGATCTATGCCATCAAGTGCCAGCAATGCCCCTCTGCCATGTATACTGGTCAAACTGGACAGTCTCTGCACCAAAGAATAAATGGATACAAATCAGACATCAGGAATCGTAACACAAATAAACCTGTGGGGGAACATTTTAAGCTCCCTAGACATTCAATAATGGATTTAAAAGTAGCCATTCTTCTACAAAAAAAAATTTATCACCTGATTACAGAGGGAGACCGTTGAACTGGAGTTCATTGACAAGTTCAAAACTATGAACTTAGGCTTGAATAAAAATCTTAATTGGTTAACTCACTACAAAGATAATATCCCCACCTTTGATATCTGCATCCCCACATCAAATGCTTTGAATGGGATACATTCACCCTGACTTAATTAGCTTCATTAACACTAGCCTTACAATTAACAGATTGCTATTATATATCCCCCAGACCAGGGGTGGGCAATAATTTTTGATGGGGAGGCCACTCCAAGATTTTGGAAAGTGGTTAAGGGCCGCACTCTTCCATGATATTAATGGAGGAGATGCGGGGTCTGAAATAGAGGTTGGGTGCAGAAGGGAGCTTACGGTAAGGGACGGGGGTGCAGTATGGAGAATGGGTGAAGGAGGTGGTTGTGACCTAGGGCAGGGGATTTGGAGTACAGGGGTTTGGGATGTGACCTAGGGTAGAAGGGGATTGTGATCTGGGGCAGGGGATTGGGGTGCCTGATCTGGGAGGGGTATGGGTGTATGAGGGAGACTGAGGATTTAGGTATGTTGAGTGGGGGGGGGCAGAAGGTTGGGGCAGGGAAAGGCTGGGGTGACAGAGACAGGCTGTGGCCAGGAGCTCTACCGGCCAGGAGCTTTACCAGCCAGTAGCCAAATCAGCCTGCCTGTATGCTGCACTAAGGCTTGCAGAGCTTAAAACATTTCCCAGCCAGCCAGCCTGCCTGCTTGCCTGGACATGTTCTTCAGTGAATAACTGAGCTGAGGAGAGGGGGCGTGGTTCTTCTTGGCTGCCTGTTATTCAATCAAGGATTGTGCTGGGGACTGGGTGGCTCCTGAAACTTCCCCTCCTCCCTTCCAGTTTAGAAACAAAAAGGAATCCCAGCAGCTGCATTTCTGCATGGGGCTGCAGGGCAAGCAGGGGAGCCTGCCTGGGGTCCTCCGCTGCCTCCATGGGCCAGATCTGGTAGCTGGGCATATTTTTCCTAGGCCTGCCCCAGACTCTGTAATTTTCACTTCAATGCATCTGATAAAGCTCATGACCTCATACATTTGTTAGTCTCTAAGGGTATGTCTATACTAGCCCTCTAGTTTGAACTAGGGAGGCTAATGTAGGCATTCGAACTGGCAAATGAAGCCCGGGATTTAAATATCCTGGGCTTTATTTGCATGTTCCCGTCCGGCCACCATTTTTAAATGCCACTAGTCCGGACTAACTGCCCACAGCTACATGCGGCAGTTAAACGGTAATTCAAACTAAGTCCTTAGTTCAAAATACCTGCTACTCCTCCTGGAATGAGGTGTAACAGGTAATTCGAACTAAGGACCTAGTTCGAATTACCGTTTTAACTGCCATGTGTAGCCGCGGGCAGTTAGTCCAGACTAGTGGCATTTAAAAATGGCGGACGGACGGGAACATGAAAATAAAGTCCAGGATATTTAAATCCCAGGCTCCATTTGCCTACATTAGCCTCCCTAGTTCAAACTAGGGGGCTAGTATAGACAGACCCTAAGGTGCCACAGCACTGCTTGCTGTTTTACTGAGGGTGGGAGACTCTTGTCTTTTCTTGTTCTATTCTTTAACAAATTTCATTCAGATTAAAGGCATGTGACTGATCTCTGGGTATGGAAAAACAGAGGTTATATTAGCTCTTGCAGTTCTTCCATGCCTAGTTACATTCAGTCCCACTAAAACGTTTTGCTAGTTTAATTTATTTTGTATCCCAAATGGTCTTTCAAATGGAAAAATCCCAACAGTATATCTTACTTGAGCATTTCAAGTGATCCCAGTGAAATATGTATATTTGCAATGTAATGGGAATTAGCAGGTATCATTGTTAAGGCCTGTTTTGAGTCTTTACTGGACACCAAATCAACTCTCTGAGTTTGAAAAATAGTACAGTATATTGCGCTCCATAGCATTTGTTCCCACAGCCTTTGAAATATTTCTTCTCTCCTCCTTTTTTGTCTAGCTAAGTATATTGGCACGGGAAAGGCTCTTTCCATGAAATAAGTAGTTCCTAAAGTGATGGGAGACAGAACATGTGATTTAAAATCTTTGGTTATCCAGACTACAGTGTAGGTCTGTTCAAGCAGTGCTAGAGCTGCTGAAGTCCCATTTGATTTTATTGCGGCTAGGCTATGCTGACTGTAGCATACTCTCAAAACAGATGTTACATATTTTGTAAAGAAAATACCTAAGTCATTTAACCTCTCTGTGCCTCATTTTCTCCCTCTGAAAACCAGGGAAATTATTTTTAACCTAATAAAATCTGAACATTCAGGGAATTTAGTACATTCATAGCTATATGTAGGTAGGGGACTCCATCGTAGAATCTTTATTTTGCAGATTCAGAACATCTCAGAAAGTTTAAGTTACCTGCTAAGAAGGTTCTGCAAATCTCATAGGTGCCTACCAGACAGCTAACGTTGGCCTTAATCTTAGTTATGACATTGATTTGGTTCAAGGCAGTGAACCACTCACTGAAGTGCTCCAAGTCTTGATTTCCACAGCTGTAAAAAGGAGGCAATGATAGTTGTATCTTGTTTCTTGGTGGTGTGGCAAAAGGTGTTAGCAAGGATTTGAGTCAGTTGCAGGCTACAATGGGTCTGCAGTGATAAGCCAGTGTCCCTAGCACTGGAAATACCACAGAAAGAAGAACTGTGACAACAGAAACTTCAGGGGATAGCTGAGTTAGTCCGTAACGAAAAAAACAACAGATGGTCTGATAGCACTTTACAGACTAACAAAACATGTCGATGGTATCATGAGCTTTCCGATTCTCTGAAGAAGTGGGCTGTGCCCACGAAAGCTCATGATACCATCGACATGTTTTGTTAGTCTATAAAGTGCTACCAGATCATTTGTTGGTTTTTTTTGTGGCAACAGAAGTTATGCATGGCTCTTCACTACACCATGTTATCCTTACTTGGCTAAGTATCAGAGGGGTAGCTGTGTTAGTCTGAATTTGCAAAAGCAATGAGGAGTCCTGTGGCACCTTATAATATATAAGGAGCCACAGGACTCCTCGTCGCTTTTACTTGGTTAACACTGCCATAAAAGTGGGAGGTGATGACCAGGAATAGGGTATGGTCAGGGATCACAGGGGATGCAAGTTGAAGTTGTCCTTTCCTGGCAAGTTCTGCATTAGAATGTATCAATGCAAACATCAGCTGCCTTTCTCCACACATCATATCTCTTCAGGTGCAGTGGGCCTGGCTGAAGTAGGAGGGCATAAATACGGAGGGGGTAAATTCTGTGGCAAACTATTGTTAAGGCCTGTCACTGGAAGGACTGAATCTAGAACTCAGGACTAGTTATGATCAGACCTCTTGCCCAATAACTGTGACTCTATTACCAACTCCTCTTCCTCCTTCAACAGATTTTTTTCAATATTCTGAGGTGCTTCCTCCCTCTTCTCCCTACAATGGTGGCACATTGATTTTTTTCACAACTACATTACTACCAAAACAATAGGCCTGAAATTTCACAGAGTAATTTCAAAATGTAAAAATGCTTCAAGTTCCATTTCACACACTGGAAAACAAACTGATTGTGCTAAAGAAAACTTTACTCAGCTCTAACATGACTGGGTAGGAAGGAGCATGGCAGAAAGGGATCTAGGGGTCATAGTGGACCACAAGTTGAATATGAGTCAACAGTGTGATGCTGCTGCAAAAAAAGCAAATATGATTCTAGGTTGTATCAACAGATGTGTTGTAAGCAAGTCATTCTGCCGCTCTACTCTGCACTAGTTAGGCCTCAGCTGGAGTACTGTGTCCAGTTCTGGGCGCCACATTTCAAGAAAGATGTGGAGAAATTGGAAAGGGTACAGAAAAGAGCGACAAGAATGATTAAAGGTCTAGAGAACATGACCTATGAAGCCAGGCTTCATGAACTGGGCTTGTTTAGTTTGGAAAAAAGAAGATTAAGGGGGGGACATGATAGCGGTTTTCAAATATCTAAAAGGGTGTCACAAGGAGGAAGGAGAAAATTTGTTCCTCTTGGTTTCTGAGGACAGGACAAGGAGTAATGGGCTTAAAGTGCAGCAAGGGAGGTTTAGATTGGACATTAGGAAAAATTTCCTAACTGTCAGGGTGGTCAAATATTGGAATAAATTGCCAAGGGAGGTGGTGGAATCTCCCTCTCTGGAGATATTTAAGAACAGGTTAAATAGACATCTGTCAGGGATGGTGTAGACGGAGCTTGGTCCTGCCTTGAGGGCGGGGGGCTGGACTCGATGACCTCTCGAGGTCCCTTCCAGTCCCATGATTCTATGATTCTATGACTGTACCTGTAAGTGTCCATTAGTATGTTCAAATGCTGAAGTTTTATGGTGTGCTAGGTTCCTGTGTACTTTGAGCAAGCATACATGTTGAACTTGGCTTAGAAACTATTTAGACCTCCATTTATAATGCAAATATTGACGGGGTTTGAGGCCAGTGTAAAATGTAGTGATAAATTAGACCTTGAGACTGTGCTTCATTACCCCAAACTAAAAAGATTTAAATAACCCAGACTGCTGTGGCAAATTATAAATTCTATTCTTCTAGTAAAGCTTTAGCCTTACTCTGAGGCTATGTCTATACTACATGGCTCCGTCGACGGAGCCATGTAAAATAGTTTATTCGGCATAGGCAAAGAAGCGGGGATTTAAATAATCCCCACTTCATTAAAATAAAAATGGTCACCACACTGGGCCGACGATCAGCTGATCCGGCACAGCGGGGCAGTCTAGACGCACCACAGTCGACAAAGGAAGTCTTTGTTGACCGCTTTGGTATGCCTTGTGAAAGGCTTCCCTTGTCGACCGTGGTACTGCCCCGCTGTGCCAGATCAGCTGATCGTCGGACCAGCATGGTGGCCATTTTTATTTTAAGAAGCGGGGATTATTTAAATCTCCGTTTCTTTGCCTATGCCGAATAAACTATTTTACATGGCTCCGTCGATGGCGCCATGTAGTCTAGACATAGCCTGAGTGTCTGTCTTTTGAGAATAATGATTGCTTTAATTCTTTGTCCAAACAAATCTTCCACTATAAATTATTTTTGCAGTCTAGGAACCAGCAAGATTAAAATAGAATACTGAAGTTTCAGAGAGCCCTGTAGGCCTCTATAAATGTCTTTTTTCTCTGCCCCTAGCACCTCTATAGTGTCTAGTGAGTGCTTCTTTAGCAAATTATTGCCAGGGGTCTCATAAAATAATGACAGTCCACTGCCAGCTGATGAGTCTACTGGAGCTGTAGGTAACAGTTATGCCAGTGATCAAATCATCTAATTCCCTTTAAAGAAAAGGTCAAAACAGTAGCCATTCTTGTCTATTGAGTCCGCCATGCAACCTGGATCTTTTATATATAGGTTCAAAATCAGTAAGGAAGAGATTAACTTGCAACTAGAAACTCAGCTAGCCCCTACATGGGTGCACCAATACTGGATATGCAGAATATAACAAGGAGAAAAACAAGCAGAAGAGAGGAGAAGGGGAGAAGAGCAGAAGAGATAAGCAGAAGCCTGATTGGAGACATGGGCCCTGTTGATCTTTAGTCTGCCTGAACTCCTGAGTAAGCATGTCAGCCCCTTGACAGAGGGGTTGATTGCAGCACAGAAGCCTGTGTTAGGTAGTGCAGTCTGTGGGGGTGGAGATATGCCTGTGATGAGTTGGTGGTCAGATGAACCCAGATGAGCTGAGAGTTTGATTGTTTATAAACTGCTATTGGACTTTAGTTAAGGACTCTGTAGCCCTGGAAGAGGCTGGACTCTGTGAAGCAATTTGGATGGAGGACTGGGTCTATTCTAAGGCTGGAATAGCCCAAAGACTGGAGAAACTGAGGCTGAACCACTGCATAACTTCATAGAGCCACAAAGGGGTATGTTGGAATAACAATTCTGTTACACAGACATTCCTCTGAGGAATTTCTAATTAACATTTTGGGAGCTGCTTCTTAAATTGCATATCACTTTTCTCGGTTCTACAACTATGGAGCCTTTACTTTATTATGCTATTCTCTGGAGCAGGGATACTCAGATTGTAGTGGTTCAGGAGACATATCAGTGATAAACAGTAGTATGAATTCATTGTTTCTTTTACTAGGATACTATATATCTATATTTTAACAGTGCAACAGAGGAAATATTTAATTAATAACTTGGAGCAAATGAATAACATAATTGGTTAATAACATAATAGAAGCATCCTGACTGGTTAATAACTTAGGTAGTCAATAATGAAATCATGCAGTATTTTAATATCATGTGCTGCAAAGAGCCTTGGGAGACACATTAAAACACCACTTGCAGCTCATGAGCCTCAGTCAGAGCATCACTGAAAGGTAGAGATCTCCATTTTGTTGTAACACATGTTTAAGGTGCACCTTGCAATCTTAACTAACTCTGTTGTGAAACCATTGAAAATTAACATGGTAATTAACATGAGCTCATTCGCAGGGATCCTAAAAATCTGCTTGTCCAGAAAAACACCCAAGTTGCATTTTTACAGAGACTCTGATGGGTTTCTCGTTGACTGCCTCAGGTGGTGAGGCTCTGGCTGTGAAACATAAGCTGTCTCTGGCTGTCAGATAACATTTTAATAGCAGAAAAATATAAGTTTTATGGGGATTTTTCATCAGAGAATTTTTGGGGGGGGGGGTGTTCCTATAGAAAACTAGGGTCTCTGCTCATTAGGTAGCTCTTGACAACTCATGATGAACAAACTGCTTTTCAAAATTCTGCCTAGCAGTTTATGAATGATATTTCACAATATTTGACTAAAGTATCTGTAACTTATACCTAAATACTTACTCTGACTATCTGGCTTGTGGTCTTGGGCTCATCTTTAAAAGACTCAACTTCAATATTTACACTGAGTATAAACAAGCAAATATTAATTGGATCAGAAAAAGGGAGAGTGATGATTTTGTGAATGTTGGAAATGTTGAACTTACGTGCCTAAATCCACCTTGTAATTTAGCCCAAAATCTCTATCCTGGAGATACACTTTAATATTCTTTGTGCATTTTATTATTACTATACATTTACACATCTCTTTCATAGCCATCACTGTAGCAATTGGGTGGTTTTTTTTAATCAAATCTTGCCCCCAGTTTTAATATTCACTCAGCCTCTCTCCTTCCCTCTCTTTTTCCTTCCAGCCATGCATGACTGTTTATGTATAGTTTACATGTGTCTTGGTAATTTGATTGGTGAATAGGGATTTTCAGCTCCTTCTCTGATTTCCAAAATTCAAAATAAGTGATCTTTCTTGTGTAATAAGTGCTTATCTCTCCTTCCCTGTATTCTTTTCATCCTGAGAACCAGTCTTCTCTTTTGCCCATTCTAATAGCTCTGGCTATCATGAAAGCTTCTGTTTCTTCAAGCTTGATAACACTTGGCTTAATCCCATTGCCCTCTAGATTTAAGGGATTTTTCTTCTTGGATATGAAAAAAAGTTGTTTATGTAATAATAATATGGCATTAATACCTTGCTAAAATTTTGTTGAACCATTTCACTCTAAAGCTGAGTGATAAGAAGAAGCATTCGCTCATAGAAAGAAAATAAGTACGCATGTAGCCAGGAGTTGCTGTTTCGTTAAATGTGATTTAAATTCATCTGTTAACATTCAAATCTCAGGAAAACCAGAAGTCGTATTTGCTTAGTTGTAGATAATTCATTACAATGCATCTAATTAGTAACATTGAGAGTGCAAAGTGGTAGAGGTTAAAGATTGACAGCTTTTTTTATTTGTCTAACAAATTAACTGATAGCTCAAACAGGTTAATTACTAATAGATAATAATGTCATTTAGCCATCCTCATACAATCCACAATACATCTGAGTTTATAATATCTTATCTACTTCCTTTGCTTGAAAATCAATCATTCTTTTTAAACATCACCAGTGTAACTTTCCCCTTAAAGAAATGTTTTTTTAAAATGTAACAGGGATTGAATTGAACAGGGTTCTATAAATCTGTGTAATTTAACAAGAATGCTGTCTTTCCATAGGTATTTTTAAACAGGCTATAAAACTCTACAGCAGGTATATTAAATTCTACAGAATGGCTCAAAAAGTTTATATACAATGTTTCTGTTAAATTCAACAGGATTTGTGCAAAGGTTCTTTTATATTTTACATCTCTATTCTCTTTCATTCCTATTCGATAGGGAGAATTAGTTTTATATGCTGCTTCCACTTTGGAGTTTAACAACCTAATATTTCACCTATTTTGCACAATATCATTTTAACAGGAAAGCGAAGTGCCTCATTTTTAAAGATGCTGCTGATGATTCATAACACCAAATCCTGTCAGTGAGAACTGAAAGACCTCAACACCTCTTAATCAGGGCCCAAATGTTTTTATATTCTTGCTAAAAAAATGACATTTATACAGCAGCACAAATAGCATATTATACAAACAAGTAGACTACCCAGAGTTAGTGAGCAGCTCTACATGAGCAGGCCAGTAGACAGATGAAAGTTTGTGTGACCATGATCCTGCAAACACCTATGTCTCATATGAGTAATCGCACTGAGGCCTTAATGAGATTTGATATGTTCTTAAAGTTACTCAGGTATGTAAGCTTAAAATTAAAAACATAAGTTTTTGCAGAGGCCTGGTAAGGAACTAGGGGTATGTCTAGACTGCGAGGATCTATTGGAAAAAGATACACAAAATGCACTCTGCATTTTGCATATTTTTTTCCGATACTTTTGTCAGAAGAGGCTTTTCTGAAACTTAGCACATCTAGACTGAGCCAAATTTTGGAAAAAAACCCTCTTTCGAAAGTCCCCTTCTTCCTCGTGGAACGAGGAATACAGGGGCTTTCAAAAGAGTGTGTTTGTTCTTCCACAAAAAAAAGTGGAAGAGCAAACGCGTTCCCTGGATGCGGTGGACTTTTTAGGTATCCCGAAAAACCCTCGCTGTCCAGCCATACCCTAGATGTCACTTCCAAGGAATTACAAAGAGTGAAGATTTGTTTGAAAATGTATTTATTTAAACTAAGTTTGCTTAGATGATGAGTGCTAAGGGAAAATACTGGATAGCTACGAATATGGTGTATAAATAGAAACCCTCCATTAAAGGAGTAAAGTAAATGATAAAATCTATACCACTGAAATCTAAAAACCCCAAAATGTTACTGAGGTAAAAGAAAAAAGATTTATTTTCACAGAGTTTTGCAGAAGAAATTGTCTGTAACTACTGCGACCTACGGAGAAAAATTCTGGAATATTGACTTTGGAAATATAGTGGCATCTGGTTTCATCTGCTTACACATAACTAGAATTATGGGTTTGGTTTTAAAAAAGATTATTGCTGACCCGATAAGTAACAATGCCCCTGTGAGAAAATAGGCTCTTTCATATATTTAAACATCTGTGACTTTCCACTTTCTGCATTCTTATTTGCCTGTTTACTTGCTAAACGTGGTACTGCTATTGATCCATCCATCATTTTAATGTCTTTCTGGTATGCATTTAAGTCTTTGGGACCAATTCTGACCCATTGCATACATTATTATTTTGTACCCATATTTTCACTGTTAATGAAGCCTTCTTCTGCACAGCATTGAACAACTTTCTTCTCACAACTCTGCCAATGTACATCAGTCAGAGCTGCACCATCCTTGCTATTGCGGAATGTAATCCTGCACACTTCTAGACACACATGACCCATTGATTTCAACTGTCTATCAGAATGTAATCTTATTTCTCCTGTAAATCAAACACGTGTAAAGTTTCTTTTTTGTCCTTTGCCCCAAGAGAAGTGATATCCAATGTTCTATTTCTGACCAGTTAGACTTGCAGCTGATGACTCAGCACCTGGTATGGTAAAAACTTCTTCCATAAGCTCTGTTAGATTCCATTCTTTGTGGCTCATTTGGTCCCCTGGCAGTGTTCCCTAGCATAGGCTGTCTTTACACATACAAGAACTGCTTTCCTGTTATATACGCTTCCATGTCCAAAATATTCATGGGTTTCCCTGGCACCTGCTGTAATATAATCTGTCTTGGCAGCAGCCAGAAACATCTACAAACTCAGTGTTATTTAGCACACAACTCCAAACAGGTGTCAAAGTATAAAGAAGCATGTGTTCCATCAATCAGATCACACTTCTATAGTCCCCTTCATATGAATAACTGAGCACTCCACAAACTATTAAATTAAAATCAAACCACATGATGGAAACTAAGACCGTACAAAGGAGTGCTGAGATTGACTTGACTCAGTTCTTGAGATGGATGCAAGTTGGGTAAATAAAAGGGAGAAATAAATAGGGTCTGTTCTGGAGTCCTGTGGTGAGCAGAAATCCGTACTCTCTTATCTAGAATGAAGGAGAAGCCACAGGGAGTATGAACACAGCAAATTTCATACATGTTATGGGGTGAGACTGCACAAAACTTCAAATTCGATCCATTGCTGTATAATAAGCCTATGAACCTCTGTCAGCATAGAATATACATAGACATCTTGACTCCAGTTAACATACTGGCTATGGAGTTGTGTGCAAACTGCAAATGTCTCTAGGGTAATAGCAGAAAGCCCCCCTCACTCCACCCCAAGTTGTACAGCTGTGGCCTAATACAGGTTATAGAAACATGTAAAAATCCAAGCAAGAGAAGGAGTCATACCTTGGAGATTCTCCTAAAATTGTTGTGTGGCAGCTATATAGTGTGCATCCCCCAATCTTCAAAAATGCAGGGGCAGCTTTGATTCCAAGACAGTGAACTTTCAAAGGAGAAAGGAAAAAAGAAAAGCTACCTTTTCAGGAAACAACTAGTGAATACAGAAAGGACATCAGAAGGGAGCTCTGTCCTCATTAGTGCTTCTTTTATCAACATCCTCAATATCCTGCCCTTTTCTATTATAAAGCAGGCATATGTTTCAGCAGCAGCCAGTACAGAGTCTCCAGGGATAAGCCTATCTCTGTGCTATCTGTGTATACAGGACAATAAAAATCATAACACATTATACTGGTCAAAGGAAGCATGTATTTGCAGGGCAGAACACTATGGCGATACACAGTAAAAACAGTCATTGGGAGAACTATTTACTACAGGACTTCAGGTATAAAAATTTATAATATCTAATAAACTGTTCAGCATTTGTACATCACCTCATTCAGCAGGGTCCTCTTGTTGCATAATAAAAGCTCGTAGGTACCCCAGTAATACAAACAATAAAATGCAGTGTGAAAAAATATTCACATAAGTCATCAGGAGAGTTCACAATTCTGGCAGGAAGCAACCCAATTAGCTTGTGATAATACTATGGATTCCAGAGGATGTCAGAGTAGATTAGGGTGATTGTAGGAACTTGAGGTCCCAAAGCAATAAACTGCATCTGTTAAGAAAGATGGACTTTAAACCTGAGACTGGCTTCTGCTATAAATTCAACAGAGGCGTTTAATCATAACACAAAATCTAACAGACCACCAACAAGAGCTGAATCTTAGTTTCTCAAATGCATTTCAGTACAGAACCCCACAATGACAGCCTCGGTGCTCTAGGTCAAACAAACATCAGTCTGCTGCAAGTATCTGTCACATAAATCATTAGAATATAAATGCTCTTCAAGAAGAGCTGGAGTAACCTGGTTAATAACTCCTGACAGGTAAAGCAATATTGGAGAGAAATTGATGATTAACAAGACAGAGTTCTATAAAAATCAGGGCTAAATATGCCATCTTAAAACAGGCTGCCATCAGAGAGCATGAGACACTGGAACGGCCTTCCAAGGGAAGTAGTGGGGGCAAAAGATCTTTCTGGCTTCAAGATTAAACTAGATGGCTACGTCTACATTGGCCCCTTCTCCGGAAGAGGCATGTTAATTTCCAACTTCAGAATAGGGAAATCCGCGGGGATTTAAATATCCCCCGCGGGATTTAAATATACATGGCCGCCGCTTTTTTCCGGCTTGGGGAAAAGCCGGAAAAAAGCGTCTAGACTGGCGCGATCCTCCGGAATAAAGCCCTTTTCTTCAAAGTAGGAATAAGAGATCCTCCAGAAAAGGGCTTTATTCTGGAGGATCGCGCCAGTCTAGACGCTTTTTTCCGGCTTTTCCCCAAGCCAGAAAAAAAGCGGCGGCCATGTTTATTTAAGTCCCGCGGGGGATATTTAAATCCCCCGCGGATTTCCCTATTCTGAAGTTGGAAATTAACATGCCTCTTCCGGAGAAGGGGCCAATGTAGACGTAGCCGATGGGCTTATGAAGGGGATGGTTTGATGAGATAACATGATCTTGGTGACTAATTGACCATTCATTATCAGTGGTAAATAGTCAATGGAGGGATGTTAGGAGTTACTATAGAGAACTTTCTAGGTGTCTGGCTGGTGAGTCTTGCCATATTAGGGGTCGGGAAGGAATTTTCCTCCAGGGTAGATTGGCTGAGGCCCTGGAGGTTTTTCACCTTCCTATGTAGCATGGGGTACAGATCACAGCTGGAGGATTCTCTGCATCTTGAGGTTTTCAAACTATTTGAAGGCTTCAATATCTGAGATATAGGTGAGAGGATTATTCTAGGAGGAGGTGGGTGAGATTCTGTGGCCTGCATTGTGCAGGGGGTCAGACTAGATGATCACAATGGTCCCTTCTGACCTTAAGGTCTAAAGTCTAAAGACACTGACAATGTTACTAATTTCAAAATTTCAATTGCCCAAATGCATTCTAGAGCTCCCCAACCAGTAGTCCCTGTTCCTGTAGACACTTTGCATTTAAGTAGTTCCATTGAGTTCAATAGCACTACTCCTGGACATAGAATTACTCACATAGTCAAGTGTTTCTAGTTCCTTCCAGGCAAATAATAGGACAGTGGTTTTCAAACTAGGGGTTGCAACCCAGTCCTGGGTTGTGGATGTGAGGCACAGGGCCTTGTTGCTCCATGGGCCTTGTGACCATGGAGGTGCTAAGGCAGCTACCTGCCCTGTCCTGGCACTGTAGACTATGCTGCACCCCAGAAATGGCCAGCAGTGGGCTCTGCTCCTAAGTGAGAGCAGGGGCAGAAGAGTGCTTAGTGCTCCATGCACTGTTCCTGCCCTGAGCACTAGCCCTGTTTAGCACCCCTCCCCCAGTGCACTGCTGTCTGGGAGCTGCTCAAGGTAAGCCCCTCCTGCCCCAGACCTGCCCCACACAAAAGCTGAAGCTTTCGTCCTCAGCCCCACCCCAGACCCCACACTTTAGTCAAATTATGTTAGATCATGGGCATCAACAATTTTCTTCAACTGGGTCATGAGAAAAAAAGTATGAAAACCACTGTAATAGGACACACATACATGACACTGACTGATCATTCAGGAACATGAGGGCACACAGAGACAGTTGATCATCTTATCCAAAAGCATATCACTCAATTCTGTGGACAAAGCATATTAGTTCTTCACTATTTTTAGGATTTAAATGACAGCCAAGACAGAATGTTTGCTGGCCTCAGTAGAGTAAAGAGACATTGCATTCTGTAAAACAAATCTATATTCTTGCCCAAATGGATTTGAAACGTAGTCCTGGATAGGGAAATGAAGAATACTTCCAGACCTAGTCACTTTTCTCTCTCAATTGCTCTGTGGGTTATAGACCTCGTGCACATGCTTTGGCGCTGGCACACAGGAGGAACCTCCTGCAGAGGAAATGTCACTTGAAATGTTTTGTTGTCTGGCCATATAAACACATCATTGCCAGGCACCTGTGCTCTAGGGCAAGAGTCCAAACAACTTGAGATCAATCACTGTTCCATCCTGACAGATGGGGATGAATGTACACAGCTAAGAAACCATGTACTATACACAGATTGAGTATTTAAGGCAGGATTCCCAGCTGGTATCATCTTAGCTGAGGTCCATACAGAGTTTCTGCTCCTAAGAGAATGTGTCATCCCTAATAGAGCTCTAAATTGGATTAATTTTTTTAAAAAATAAAAGCTTTCAACAAGCATGGATATGCGACACGTTTGTGGCCTGAGTTAATAGAATGGAATGGTGTTCAGAGAAATAAATATTATAGCTGATTTTGTATCCAGGAAGAAAAATTCACCAACTGGTAGAATAAGAACTCAGACTTAGGGTATGTCTAGACTACATCCCTCTGTCATCAGAGGGATGTAAATTAGACATACTGACATTGCAAACGAAGCAGGGATTTAAATCTCCCGTGCTTCATTTAAATAAAAATGGCCGCTGCGTTTTGCCAAGTCAGCAGTTTGTCAGCAAAAAGCAGCTGGCAAGACGGGGATCGGGCAACAAAGAAAGCCTTTGTTGCCCGATCCCTTATGACTCATAAAACAAGGTTTACAGGATCGGGCGACAAAGGCTTTCTTTGTTACCCAATCCCTGTCTTGACAGCCGCTTTTTGCCAACAAACTGCTGACTTGGCAAAATGCAGCAGCCATGTTTATTCTAATAAAGCACGGAAGATTTAAATCCCCGCTTCATTTGCAATGTCAGTATGTCTAATTTACGTCACTCTGGCGACAGAGGGATGTAGTCTAGACCTACCCTTACTGTCTGACATTAAAGCCCAAACCAACTGGAGTTCACTTCTGGGTTCTGATCACAGCTCTGCAGGGGCAAGCTAAGACCAAAACCACCTTTACCTTAATAAATAAGTAGGCAGGATATGTGGTCGATTGGCAAAAATGTAGTTTTAATTTTAACCTTAACATACAAGATTCCACCCATTCCGTAAATGCCTCTTTACAATCTAAACCACCTCCTCCATCCTAGTAAAGGTGCCTAGTGGGAGATAACTATCCTGCCTGTAAGCAGTGGAGAATCCCATCTGCTCATAGGCTTTAGTGGTAGGAGCTGGTTCATCATAAGGCAAAACTGGAAATGTAAGAGCAAATATTCTAGATAGTGCATTTAACACACTAGTCATCATATTAAAAGCTATGCTTGGACATTACATGCATGAATCCCACTAACAGTTAATTATATTGATACCTTTCAAGTTACTGAAAACTAGGAAGTATGGCACAGCAAATAATTTACTTAAAGTCTAGAGTAAAGTGTAAACAACATAGTCAAAACATTGTATAACATAGACTGTATTTGTTTTTCCCTTACTACAATAGCTAGAGAAGCATTATACATAAGCCAGACTTGCAGAGAGATCATTTTTAGACTCCACTAATGACTGTTTCTTGGAACACCTAGTCCTGGAAACCACACAGGGAGAAGCAATTCTTGATCTAGTCCTCAGTGGGGCACAGCATTTGGTCCAAGAGGTGGTTACACCTGAATTGCCTGGTAATAGCAACCATAGCGCAATTAAACTTAAAATCCCTATGAGGAAAAATGCCAAAGATATCTACCAAATTAGCATTTAATCTAAAAAATGGGAGACTACAAAAATAGAAGAAGCTAGTAAAAGGTACAAGAATACAAGTGTGAAATGCCTACAAACTGCTTGAAAAAAAAAACCACACCATAAAACAGGCTCAAACTTGAATGCACCAATTTTTTTTTAAAGGAAAGGTAAGGGACCGAAAATTTACCACCAAGACTAAAGAGCAGAGTAAAAGAAACAGTTGGAGGCACAAAGGTATCCTTTAAGAATTGGAAGTCAAATTCTACTGAGGAAAATAGAACAGAGTATACATTCTCACAAGTCAAGAATAAAATATAATAATGCAGGCCAAGAAAGAGCAATTAACTCTTGAAGAGTAACTAGCTAAAGACACAAAAGGTAACAGTAAAAAGCAAAAAATAAGTGCCTCAGAAAAATAAGTACCTTGAAATAAGGGATCTTTCGGAAAAGGCTTTATTTTTTAAAAGTTCAGCGTCTAGACTAGCGCTTTTCTCTGACAAAGCTCCATGACGAAAAAAAGTGGAAGACATTTTTATGCTAATGAAGTGCAGGAGATTTAAATCCCCGCTTCATTAGCAATTGCGATATGTCTAATTTACATCCCTTTTCCGAAAAAGGGATGTAGTCTAGATGTAGCCCAGATCTATTCTTTTAAGGTGGAAAATCTGATTGTCACAGACTGAATTGTTAATAGAAGAGGTTTTGGAATGCTTTGATGATAAATACATTTTAAGGCCAGATGGTAGTCACCCAAGAGTTCTGAAGGGATTTCAATATGAAATCTGCGTAATTATTAACTGTTATATGTAACGTATCACTTAAATCAGCCTCTGCCTTAGGTGACTGGGGAGTAACTAAGGTAATGTCACAAAGGCTCAAAGTGCTCCTGATAGTTATAGGCCAGGGAACCTAACTTCAGTGCTAAGGAAATTGATTGAAACTATACTAAAAAACAGAATTATCAGACACATAGATAAACACTGTATGTTGGGGAAGAGTCAACACCGCTCTTTGTAATGTGCAGTCATACCTCTCCAATCAAAACATTCTCTGAAGGCATCAACAAGCATATGAACAAGGGTGATCTAGTGGATATAATGTACTTGGACTTTCAGAAAGCCACTGGCAAGGTCCCTCAGCAAAAGCTCTTTACAAAAGTAAGCAATCATGGGATAAGACGGAACATCCTTTCATGGGTCAGTAACTGGTTAAAAGCAAAGGGGAAGAATAAACTATCACTTTTCACAATGGAAAGAGGAAATTAGCAGATTCCCCCACAAGTCTGTACTGAGACCAGTGCTGTTCAACATATTAATAAATGATCTGGAAAAGGGGGATAAACAATCAGGTGGCAAAATTTGTAGAAGATACAAAATCATTCAAAATAGTTATGTTCAAGGCTGATCTTGAAGAGTTTGAAAGGGATCTCACTAAATTGGGTGACTGGACAACAAAAAGACAGGTGAAATTCAGTGTTGATAAATTCAAAGTAAGTCATATGTTTGGGGGTAGGGGGGTAAATTCCAACTCTACATACAAAATGATGGAGTCTAAACGAGCTGTTAGTTGGTCAAGAAAGTCACTGGAGTCATGGATAATTCTCTAAAATCATCCGCTGAATGTACAGCATCAGTCAAAGGGTGTGTCTAAACTACATAGCTCCGTCGACGGAGCCATGTAGATTAAGCAGGACAGCAAAGGGAAATGAAGCAGCGATTTAAACAATTGCTGCTTCATTTAAATCAAAATGGCCACCACGCTGTGCCGATCAGCTGATTGTCGGCACAGCGGCAGTCTAGACGGGGATCTGCCGACCCCGGAACTCTTCATCGGCAGATCCTTTATGCCTCATGAAATGAGGCTTACAGAGATCTGCTGAAGTAGGGTTCTGGGGTCAGCAGATCCCCGTCTAGACTGCTGCGCTGTGCCGACAATCAGCTGATCGGCACAGCATGGCAGCCATTTTGATTTAAATGAAGCAGCTATTTAAACAATTGCCACTTCATTTCCCTTTGCCGTCCTGCCTAATCTACATGGCTCCGTTGACGGAGCCATGTAGTTTAGACGTACCCAAAAAGGCTAAAAACATTGGAAACCACTAGGAAAAGGATAGATATTAAAGAGAAAATATCAAAATGCCCTTACATATAAAATGATATGCCAAAGGACAACAAAAATGACTGAAGTATGAAATAGTTTTGATATAAGATTTAAAAAATGGGGACTGTTCATCTTAGGAAGGAGATGACTATGGGAAGATATGATAGTAGTCTATAAAATAATGAATGATGTGTAGAGAGTGAATTGAGAAGTGTGATTTACCCCTTCACATAACTCAGAAACTAGGGGTCACCCAAAGAAAATAATAGACATCATGTTTACAAGAAATAAAAGGAATTACTTCACACAGTGAACAGTCAAACTGTAGAACTCAGTATCATGGAATATTGTAAAGGCCAAAATTGTAACTGGGTTCAACAAAGAATTATAGAAGTCTAAGGAGGATTGGTCTATCAGTGGCAATTACCCTAGATGGCCAGGGATTTCCCTCAGAAACCGGGGGTGGAAGACAGGGGATGAATCATTCCAAATTGCCCTGCTGTGTCCACTCCCTCAGAAGCATCTGTCACTTAGAAGACCCAATACTAGGCTAGATATATGATTGGGTTGGCCTACTATGGGTATTTTTATGTTCTTATGTTGTTTTGTAGAAAGAGAAAAAGAGAGAGTGTTAATATATTTATATACCCAAGCTATCATGGCATTTGCAAGGTGATGTGTATTATGTACATATCATAGAGTTATCATTTAAAACCTTATCTTGGTCCCATAGACAATGACGGTAGTTGACATCAATAACAGCAGGATCAGGACTTCAAATACTCGTAATGATTCACTGTTAAGATTTTATGGGTCACGTAGCTTTGTACTGTGACCTTTTTGTATGATATGCTGATCTTTTGTTTGCAGTATGGTAACACATTTTAATGGTCTGATAGTCATATCTGACGTGTACAAAAATAGGATGACTGGTGTAATTCTGGAATAATTTTTGGAAGGTTCTGGCATTATTTTTTATTCGTATAATAAAAACTGAGAACAGTGATATACCCTGTTTTCCTGTAACTGTCAAATTTAGCATGTTCTGTGCCAACCGTATGGTCTCTAGACTAAAAGTGAAATTGTTCTGTTTTCTTTGGGATGAAATCTGAATATTTTTCCCAGATGCATTTTCTTCCAGCGTCCCCAAATGCTTCGTGAGAATTCAAATGCACAGAGTACGGTATGACAATTGTGAAAAAATTCATAGCTCCCTTCCAGGCTCTCACACAATCATAATTTGCTTAGTTTTAGGGGAGGTATAGTTATTACCTCCTGTCTTCTCCATGCACTAAATTTGTTGTCAAGAATTTAGAGTCAAGCCTTGATTGTAGAAATTCAGAATTCAGGGGTTCACAAACAAAGTGCTATGGTTACAATAAAAATAGATTGTCAGGGTTTTTTTTTACTATTATAGGTATTATCTTTGTAGAGGATGTTCAGTGTCCAATATATCCAGAGAGGAGGTGAATTATATGCAGATAATGAACTGTTAATTAGAAGGGTTAGCGCATTTTGGATACAAAAGGAAACCACAACCCCACACAGTCCTGACATTTGACCTTTCTTAAAACTGTTTTTCTGTTTATATCTGCATACTCTGGTTCTGCACAGAGACAGAATGGAAGCACCAGAATGTTGCAAGGATTTTCTTACAATATTTTTGGTCTGGCAGGAAAGAACAGAAATCTCATCTTCCAAGAGCCTGTTCTTATATGATTCATGGCCCATTTTTCCACATTTCAGAGGCTTAATCCTATACCAATTGAAGTCAACAGAAGTGCTGACATTGAAGTCAGGGGAGCAGACTCGTACCCTGGGGTTGGTTAAGGATTCTGAACTTACCCTCTGAGCCTTCCTAGGGCTGTAATATGGAGGAACCTGGTTCATACCATTATAAATCATTTGAGGAAATTGTACATGATAGAAGTGGTGATGTAGGCTCCAGCTGATGGCAGATGTGTACACATTATTCACACTGACATTCAAAAAATCTTAGATCCACGCATGGATGTAAGATTTAGGAGCTAGATTCCCCACCAGGCTGAAACTTTGCCTGGATGCAGGGGAGAAGAGAGAGCTGCAAGGAGACAGGCACCGTTTCCTGATCTGCTAGCCAGCTCTAGCAGAAGTTAGAACAGCTGAAAAAAGAAAAATCCTCAGGTTTTCATAGTCTTAGGGTTGTCTCATACTGCCTAGAACGCTTTATGAAATGTTTAATTAAAATGGTTAAGTAACAGCGATTGCTCCTTTTAATTTTGTATACTCAAATTTATAGTGTTTTCTCGTCTGCTCAATGCGTGACAGTATTGGGTATATAGGTAGATTTGGGTACTATGTAAATTTTTTCTGAAGCTCTCTGACATCCTCTTCCAGGATACCTCCTTCTGGCCTAAGGTCACTTTGCAGGTGCCCTGCCTTGGTTATCCTCTTAAACTTTTTTTAGTCCATGGGCCTCAAACAGTTCAGGTAGGCTTCCTTGCCAGATTATAACTGTTCGTCTCAATCTCTGGGAACTGGAAGCCTTGCAGCCCTCCTTCCAGAGCAATGTCTCATTTCAAATCATTCCCTCTCCTTGGCTGGAATAAGCCATCATGCTCCAGCTGGAGCTGGGTTATATCTCACTCTGCCTCTTTCCTCTTGCAGCAGGAGACCACAGCACTCTCAGAGCAGGGTTAGAATAAAAGCAGTTTTTCTCCTTTGATCCATACTTTCAACCCACTCCTCTGGAATGGACCAGGACTTTACAGTTCTCATTTTGAGGCAGATTAGAGTATAAGCAGTCATGCTCTGTCTTTGGATCAGGATTCCATAGCCTGCTTCCTGGGGCTGCCAACAGCAGACTTCAGCCAGCTTCTCTCCAGCTGTCCCCTATTTTATACTTAGCACCTTCACTGTCCTCCTCTTCCTGCTAGCATTTCTCCGCTCTGTGGGAGAAGGCAGCATATACACCACCCTTCTTCCCAAGGTTCATCTCAGTACAGGGCTCCTGATCCCAGACTCTTAAAGAGACAGTAGTTTTGCCTAACCCTGGGTATGTCTACACTACCCCGCTAGTTCGAACTAGGAGGGTCATGCAGGCATACTGCACTTGCAAATGAAGCCCGGGATTTGAATTTCCCGGGCTTCATTTGCATAAGCGGGGAGCCGCCATTTTTAAAACCCCGCTGGTTCGAACCCCGTGCAGCACGGCTACACGGGGCTCGAACTAGATAGTTCGGACTTGGCTTCCTATTCCACGAGGTGTACCGGTAGTTCGGAATAGGAAGCCTCGTCCGAACTACCTAGTTCGAGCCCCGTGTAGCCGCGCTGCACGGGGTTCGAACCAGCGGGGTTTTAAAAATGGCGGCTCCCCGCTTATGCAAATGAAGTCTGGGAAATTCAAATCCCGGGCTTCATTTGCAAGTGCGGTATGTCTACATTACCCCCCTAGTTCGAACTAGCGGGGTAGTGTAGACATACACCCTGTGGTTTTCAGCCGGCAGTCCCCAGCCCAGACAGCATGCAACAGAGACACTTGTGACATCCTCAGGGTTACAGGTAGTGCATACATACATTTTGAAGATGTGGCCCATATAACACATAGAAAGCCACATGCATCCTGCAATGGTCTACCACTAAATCTCCAAGAGCCCTTTCTCCCTTTCTGCTCCAGCGATGGCCATTACTTAGCTCTTCATTCATTTTAGTATTCCTAGAACAGAGTCTTCTGGCCCTCTCTGGGCTTCAAGGGCCCAGTATCCTCAGGGAGAGGCCTACATGTCTTAAGTGCATAAGGGATATCTACACAGTAATTAGACATTTACAGTTGGCCCTTAGCCAACTCAGGCCTGCAGAGCTTGGTCTGTGTGGCTGTTTCATTGCTGTGTAGACTTCTGGGTTCAGGCTAAACTGTAGACAGTAGATCACGGTGGGACTTAGGATCCCAGCAGTCAGACTCCAGCCTAAGCTTGGACGTCTACCCTGTAATGAAACAGCTCCACTGCCCAGCCCCACGAGCTTGAGGCAGGTAATCTATCCAACCAGAAGTTTTTCTTTGCTGTGTAGACATACCCTAAAATTCTTTAACTTTGATTGACTTGTGTAATAGCAGTTTTCAAAGGAAAAAAAATAAAGTGTTTACTCACCATTATTTGTCAACAATGTGCCGGGGTTTTTTCATTAAGACAAAACGGACCGAGAAAAGAGAAGGCATAAAAATATAGCTCATGATTTTTGGTGCTTTGCGTTTTGAATGCCCACACTGAATTAACTTAAAGGGGCCTGCTTTTTGGAGAGTTGATGTTCAGCACTTTCTTCATGTTAGGAATCTGGAAGGTGTCCCAGTAACTGAGGCTGTTAAAAACTCAGGTCACTTTTTAAAATCTCGGTCATATCCTTCAATAACCCCTGTCACAAGCAAAGCAAAATACTGGTGTTTACTGCTTTTTCAGGGCACTTGGATTGACAAGTACTTTCCACAACCCTTACAAACACACTGAGTGGAGTTGGACTCAAATGGCTGAGGGACTGTTTAGCTGTTGGAAAAGTCTCATTAGTCAGAAGTGAACTGATTCTGACTAATTTTTTGATGGAAACCAGACAGGTCTTGGATGGAAACCTACAAGCTTTCTAGCCAACTTGTCCACTCCCCAGTTCCCAGGCTCTTTGCCATTCCCCGTGGTAGGCCACCAGGGAACCAGGGCTCTCAAGCTGCCTGGCATCCTACCAAGTGGGATGTCCTACCAGAGCTGGGGCTCTCAGGGCTTCCAGAGAACTGGGTCCTCTGCAGCTTGCCGGGTGGGCTGCCAGGGAAACAAGATCGTTTGGGTCCTGGGAGCCCCAGCTTCATAGCTCCCTAACTTTCTTGCAGCTTACCTGGTGGATTGCAGCAGAGCTGGGAATCCCTAAGCTTCCAGGCTCTTTGGCTCCTTGGGAGTCAAGGGAGCATATTTTGTATCAGAAATACCAAGATATTCCAACAGTACATAACTTTAAAATGGGCATTTTTTTCCAAAGTGGTGACATTTTTTGTGAAAGTGAAATATAGTTTCCCAGCCAGCTCTAATATTGGATGATGGATTGCTTGTATACAAAGCATTTTCCCTCACAGATTAATTCCACAGTAAATACCAAGTTGCTAAGAAAATATGGAGAAATTTAGCTTTGCCTGCACTGTGCACATCTGTACCCCATTCCATTTTTTTAAGTTTTAAAATTTCTATCCCAGAAAAAAAAACAAAGTAAAAACTTATTTAAAACAACCAGCTAAGTTTGCCAAGAGACACTAAATATTTACCTAATCCATCATGTTCAAAACCCAGTCACTTAAAGGGAAAAAAGTTAAAGACATTATAAATCTTGCACTCGGTTACACACATTGTTTTTATCAAGAATAAATAAATATGTATTTTATAACAACACAATAGCCTTAGCTCAAACTCTCACACAAAATAAATACTATTAAGTAAAAATAGATCACAAAATAAAAACACAGTACAAATCTTTTGGAAAAAGAAATAATAGAAATGCAAGCCCTGGCAAGGGACCTTGAAAGGTCATCTAGTCCATTCCCCTGCCATGAGGCTGCATCAAGTATACCAACATGACAAGTATTTGTCTAATTTGTTCTTAAAATCCTCCTTTGACAGGGATTGCATAACCCCTCTTTGAAATCCTATTTCAGTACTTAACCATCCTTACAGTTAGAAAGCTCTTCTTAATCTCTAATCTAAATCTTTTAGATTGACGATTAAACCCATTACTTCTCTAGCTTCAGTGGACATGAAGAATAATTGATCACCATCCTCTCTGTAACAGCCCTTCTCATATAGATGTTTATAAGGAGCCTCCCTCAGTTTTCTCAATGCTAAATATTGCCCTTTTTTCACCCTTTCCTCATAGCTCAGATTTTCCAAACCTTTTAATTTTTTTGTCCTCTAGACTCTCCAATTTGTTCATCTTTTTTTTTTTTTAATTTGGCATCTAGAACTGGACACAGTACGCCAGCAGAGACTGTAACAATTAGGCGTGTAAGCAACTAATTGACTAGCTGACTATCCGATAAGCAAAAGTTTATCGGATAGTCAACACACTAGTCGACTAGTCACTCCCTGCCCCCTTGTTGCCTCTATCAGAAAGAGGCAACAATGGGGGAGGGGAGGAAGGAGGAGGTACTGGGGGGAGCTGGCTTATATTAGCCTTTTTGCAACTATGTCAGACTGTTAACTCATAATCAATTTATAATCAACAATAATCCCCAAATCTTTTTCAGTTGAACTACTGCCTAGTCAGTTATTCACATTTTGTAGCTATGCATTTGCTTTTTCACTTCTGGTGTATACTGCTTTGCCCTTTTATTTACTGAAATTCGTCTTATTGAATACAGACCAACTATTCTGTTTGTCACAATCATTTTGAATTCTAATTCTGTCCTCCAAAGAGCTTGTAATCCTTCCCAGGTTTCTGCCATCCACACATTTTATAAAAATGCTATTCACTCCAGTATCCAAGTCATTTTAATGAAAATATTGAAAAGTGTTGGACCCAAGGCTGGGTTCAGCAGGACCCCCCTAGATATATCCTCCCCACTTGACAGCAAATCATTGATGACTACTTTTTGAGTACAGTCTTTCAAACAGTTTTGCACTGACTTTATGATAATTTACTCTAGACCACATGTCCCTATTTTGCCTATAAGAATGTCATGTGGAACTGCATCAAAAACTCTACTAAAAAAGATATCTCATTTGTACTGCTTCCCCCTATCCACTAAGCCAGTAACCCTGTCAAATGTTGGCTATTTCTTATATCCGTATTATCATAGATTCATGGAACTGGAAGGAACCTCAAGAGGTCGTCAAGTCCAGTCCCCTGTTGTTTATGGCAAGACCAAGCACCATCTAGACCATCTCTGACAGATGTTTGTGTAACCTGCTCTTTAAAATCTCCAATGACGGAGATTTCACAAACTCCCTAAGCAATTTATTCCAGTACTTAACCTAAACCTCCCTTGCTTCAGTTTAAATCTATTGTTACTTGTCCTATCATTAAAAGTTAAGGAGAATAATCTTTTCTCCCTCCTCCTGGTAATAGTCTTTTAGGTACTTGAAAGCTGTTACCATCATGTCCCCTCTCAGTTTTCTCTTTTCCAGACTTACAAACCCATTTTTTTCATTCTTCCCTCACAGGATATGTTTTCTAGACCTTGAATCACTTTTGGCGCTCTTCTCTGGGCTTTTTCCAGTTTGCCCAGATCTTTCCTGAAATGTGGTGCCCAGATCAGGACACTGTACTTCAGTTGAAGCCTAAACACTGTGGAGTAGAGCAGAAGAATTACTTCTTGTGTCTTGCTTACAACACTTTTTCTAATACAGCTAGAGTGATGTTTGGGTTTTTTTGCAATAGTGTTACACCATTGATTCATATTTCGCTTTTGGTCCACTATGACCTCTAGATTCCTTTCTGCAGCACTTCTCCTAGCTAATTATTTCTCATTGTGTATGTGTGCGACTGATTGTTCCTTTCTAAGAAGAGTACTTTGCATTTGTCTTTATTGAATTTCATCCTATTAACAGCAGATCATTTTGAATTACATAATCCGAGACTCCAACGCACTTGTAACTCCTTCATCTGCAAACTTTATAAGTGTACTCTCTATGCCATTACCGAAATCATTGATGAACAAATTGAACAGAATTGATTCCAGAACTGATCCCTCTACATTCTTGCAAATTGATTGCTTAATGGCTTGTAAGCACCAAGAGTTAATGTATATACAGACTGATCACACTGATCTTCAAGTCTATAATATACCTAATTTTGACATAAATGTATATAAGGTATTTTCTTAATCAACTGGTTATACAACATCATTCCCAAGAAATGAGAATATGTGCCTGTGACAGACTGTTATCAGTCCTGCACTGGGTCTGAAGAGGTTAACTGAGCTCACCTGGTTGAGGCAGTCCTGCTCCCACAGCACTGCTGAGCATGCTCCCCGCTGGAGGCCAGCTATAAAGACCCATGTAGCTGCTCGGCCAGGACTGACTGCCATAGGGGAAGGAGGTGTTGCAGGAGCACCAGGGGAGGAACCACTTACGGACTAAGCCCTGGCATCAAGCCCATGAGGGTGAAGCCCCCAGACCAGAATGAAGGAACAGAGAGGACCCAAAAAGAGACACTGGTAGGAAGTCGCCCAGGGTGGGGAATGTAATGCCCCAGGAGCTCAGTGTGTTGTGGTGGGATTCCCTGCCGAGTGAGCAGTGGACCATTCCACTGCTGACAGGGCCCTGGACTGGGGCCTGGTGGAGAGGGAGGGACTGAGTCCTCCTACCCCTGCCTCACTGACCCTATATGGGGATCTACACCTATTGTGCTGATGTTGGCTATTAGGCCATACTACCCTGATTACAGGGGGAAGTATATGGAATCTTTAGCCACTGGGATGTACTACCCGGATCATAGGCGGCATTATATTGGCTCCTCTGGTATTAGGCCACACTGCCCTGAGAGCAAGGGGTTGTGTACAGTTTGAGAGGCCACAGAGGGCCCGCAGGGGGATGGGCAAGGCACTTCTCGACGGTGCCACTGACTATAAACTAGCAGAGTCCATTTGGATGCACAACATAATGTGGTAGCAAGTAGGAAATCAACTATATCTCTATGTTGTTCTAGATAAAGGAAAACATTGTTGTCTCTCAGTTACTTAGAGTCTACTAATTCTTGCTAACTATTTCCTTTTTGGCAGAAACCACTGACTGTCAAAAGAAAAAGAGGCAATGTGTGCATCCTGGTAAACTAATAGGTAAACCAGGAAACAACTGAAGAGGGTATTTCTCTGGATAATTAGGGTACCTGTGCTGTTGTGTATCTTTTCCATTGAAAGAACTGGCCATATTCAGAATATAATGTCAACCTCTCACAAAGTCAAGAAACTAGTTCAAGCCCTTCTCCCTATTCTAAATGTACAGTTTTAAAGTCTGTCCATTATTTGTGCAATGCCTTTGAATGGTAGCAAAGGTAAACCATTATTGCATTTTATAAAATGGACGTAGTGCTGCTTTGAAGACATCCTTACAGACTTTTCTCCACACAGAGTACACAGCTTGGCTGCTTGAACCACGGCAGTGCTAGGTTCCTGACACTACTCTACCAGCGTTTTTTAAATGTGATCTCATGATCTGCTCTTATTTCTAGACTTATGCTCTTTTCACTAAGTAGGATGCCAATTATCACCAAGTAGTTGGATTTTTTTAACATAGACACATGCCCATTGGTATCATTTAATTCCGCTGAGATCACAATCTCTTTTCAGATTGGTTATTGATCAGACATGAGCAGCCAATGACTTTTGGTCTCCGACAGCTTGGCCTGTATCTTAGCCAGTAACCTATAGGTGAAAAACTGCATAGCTCGCCTCCCTCCCCCGAGCAATCTAGCCTCTGAGCCATTGTATTAAAATAGTTAGTCACTGTCGTCCAATGGTCTGTAACAACCACTTTTCAGCAGGTATTCTAATTATGGTGGTTAGCAGCTGTGCATTATTTATAACCTATGTGGTGCACAGCTTCATTAGAGAGACATGCTAACAAACATCAATATACATGAGAATTCACTGGCATTCTTTAGAGATAGATTTTTTTATCATTTTATTTTATTAAAGTTTATTCCGAGGGACATATACAAATTCTGCCATTCTCAAGTTCAAATACAAATAAAACCTATTTCTGGTATCCAGTACAAAGAAGGTTTATGCAACAGAATCAACATATGCAGAAGTGAACTTAGTCTGGAAAGGCTAGAGAATCTGAATAATAATCCAGAACTTTCATTGGCAAACAAAAGATTTTGGCATGAAGAAACCAGGATAGAAATCCTTCAAGATCATATATTTGTGAGGGATGTCTTGTATCAATTGGATCAGAAATTCAGCAGGAACAGCTTTTCTGGTTACATGTCTGTACAGTTAGTCTTTAAGGTGCTATTCATTATTTTTTAGGTTTTTCCAGACAAACTTGGCTACCCCTCTGAAGCTTTTGTACAGTTATCCTCAGCCAAAATAAAAAAGTGAAAAGAGGCATAGAAATGCAAACAAAGTACAAACTCAAAACTGTTAATTGGACTTTTTTGAGTTCCAGGCAGTCACCTCACACAGCAAAACATTCAGTAGCTACTTATTATTGGGCTGTCTAGGGCAGCAGAACCATGATTGCTGTCCCGGGAACTTGGCTTTGTGGGAGTTACAGATTTGCTCTGGTTTTATAAAAACCAGTTCATACCTTTCTAACAGAATTAAGGGCTTTATTTTACACAAAGTATGTGGGGAGTTATCTTTATCCTCAGAGGATAGCTCTGAAAACATATACAAGAGGCTTGGCAGTGTCAGGTCACTGAGGGTATGTCTACACTACAGCACTAATTCAAACTAACTTAATTTGAATTAGCGCATCTAGACCTAAAAACTAATTCGAATTAGCATTTTGCTAATTCGAAATAGCATGTCCACATTGAGTGGACCCGGAACCAGTGCCGGCAGGGCATCAGGTTAGGACTTAGAGTGTGGAGCTGCTGCCTCAGGCTAGCCGAGGGCTGTGCTTAAAGGGAGTCGACCCCCATCCCAGACAGACAGTTCTCAGGGGTTCCCCGCTTGCTTGTCTACCTCTGTGAGGGACAGCAAAGCAGTCCTGACTTGGAGTGCCCTGAATGCTCACACTCAGCACATCACAGCACTCGGCCATCAGCCAGGCTGCACTTGCCACAGGCTGTCATCCGGGGGGGGTGTCAATGAGGGGGCTGTCAGGATCCAGGAGGCCCAGCAGGAGAGCTTCCACCCCAAGGAGCCCGCAGAACCACTCCAGTCCTCCCCATTGGGGGCTCGTGCCCCATTCCTCCCTCACCAACTTCCACTCTACCCCTCCCTAGCCCCCTTTCCTGATGTAAAAAATAAAGGACACGTGTGTTCAAAAATAGAAACTCTCTTTATTTAACAAAACTGGGGAAGGGGAATAACCTCTGGGGAGACTGCGAAAAGGAGGTGGGAGAGGGGAAGAGAGAGGGTGGAAGAGGGGAGGGGGAAACCTGGGAGGAGGGAGCTGGAAGGGGGAAGCCAGGGGAAGAAGGAGGAGGGGAAGTATAAAACTATGGTACGCCATATCTTCAGTACTGTGTACAGATGTGGTCTCCTCACCTCAAAAAAGATATTTTGGCCTTGGAAAGGGTTCAGAAAAGGGCAACTACAATGATTAGGGGTTTGGAACAGGCCCCATATGAAGAGAGGCTAAAGGGACTGGGACTTTTCAGCTTAGAAAAGAGGAGACTGAGGGGGGATACGATAGAGGTCTATAAAATCATGAGTGGTGTGAGAGGGTGAATAAAGAAAAGTTCTTCATTAGTTCCCATAATAGAAGGAATAGAGGACACCAAATGAAATGAATGGACAGCAAAAGTTCAGTTTAAAATTAATAAGCAAAAGTTCTTCTTCACACAGCACATAGTCAACCTGTGGAACTCCTTGCCACAGGAAGTTGTGAAGGCTAGAACTATAACAGAGTTTAAAGAGAAGTTAGATAAATTCATGGAGGTTGGGTCCATGGAGTGCTATTAGCCAGGGGTAGGAACGGTGTCCCTGGCCTCTGTTTGTGGAAGGCTGGAGATGGATGGCACAAGACAAATCGTTTGGTCATTGTCTTCGGTCCATCCCCTCGGGGGTACCTGGTGCTGGCAGCTGGCGGCAGAAAGGCTACTGGGCTAGATGGACCTTTGGTCTGACCCAGTACGGCCGTTCTTATGTTCTAAGCTCAGGGCTCAGGGTCGGGGGTCTCACTGGACCAACTTGATTTTCATGCAAACCTGCTGCTGGGTTCACATATGGCCTTTGGTGGCCAGGCTGGCAACTATCCTAGATGGCCACATTCCTTTGCCTAGTGCAGAGGTCGTGGATGTTGGAGGCCTCCCCCAAAACCTCGATGAGGTCCACGATCTCTGCACTAGACCAGGTGGGCGCCCGCCTCTTGTGGCCCTGAGCAGCGCTTTTGCGTAAATTCAAGCGGCCAGTGTAGACAGCTGGCAAGTTTTTCCGCAAAAGCAGATGATTTTGAGGAAAAACTTGCCAGTCTAGACACAGCCTATATGTATATGGCTCTCTATTCTCCTCAATGATGGGTGAATTTCAAGGTCAACATTAAATGCTAACATTATCAGTCTCCAATTAATTTGTTTCCCTCTTAAAAAAAGAAAGGAAATTAAGTGCCATAAACTGTTAATGAACATTAAAGTTGCAGAATTGAAACTAAAAATTTAGGGAGGGCGCACACTGAAGTTCCAAAACAAATATACCTTAGCCACATATTAGATATCCTGCATATTCTGTATACATTTTACATAAATAGACTACTGTGATGAAATGCATCCCTGTAATCATGCTCTATGCATCACTGTAATAATTGTTGTACAAAATATTCCATGTGAGGTCTCATTAGAAAAGTAATAACCTGCTGGTCAATAATATGGTAAAATGTGTGTAGCAACAGTATATGTAAAGTTATAAATTCCCTCAAATGCAGTTGGTGGCCATTGGACTTAGGAGCAGATCTTGGTTTGAGAATTTAATCAGCAAAATCCCTGGAATCCTATGGTAAGATCTTTCCCCTAAACCAATTGTAGTTGGTACAGTTAGAAAGAATTTTATCTTTATTTTTCTTGTAACCATTTCAGACTTTAATGGCTCATGATTTGCACTCACTTAAAACCTATCCCTTTACAGTTTCATAAACTTATATTATTTGTAACTTTAATTAATGTAGCCAGCTATTGTATCTTGATTCACTTAGAGGGGCAATGGACCTAACTTATCTGGACTCACCATAACAAGGCTGGACTATGCAAGTGATACATTTTTGTGGGAAAATCCAGAACTGGAAGTGTGATGGGGTCACACTGCCTATAGTAGCCAGGGCTTCAGGAAACCAGAAAGTGATAGGTGTTTGCTGGGTAAGAGTTGATGTACTAGGGCTGAGTACCTAGATACTCATGGTGTGATCTGCACATTGTTTATGAGGAGCCCAGGTTGGACACTACAGCAAAAAAAGCATTTTGAGGTACCCCAGAAAGCAGGGCAAGGGTAACACAACCCCTCACTGGTCAGGATTGTCCCCTGCAATGTCTTAAATAGTAAGATCGATATTTAACTAATCATAACGAGAAATTTCTACTTTATGTGCAACCTGGCTGAGTTACTAAAGGAAGCTTGGTGTTACAATGTATTACGTTTTTAAACATATCACTTGGAGCTTAAAACTGAGATAATAAGAGTCTTGCTTTCGTTTGAAGGACTAAATATTTCTATGAAAGAAAAGCTATGTATGTACGAAAGCATCTTTGTCCCCTTTGGAATATGAAGTGTCCTTGAAATGCTCCTGACACAAATTTTGCTGATTCAGTAAGTTCTGTGCTGTATCTCCCTAATTGGAATGAGGTCTCATTATCAGTAATTTCCACTCAATTACACAGATTCTTACTCTGGACACAATGCTGTGTGGCTGATGCTAAATGAAATCACTAATGGGAGGCAGCAGCCATAAGAGAAATAACAAGCTGCCCAAGATACTAGCTAGTGGCATCTTCTTTGATATATGCATGTAAGACGTGTTTTGTCTAAGGAAATTTCAATAGCCCTGAAAGAACAATTTTGGTTTTAAAAAAAAGTTATTCAGAGGAAAAAGAGTCAGCTTCAATTTCTGAGCAGTGTACACACAAGGACCCCATTTTGTACCATTGGAAGGAAAAAGCCCTCAAGAAATAGATATGAAGAGCCCTGCCAGCAGCAAGAAAAAAGCTCAACCTTGAAATTAAAAAAAAAAACAACAACAACTCTGTTTCATAATGAAGCCTCTTACTTATATTTCCCAGGGAAAACTTTTATATTTGAAAATACATATCAGTGTACGTGTTTTATTGATCCCTCCAGTGTTACCAATTTTTTTTATTACATCATGGAAAATTCAGAATTCAACATAAGATGAAACATACCATTTTCAGACTCCCAAGCATTATGTGACATCTCTGTCCATTTTCATGAGTCATATCTTCAGCTGATATAAATAAGCACATCCCCATTTTCACCAGCTGAGGATTTGGTCCCCTATCTTTCTTGTGCCGATGGCTCTTTTCAGAGGGCTTGAACCAAATCCTATAGAAGTCTATGGGAGTCTTTGAAATAACTTCATTGGACTTTGGATGAGACCCATAGACTAAGTGGATTCTGTTGGGACCACATTCTGCCCTTATTTGCATCTCACAGAATGTAAATGAGGACAAAATTTGCTTTAGGGAAGCATTAGGATATAATTTAAAAGCAGTTCATATAAACACATAGGCTGCGTCTAGACTGGCATGACTTTGCGGAAATACTTTTAACGGAAAAGATTTTCCGTTAAAATATTTCCGCAAAAGCACATCTAGATTGGCACAGATGCTTTTGCGCAAAAAGTGCTCTTGCACAAAAGCATCCGTGGCCAGTCTAGATGTGATTTTGCGTAAGAAAGTCCCGATCGCCATTTTAGCCATAGGGGCTTTTTACGCAAAACAATTCTTCCCTGTCTACACTGGCCCTCTTGAGCAAGCATTCTTGCGCAAGAGGGCTTTTTCCTGAGCGGGTGCGTGAAAGTATTTGCACAAGAAACACTGATTTTGTACATTACAAAGTCAGTGCTCTTGTGCAAATTCAAGCGGCCAGTGTAGACAGCTGGCAAGTTTTTGCGCAAAAGTAACTGCTCTTGCGCAAAATCTTGCCAGTCTAGATGCACCCATGCTGTAAGCACACTGGTCAAAATGTATACAAGTATTACGTTCTTTAGAAGGCAGCCTAATTTATATGTCACTCATTACTTGTATAAACTGGAATATGATTTGTTTCACTGTGATGTTAATATTGGATCATTTCTGGCTGTTATGAATATCTGACCTGAAAGAAGGACAGTGCAAAAGGAAATCTAAAATTCTACCTGCAAATTATTAACTCCCAGATTCTTATACTTTTGCTGCTAGCTCATTCTTCAAACAGCTTCAGTGAAATCAACAAGACTACTTTCAGACCCTTCATAGTTTAGGGACATCAAAATCTGGCCTAAACTGGCAAGAAATTCTCAGAAATTGCTGCAGTACTTCCTCCATTATAGCATATTGGAATTTTATTAATAATACCACAGTTAGATCACTTAGTATGAACTAAAACTATTTTTATCCTTAACCAAATGTACTTTTAAAATGTATCTATTTCACTTCTGACACTGGCCTTTTTATCGCCTTTTTGCTCCTTTCACCCTAGCCCAGTGCTACAGAATTTGGATTTCCAAAACTTCTGGAGTCTGCTTAAAACCCAAACTACACGTGTGTTCTATAATCTTTTTTTATTGCTGAAAGCATTTCTAGTCACAGAAACAAAAAATAGGACTATGTAGCACTTTAAAGACTAACAAGATGGTTAATTAGGTGATGAGCTTTCGAGGGCCAGACCCACGAAAACTCTCTACCTAATAAACCATCTTGTTAGTCTTTAATTAGGTAGAGAGTTTTCGTGGGTCTGGCCCTCGAAAGCTCATCACCTAATTAACCATCTTGTTAGTCTTTAAAGTGCTACATAGTCCTGTTTTTTGTTTCAACTACACCAGACTAACACGGCTACATTTCTATCACTAGTCACAGAAGGTTTACTTAATCCCCTCTTTGTTTTTCTTTATAAAACATTCCTTTTTTGTCTAGCATCTCTTTTAAATGGTCAGCCGTGAACCTTGTATCTGATTATTCAAATGCTTTCCTTCAGATTTACTGTCTTGCTTTAGCAGTATATTCTAGATTTCCTCTACTCTTCTTTGATAACATCAACATTATGAAAACTGTCATGGGACAGGATTAACTCAAAGAAATGTCAGATGGATTGACTGACAGGCAGGGAGAAATCTCAAAAGAGAAGCTACTGGGTCTGACACTCTTACAAATCATACTTCTTCACATTCCCCAACTACTTGTGGCTTATCAGTTAAAGGGACATGATACTACTTTTCTAACTGGGGGCTGTCCAGAAATTAGATGACACAGTCTTGTGAGCAGGGGTGGCTGCTCACTGACCCCCGACGGGGAGGAACCCCTCTCTGAGCCCAGATGAGCTGAGCCAGGTCCTGCCCCTTTAATTCCACAGAGGCCAAGGGGTGGAGCAGGGAGCAAAAAAGCCTAGCCCAGGAGCTCAGTAGGCCCCCAGCCACTGAAGGAAGCAGAGGCAAGCCCTGAGTGCCCAAGCCAGGAAGGCCTGGAGGACCGTCGGACCCTTGCTCTGATGAAGAGACCATCTACACCCTGCCCAAGTGTTCAGAGCACCACGTCCCTGAGGACCAGCAGCCAGCATAGAGTCAAGTAGATGGGGAGGGGGAGTTAGGAAGTGCCCCAGGGGAAGATGATGACTGTCAGGCTGATCTCATAACATTTTAGAGTATGTCAGCATGTTGTGGGATGGCTCCCTGCTGACCCCAGTGGCAGCCAGGGCTACCACTGCTAGGGTCCTGGGCTGGGACATGGTGGAGTACAGAGTTCCTGTGTTCCCCCCCCCCCCCCCCCGGCCACCACACATTCCGGGTGGCAGTCTCCCCCTCCCCACTCTTGCATGGGGAATTGCATTTGCTGCCCTGCCCTGCCCTGAACCAGGGCCTGAGCCTTAATAACTGGAACTGCGTTTGTTTGCTGACTCTCCCTGGTCCAGGGCCAGGGTCTTTACTGATTGTGGGACTGTTTGCTTTGCTGTCCCGCCCTGCACCAGGGCCTGGGGCCTTATTGACTGTTTGCATTGCTGCTTGCCCTGCTCTCAGGCCCTGTGGCTTGAAAGGAGCTGTTGGACCCTTACCTACACTCATCAGGGGCCCAGGATTAAGCCAGCTGGTTTACACGTATCCCCATTTGTTGTTTTTTAAGTTTATCCTGTACAGACTAGCTTCTACACATCCTTTGGTGATTTTTAAGATCAATAACCCCCTCATAACACTTTGTAACAACATAACAAATGTGCAAATTAGCAAAGCCATTAGTTACTTTATGGACATCCCACTGGGAACTGCTTCTACTTTTCTATACAGTGTCACTGGGAAATTTTCCATCAAAATTACTCTGTGGAAATAACATCAGTGAATGCTGGCTGTGGCTACCAATGTGAAAAACAATCTTTCATTCAGCAGCACCAGCGGGGTGAACAGATGTCTTCATCTTCATCCTTTGCTATTGAACAAGGTATTTCCAAAGGAAGTCAGGATATGCCAGAAGTTATTTCAGCGAGAGAACTAGCTTCAACATGCAATGTGTTATGCTATAGCGCTTCAGGCCCAGGGTCTGGATTCAGCCCTCAGCTTGCCTGGGTCTGGCCCCCGAGGCTCAGGGCCCCTTCTGCATTGGGGAATCTGTGCTGACACTCCAACCCTCCTACTCCCACACCACAGAGCTGGAGCACACAAAATCTTCTAGGTGGGGTTCTTCTAAGTTCTGGTATGAAAGGAGAATATGGGGGTTTTCTTTCTCCTACTCAGTCAGGGCGCCACATCAGTGAGGGCTTTTTATTGGTGGTTAAGTGGCCCCAAACCAAAAAAGGTCCCGTCCCCCCTACTACGGTGTGAGCTCAGCTGAAAATCCAGGAACAAGCTTTTAATCTCCAAAATATATTTCCAGTTCTGCCTCAGTGAAGTTAATACAAGTTGGCCCTCCCACGTTCAGCTCTTCGGGATGTGAGCGGTCCCGGACAAAGGAGTTTGCTGGATCAGGGAAGGTCTCTGCTGGGCTCCTCTCCCCAGCTCTTTGGCACCACTGTCCTCGGCCCCCTGGCTATGGCATCCCTGTGGGCTCCGCAGCCACACTGGCCCCAGGAGCTCCAGTTGTGGCCCTTCGGGCCTTTATAGCCCTGCCAGCTGAGGGCTGCTCTGCCCCTCCCTTCCTGGCCCTGCCAGCTGTGGGCTCTGCAATCTCCTGCCACGTAGACTCCGGCAGCCCTACTGGCTTCCCAGCCTGGCCAGCTGTGGGCTCTGGTGCCCCATGGGCTCCTCTGCCCCACTGGCCCCACCAGTTGGCTCTGATCCCAGATGCCAGGATCCTCTGTGGCCCAGCACAGGGGGCTCTCTAGTCCAGTAACATCTGTGCTCCTTCCAGATCAGAGAGCCCCAGACCACAGGAGTTCAACCTATATAATGGTGTAGCATTATGGTATGGTAATATACGAGAAAGGGGAAGATAATGTATGTTTAGCTGGTGATATGCCTCAATGTTTAAAAAGTACTTGAACTTGTTTTTGTTTTACTGGAACTGTCAATTAATTGCAGTTAATTCATGTGGTTAACTCAAAAAATTAACCATGCTTAAAAAATTAATCACAGTTGGTCACAGTTGTAATCACAATGTTAAACATTAAAATGCCAATTGATTACAAATATTTACACTGTAAACATTATCAGAACATGTTCATTTTAAAAACACTTTTGCTGCAGATTGGACAAAAGGCAGAGAAGTTACCACTGTGAGATTTCTAAAGATAGCTACAGTACTTGACCCAGGATTTAAGAATCTGAAGTGTCTTCCAAAAGGCAGAGGGACAAGGTGTGGAGCACACTTTAAGAAATCTTAAAAGAACAACACTGAGGATGCATCTACACTGTACCCTTAGCTTGAAATAAGCCACACAATTTGAGCTTCGCAAATTGCGTAGCTTATTTAGAATTAATTTCAAAATAGCTTATTTTGAAATAAACCCCTATCCAAAATGTCCTTTAATCCTCATGGAGCAAGGTTTACAGGGATGTTGGAATAGCGAGCCCGTTATTTCGAAAGCTATTTCAAAATCACGAGCTTGTTTCAAAGAGGTGGACTAGCTATTTTGGGATACCGGAAGTATCCCAAAATAGCACTGCTGTCTAGATGTACCCTTAGATGCAGAAACTACAAAATCTAAACCACCAAAAAGGAAAATAATTTTCTAATGGCTCAGATGATTAAAATAAACATGCATTGGTACTCAATGCTTTAGACTGTTATCAAGCAGAATTTGTAATCAGTATAGATGCATGTCTTCTGGAATGGTGGTTGAATCATGAAGAGACATATAAATCTTCAGTGCATCTGGCATGTAAATATATTGTGATGCTGGCTATAACATGTGAACAACTGCTTTCATTTTCAGGTGACATTGAGAACAAGAAGCAGGCAGCATTCTTGTTCACTGCAGCAGGCAGCAGTGATCGGTGAAGGTAGGGCTGGGAGAAGCAACCCCCTCAGCCTACCCCTTCTTCTGAGGTCCTGCCCCCCACTGGAGCCAAGCTGTCTCCCTGCCCCCTTACCATGGGGATGTGGGGCAGCGCCCCACATGCATGCCCCCCACCACCACAGGGAGGGGGGCAGGCAGGTGTGTGGCTCCAGCCTCCCCATCCCTAAGGAGGGAGGTGGGTGCATGGCTACAGCCTCCTCGGTACTGGAGCACCAGGGAGGGCAGAGGGTGAGTGGTCTGATCCTTCCTGGCCACGGAGCATGGGGAGGGTGGGCTCTGGGGGGCAACAACACTGTGCCCCCAGAAGCCTACAGTAAGCGTACGGGGGGTGGAGCTGTGGGTGGGGTCAGGCAAGTGGTTTGAGGAGGCTGTACCTTTCCCCATCTAAGATACTGGTTACTATTTCCTGCAAATGTAAAAAACATGTTTGTCCAAGTGACTGGCTGAACAAGAAATAGGACTGAGAGGAGTTGTAGTCTCTAAAGTTTTACCATGTTTTATTTTTGAATACAGTAATTTTTATACATAATTCTGCATGTATAAGTTCAACTTTCATGATAAAGAGATTGCACTGCAGTAGTTGTATTAGGTGAATTGAAAAAAGTGCAAATTTTTACAATAAAAAATAAAGTACACACTGTATGTTTTGTATTCTCTTATGTAGTTGAAATTAATATATTTGAAAATGTAGGAAACACCCAAAATATTTAAATAAATGATATAATCTTATTGTTTAACAGTGTGATAAATCACTTGACAGCCCTATGTTTTATCTGACCAGTGAGTCTGAGTCTCTGTTTTTGGAAAAAAACAAAAACAAATGTAGAACTTATCTTGGAACATCTATTTTTGCTCAGCCCTAATGTAAATACTCTGTCCACTCCAATATGCTTCTGCACTTTGTTTCTGAAAGTAAACACAGATTGCTGGCAGCCATAGTCGCTGTGGGGGTGTATTGTTCATTGGAATTGTATTTTGGGCACTTTATCAGCCAGCAGGATGCCCTGGACAGGCTGCTTACCTTTTCAAGGAATGACGGGATAAGGGACTGTAAGATCAGAGGTGCTGAATACTGAAGAATCATTATTTTCTGCCTTGACTTGGGGTCTATAATAACAGTGGGTCCTCTAGTGTGCCTCCACGAAGGAGAGAAGTATTATGACTTCTTAAAGTAATGTCTTTGACACAAAGAGGCAACATATTGCACCACGAAGGTTTTGGAAGTTTTCTTCTTTTTTTTTTTTTTTTTTTTTTTTTTACAAAGGAAATTGTCAAATTCAGAGAATGAAACATTTCTTCTGATATTCACTTTTTTCCTCCATAGCTTAGTTAAGTTTGTTTTCTCACTGACTTTCTCTTTCCTTTCTGTTTCTTGTTTTCCTTTGTGCCATTCATAATAATTGTGAATGTTTCAGGCCATCACTCGTAAGGAAGGGTCTTCAGTTTCCAAACTTGATCTGCAAACATAGGTCACTGTCTGTTTGATTTTTCACTCACTAGCCTTCAGGTATTTGAGTGGCATTTGTTTGCTCCAAAGGAGTTGGTGTGTACAGTAATTCAATACTTGACCGAATGTAGGAACAGTTCCAAACTGACAGTTCTGACATGTAGGGTAAGATACTGCAGGTAGCATGTACTTCAGGAACAAGACAGAAAAATTCTTGATAGCCAATTCAAAAGCGATTAATTGCATTTGTCACATGAGGAGGACTTCACACCAACCCTATTGATTTTTACATGAGCATGTTGACTTGTACAATCCCTCAATAACATGGCATGAAAGAGTACACACAAACAGGGAGAGTTTTGCTTGACGGTAGAGCTGAAAAATGCTTTAAAGGAAAAATCTTAATTAGGTACTGTGGAATAAACAAAACATTAAGTAAGACTTCCTTTACTATTTCTCAATACAAATAATAAAAAAGCATGAAACGTAAATTATATAGGCCTACTTTTAGAGTAGCTATTTTTTACTGTGATAAACCACAAGCATTCACTATGTGCATGTAAAATGTGTAGTTCCTTGTTTCAAAGTTATAAAAAGTCTCTAAATTTCTTTTATTGGAAACCTGAAATACTGTCACGAACTGCTCAGCAGAGCGTGTTTTAGTTTTAATTGTTCAAAACAATAAAATCCTGGAAAATGACCCCTCACTCGCAGAGGCCATTTCTCCCTTACCAGACAACCCCCTAACCTGAAACAAAAGCTTTCCAGTAACCATGCAAAACAGCTACATCATAAGCATCCAGGAACCCACCCCTGCAATAAACCCCGGGGCCAACTATGTCCACACATCTACACAAGCATTTTCATCACTGAACCCAACCATATCAGCCACCAAATCAGAGGCTCATTTAACTCCACTCATGTGAGCTATGCCATCAAATGCCAGCAATGTATATCGGTTAAACTGGACAGGCTCTATGGGAAAGAATTAATGGACACAAATTAGATAGCCAAAAAGGCAACACACAAAAATCTGTTGGAGAACACTTTCATTTTCCTGGTCACTCATTAATGGATCTCCAAGTCCCTGTTTTGTTTCAAACCAATTCCACAAGCCAAATACACAGAAGGATTGGAGCTTACCTTCATTCACAAGTTTAATTCTCATGCCTATGGTTTGAATCCGGATATCAGATGGCTCCCACATTATCAACCAACCAAACAATGAAGGTGCTAATGGTTCTTGATGTCTGTTTAGAATCTGGTATTGGTCATCTTCCTTTCCAAGTGCTAACTAATTATTCTTATCAGCCTCTTATAACTACTCAGTATTTAAGACGCTACTAGACTGTTTGTTGTTTTTTTTAATTTTTTCTTATTACAGACTCACCTGGCTATCCCTTTGAAGCTTATCTGTCATTTATCTGTCTTTTTTTTTTCTTCCTCCCCTTCAGTTTTTTTCCTACTCTTCCCTCTCTCCCCTCCCCCTTCCCTTATTCATCCTTGGATCTGGACTTCCAAGACTCCGGTCATCTGAAGAAATGGGTTGTACCTACAAAAGCTCATGATACCATCTACATATTTTGCTAGTCTTTAAAGTACTACCAGGCTATTTTTTGTTTTTTAGGTTTTTAGTTTTAATTGTTATTTTAATGGTCAAAAATTGCTATTTGGATTCAATTCTAAAATATGAGTAGATTTGATGCTATTATTATACTTCCACAAATTGAGACTACATTTATTTTCACATGAAGGCTTTCTGGCAGCCCATCTCATGTGCACTAAATGCTGGTTTTAATTTCTTTGAGAGAACATATGATTCTGTACATTCAGAGTTTTCTCATGGGAAGTTTCCTATAAACTTTTAGCACTCAATCTTACAGCTCTGTTTGGCATTAACATTGGCCAAACAGATTGTAGCAGCATGATGAAGCCTCTTCCAGTGTATTGGGTCAATGATCCATAAATTTGAAAGATTGCAAGTATGTCATAAAATAACAAACCCTTGCTATCATTTAATAAAGAATCTGTATTAAACCCACTCCATAAGTGTATGTGTTTATTTGGATCAGTCAGTATCACCCATTTATAGTTGTGCAGTCACCTAATCAGCTGAAATTCCAGCTGCTTTTTTTAACACCAGAATCCTAAGCCATGAAATTCTTAACATACATTTGAAAATACTTACATAAAAAACATGAAAAAATAAACCAGAAAATAAAAATATTACTTAAAGTAACATGTTAATTTAACCCTACAGCAGTACTAATACTTGTCTTAATTTGCCCTGCGGTGCCAAGCTACAAGCAAATAAGATTAGATAATGGAGTACACAAATTTTCAAAATTGCCTATAGGAGTGAGATGCCCAGATATTTTAGGCTCCTTTGACATCCTCCCCATGTCTCAAAATGGCAATACCTGTAAATTTCAACAGATGATATCATTTATCACGAGAGAAAGTAAAGCGGTAGTATATTACCACAAATTATTTCCAATCTCCCTATTTTTCTCTTTACCCTCTCTTCTAAATCTTCTGGGTCAAAATGCCACTAACTTTAATGGGGGCTGAATTAAGTTCAATGTTTGGCTGTCTTGAGTTGTTGCACCCTAATATACATAAACGTTCAGTAAAGATCTCCAGCTACTATTGTGGATAACCGGGGGCTAAGTCCATTACAAAAAGTGTCAGTCATATGTTGAGGTTTTACTTTAATTTGTTTGTTTCTGCGTGTATGTGAGTGCATGGTGGAATATCCTTTTAAAAAAAAAGGATTTTGGCAGTGTTCACAGAATTGTTAACTACATATAAAATATTGATAACACTAATTGTTTCTTAAGGGATTTATTACCCAAATTAGTTACTCTGCTTGGGCATTCTGAATCTGAAAGTTCAGACAAATCTTGCTTGCACATAAACCTCAAGGGTTATGAAATCTTATTATGCAGGAAAGTGTTAAACACAGTTAAGCCATGAACTTAACTAAGATGTGTCTAGTAAGGCTCTTGAGAGATGGGTCTGTGTATATCAACAAGCCTGGAACTTTAAATACTGAGTCTTATGCTGAGCGATTAACATTTTATTTGTGTTGTTGGGCTTTCTCAATCAACAAACAGAAATGCAATGAGATCCTGGAACAAATGTGTTTATCATGAGCAAGTGTATCATTTTCCAAATCTTACACAGTTCAAGACATGGTATAGCTTTTCCCGTATATCTATGTCAAGACCTCAAGATATCTACTAGGCTTTTCAGCACCTTGACAGCTTGGCTTTAAAAGCTCTCATAAATTCAAGTGAATAGCTGTCAAATTGCAGGTGTGAGCGCCTGCTATTTTGTACCATGAACTATGATTCCCAGGTACAGCAGTGCTGGCAGCACGATCATCATTTAAGTATAATTACGTACATGTCTCTATTTCATGACCAATGAAATCTATGAGATCACACTGAAAATCTGCACAGCTTGTCAGGTCTGCTGTTAGCGTTCATCGAATTGGGATTATTTTAGATTGTCTAGAATAAGTATATTATTTTCCATTTGTTAATAAATGGGGACTCATAATTATCACAACTGAGCAGCATACATTAAATTATATGTTGATTATTTTTTATTTTCTCAATCATCATTTCAAAGCATTTTCTCTCTTGCCCTTACCTTTCTTCATAACTAAAATCAGAACTAATTGCAGCACTAATTATATTGTGTTCTCCTTGGCAGCATGAAGGACAACTCAATAGATTTTTCTATTACAGTAAATTTCAGATGTGTTTGTTTGTTTACCTTCTACAAATCAAAGACAGCAAAGCACAATTTTTAAAGTTTTACCTTGGTTGGACTCTCAATGACTTCAGTACTATTTTATCAGGCTCAGTTTTATCAAATGATTGTAACTCAGGCCTTGTCTACACTATAACTTATGTCATATAGAGATATAAAAACCTAACACCCTTAGCAATATAAGTTACGCTGACAGAAGTTCTGATGTGGACAGTGCTATGTCGTCTGGAGAGCTTCTCCCACCAATATAGCTATGTCTGCTCACAGAGATGGTTTTATTATGTGATGGGAGAGTTCTTGCCTTTTGGCAAAGATTGGCCACATAAGCAATCTTACCGAGATAAAGTTGCATCACGACAGCAATGCTGCTCAGCCCCATGGACATGGGGTCAAAAGTAGCGGAGCAAGGGACTCTTTAAATCACTACTACAGACTTTCGACCCACCCCTTCCAGGACCATGAGCTGGGCCCTCCCCCCCTCACTTTGGCCAAGGGCCCTCACAGGCTGTCATTTCCCCTGGTGCTTTTATGAGCTCTCTAGTGTAGACGTGGCATAACTAACTCAGTTAAGTCACTAGGGGTATGTCTACACTAGGAAATTATTTCTAAATAACTAAATTCAAAATAACTCCCTAAATAACAAAATCAAATTAGCATGTCCCCACTACAGGGGAGCCTTGAAATTAGTCCAGGGCAGGCTCTGTTATTGTGGATGTGCTTCCTCAACTTAGATCCCCCAGAAAGCTCTGGGAAGTAATTACTTCGAATTACGCTGGGAAGTAGTTATTTTGAAATAGCAGCGGCAGAGCATCCTCACTAACACTATTTTGAAATAATTATTTCAAAATAAGCGTTATTCACCAAGAAAAGCAGGAGTTATTTTGAAATAACCAGCTTGTTATTTTGAAATATTGGGCTTGGTAGTGTGAATGCTCCACTTATTATTTAAAAATAAGGGGAGTTATTTTGCAATAACTCCTGGTTATAGACCAGGGCTAAGAGTGGTATCCTAACCAAGCTATTCTGTATACCTGGTACAATGCCAAGTGTACTACACACTTGAAAACAAGCACTGTAGCCGTTTCAGACAATAGACTGCATGTTTCAAATCTCAGGCCTGGTGATACATGTATAAAACAGATACATGTTTAACAATAATTTACTAGATCTAGCAAAATGAGACCAATAATTTAGATCAAACAGAATGACACCACAATTACAAGACAACCCTTTACAAAATAGACTACATCCTCAGGTAATGTAACTCAACAAAGCTCCATTGATTGCATTTCCCAATAATTACTAATTTAATGTCTCCAAAGTTAGCCTGATAATAGAGTCCTGAATAAAATTTCTGTAAAGAGCTTTCAAGGTCTACCATTTAAGATGTGTACCTTTTTTCGATAGATCATTGTAGTGTAGACATAGCCTATGTGAAATGAATCTCAATTTCTTCCCTAGCTTAGAGATCTATGAATAAAATGATAAAAAACAAGGGAAAAGTGGCACTCTGCTCAAAGGTTGTACTTATTAACTGCTGAAGGGAAAATCACTAGTGTTCACAGTGCATAAGGATGTATGTGGCAATGTGGTTAAACCCCTGCCCACTACAAATTTGTGTACAGTTGGCAACTTGTGCAACCTTGAAGTAGAAAGATATTTTATTTTAACCAACTTAGCAAGATCTGTGTCAGGCAAAGATTGAAAGCAGGCACTGAACCTATAAATAGGACATTGCAGCAGTGTTCAGTGGTTGGGTGGCTTAAGCAGAAAATAAATAGCTCAGCCAATGGAATTCAGCTGCTTCGCTTTGCTGACATTCTGTTTCTGTGAGACTGTCCTGACTGCTCCTGGTCACGTTTTTTGTTGCTGCCTGCTTGCTTCCCTTTGAAGTCCTGCATTTTGGTGGATGTATATTGAATTTCACATGATAGCTTGATGTTTTAAGCTTGCAAGTTTAAATGATCCCATCTTGTTTAATTCTGCTGTTTGTTGCTTGCACAAACAAATCTAGCCATCTGCTGGTTGCAGATCAAATCAAATCAAATCCTTCACTTAAAGATGTTATCATCAATATTAATGTAACCAATCTTGAATACTGCTTTGTGCATAATTCTAAATAAATAAGTAAAAGTAGTTGTAGCTTGTATTTGATCTATAGAAAATTCTTTGGTGATTTATTTAATACAAAAGCTGATAAATTCTTGTAGGGCTGTAATGTAGAAAGAGAAGTATTAGAAACCCTTTATTACACTAATGGTTTTTATTAATCTACATTGTAACCTGTTACAAAATTAACTCATAGGGTCAGTCAATAATGACTTTCATTTCCATGAAAGAACAAGAGATTAAGCTTTAATAAACTGATTGTTAAATAATAGTCTAAACCAATGGTTACGTTAATACATAGTGATCATGAGAAGCCACACTATTCACTTATGTTAGAAAAAAATATATTGGGTCTATTAAAATAGAACACAAAATTGTTCATATTGAATTATGTCTGTGACTTAGCTGTTACTTTAAATTTTTATATACACAAAACATAATATGAAAAATGTACTTGTGTCTATAAATATAAGAAACCTAAATGAACTCCACCAATTATTGCAGTTTAAATAGAGACCTAGTGAAATCTAGAAAATTATGTTATTTGAGTCTGCTTAAAAATTTAATTTCTGAGGTATATAAATCCCAGCCAGGTTAACTAAGGTTTAGCAGGGTCCTTCCTGAGTCTAGTTAGGCCACTGGATTGCACCTGGAGAGGGTGTACAGCATAACTGAGGTTCTCCTAACACAAGAATTAGGTGCCATCAAAATAAATGAATAGGCAGCAGGCTTAAAACAAACTGCTGGAACTCTGCAGCCACTGCCGGCCCCTGCTACTGCCTAGTAGCAGGGGCCTGAATTCCCTGCTGTGCCCACCTCCCTCAACACAGGCCTCCTGGCTGAGTCACGCCTCTTCGGCCTGACCTCCTTGTACCTAGACTCTGTGGTCCAGGAGCATCCGTGGTCCTGCCAAACCACAGAGTCCAAGTTAAGAGAAATACAACCTGTACCTGAGTATTTCCCCTCTTGGGCTACAGGCACAGAGGTGCATGGGAGGTCTGTTGCCAGAAGCAGAGGGTCCTAAGCCAGCAGGAAGTCTGTGCTGCAGAGGATGGGGATTGAAGTCTGAGGCCAGAAGAAGATGGAGGCAGTAGCAGAGTTAATAGGGAGAGAGAGGGAGGTGACTCGCCCTCATCCCAGCAGGCTATAGGTTTGAGTGCTACTTCAACAGTTTTCACACAGAACTAGAGAATCTCCCCTGCACTCACCTGGATTGGCCCTGCCACTCACGACAGACACTGCCACCTGGTGCTTGGGGTCATGTGATGCTACTCACTTGTACTCCACTCATTCAGATTTGGTTCAGTTGATGGAGAAGCAGACAGGCCAGACCTGAAAGGCACTGCATTCCTGTGCACTGGGTTGCAACTCGTGGAATAGAGAGCAGGGTCCAACCCATGAAATGGGAGCTGCTGCTGAGTGAAAAAGAAGATGATCGCAATGGTCCCTTCAGATCATAAAATCTCTCAGAAAATGCAGACCGCTACTGGATCAGAGTCACTGTCAGCAGATGGGGCTAGACCAGAAAGGGCTGCTATGCCACACCCCACCATTAGGGGCACACAAACTGTGCATCTATCCTACAAACTAACACAGTTAACTTGTTTATACTGAAATGTTAGCGTAGCATGAATTGGAGCCAAATAGTTAGAAAGTATCACAAGAATATTATTCAACACAAAACTCTCTAATCGCATTACAAAAAATGAAGACATTACCCGTCTACCTCAGCAAGTGCTGCAAAGATCGTGTTTGCAATACTCTTTAAAGATTTATATTAACCCACTTGGTAAGCGATAAGAATTATTATTATTCATAGGACTTACATTAACCTTTATTTTAAAATATGCACTTTCTGCCCTTTAGATTTTAATCAGCAAGAATTTCATAAATTCCCTTTTCCAAATGCCTTTACATTTTCAGATTGTATCAGTAATCTGGTTTATCACATTGAATTTCAGACTATTCCCAGGAACAAAAGATTTAAGAGATGAGACTATGTGTCATGGGCTTGAATCTTCTATCATGTAGGAGGATGAGTGACAACTTATAACAAATGTGTCCAATTTTAATCTTACCTGGTGTGCTGGTTTTTATGATTCATGTGGTATCAAATAGACTCTTACCCAGAACTTGGCTATCCAAAGAAGCTGAAAGAGTGAGCTTTTCATTTACATTGTAATGGATTTTTAACAATACAAAAAAAAGCCAATTAACTAAAATTTATGCAAGGCATTTTGTTTGCCCTGATGGTCAGGATGTGCTGACTAACAGGCATCAGATATTGATATGTTAGAAACTGAATTATTAGAACGGATATAACATAATCGTATATTACTGTGCTCTATCTGGCAAGATGGAAGTTGTACTCTGTATTGTCTCTGACTTCAAAGAACATGAAGACTTAATCAATCACAGGTATGGATTATGAATTTGTGGCCACTTTACACCAGAAGCAAGGATATCTATGCACTGAAATAGTTTGCTAGGCATACTTCACATTTCCTCGCTGCATGTCATGCTCACAGTTCCAACAGGGAAACACAGACAGTGGGAGAGCAAAGGCTTTTCTGTCATGTTACAGACAGGATAAACTATACATATTCTGTAACTTAAGGATAGGGATATTTTAGAAGAGTGTTTTCTTGTCTCCCTTCAGGCATTGGGTAGATAATGTTTTGTTTCCTGTTTTCCTGCCCTTTTGTAAACTACCAGTAAAAACTTTTGTTTAATCTGAACTGAATTGGGATTTGGGGTTTGCATTTGAAGACATTACTAACTAGAGAGACTTTGATCTCTAGTCTATCCAGGAAGGTAAGGCAAAGCATAGCAAATGTGAGAGTCTGTGTGAATCAAAGGCATGTGGTACATTGTCTCAGGGCATCACTAAGGTGTACCGAGGAGTGTCAAATGGCTTAGTGATACCAGGCTCCATTCAAAATAGGTATCTAAAAAGCCACTTTCAAATCACACCATTAGTAACTGATAACCGGTGCAATAATTTCAGGTCTGGTGTAATACATGCAGTTTTTCTTTTTCCGCCAGTATCTCTGCAACAGAACTTTGCACTTGCCTATTATATGGAAAACTTCATTACACAAACAGGCATTATTATGTAACAACAGACAAAATTAGCAACAATAAAGCTATAAATAACCATTTATCAGATCAGAATGCAATAAAAAGAACAAAACCCAGCTATGTCCCTTAAAATATCCCGGAGGACATTTTCCAGAGGGATTAAATGTTTTTCCAAGGACAAAGCCCTCCAGATTCTCTACCCAAGAGACACAACAATTTGATTTACATCAAAGGGAACTGCAGACTTATCTAATGGAGTTAAACAATATTTGGATGCAAGAAGCAATATCTCAGTCTTTTCTAACTAATGTCTGTGGGTATTGACTGACATTCAAGATTTGATGTCTGATAAGCTGATAGCACTGAAACTGCACTCTGTATGTTAGCTGAAATGGAAACACAGTTTTGAGTATCACACTAATAGCAGTGAGAGCTTAAAATAGAGATTCTTAATGTTACTCACTCATCCTAAATAGAGCAAAGATGAAGCCCCGGGTCATAGCCCATTGTATAGATGTTGAGTTAGAGGTGATAATGAACTGAGCTCTTTCAGAAAGATATTAATCAATGAAGTACTTCTCGTTAGTTGTCATGTTTTCCAAAGCCCCTAGTGGTGTCACTTGCGAGCAATAGAATGCAAGGCTAAAAGCTGATCCAGGATTAAGAAGGTGACAGGGCTCTTAGAATCAGTTTGAACTAAGTCACTACCATAATCCACACCTTTGTCACCCCTGCAATGGACTATTGCAGTGTATTCTGCACAGGGTTACCTCTTATAAACATTCAAAAGTTGAAGTTGGTTCAGAGCTAAGTGGCCCACCGGTTAAGTAGAGTATCTAGGTATGAATTTGTGGGGCAAGTGCTTAATTCATTGCATTGGCTGCCTTTTGGCTTCAGGAGGCACTTGAAAGTGTCAGTTTTGATTTATAAAGCCCTAAATGGATTGGAGATGCCTATTGGAGAGAGGGCCTCTCCCCTTGAGTGAAGTGACCACACTTGATCTGGAGCTTCCTCTGTGTATGGGAAGGTTCTGCTAGCAGAGGATTGTTCATGAGGATCCTTTGACTTTGGAATTCACTCCTTTCCCAATCTTCAGCAGCACAGGTCTCAAATAGTCAGAATCTGGTGATAATTTTTTGAGGCAGGTGGGATAGACAATATTCTTAAGGAATTGGAGAGAACCGGGCCATGATGCCATTGAGCCACTGTTTCCAACAGTTAGGGCTCATCTAGACTATGCTACAGTGTCGAAAGAGGATATGCAAATTCCACGGGAAATTGCATATCTTCTTCCAATCTCCCTTTCGAAAGCAGAGCTTTTGAAAGTGAAAGTCGTTCAGACATGGCTTTTTCGGCAAACCCCCCTCCCTTGTCGAAAAGCCGCTTAAAGCTCCGCTTTCGAAAGTGAGATCAGAAGAAGATATCCACATTCGACACTCTAGCATAGTCTAGATGAGCCCTTACAGTCTGTATTTGTAGTGATTTTGCCAGTGTATCTATTCCTTATGATATCTGTTTGATTTATTCACATTTGAAATACACAACCTATCATCACAATGAACCTTGCTTCTAGCATTCTGGACCAAAATTGATCAAGGCTAGTGTTAGGCTCCTAAATAAAACAGGCTTGATTTACAGAGTTGCTGAAAACTGACAGCTCCCATTGACTTCGGTTGGTTGCAGGTGTTCAGAACCTTCAAATAAAAGGAGCCTGATTTTCAGGCATTTAATGGGAGATGAGCAAATTTGCTAATGTTGGTCTAAATGTCAGGAGCACGTCTAAATATCAATGAGGTTTGCAAAAAAAGGCTTACCAGTTTTTTCATTGAGGTGGAGCAACATGTTTTCCAATGTACACTTGACAAATTTTTGATATATAGTAAAACAGTTTATATATTTACAGCTATTTAATATGTTGCATAATCTATTCATCTCTCTGTAGAAGAAACCAATGAAAATCAATATTTGCCAACCATTCCCACATGGTTTCCCCAGATATTTCTTATTTTAACAGTACATTGACTGTTGACAAATGTGGACTTTCTAATGGTAAGTACTAGAGTAACTCATAGAGTACCAGTCACCATAGAAATTTGGCGCAAGGGGTCCAGCTCCATGCACTATATTTCTCAGTCTCCAAGTTCTGTAGTAAGGAGAACAATCCTCCAATATGTGGGTCTCAGATGGATTGTGAACTGCACACAAAGACCAAGAGGAAGCTCCGAATTCCAGAATGAGTAATTGCTGGAATCCTTTTTTAAGGAGAGAAGGCTGGCAAGTGTCTGGGGAGGAGAGGGGATGGGGGGAAGGGGAGGAGGAGGACAAAGCAACCACTGAGGTGGAACTGGGTCTGGTAGTGCTCCCTGAAAGAAAGGCAGAGCTGGATTTCTAGGGAGAGCACTTTGGGAGATATTCAGCTGAGGAACAAAGCAGGGGAAACAAAGGAGAAACGAGGAATGAAAGGAATGAGTTCACTCTACACAGAACATTTACACATGGAAACACTTTCTTTTAATTTTTGGCCTTCTCCCCTTTGTGGCAAACAGAAATTGGTGATTGGCCCCCATATTCACTTGCTTGCACCTGCAAGAGAATATAAATGGCCATTTACAACATTTTCATGTATTGAAATCTTCTCCAACCATATTGGCAGATTATCTGTAAAACCTAGGGAAGAATTATTAAGTCTTTGTGGTATTGCATCAAAGGTGTCAGTGAAATCATAAGGAATGTAAGTGGTCACAAAGAAAAATCGAGAGAGTTACTGAGAAGAGGTGTCGCCAAAAGAAATGGAGATACGACAGAAACTGAAATAGGGCAAGGTCATGAAAAATCTTCCCAATTTTGTCACAGAATTGAAAACTATACAGTAGAGGCAGAAAATAGAATAGCTAGTATAGTTATCAGGATGGCACTACTAGAAAAAGCACAGAATATTTCATACTGAATGTGAAAGAGTGCAACCTAGTCTACTACATGCTGTAGGACAAGCTAAACCTATTGTCTTGCTAAGTGGATCATAATTTTTTTTTAACCAATGCAGCCAGCTGGAAAGAGATGAGTGGAGATTATTGTTACCTCTTCACAATCTCCTTTAAATAAGAGGCATGCCATATTGCTCCATGGGATGCACAAGTCCTACCTAGCCTCTGCTGTTAAATAAGTTTGATGTTGTCATGCTGGTTAGACCTAATCAATCTATCATCCATGAAATCATTCTGCATCCCTGAATCTGTTTTTCTTTTATATTTCTGCAGTTTTTTTGTTTTGTTTTTTGTTTTTAGGCAAAAAGAAACAAAACTTGACATTGATCATTGCTATCCAATATAATCACACTGGCTTTTAATGTTCAACTGTTTGAATCTTATTTATAATCACTGGCACCTGCTCAGCCATGACAAACAACAAAAGCTTCTCTTTCCAGCCTGCTTTCACCTCTCCAGACTTTACTGAGGAGTACTTACTCAGCCTCCTAGAGCATTAACACATGCATTAGGTTCCCAGTCAAGGGTGAAAGTAACTTACGTTTTTTACAGGTACTGTCATATTGTCACAGCCCACCCTCTCACCTCTACTCCTAGACACGTAGCTTCCTAAATCCCTTTGCATGATTTTGATATTTAAAGCTAGTACCGATACTCTAGAGTAAAACTTTAATATTGGAATAAAAGCCTGAAATAACTTTATAGAAACTCCCACATTGACCCATACAGCAGGTCTCCCTGCACTCCCTCTCTGCCTTGAGATGAATGTGCTTCACGTCAGACTTTTCCAAGCCACATTTTCACATGTGGCTTGGAATACCACTGAATATAAGGAGGACCCACACATGAAATGAATAGCAAGATTGCTGCAGGATGAGTGGTAAGAGCACTCCCTTTCATTGTAATGATCTTGTTCATTGTACTGAATCCCCTTTGGCAGCCAGTGTTGCTTGCAGCAAGGGTGTCTACTTTAGGGATGAGTTTAAGTCTTTCATAAACGTTTTTTCCTCCAGAAGTCTTGAATTCCACAAATCCCAAGTATGTTTCCTGTTGATTTATTCCCAGTTTATCAGCCAATGCTCTTAGTACTTTTCTCCAATTAAATTCTTATAATCAGAAGCCCTTTCTTGGCATGTCCTTTGATCAGCTTTGTTTGAGACAGTTGTGAGTAGTTTTGCCCTCATGCTGTAAGTGACTGCTCGAATGAATTGAGACAAGTTGATTCTAGGGCTTTTTTCAGTGCTGTTTAGTTTGCTGTTTTGGATTGTTCAGCCTTCTGGGCTTGTTCAGAGTGAACTCCTAGGCCTGTTATTAGTCTTTCACTTCTCTTGATATATATATTCATTAGTTTGTCTGCTTAGGTCATTTCTCATTCTTGTAACATCTCAGACAAGTCCTCTATTTCTGTCAGCACATCCAGCATTAAAGAAAGTTTTCTGATGGAATTACAGAACACAGCTTTGAGGGAAGTCCTTGAAATTTAGCACATTCACATCTGACTCTTGACCAGTCTTGTGAAGCCACCTTGAAGTGTTTTACCAAAGCCTGATATGTGTGCCAGACCGCACTGGCTGCTCTGCATGTTGAGACCGCTTGCATTACATTAAACACTTGGCCAGTTTTTTTGAAGTACAATGTCTAATTTATTGGCATGATCTCTTCCCCGCAAACAAAAAATTCTCACTGATACTGGAGTTAATGTTTTATAAACTTCTACCAGTTCAGCATATGTTCTTTACTAGAGCATGAGGATTGCACTGTACGTATGCTACAGCAGGTGCAGAGGAGAGACAAGTTGTCCATGTTATGTTTATTTTTGTTGCTTGGGAAATCCTCAAAATACCTAAAATCTCCCACCGTTTCTGCCCCTTTTTGTTACACACAAAGACCCTATGTTACACTACTCTTCACTTTGTACTAAATGTGTTTTCCTCCAGAGCAGGGGTTCTCAAACAGGGGTACACAGAGGTTTTTCGGGGGTACTCTGTCTCATCTAGATACTTGCCTACTTTTACAACAAGCTACATAAAAAGCACTTGCAAAGTCAATACAAAGGGAATTATCATACAGACAATGATTTGTTTATACTGATCTATATACTATACACTGACATGTAAGTACAATATATACCAATTGATTTATTTTATAATTACATGGTAAAATGAGAAAGTAGCCATCAAGACTAGCTTGGCATTCAGATTTAGATACTGCATCACATACAGTTCTTAAAATACAGAGTCATCGTTATTAATTACATTTGAAGAATTTGCATATCCCCCTTTCCTCCTGACATTATGTTCACAAACACTTCCAAGGTGGACTTATTTTCTGCTTCATCCTGGTCTGCAAAAAATGATCTCTGTAGAATGCATGCAAGAGTTTGATTTTCAGATCTCCACTGCACAAGGGAAATTTACTGTCTGCTGCTTTATATAATACTTCAGGGTATGTCCCAATAGTATGAGTGATTAATTACATGTATGGAAGCTTCATAATAGCCAATATTATCCAAGGCTGGTAATAAACAGTTGAGTTAGCCTAAAGTAAATATTTCTAGTAAAATGAGAACTAACAATGTACCCTAATAGACATTTGGGTGAGGAAAGATGTTTAGGAAATCAGAGGTAGCACAGTTGCTTATAGTGTAGAAATAATAGACTCAATAGGATATGAGGTGAGAAGCCAGCACATACTTATACTCTAGTTTCAAGCATTTATATAGAAATCCTAGATTATTTTTAAAGTATTTCACTAACATGATTAACCACGGTGGGGAGAAATCCTCTTTAATAATATGTTGTGTTATTTCTCATGATATCTTTCTGCAAAGCATATCATCTTAAATTGCAGGGGGCTAGTCACGAGTGCTACCAACATTATCCATTATTTATGGGGCCATATTTAGGGGAGAGGGAAGCACTAAAGGTTAAAAAGCTTCTGTTATGTATTGTGACGGGGTAGCACTGCCCCACACTGAAGAACCAGGAGCCTCCCTGGGCTCCACCCCCTCGGCCCTGCTGGGTATGCTCAAGAGTGAGGCTAGGGATAAAAGCCTGGGCAGGCAGGTAGTTTGGGGAGATAGCCGAAGGGGCAGCTCAGAGAGGCGCTCCTGAACAGCATCCGCTGCTGCAGCCACCCCAGGAGCAGCACCCGCTGCAGCCTCAGCAACAGTGCTGGACAAGGGGATCGTCAGACTGGGACTGACCCGGGGAGCAGCACGCAGAGGATGGCGCACAGCATCTGAAGGGGTAGGGACGAGCCCAGGGTGGAGGATTGACCTCCGGGAACTCAGCACGTTCCAGCAGGCATCCCTGCCAAGCAGACAGCGAAAGCTTTTGCTGCCAACAGGGCCCTGGGCAGGGACCTGGTGGAGTGGGAGGGCCCGGGTCCCCCTATCTCCCCATCCCACCACAACCATGCTCCCTAGCTGCTGGGAGAGAAGCTCACTGAAGGGCTAGGTGGGGGAAGGCCCTCTACAACCTTAAAGGGGGATTTGTACTTTGGTATTGGGCCTAGAGGGACTTGTACTGTGAGGGAACTCGGCCTAAAAGGCCATGTGCACCCTAAAAGAGTGGCATCTGGGTGAAACTAAGAATGGCCCAGTCCGAAGGGGGCCGTAAGCCAGACATAGGGTCAACCCCTAGACATGTCAACCCTTCGACATGTACCCAAAAGATATAGTAGTGAACAATGACTGTTTAATCATTTTATGTATTCGTGTCTGCATCACAAGATTTACCCTACGTATGCACAGTTACCATTACACTCAACAGAGTCTGACAGACTCATTGCTCTCATTCTCACCACTGAAGAATGCAAATTGAAGGAACAGGAGTCATAATGCTTTTTTTTTTTTCAGAAGGCAAAATGGCATATCTGCCTGGAAGAGAATAAGAACTTCTGCTTTTGAGCATTCTGAATATTCCAGTTGGCAGAATACAAATTTGTGACAAGTCATGTAAGAAGCTCAATAGCAGAAGATACCCCCAAGAGACAACAAGCGAGCAAGCTTGCAGTCAAAACTGATTGTTTAGCAAATCTCATCCAAGCTTAGTATGCTCTTTGTACAGAATAATTCTTTCAAGTGGCTTAAGCTCGCAGAATTAATCTTTGTGTTAGCAGAGAATCTCAACTGAGAAGTCTCTTTGTTTACAAAATGCTCACAAAGAAACCATTTGTGGTTCATCCTTCAGGAAAATGCAAGGATGCATTGCAACCTATGCCAACAAAAATAAAATACAGGAAATCCATTCATTTCTGATGAGTTGGAGACATTGGTTAAATTGTGTATTATGAGAATGAATGTAAAGTTCCTGAAAATACTGATGAGCAATGCTCCGTCTAATCTTTTTTCCATCCATGTGTAGAATAAACTTTTATGTGCACCAAGGCATGTGTAAATGTGTATGAGATGGGGTGTCTGCCTCACATTGTCCCTTAGAAGATTAAAACCCAGTCCCGGGAGGCTATGTCTACACTGGCGGGTTCTTGCGCAAGAATGGCCGTTCTTCCGCAGAGCTTCCACACTTCCCGTCTGCTCTTGCACAAGAAGATTTACAATAAAGAGTGGGAAGAGAGGGCTTCTTGCACAAGAGGACCGTGTGCACGCACGTCAGGGGTTTCTTGCGCAAGAAAGCCCTATGGCTAAAATGGCCATCAGAGCTTTCTTGTGCAAGAGAGCATCCACACTGCCATGGATGCTCTTGCACAAAAGCACATGTCTGTGTGGACGTGTTCTTGCATAAGAATTCTTGTACAAGAACCCTTGCTCAAGATGTTCTTCCGCAAGAATCCACCAGTGTAGACATAGCCGGAGAGGGCCGAGATGAGCAGAGCCCACAGCTAAGGCACAGTCAGCCAATTAGGGCCCAGCTCAGGCTGTATAAATAAGGGCTCCTGGAGAAAGGAGAACAGATACACTTTTGCTCTAGCTGGGGAGCTGAAGGAACCTGGCTGCCAAGGAATCTGGAGACTTCCTGAGACAGAGTAGTACTGGGAGAAAGCAGGAAGAGCTGGGGAGCTTTGGTCTGACCTCACTCCCAGGCTGCAGGGCCTGGGACAAGGCCTGGGTGTATTTAATACACTGTATTAAGACTGCCAGTTAACAGCCAGGATAAGGAAAGGCAGCAGGTCCACACCCCCTTGCCAATGAGGAGTGGCCATTACAGACTGTAGTTTGCCCCTGTGGCAGGGGCTAGATGATGACTGGCGGTGAGTTACTGAGGCAAGGTGGGTATAGGGGAATTGGGGCTTCCCTGGGAGTGGAGGACCCTAGAATGCAGAGGCACTGACGTAGGACCATCTGAGGAGGAAAGGGCACTGTGGCTAGGAAGGGACATGGGACTGAACCAGCAGAAGACCTGCAACAGAGGCTGGGACACCGACCAGTGGGAGGTGCCTGGGGCGAGTGAGTGACAGTGCACCACCAGTAAAAACAAACAAAAAAAAACTAGCTATGGGGTGCTCTGCTAATCAGCTGGATGTCATTTGAATCTCCCCTGAGTGACTGCACAAGCACACAACTTCCAGGGAACACTGCTGATCAGTGAAATCCTCTGGATGTCTGTGGAGCAGATCCTGTCTGTACTGCATCTTTTGTGGCTTTCCTCAAGGAACCACTATCTTGTTCTGGAGGGACTAGCCCTATACAGAGGGTCAACCAAGGCCACCAATTTAAAAAGTTCAGCTTCACTTGTGAACTCAACATGGTGCTTGCATTGTATATTTGCACGTGCAATTAGTGTTGTCACACACATATATTTGCACATACTGATGGGTTATTCTGTGACTAAAAGTGTTAGTTGCAATAAATGCATGTGCACATATAGGGTGGCTGTGACACACACTTTTTTGTGTTTATCTTTTAAAATAAAATCTTGCCTCCAGTCTCCCTGCTCATTCAGACTTTCGGCTATTTTCAAAATCCAGCTGTTTATTTTTTGTGGCAGTGTTTGCAATTTTGGTTATGTTGGCACTTCTCATCTGAGACCATTAAGAACCACCAGCTGGTAACAATTGTTGAATGCTACAAACCTGGATTACATCTTCTGAACTGGTGAGCTGTAAGCAAAAAGTTCAATTAACTATCTCTTCAAATATCCAGTCCTTCAAATAACAGTCTTATCTGTGTGTTAATTTTGCAATTGTTTTCTATAAAACAGTGTGTTCAGAACAAGCACTTTACTTTAGATTCTCAATTTTTCTCGTATTCCCACACAACAGCTCTCAATATGGTACATTTCAGAAGGAAGCATATAAGGACATCTCAGGCATTTGTGACTGCATTTCCACAGCTCTTTACAATGACAAAGAATTCTGCTGTCACTTGGTAGGATAGAGATCTTGCTGATGGACCCATTGACATCATATTTTATCCAGTGACAATGGGAACCAATATGGTCAGACTTGAACTCAATGTCCGAGATTTTCACAAAACAGTGTTTATTCTTTTTTTAAACAGACTATTGTGGAGTCAGTATTTAGAAGGTGAATTGGTGTATAAAAATGAAAGCCAGACATGACATGAATGACTGACTAAATATTGCCAACTGCTGCTTAGAGACTGAGTTGTAGAATTGCAACACACTCATACATACAAATAGAAATGTTTGTCAGAAATCCTTTACTGTACTTACTAGGGAGCTGTAATGCACATTTTATATAGTGCTTTTTATTGCTGCTTTATCTTACGTTTATATGCCTCAGCTTAGAGGAAAAGGGGACACAACTCTACTAGACCTCTTCAGTGAGACTCTAGTGTCCATTCAGGTACCTATCTGCAGCCCTTCTAACAATGCTATTTTGTAAATATTGAACGTACGCTCCCTGGATAGAACTTCAAAAGCATGTGACATTTGGGACCCTTGAATGCACACAGCCATAGTTGTTACATCAAAACGTTATTTTTAATGAGGAGTAGTGAGATATTGGCTAGCCCAGTATTTGTCAGGGGGTTTTGTTTTTTCATATTGTGACTCTATCATGACAGATTGTCTCCTAGGTTCCTTATGACCCAGGCCTATTCACAAATCTTTTCTGAACTATCTACATGCTTGTATGTGTGGGGAAGTAAGCTTCAGATGATAGTAAGTGGATAAGATGCAAATAAGCCTGTTTTTAAATTCTGGGTGCAGTAGCTCAGTAATGTATCATTTTGCATCTCTTTGTTTCTTCTCACTGGGTGAAGGGCTGCCTATAGCACCTACCACTCTAATCTCTTCAGAGCACTTCATAATTTGATTTGGTCGACTTGTGTTTTCCATCTTCCCAACTGTTGTGTATTTCCTAATTTTCAGAATGGCAGTAAAAGTCCATGATGCCGTAACAGCAAGCAGAATAAAACTGTACATAAACCAAGGGTTTTCCTTGATCACCACCTTTCAAAACATGCTTCCCTCCAAAAATGAGATGTTTCCATTTCTAATGTTTGTCCTCTATGTCTTTAATATATGCATACTTGTCCCCAGATTGTTCATTTGCAAAGTTTGCCTTCATCCTGACAATACTACTATATGAAGTGTTATAGATGTCACCAGAAAACACAATTTTATTAAGAGACTAGAAAGATAGTTTAGGGGAGAATTAAAGAGAAGGTCATTTTATTTAAATATGCTGTAAAATATACTATGCTGAAAACCACTTTGCTTGATATGTTTTATTAAAAAGCACTTTGGAAGAACTCAACACTTGTGATTGCCTGATAATTTAATCTCTCTCTGTCAAGTAAATACCTGTACTTTGTGCTGTACCTTTGAGATTTTACAAAGTATAAATCTTGGGAAATGAAACTGAAGGAATGAAATGTCAGAACCTCTCAGGAAAGTGATCCTATCTCTCTGTAAACCCCAGAGGATACAAATCCTAATGTCACAGAGATTCTCATCTCTCTGCATGTGGTTTTGGAGCAGCAGATTCCAAGTACTGTATACAGTTGAGAAGTCCATGCAATCCCAGTTATGAGTACCGGAGCTAATGACCATGTCACAGAATTGTTACGTAGTGATAAGAAACAAGATTCTTTCAATGGCTCCCATGAGCATTTGGCATCAGGAATTAATTTACCATGAAGTGAATTTATGTAATCCTTGTTTGTATGACCAAGAATAGATGCATTCCGACCCCTTCCCTTGAATGTTATTAACCTCTTGAATACCACTGAATGGACTTCATGGATGAGGAAATTAGATATCCCACTGCAATATAGTGCATTATTCAAATACTGTGTAACAGAATATTCTAGCCCTTCAAAGCAAACCACGGGCCCGAAACTAATTGACCTCAAAAAGGAGACTTTCTGGGACTAGTAGTTTCCAGAGATAATGTGAATTGTTGGCCTGGTTCCAAGACATTTTAGGAAAGGGAACAGGATTATAAGTCTCCTTTGTTCCAGTGGGAGAGAGACCAGAGAGGAAACGAGCTGTTGTGGTTCTCACTGGTGAGATAGCATAGCCTGTGCCTTTCCAGGCTAGGGGATGAGGGAGCTCCTGAGAGGAAGTGGGCTGTTGGCCCCTCTCTAGAAAGGAAGCACTGGGAAAATTAAGGAACTCTGGGTCTGTCCATTGTCACCTTGGAGAAAACCTAAGAGGGGTAAGAGGAACATAGAAGGGAACCTGTTTTAAAAAGACAAAGAAGAAGAAGAAGGCTTGAGCGGAGGGTCTCAGCGATGTTAAAAGGTGATAGGAAGGGGGTAGGAGGCTGGCAACAGGGAGGCTTCCTGAAATGTATGAGGAGAGGCTGATCTTAGTAAGTGACTGGGGAAAAGTCAAGTGGCAAAGTTTAAGGATGGGTCAGAGGGCTGCTTCATCATTAGGGTCCCAGAACTGACTTCCATCAAAGAGGAGGGTATGAGCTCTCCTAAACCTCAAGGACTGTCAAGTGAGATGTTTCAGTTATGCCCCAGAAAAGGGAAGAGTACTAGGAGAGCCTCAAAGCAGGGCACAGCCTCTAAGACTAGCTGGGCAAAGGTGAACAAAAGTTTTCATCCCCTTGCACCTAAGAGGGAAAACCTCACAAACAGAAGATCTGTGACCCAATGTCAGGGAGTAGGAGAGCTCTTTGGAGAGGGCCAATGGCCCAGATGTGAAGAGAAGCTAGACAAAGAAGTTATTGCAACTACTTGTTTGTTTCAGATTTTCGTTACCCCAAAAGGCATTCAGGTTTTGTTTTGGCCAGAGGCAGAAACTACTGTACCAGAGGGAAAACCTCAGTTAGCAGCCGCATCTGTCCACAACAGGTAAGCAAACTTCTTCACATTCTGTAATATTTCCCTGCTTTGAAACAGACACTTAGTCTCTTCCCTGGAGGGAAGAGACTTTGGCTGTGTGTGTGGCTGAGAAGGGCCTGCATAACCCTGCATAGGAGGTACTGTGTATAACTGTGGCTCTTTGGGAAAGTGGTGCTGGGACAGAGCACAGAAGACAAACTGACTCTGGGTCCAAAGAGAGCCTGAGTGATCTGCCCAGTGAACCAGAGCTGCTGGCATTTTGTGGGGCCTACTCCAATAGTAGAGGGATTTTGCAGCTGGCTGCTTAGCTTGGACTGACACACACAGGACCTGCACAGTGCTGTCTCCACTTCAGCTGCAGACCTTCAAACGCACCCACGCAAGCATCTGGGACTCTGAGATCCAGAGGAGTGTACACTCTGGGGTGGGATAAATCGTGGCAGGGTAAATGCCGGTTAGATAAGTTTCCTTAATTTCTGTGTACCTTGTTAATTGATTTTATTCTCTTTTAGTCTGTTAAACTCTGTTTCTTTAAGTTGTGAAGTAAAGGTATGTTAATTCTAATTTAATCAGTTAGATGTATATTATTTGTAATTGTTGTTTTGGCAATAGATCCCAATTATTACTGGAGTAAGTAAATTTATTCCTGGAGACTCCTAAGACACACCACTAAGTGTGTACAGAGCCAGGCACCACCATTGTATATTCCGTTAGATAACTCAGGGAGGAAAGAAGGGGTTACACAAAGAAGAAAAATTAATTAATATACTTTCTGCCCATATAAGGAAAAACACACACAAATTATTATTGGCATGTAATATGCTATTCCGTACAGTGTGCCATGGTAATACGCTGACTGGCAAATCAAACTGTTTAACATAATTAGGGACCATTTGGTGACATTCCAAGGGCTCCCAATGAAGCTATGCTGATTGACAGCAACTCAGGACATGGGCCTGAGTTACCTGATGTTCAAATATAGTACTGAAGAAGTTAAAAGGAGACTGAGATTAGCAGTTAGGCTACTGGCACCTTTAAATCCTGAATTGCCAATCTGTGGTCTTAAACTCAGCTGGTTTAGAAAGAAGATTGAGAATGAGTCTGAGCAAAGGGTAAAATTCTCTCTCTCTGTGTCTCTGACCTTTTGGAATACCCAAGAGAGATAGAAAGAACTGCCTGCCAGAGTAAGGAATTATGTTGACATGACAATTTTAAGGTTAACCAGCTGCCTGCTGGCATTTTTGGTGAGTGTTAGGTGCATACTCTCCAATTCATTTTTCTGTATTAAGTCCGGCAGTCCTGTCTCTTGATAACACAGCATTCAAATTACCTACATGGAATACTACATAGCTATTAAAAGAGAGAGATGTTTTTCCCCTCGCATATCTATTTAAACAGAGATTTTTTTTCTTACGTTTCTATTTTATTCTTCAGGATAAGAATACCTGTCTCATCCAAAGAGGAGTATGAAAACAAGTGGGATTAAGAAGAACTGAGGTTATTTTTTAATTTGCTCTGGTGTGTAATACCCAAACAACAATAGAGAAAGGAATGAAAATTACAATATCGACACTATGCTACATAGTATGTAACTTTTTAAAAGTGTGTGAGATAAAGCTGACCTGACCCAGACACTTGTACTTCCCATTATCCTTTATATGCAATATTTAATAACCTACTATGATGTGAGTTTTCCCCAGGCTGCTCTTATAATGTTTTTCTTATAAATAGTTAATGTTTAGATCATTCACTTGTGGCCACCCAAGAGGCTTGGAAGGGGGACATGAAGCATTGTGGCTCTTTTCCATCACAATTTTCCTGGGAAAGATCAGAGAGGGAAATACCTGTGGAAGAATATATGTTCCCCGCAATTAGTTGTGCACAGATTTCATAACAAAGTGAAAATTGACACAGGTTTTTAAAGATCAGTAGGACTACTTATGCTTACATTTAAGCAGTTGCTCAAGTACTTTGCTGTATCAGAGCCCTGGTCTATATTCCCTTGCTTTCCACCCTTCTAACTCTGGACTCCATGTGTCCAGTAAGTATTTAGCAATGCAGCCCAGTGCAAATTAATTGTGAGTGTGCAGAGCATTACTCTGGGCAAGTCATACCTTGGACAAACCAATAATTTGCATCTCAGCATTCAGACGCATTTTTTCTCACTGAGAGTTGATTTTCAGTGCAAATACCAGCTTTCTATTCCCAGCTGTTTCAGTATTCGTCCTTTGTTTGATGTTGGGGTTTTGTTTGTTTTTGTTTGGGAGAGGAGTCAGAAGAACATGCTCATAGTGGGGAAAGAGTTTATTTCCACTCTATCATATTTCACACTGACCAAAATTCTGTTTGATCAAATAATTTAGGATAAATTGTAACTGTAATACAGCAGTGTGGTCAATGAAGCCAATATAAATAATTAGAAAGAAAACCCAACAACTATTGAAGAGAGTCACTTGCAAATAGGATAGATTGGTAAATTATTTATACTCAGCATTAACATAGTGCTATAGATGTGCATGATGTTTTAAAAGAAAATTGAGTGCTATTCAGAATTTCCATCTATTGGGAAATTCCAAACATTTAGCATTTGGTGTTGTCCCACATTTTATCCACAAAAAATGAGATTTCAGGTTTTTTCACAATACAGACTGTCTGCAGAGTTTCAATTTCTGAAATGTTTAAATGTTTTTCTTCACCATTTTTGACTGAAATGTTTTGACAGTTCCAAAATCAATAGATTTCATTTTGGTTTATTGAAGTGACCCGAAATACTTCATTTTGAGTAAGTTCAACATTCAACTCTATTTTGTATTGGTTCATAGACACTGTAGTTTAGCAGTCTATTGCCTTTCATTCTCCAATATAGGCAAGGTTTCCTTGCTGCACTCAACATCCCACAATGCACACAGAATCGCATGACTTCCATAATGCACTGTAGAAAACTTGGTCACAAGAAATCTCCATAGTATTATGGAAGCTGAAATCCCTAGAGTTTGACTCATAGGAGTGAATTGGAGCCTACATACAATTCCCTTAAGGTATTACACTAAAGTCAATGCATTGATTGGGAAATGTACCATAGTGTTTTATTGAACTGATTCAAAATGAAACGTTTCAGCTCAGTTCCACAAGATGAAATATTCCAATATGCATTAAACATCTCAATTCAATTTTCCCCAATTAAAAATCAAATATTTCACAAATATTGAGAGTCTCCCCAGGGAAAAAGTAAACTTTGTAGAAACTGCATTTCCAGTCATAGAGTAATAAGTGGCCTGTTAGCATCTTCCAGAGGCAGTGAGTAAAAGTTTCAGAAGTGAGGAGCCTGAGTCCCATTTTCTAAAGTAACATAGGGATAGAACCATTGACTTTTCAGTATCTAAACCACTTTAGAAAACAGATGTTAGGCATCTATATCATTTAGGTACTTTTGAAAACTTTCCCAGTGCCTCTAGTAACCCGAGCATCAAAATGAAAGCCAGTAACTCCCAAGTTTTAATCTCAGCCCAGACACCCACTTACTGTGTATAATTATAGATTACATTAGCTCTGTAAAAGAAAAAAAAGCCAGAAATGGATTCCTGTAATAGACAAGATATAATTGTCTGCCTACATCCCAGCACATATGCCACACAGGTTCTGTCACAGGGTCGATCACTCTGTCCCTTGCTATCACGGCTACCCTATTCTCACCTTAACTCAGTTTGCCTGTGAGTTGTGGTTTCTCCCTTATGTAATATACTCTGTAGAATGTTTGAAACTTGGTATGCTGTAAATAGGTTTCCTATGCAACAGTTGTCAAACATTGTCTTCTTGACAGTCCCTTGTGTTGAACAGCTATATACCTTTCTCCCTAACTCAGATCAAAATATCATATTCAGATACTTCACAATTTTTAACTTTAAAAATGAAAAGCTATCAGTTAAAAAGCTATTTGTTAAACAAATCTTTAGTATATTTCTAAAATATACATATATGCAATTCATCCAGCCTTACATCCTTTGAACAGCCATGCTTAAAAGCACGGGACCTTTAGAATCAATGAATTTGCCTCAGGGATGGCTTTGACTCATAATATTTTACAGAAACAGAGAAACACAGAGTCTAAGAAATATATATATATATATATATATATATATACACACATATACACACACACACACACTGTCATAGTTTGGGAACCACAGCTGTTTAAAATTGCAGGTTTTCAATGGAAAACCTCATCCATCACTATAATTATTATTATTTTATCAAACACAATCCTAGGGAGTATTTTAGGCTGACAAAAGACTTCTAACTCTTTGTTTATTCATTGCTCTCTGTATAGTGCCCTCCACACATGCTGAGTTAAAGTACTGTTCCTCCCCGCTTTAATACTTACTACACCAGGAAGCAAAGGTCTTTGAGCGAGATATACCAGTGTCTGGTTGAAGAAAACAGCAGATCTTTTCATCTAAATATAAATGAAGCAGCATGAAGAGCTTCATGTGATGGGTTTCTAGCAAAAATACCCAGACCTCAAAATATGGTTCACTTCAATCAGTGATGCAGAAATAGCACCCAGATATTTCAGGAAAATATAGTCCTGTCTTTAGCATAGGCAGCCTCAGTACAAGCCAATATGCCTTATCCTCATGCTGGCAGCACCTGCTCAAAGTAAAGGCAACTATTAACGTTTCCCCAAGACCTGTTGGTCTGTTTGCTTGTAGTCTCAGCTGCCAGTTGCAGCAATGTTTTTCGTGACAGGGACACTTCACCGGTATTTGAAATAAGGTACCAAATTCTCATCAGATTATTGATTTTTGGGCCCTAACATCCTAGTCAAGACAGTGTTTGATTTTGTATTTCATTACCAGATCGCACCTTTATCCATCATACTACATGGTTGAAATGGATTTCAAATAAACAGCTTCAAAACGGCACATCTCTAGGGAAAGATTCATATGTGAGGTGATATAATAGGTCTAATTTGTAGCTCCTGTGTTCCTGATATAATGTACACATGTAATTATTTTGTCTAGTCAGTTGGTGCAGAGTCTATATTTTGTTATATAAATATCATCAAGTGCCACTCTCTGTGGATGCAAAATTATGCCCAACACTGAAGGCTGAGTTGATGAGGCTCTTTACAAAAATCATCCCCCTGGTTGTAGAAATTTGTTTAAACTTCATGGTTTCATTATTAAATAATGATAAAAAAGAGTTAGACTGAATTCTTGACTGATTCTGTGGCTTTTCTGTTCTACTGTTTTAGACATCCAAAACTAAGCAGTAATTTTATATATGTGAAGAGCCATTGTTTAGTTGGTAATGTTTAGTTGGTAATTATTTATTAGCTTCAGTGGGGTAACCAAGAATAAAATTCACCAATTTTTCCTTTACTGTTATGCAGAAGTTGGAATTATATAACATACATTTGGCTCAAAAATAGCAAATTGTCCTGTTAACAATATAGAATGAAAAAAATCAGTGTATTGGTTAACAATCCATAATAATAGAATTGTTGAAATTGCTACATCACAAAATACCAGGCCAGCTTTGAAAAGATAAACTGTGGTTCTGAATATTCACAAAGCAGAGGATAAAAAGAGGGCTTTTCTTTTTTTTTTTTTTTTTTTTTTAACTACATTGCTTTAAATTATAGCAGCAGAGAAATGAGAAATGGGAAAGCCCTATTAGATCATCTTGTCATTTCTTCTGCTAGTACAGAACTGTCAATTTCTCTAAAAAGTGCTACTGGTGTCTATTTCTCACTTAGCTATGTTGCAGTTGAATTTTGTATAAACATAATAGAATGATGTTATCTTGTGTGTGTGTATTGATTTTTTTCTATAAAAATCTTGACATAACTTCAAAATATAATATCAGCACTTGTAATGTGTGATAAAATGACATACTGTACTCTGGGATGATTGTGAAGATTATGATCTGATGCATTTTCAGTCTATTGTAATGAACAGGCTTGTGTTTACATATGCTACTGCCATCTATTGCACAGAATCAGAAGAAAAAGTGTACGTCATAGGCTCTCTAACAATCGATGCACTTTTGTTTTAACATTTTCTTTAGGTCAAGAGCTAAGATCCTAGGTATTTTAAGGGAGGAGACACCAGCAGGAACTTCTGAATGACCATTGAGCAGAAAGGCAACAATCATGAAATGCTACGTGGCTAATGATGTGGAACAAAACATTCAGGTGTTCAAAAATATGCAAAGCTGTGGTTATGGAAAAATTAACATACCAGTTACGTACCAGGTAAAATGATGACAGATACTTAGATATTTAATGATTCTTATTATTATAGTACTATTCAGTACTCAAAGCATATTCACACACAAAAAACTCCAATATTCTTGTCCAGTTCTTTAAAAAAAAAATTATTTACATTTGACAGACACACCCATATCTGTTAAATATGTATGTAGAGATTTCATTCAGTTTAACAAAATCATTGAAGGAGACATAGGTGGTACAAAGAGGCTCACTCTGTAATAGGGGAACATCCTGATAAACAGATTTGATTAATATACTAGTGTCTAATGTCTCTTTAAACAAAAACTAACTCTTGGAATTATTGTTTTGTTTCTCATATTTACATGGCAAGGATTTGTCAACTTACTGAAACTTCCAAAATAAATAGTTTAAAAAATGAACAGCAATGTTTGTTCTTCATTCCTGCAAGGATCTTCTCTGGCTTGCAGACTCTCCTTTAGTAACCTTAACAGCTAATTTTAAGTTATAATTTGTGTTTCTATTTTTGCCAGGTAATTTTCAGTCTGATTCATTTTGTATTCCCATAAATGCATTTTTCCAGTAAATGAAAAGCTGCTTCTCCTAGTTCCAGAGTTCAAATAGAATTAATTAATCTGTACATTGATTTATTAGATCTGTAATTAGTTTTTTACAGGCCCTGTAGTTCACTTACATTTCTGAGTATGACATTATCTTGTGTGTCTTTTTGAGCTTTTGTGATTCCTTAATTGTTTAACTAAACAGGTAGGACCAAGACCCCAGCCTAGCCTTCATTATGCATCCAGAACTCTCATTGACTTCATTAAGAGATCTGAGTGCACAAGGAATGTGAATTAGGCTTTAAATAGAGAAGCTTTCTTCCAAATATTTGAAGGGCAAATATTCCAAGAAGAAAAGGAACTATCTCTGGCGTCGCAGTTGTAATACACACTTCTGCCCAATATTTTGTAAAAGGAAAACAGGCTGAATATCAGAAAAAAAAAAAGTCCTAACGGTGAAGTCTTCTAAGGGAAAGACAAACAGGAACAAAGCTGGGAATAGAGCACAGGTCTCCTGTCTACAAATCACCTGGTCTAACCATTAGAACATATGCCTAAGTTTGAGACTGCAAACATTAAAAGTTTATCAAAAATAAATGTATCAGCTGATTAAGTGTTTAATTGGAGTTATATGCAGCACATAACTATTAAACGCCAAATTCTTCATGTAAAGTGTACAAGAGAGATTAATGTTGTACTACAGTAAGTAATATTAAAAGATACTATTTCTTTGCAAATTGTATTGATGCTAGATTTCCATAAACTTTCACAAGAAGTCTTTATTTGCACACACACATGCAATGACAATACACAAATTCAAAACAAACATTTGTTCTTGTAGATCCATTCACCTCAAATGTTACCTCACTGGTTGCATGAGGGTCATTTAGATATGTGTAACATCTATTTGGTCTAGGGCAGTGTTTCCCAATTTTATTTGGCTCCAGAACCTTTAAAAAAAACGCCAGGAGAAACTGGTCGGCCCCTGGAAAATGACAGCCCCAGGCGACCACCCAGCTTGCCCATCCTTAAGACCAGCTCGGGGGGAAAGGGGGGAGGCGGGTGATCAGGTTCTCGCAGAACCCTTATTTTCACTTAGCGAAACCCCAGAGTTCTGCGGAGCACTATTTGGGAAACACTGGTCTACGGGAAGCTCAGTTATGTGAAAACTCAACCGTGTCTTTCTTACATTTCTCTTGTATTCCCTTTCCATTAAACGGTATTCCTTTAGTATTTCTAGTGAGAGTTGTTTCAGATGAATGGCTTAATAAATTTAGCTGATGTACCCTTTCTGACTATGACAGTAAATATGCTTTCTTATTGGTTTGGTAAACACTATCTTATATAGCATTCATGACCTTGTATGTTTCCACAATGCCTTTCCATTTTAGAGCAAATTTCTTCCCCATATTTCTGAAGAGTTTAGCTTATGTTTTTTTATGTGCAACCATATCTCTTTCAGTTATGGCTATTCAGAGCCAACAGCCACCTTAGTAATTATTTGGGTAGTGTAATTAGCAAAATGATAGTATCACAAATAACTCTTGCCTTAGCGCCATTAGGAGTGCAGAAAATAATCAGAAAAGTATCTAATGCATGTATGCACTCCAGGTAATTTGCTATTTCATAATATATTATACATGGAAATTTCACTTCAGGGATGGCTCTTATGGAACAATAACTGGGCTGCAACAACTAGAGCATTTGCAGCTCTGCATGTTCCTTACATCTGTCTAGTCTCTGTTACAGCTGGTCCCAAGTCATGGATCTAAGGCCTATGACTTATGTTACCACGCATTTCTACCACCAGAAGTAGAGAGCATGAGATGTAATGGAGGGCATTTTAGCAGTGGTTAGTCACATTGAGAAGGCAGCACTGTGCCTGGGTGAAGAGATGATGTAAGTATGGTGAAGTGGAGACAGTTAAGGAAGGGTTTGATAGCCGTGGATTGTCCCTATGCTGATAAGTAGTTCTGGAGCACAACCACAAGCACAGAAGGGGAGCGCTACATCATCATGTAGCCCTGAAATGGCCAGCAATGTGTCCTCCAGCTTAGAAAACATCCATTTATTGCTGTGTGAGGAACTTGCCTGGACTCTCCAGCCCCAGTACATGCAGAAGGCCAGACCAGTCTGGAAGCAGGTTGCTATTGCCATCTGGGAGGTGCCTACCTGAGACTGCTATAAGTCTATAGTAACCAGGTTAGTGTTGGTGCAGTGATGGCAGAGGTCTGTGACATAGATATTGCTGTGACTTACCCACAGGTGGTGAACCTTGCTAATGTCCCCAAAATAATTATCTGGTTTTGAGAGAATGAGGTTTCCAGACTGTGCCACTGATGGCATGCACATGTCCAATGCCTGTCCTTACACTGGGTGCCTGTGAATGTGTCAACCCGCATGGATTCTGCTCATTACAATTAACCACAGTATTCCTAGGGTATCCCAGCAACATGTATGATAGCAGGGCATTCTGGAGATCTGGTTTGCTTATCTGGACAAGAAGGGGGCTTAATTCCTTCCAGTAATATGGACATCAACAGTTGTATGTGCCCACTGTTAATTGAGAGGAAATATCCTCTATTTCCCTGTGTCATGAAGCTGTATCCTGATTTAAGAGCACCTTGCAGAAGTAGGTAAATTAAACACCAAGCAGTTGTAGAGTAGAGGCAGAATGTGCATTTGTCAGGCTGTAGGCAAGACAGTTCTGCCTAAAGATACATTTGGATGCCATTGTGCTCAATGCCATTTCTGTTATGGGGTGTTGTGTGCTGCACAACATACACCAGGGCTACGTCTACATTGGCATGATCTTGCACAAGAACTCTTTTGCGGAAGAGTTCTTGTGCAAAAACTCTTCCAGAAGAGAGCATCTACACTGGCATGTGCTTTTGCGCAAGAGATGTGCTTTTGTGCAAGAACATCCTTGCCAGTGTAGACACTCTCTTGCGCAAGAAAGCTCTGATGGCTATTTTAACCATCGGGCTTTCTTGCGCAAGAAATTCGTGTTGCCTGTCTACACTGGCCTCTTGCGTAAGAACAGTTGCACAAGAGGGCTTCTTCCTGAGCGGGAGCATCATAGTTCTTGTGCAAGAAGCACTGATTTCATACATTAGAACATCAGTTTACTGGCACAAGAACTCAAGGCCAGTGTAGACAGGAAGCAAGTTTTTGTGCAAAAGCAGTTGCTTTTGCGCAAGATCACGCCATTGTAGACACAGCCCAGGACAAAAGGGAGCTCTCTGGTCAGAAGAAGGTGGAAGACAATTGTGCTTTACAGGCTCAATACAGGCTACCAGAAAGCATGCCTCTAACTAGAGCTTGTTCAGCAGAGAAAGGGAAGTAAGGGATGCCCTGTGTGTCCATATCTTTGCTTTGCATGGGGAAATGTGATTGTATAGAGTAATGTGATTTTCCTTCACTATGCATTTTGTAACTTAGATTGCTAGCTCTTTTGAAGCTGGGACCAATATCCCCTCTAAGCTTTTCCACCCATGTGCAGATTTTTCCATCCCTGTGCAGAATACATTTTTTATGTTCACTGAGGCATGTGCCAATGTTCACCACCACTTGAAACAAAAAAAAAAGTCTATCTGTGAGCGCTGTGCTAATCAGCTGGGTGGCATTTGAATCTCTCCTGAGTGGCCACACAAGTGCACAGCTTACAGGGAGCAGTAGTTGGGACCATCTTTTTGTTTTGTCTGTACAACACCTAACATGACGAGGGCTCGCGGGTGCTATGGTAATAATATTACTAATATTATGAGAATCTACTAAAAGCTTTGGTTTAAATGTCCTGCTTCACTCTTATTGCACTGGCATGGAGAGAACAAGATGCATCTGCCCATGTACACTTCCATTCCAGACGTGCATCAGATGGCTCATTTCCCACCCTATCCCAGAACTGTCCATGGGCTGCACAACAGGGTATCATGAAGGAGAGCCAGTTATTAACAAGACCAGGGCTGCTTATGCTGGGACCTGGCCATGAGGCTAGACATCTACTTGAACATGTCTCTCTCTTGCTGTTGGTCCTGCTCTCCCATCACCATGATGTGCTCAAAGAACTCAAATACCATTCTTTCCTTGTCTTGCCACAGCATTTGTGTTTGCATTTCTAGGTGTTGGTCTGACCTGTGGCCAAAGTCTTTCTGCATGTTCCTGTCCCTTCTTAATTTCTCCCTGATAGTTCAAGATCATCTCTGTAAGAGTCCTGGGTGACTATATTGGACTGGCAAAGATGATGGCTCTGCAAATGTAATACTCATATCCAGTGCTTTTTTTGTAGTAAAAAAAAAAAGGTACAAGGGTTGCCTGATAGTTTAAAAAAAATACCAGATAAAAATTTGTTGCACAAAAAAAGTGCCGGGGAGTAACCAGGGAGTTCTGGGGGGAGGGATTCAGGAGGTCGGGGCCGAAATGTGGTCGTGGCCCCTTTAATTGCCACGTGTCCCAAGCGGGCTTCCATCGGGTGCCAAGCCGGGCCTGGGAAAAGCAGAAAAACTTCCTTCATTAGAAAATACCGGACAGTTATATGTCTGGTATTTTCTCAATTTGTTTACCGGACACAAAGTCCAAATACTGGACTGTCCAGTTCAATATCGGACACCTGGCAACCCTAGCCAGTACGCGCGGCATGAGTGCTCCCAGGGCCAGCTGGAGGCTGTGCCAGGGGAAAGCAGCGCAGTGTGAGTGCTCCCAAAAAAAGATGCCGTTACGCCGTAATGGTGCGTACCATCACAAAGAAAGCACTGCTCATATCTAACATTCTGAGTCCCATCAAAGCCACAAGTTGCACTTAGTCTCCTTGGTTGGTCTTTAATCCATCTCTGAATTTGACTGCTCAAAGGCAGCTGCATCCCAGATCACTAGCCCACCAAGACAATACTACATACTCCATATTTTATTTCTAAATTTTCAAAAAAATGGAGGGACGGAGGGAGGTAGAGAGCACAGACGAGGACTTTCTTACCAGTGATGATATTAACATTTTTTCAGGCAGTGCTGACATTAAAAGATGCTAATTTGTTGGAGAGTCCAGACTAGAAAAGGGATTTTTTTTCCCAGACCATGCATCTATGGCAGGGAGACAGTTCATCATCTGGTGACTGATTAGCAAATTGATGACTGGAAACAGTTAATAAACTGGTGGGTAGGTGGGAATCTTGTGGACCATCACCAATTTCTCCTGTATGAAGAATACTTGAGCATAATCTGGCAGAAATGGATGAAAATTCAGGCAAAACCCCCAACAGGATGCTGAACTAAGATGCAGAAGCTTGCTTATAACAGATGTGATTTTCAAACCCGCCGGAAAGGATACCAAGTACTGAGAGACATATTAAAATACTCCGCACTTTATATATCCATAAGTCATACAATGAGATTTATAATCTAGGCTGCCTTTGGCAATACATTAATGCTAGTGCCAGTGTAAGAAAGTGCAGCATGTGTAGCTGGAGATATACTTATGCTGTATGTATTCTTGTGCCTGCAGGCATGGCAGTCATTGCTGACTTTGTAATCCCATGCAAGAGTGCATGCTAGAATGAATCAGTAGTTGACTGTCTGACATCATTCCTCTTTGGAACATATTTTGGATCACACGTGTCGGGGGGCGGGAGGGAGGAAGGGTGGCTAAGAAAATGGCATGGTGTATGCCCTCCTCTAAAGCAGAGACCACCCCAGAGCATCCTCTATAATTATAGTTGTATTGGTCATAACCTGGCAAACCAACCAATAGGAGGTGAGAGATTGTTCTGGGAGGAGAGGCAGCATAGGAAGCCTCTCTGCCCCCACCATGGCACCCAGAGCAGAGCAACAAGGAGCAATCAGCCATTTTAAGCAACTTGTGACTGCAGCAGGTTGGTCTTGCTTTGAGTAGGGGATTGGACTAGGTTGATCTCTTGGGGTCTCTTCCAACCCTAATCGTCTTTGATGCTATGTCCTCCAGTCCCTGCATCTCCCTCCCCATCCCCCACACGCACACCTATGTGGTCTTGATCTTCAAGAGCCCATCCAGAACAAAGCCTAGCTTTGAGCAGAGCAAAGCACAAAGTGTCTTTGTAATGGGGGCAAGTTGATGAGTTTTTTTTCTAGACTTACCACTGGTGTCTCTTGTTTTGAGGTCGCATCCTACAGGATTTTTTTTCTCTCAGCACTCAATTGCTATCTGAATCCCCTCCTTTACCACGTTGTTTGTGATGTTATTGTAGGGGTGATTTTGGGTACATCTGTGACGGGTTTATCGGGTGCAAGTGCCCCCTCTCTGGTGAGCAGGGAGGTTCAAAAGACCCACCATCTAGATCCTGAGTTTTGGGTTCCAGGGTCTGACCTCCCTGATGGGGTCAGTGGGTGTGATCACCCGTCGCCGGCTCGGCAACGGGGTTCAGCGAACCCACTTTTACGTCCCTGGTAAGGGTCTTAGGGTCCTGTCCCTGATAAGGGTTTGGGATTCCACCCCACCACAGGTCCTGGGGTCCTATCCCAGGATGCCTGTCCTGTAGGGGCTATAGCCACTAGCCCTGTTGGGAGCTGCTCTCGTCTGGGAACCCCGGAAGACGCGGTGAGTTGGCTCAGTTGCGATTAAGGAGAAAGGGAGTGGGGAACCCAGGCCCTCCCTCTCCACCGGGTCCCAGCCCGGGACCCTAAGTGGAGGGATTAGAGCGTTCCCTCCACGACAGGCGGGGTTAATCTCCGAAACTCGCCTGTCCATGGCCGCCAGAGGTGGACTGCCCTGGGCTCCTTCCACTCCCCATCCAGTGCCATCCCTCCTGTGGACCTGACTGGGTCACTCACCAAGTCTGGCTCCTCGGCCCCATCCTGCTGGTGTCCTAGGGGCCCCCTCGTTGCTCCTCCATCCCTCCAGCGGGGCGGAGTGTCCTTCCTCCTGAGTGGGGGTCAGTGGCTCCTCCTTTGGCCTCCCCCAGTCTGCTCTCCTTTTCAAGCGGCCTGGGGGCAGACGCCCAGTGACAGCACCCCACCCCTTCCACGTCACCTTGCACCGCGGCGTTGGGTTGTAGGGCCGGAGCCCCACCCCCTGGGTGGTCCGGCATTCGCCGGCTCCGCCGCTCCCCCGGCCTCACACCGGGGAGCATCGGCGTAACGTGGCCCCACCCCCCATGTGGCCGGGCTGCGTCAGCCTCCCGCTCATCCCTGACCCTGCTGAGCCGGAGGGTGGGGCTGCCGCAGCCAGATGCGACACTGGCCCATTTTTTCTGCCTCGGGGGGGAGATCTCCCCCTTCGGGAGTGCGGACCCTCGTGGGTCCGTCACGACATCTCTCCGACTTTGTGAACCTCTGGCCTAGTTATGTGCTGGGATGTGGGTCTCTTAGATGGCATTCCTGTTCAAGTGCTTTGTAGAAATGAAGGAGGTCTCATGATATGTGGATTTTAACATCAACCAGATGAGTATATATAAATTGATTATATGACTTCCAGTGCAGAGTAAGAGAGTAGGTAGAAGAGCAGAAAAGCACAGTAAATAGAGAATCGTGGGATGGTACTCGAGAATGTTACCCCAAAAAATTCCCACAGGAGACCACCCCGGGTTACACTAGCATGGGTTTATTGTTTGAGGAACTAGCACTCCACTATATGAGTACTTCATCACATGCATCTGACAAAGTGGGTCTTTGCCCATGAAAGCTTATGCTCCAATAAATCTGTTAGTCTATAAGGTGCCACAGGACTCCTCATCGCTCTTCCAAAAAATAGAGCTGCCAGTAAAGGTTTACACTAAAGAAGATAGAGCTGTCACCAAAGGTTTAAACTAAAGAGGGACCAGCTATCTCTCTCTCACACACACGCCTCCTCCATTCATTCACTCATTCACACACATTCATTCCTGCCCTGAGGCACTCACACACTTACACAGGCAAATGAGTTGCAGAAGGAGCCAAGGCATGTAGATTCTGAAGGGTCTGTCTGCCGATCATGGCTGGGGAGCTGGTCAGGAGAGACTCTGGCTGTAGAGAGGAGCTTCTCAGGAGCAGAAGAACTAAAAAAAAGAGAGTCTTATATGTGCTCCTTCTCCTTGTATTGTGTCTAAATGGCCCCTGTAACTCATCCCCCTCATCACCAGGAAGCATGCCCAGACTTCCCTTTATCCAGCAAAGCAGCAGTCTGATGACTCATCACCATGTGCTCCATGTGCCTCAGCCTTGTAACTAATTGTAGCCAGACACAAAAACCCCATCTTGTTTTTCCACGAGCCCCATCTTGTTTCCCCCCCCCCCCCCCCCAGAGAGCAAGAGAAAGGCAGTCAGCCTTTGATGCCCTGGGAACACAGGTTTGCTGCCTGTCCCTGACTCTACCACAAACAGAAACCAGACAGTAAATGGGCTAGCTGATGACCCGGGGCCTCCCGTCGCCCTGATGGCTAGTACCAGTAATTGACACGCCTGCACTGTCCCAGGAGAGGAATCTTCGCCCATCACATACCAGAGGTGCCCATTGTCTGCATTTTCCCAGGTGTAAATTATGCTTTGCACCCTTCGTGGGAAACTTGGCGTTCAAAGCTATTTTTCCTAATTGGCCACTTGAGATCAGGAAGAAGCCTACATGACCCAAGGGGTATATAAAAGAGGTTCAGCCGCCCACCCCATTTGAGCTCCAATCATCTATACCTACTGGCAGGTATTGATTGTCTCCCGAGGTCTGTGGGACGCCCAACCTCGCCCTACTTCTTCCCGAGGGATTGAGAGAAAGACGCTGGCCACGCCAAGTCTGGAACGCAGGGGTGAGAATATATACCTGCTATGTGTCTATTTTGCATGCATTTAATAAGAGCTCAGAGAACCAAAGGGTTTCATGGTACCTGTAAGTGACTTATTAGTGTAATTTCTGTCCTGTCCTTTGTAGTGTCTGTGTTATCTGTAACACAGTAGTAGCATTTAACAACTAAGTTTACCCTGTAACAATAAAGTAGTAACTGTTTAAGCTTTAACCTGACTCCTTCAGTTGCTGTAACAGAACCAAGCACAATTTAAAAGAACTTCAGCCGGTCATAAGGGACTCACTGCCCTGACCGTCGGCTGACACTAATACTACACACACACACACAGAGAGAGAGAGAGAGACTCCTTCATCACAAAGATTACAAAGTTGCAGCTTACAGTAAGTTTCCAAACTTATAAAGCAAACTTGCTAAGAGTTACAAAGTTTCAAGATTTTGCAAAGATTCCAACGAGTTGTAAAGTTTGACAAAGATTACAATGAGTTGCAGTTTAAAACCTTAGACCTTACAATTTAGTGTATTTCCAGAAAATGCATATTAAAATCAAGTAAGCTCAGGCAGAGGCATTTTTTATGCAACAGCGGACTACTGGATCCAGAGTTCTGTAACTCAGGTGTCAGCCTGCTTCTACTCTGCAATGTGCACAATTAGAGCACCAGTACAAGCCCAGGTTGAAAGTTAACTCTGCAATGAAAACATGCCCCCACATATGCAATTTCATACCACATCTAAAAGCCATACATCTACTTTAGATTTTTTTGAAAGAGTTATTGGTCTAGTGCTTGGAGGTAATTGAACAGCTTGTATCTGTATTTAGGGGTAGGTACAAGAACATTAATTAGATCTGATAAGCTATTTCCTTTTTGCAGTATTGACTAGAGTAGCTCAGGTCAATCATTTATTATCCAACCTCTTTAATGCTTAGTTTTTGGAATGATACTCTTAATGTATAAATAGAGAGATGTCATACCCTTGACTTGATTATATTTATTTGTCCTTCAGTCGTTTAAATATTTTTCTCTGTAAAGTAGTATTGATCTGGTCTAGGTTAGTCTCTGTTACAGCCAATTATTATTTAAGCAATAGTTAGTGTCTGACTTTTATGCCAGTTTTTTGTTTCAATATTGATATACATTGTCTTCTAAATAATCCCTTCCCCCACCAAATTTTCTTTATCAAAATTTGTTTTTGACATAATACACTTAAACATCATACCACATTTAAAAAAAAAGAGTGGTAACCATCTTTGTGTTCTGTTAAGTGTCTTAAAAATGTGATTAAGCAAGACCTGATAAATTGAGCAAGACAAGCACAGCACAGAATGCCAGTAATTCAGCAAGACCATTAGGTCATTTGGAGACATCAAGAATTCAGTTCATAAAAGTGAAGGTTTTAGGAAAAAACCTATGTGCCCTTGAGTACTAATAATGCTGATAAATAATAAGTATATTAAAATAAAATCAAAACATACATTTTCTGTACAGTACAATTTATTGAAACAAAGAACAGTACTATGCAGCACTTTAAAGACTAACAAGATGGTTTATTAGGTGATGAGCTTTCATGGGCCAGACCCACTTCCTCAGATCAAATTGTGAGGAAGTGGGTTGGCCCACGAAAGCTCATCACCTAATAACTAATAATCCATCTTGTTAGTCTTTAAAGTGCTGTATAGTCCTGTCTTTTGTTTCAGCAAGACCAGACTAATGCGGCTACATCTCTATTACTCTTCTACAATTTATTGGTTATGGTTAGATTTTAATTTTTATGGATACCTTGTAATAGTTTCTAAGAGCTTGTCTACACTGGCTCTCTAAATAGGCACTGCTGCAATTGATGCAGTTGCATCAATTTAGCTGCTCTGGAGTAGACATGATAAGTTGATGGAGAGCACTCTTCTTTCAATTTCATTACACCATCACTACTCTGAAAGGTGGAGGCTAAATTGGCGGGAGAATGTCTCCAACCTACAGAGTGGAGTGTAGACACCATGTTAGGCTGATGTAAGCTACATTGCTCAAACAAAGGAGAGAAAGGAAGTATTATTAGCTCCATTTTATAGGGGAGGAACTATGACACAGAGACTGAATAACTTGCCTAAGCTCATACTAGAATTAAACTCTGCTCCCCTGAGTCCCACCAAAAACATTTTTGTGCTTACTCACAGTAAATGCCTTATTTCTGCCACACAAATGTAATACTACAAGGCCAGATGCTGAGAGATACTGAGCATCTGCAAATCTCACTGAAATCCATTGGAAATTGCAGAGGTTACATTCCTCTCAGGCCTATAATTGTACAGTTGCAGTGCAAAATTCTGATTGATGGGAAATCTTAACAAATTTTAAATGATAAAATTAAAAAATAACAATCCTGAACTACCTCTAGATTAAAACAATGAGGAGTCCTGTGGCACCTTATGCTCTAAAGTGCCACAGGATTTCTCATTGTTTTTGCAAATACAGACTAATTCAGCTACTTCTCTGAGAGTTTTACCTTTAGATTGTAGCTGTGAATCAGATAAAATAATTTATAAGAATTCTTAACTAAGACTAGAAATTAAGCTATTGTTAGGGTGTTCTGTGATCAGGAGAGCCTGTATTAAGTGCAACTCAAATCAGAAAACTTCTCTTTTATTTAAGTAAGTGAAAGGCAAAGCCCTGCTCTCTCTCATATACCAGCCATTTTCTAATCCATTTCTTCAGTACATGCTTCAACAATTCTCCAGGAAAATGAAGTCAGTGCTTTGACTTGTGTGCTTTTAAAGTTCAATGCTTCATTGAGCAAGAATGGTCAAACTTGGCATTTGTAGGTACAACTCCCATTTAATCCAACACATTTTCTTCTGAGTAGTATAAATAGCAAACCAAATCATGATTTCACATTACATAATACTGTGATCATGGTTCTGTCTTACTTATATTGTGACTTCAGCAGGAGCTGTGCCTGCTTATACAAGTGACATATTTAGCTTTAACTTCTGCAAGGTCCATTGAACTAAACTGTCACTATTTTCTTTAACTGTACTACAGTTACATAGGTTAAAAAAAGTATGCAACTAGTAAGTATTGAAGAAACTACACCGTAGCAGGTTAGATGAAAGGAGAAAATAAAGTCAAATATGATACAAGCTCCTTTCCACCCTCAGAAGAAATCGCCAAACCATAATCAATCTAATTCACTGACTAATGAAACACTTCAAAGCTAAGTCTAATTTAAATTCAATGGCTTTGGCTCTATTTGAATATATGTTGCAACCCCGCTAGCAAACACCACACACTGCACACTAGTTGTATTTAGAAAAGAGCTAGTAACTATCCCATTTTTGAATTCATAAGAGATTTCCTTAAACCCATCCATGAATATAATAATTCATCTATCAGAAACCTCAAGACTTGGGTAGGATTACTGATGTGCTTAGTTTTAAATCTATGCTTCTGCGTTTTGCTGGGTCGTTGTCTACAAACTACACTTACCTAGGTAGGCAGTAAAAAAAGACCCAAACCACACACATAATTAAATGCAGACTCATCAGCCCCATGTCTCTGGCCCATAAACATGCTTAACATTTAATCATCCTGTATTAATTAAATTTAATACATTAATTAGATAAAATCAAGAATTAATGAAAACAAAGCTTAAGTCAAACTGTGACAGAAAAGCATAATTTATCTGAAAGAAAATGAATTAAAATTCAGAATTTACCATTTTTAAATGAGAACTGTGAGTTATGGTGAATTTTATAATCAGCATCCTTATGTCCATTATATTTTATTATGATGGTTTTGTTTTATTTATGGTAGCACCTAGTAATCCCCGCTGATATTGGGTCCACATTGTGGTAGCCAATGTACAAAGACATACTAACATTCCTTGCCCTGAATAGGGTCACCAGCAGTGTTCCCTCTAAGCTGTGTGGCAGCATAGCTGCACATGTGATTAATCAGTCCTCCCAGACAGTCAGCTCTGAGCAGGAAGCGTCTGACTGGGCGGAGCTGATTAATCACCTGTGAAGCTGTGCTGCCCCACACCTTAGAGGGAACACAGGTTGCCAGATGTTCAGTTTTCGACTGGAACATCTGGTGGAAAAGGGACGCTGGCATCTCCAGTCAGCATTGTCAATCAAGTCACTAAAAATCTAGTTAGTGGTACAGTGAGACTAAGGCACACTCCCTGCCTGTCGTGACTTTGTGTATGGCTCCTGGAAGCAGCAGCATGCCCCCCTTCCAGCTCCCATGCAAAGGGGCAGCTATGGGGCTCTGCACCCATCTCTGCTGCTCCCATTGGCCGGGAACCAAGCTGCTTGAGGTAAGCGCTGCCTTGAATATCGGAGCCCTCTCCCTGTACCCCAATCTCCTGCCTCACCCCGATCCCCCTCCTGCCACAGGAACCCTTCAGATCCAGCCCAGGGCACTCTCCTACATCCCAGACCCCTCAACCCCAACCCCACCCCAGATCCTGCACTCCTAGACAGAGCCTTGACCCCCTTCTCACATCCCAGCACACTGCTTCAGACAGAGCCTCCTCCCACACTTTGAACTCATTTTTGGCCCCGCCCTGGAGCCTGCTCCCCAATCTCCTGAGCCAGCTTGGTGAAAATGAAAGAATGAGTGAGGGTGAGGAGAAGCAGCAACAGAGGGAGGGGAATTGAGAGAGTGGGGGCAGGGCCTCAGAGGAGGAGCAGGGCAGGGCAAGGATGTTCAGTTTGTGCAAGTAGAAAGTTGGCAATCCTAGCTCTGAAGAGTTGAAATTCCAGTATAAGTTTGCTGGTTACATCATTCCTTTCATCGCTAAAGAAAATTAGTACATAGTGGATTTCTTTAACTCTAGTTTATTCTACATTCTGAATAGTCATGCTGTGAATACAGGAGTAGATGAACTAAAAATGAACTGATCATTTTTTCTCTGGAAACAGATAGGCTACGTCTACATTGGCCCCTTTTCCGGAAGGGGCATGCTAATTTTTCAGATCGTAATAGGGAAATCCGCGGGGGATTTAAATATCCCCTGCGGCATTTAAATAAAAATGTCCGCCGCTTTTTTCCGGCTTTTAGAAAAGCCGGAAAAGAGCGTCTTCACTGGCCCCGATCCGGCCCGATCCTCCGGAAAAAAGCCCTTTTCCGGAGGATCTCTTATTCCTACTTTGAAGGGGCTAATGTAGACGAGCCCATATAGTATTATATTGCTGTCACTTCTTCTGCCTTTCTGTATATTTGTCAGAACTAACTGCTCTGCAAATAGTAACTGTCTTTCCTTATCAGATATGTATTGCTCCCAAAGACATGCTGATATCTGACTGAAACTCCAATTCTGCAGTTGGTATGAACTTTAGTATACAGGCAGTCCCCGGGTTACATGGATCCGACTTACATCGGATCCCTACTTACAAACGGGGTGAGGCAACCTCGCACTAGCTGCTTCCCCCCAGCAGACCAGGGAGATGCGAAGCTAGCGACCCCCCCCCAGCAGACCAGGGAGACGCGGAGCGGCTTTTCTCAGCAGACACCTCAGCTTGAGAATAAAGGACTGAGGGAAGTGAGGTGTGGGAGAATAAAACTGAGCTCTGGAGAAATGTTTGGCTAGAGTTTCCCCTACAATATGTACCAGTTCCGACATACATACAAATTCAACTTAAGAACAAACCTACAGTCCCTATCTTGTATGTAACCCGGGGACTGCCTGTATATTCATTATTAACCCACAGAATCTAGTAATATTCTGGGATCACTGTGCTAAAAGCATTTTACCTGTTAAGACCTTAGTTCAGAATTCTTTCTTTTTGTCCTGAGTCAGGTGATAGTACATCCCCATTGACTCCTAAAACATAGCAGGCAGGTAATTGCATTAGACCAAAATGTGTATCTAACAATTTTAAACTTTTACGCACTCTGCTTCCCCAAGCCTTGTCGGCAATGTTTAAAAACCTAATCTCCCAAAACGGACCTGTTATTGCACACTTTGTGTTGTTGATTATGTGCTATGTAGTTTCATTGGACATATATAGCATTGCCCTGATAAATATCTGATGAACAAACTAATGCTACCACAAAGAAACTAAGGATACAAGTCTACAAGACTTAGTAATGAGAGAGGGGCATCTGATAGCAGATTTTGGCCTTAAAACTATATATCTCAAATTTGTCTGTCATCACTTGTATTTGCATTGCTTCACGAGGGTTAAGTCCCCCAGAATCTATTCATCAATACACACCTCACATTACTTAAATGAGTTCACTAAAAAGTCTAAAAATTACCAGCCCAGATCACCCTGGTACACCCCGGTTAAATAACAACTTGATGAGCTGTCCGGTGATAAGAGCAGAAACTGGTCCCGTGTTCCTCAAACCAGAAATCTATACCAAATTTCCACCACACCCTCAACCACCTTCACCTCAAATGCCTATACAATTTTTCATAGACTTTACTCAAATGCTAACGAATAAGAATTCTGGAACATCAATGAAGTTAGCAAATTCAAAGTCTTGGAAAGGACCTGCCAGCAGCCTTGCCTGTAGATGCTACCTTCTGTACTTCTAGAATGAGCATCCAAGATTCCAACAAACTCCACAATGAGAATCCTGTGCTGCAAATGGTCAATTTACTCTTCTGCCAGCTGCAACCTGTGCTGGTTCCATTTCCTTCCCTGCCTCTCACTGTCCCCTCACTCTTATTTGGATTGCGTCATTGGCCTCTCCTGAATTTATAGAGACATTGAATAACTCATGCCACTGCACCAGCCAAGTCAGTTTTGATAGAGATGTAGAGTTGGAGATACTGGTTGAGATTACACTTAGCAGGGGAAACACAAAACTCTGATCAAGCTTTGTTAAGCAGAGAGGAATCCATTTTCAACTATTTTGCTTTCAGATACATGCATTTGTGATATTTAAGTCTACTGACACATGGGAATGAACAAACTGGCCAGATGACAAGCAGAACTGAAATCAAGCCCTATTTGCAATTCAGACAATTCAGTTAATTTTTCCCCTTTCGTATTTTTCTTTCTTTTTATTCTGGCTTGCTGCTAGCTTGAGCTAGGAGCTGAAGACAAAATGATGAAGTCTCTTGAGAATCTTTCAGCTCATCTTCTGCCATGATATCTCCATCAAAACAAGTGAGATTTTTTTTCCCTTCACCCACTGTTTTAAGTAAAAGCAGTGGTTGATGAAAAAGACTGATATCCTGCCTGACCCCTGAACAAGCACTGGAATTACACTTGAGTTTCCAACATGACAACACAACCAATTACCACTAGGCTAGGAGACTGACCCCATTTGCCCCCTTTCTGTAAGATTTCTATATGACAGCAGCTTGTTTTTTACTTGGCATCTGTTTCCTGCTATTGATAGAAATGTACTATGTTATCAGCAAAATCACCAAGCAAGTGGCATTTTCTGTACTTCTACATTTGTTGTTCAACCGCACTTGTCAGATTACACTTGTGCTGCTAGGCTAACCCTTTGCCAAAAACAAGGAGAAAATACTTATCTCTGCTGCCTCCTTCTCCCATCTTAACTGCCTAACTCTTTTGCTTTTTAGAAGGAAATCTATTGACTGCAACAGATCCACTGCAAGCCAGGTAAGCTTTTCTCAGATGCCTAATGTTCTCTTGATGTCAAACAAACTCCTTGTGAACACAATCAAATGAAGTGTTGATCATTTATTAAGTTCAGAGTAACTTGTATGTGTCACTGCATTGCTTGGCACAAGAGGAAATTGCGGAAGAAGATGCGTATTTTAAAATACTGTGGGGTTTTTTCTCAGTGAATATAAAATATCATTTTAGCAAACGAACTGGATATTATTGAACATATATTTGCCATTTGCAGCATTGTTTCTCCTAAGGCTTCATATACTGGGGTGGTGAAATTACATGGCACTGTTACAATAGGTAGGAAATCATGTTCCAAAATACAGTTTTTAAAATGGGATTTTTATTCTTCTTTGCGTAGCCATGTGTGCAGATTGCTATGTAACATCTTGAACCTAGCACAGTAGAAGCCTTCTGCACCAGTCATTGTCTTAGTAAACCCTAGACAGTTGAGCTCAAATATTCTTGTAGTCTGGTTTAAACCTTCAGTTCTGAGTTAACAACTCAACTGTAACAACTTCACGGCTTGCAATGGGATAGTAATGGCTATTACCAGCACAGTAGTCATAGTGGAGGATTGGAATTGGGAGAGCCCTTAACTCTTGAAATACTGACATTTTTGTAGATTTTCAGAATAATTAAAAACATAAGAGAACTAAACCTTTGGGGTATGTCTACACAGCAGTGTTATTTCGGAATAACTGATGATATTCTGAAATAACATAGTCTGGGTCTACACTACAAGTAGTTATTTCAACATTATATCAAGCTGGAGGACTTCTTACTCTGACTCCTGTAACCCTCATTTTACAAGGAGTAAGGGAAGTCGGAGGAAGAGTGCTCTTCCTCTCACTTCCTGCTGTGCAGACAGCGCCAAAAGCCAAAATAAGATATTTCGATTTAAGCTATGCAATTGATGTAGCTCAAGTTGTGCAGCTTATTTTGGCTTTAGTCCTGCTGTGTAGACATGCCCTTCAAGACTATACTCAGCTCTATCCAGGTACTGAACACAAGTTTCATAAAATCAGTCACTGTGTAAAGGTAGAATAAGAATGGATTTCATGCTTGGAATCTGAATTCATTTGCTTTTGTAGTTTGGTCAGACTCATAAAAAATACTCTTTTAAATGCAGGAGGTGAGGATTTCACTGGCTGATTGATAACCAACGTGTTGGTGGGTGTGGAACTGATTTAGGTAGCTTATATAATTGCCTTCATTTTTCAAACATTGTGTTAGAAGAAAAACAGCATAAACATTGTGCTTTTGCCAAATTTAATCCCTAAACTACCAATATGACCTCAGGTTGGGGAGCAGATGCACTCTTTCTTTCAGGTATGCATTTAAACAATGAATGTCCTTGGCTCCCAAAAAAGTTGTTTGTGTTTCAGTTTGAAATTCTGAGTTTCACATTTATGGACACTTTCAGAAAGTGTCAATCTGCTTTCCCTTCTGCAAAGGTCTCTCTATCTCTCTTTCTCTCTCTCTGTGCGTGTATGTATCTATACATACACACAGAGAGATTTCTCAGGTTAATCTTTCACATGGAGCTCTCTTCTTTGCAGCATCCTTAGATGGACTGTAGGTAAATAGAGCTTATAAACCACCCAGTGGCCAATAAAGAGTTAAAGAAGTCTGCAGGCCCCAATTACTGCTCCCCATCCCAGCCCCCAGCCCTGGCCGTATTCCTGTCATACTCAATTTAGTATGAGATTCAGCTGGGGAGGAGCTTTGCAGCTTGCCATAAACAAAGAGCAGTAAAAAAGAGGAGTTCCTATACCTTCTCCTTAGGAGAAAGCTCAGGAGAGCAGTGTGGATGGAATTCTTCTCCTGGCTGGCAAGGTTGAAAAAGTTGCTGGGGTGAGTTGGTATTATTGATTTACTTCCTGTCAATCAGTAATGAGAGCAGAATTGAATTTAGGCCTTAAGAGGAGCAAAATACTTTTGTTGGTGTCCTAGACATGTTTTAATACTGCTGACAGACTATAAGGCATGGGCTATCTCCACATGCCTCTTGTAGCACAGTATGGAACACTCCTTTACTCCCCCTGAATTTTCCCTAATTTGGGTGGCTATAATTTCACTTTAACAGCCCCAGGAAAAGAGAAGCCAGCAAACCCTAGTGAAATAGTTCATTTCCTAATAAGATTTCAGGGAAGTAGCAGTCACAATAAACAGTCCAGTAGGTCCTCACCACCACCCCCAAGTCCTTGTTTATGTAAGGGGACAGTTACCCCTTACTAAAACTCTGTGGGAGTTTTTTGGTTTGCCAGCTCCCAGTTTCAGAAGGGGAAAAGTTCATGAGACTGACAGACCCCAGAGACAATGGAAAGCAGCCAACACTCCAGCTCAGCCTGATTGACAGGTTGGACAGGCCAGTGAGGAAGGGGAGAGGCCAGGCCCAGTCCTCCCTGTGAGCTGGGATTGTTCTGGCTCTCTCTGAGCAAACAGAGAGCTTAGATACTGCCCAAGGAGTGCAAGTTGTGTGCAGAAGTCCTGCAAAAACAGGGAGCTGAGAGACAGCCGAGGGAGAGCAAGCTGTGTGCTGAGGGGCAGTTTTTGCAGCAGCAGAGCCAGACACACACAGCTCAAGGAGCGCAGACCCTGTGTTGAGCAGCAGACGGGCAGTGCTCAGAGAGCCAAAAGGAACAGAGAAGCAACGCAAGAAGCTAGAGACTGGCCAAGCAGCACAGCCTGCAGCTGGATGTTGGTGAGCAGCTGGGAACTGCAAAGTGTGGGGAGAGGCTCTGGACTGGGAGAGGGGTCTGGCCACTTAGAGCTTGAGGCTGTGTGGTCACTGCCAGAGCAAGCGTGTCCAGCCTGCAGCCCCCTGCAGCACATCCAGGGCTCCTAAGGAAGAGACTGTGAACTGTCCTTACACTCTGCAGGCTGCTGTGTTGATGTCCCTGTGCTACAGAGCAGGGCTGTGTGTTCTCATTTAACCATTCTCATTTTTTCTTATTCTATTCTCTTTAATCAGTTGATGTTTAATAAATTGTATTTGCTTTGAACCTTATGAAGTGATCACTGGGCCAAGAAGGCCTGCAGTGTAAAGAGAGCACCTCAGAGTGGGGACACCCTAACTCCTGCCCCTAGTGACTACAAGGTCGGGGATTAAGCCCCAGGAAACCTGGGCCCAGCCTTGTTGGGGTTTCGAGGGCTCTGCTACTCAGGAGAGTGGAGGGGGAGCCCTCAGGATCAGGGAGGCCGTGGGGTAAAGGAAGTGGGAGCGGGGACTCAGATCCTTTCGCTGGTCCATTTCACTGGGGTGGTATAGAAGCCAGGAAAGTTCCCCACAATAGCGGGACCATTCCCCCGCTTACATTTAGAACTCCCAATTTCAGGTCTACAAGGCAAAGCTTCTAGTTAGGCTGGTATCCTAGAGCCTAAGCAGAAAAAACAACCAACACCTACTGTAGCCTTTTACTTCCCTCTCACTTGCTCAGTTCCAAACAATCCACTCCTGCAATGGAGAGAGGACTCTTGATTATACTCCCAGGATGTCCTGGCTATAGGCTCCAGCCTGTCCCTTAAAGAGGTAGGATACCTTTCACAAGGATATTGTATAGGGCACTTGCCCTGAAAGAATGGGGGACTCTGGCTGGAATGAATTTTGCTAAGAACTTCATCTCCATAAATCACTGTAGATGTCCTTTACATTGAAGAGGTACATTGTATCAATCTCTTATCTTATCTGAATCTATACTCAACCTGTTTTTGCTCTGCTTATGTCTAATACAGACACTCTGCTAGTCCTAGTCTACCCCTCTTAAAAGTCAGCTCTCTGAAAAACCTAGAAGTGTTAAGTGACCCTAACCCAAATGTGAACATCAAGCCTTATAACTGCATCAGATTTGAACCCTTCAAAGAGCAGTGCCATATAATAAAAAATATTGATATTAGGATAGTGCCTAGTTAGCAAGCTAGTCATGACCTTGTCATGCTAGGAACTGTACAGAAAGATTTTGGGGAGAGGACTACCTTAGTTTAACACCAGATGCAATAGAGAGTGAACCAAAGAGGAACGGAGGAGAGAAAATGGCACACTTAGCTTAGTGCTGTTTGAAGAAAGGCAAGGATCATTATCCCTATCTTTCAGACGGAAAGGCTGTGACACAGGTTGATGCCATGAATTATTTCAGGTCATACAGCAGACTGGCTGATCAGAGTGGTCAGATAAGTGGCAAAAGGATGTATCAAACCCAGTTTTCCTCATGCCCAATCCATTACACCAGACAGTCTATCTTGCCTTATATAAGCTCTTTGAAATGTCTCCGAGGCAGAAGAGCAAATGGCATTCAAATTGTATATCCAACTTCATTCACTTGAATTTATAACCTCTAAATAGTATATTAAAAGTCACTAGCTTGGAGCTTGACTCATCTAATTTTGCATGCTAAAACGCATGTCCTACATCAAGTGCTGAGAATATTTTTGCTTCTGAGAGCTTAGCTGACTCTTCTTCAATTTTTATTGGATAATGTTCACATTTTATGGCTTTGGTTAAATAGTGTGGATAAATACATATACCTATTTCATCTGGTTGGGATTTATTTCAATTACAACTATAGGATTTGAACAGTCTATCATACAGTCAATTCCGTTTTTTCTTTGATAAACTTTTGGAAGCAGAGACGGTGGCTACATTTGTATTTAGTGTAGTGATTAGCAACATGGAAACCCAGTCTGAATGGGGACATCTGGAAACTACTGAAATATAAATATTAAATGATAATGCAATTTTTTATATGGTGAAGCCCACTCAAAGGGCGGAATTGAAGTTTTCTTTAGAGGGTTTGGGAAGATTCTGGTTGCCCCATCCTACAAACATGAGACCTACAAAAAAATACACAGAAAGGCATCCAGAAGAGCTTCCATTTGAGGAGAGCTTAGAAAGATAGCTAGTTCAGCTTGGAAATGAGGTGACTACAGGGGGATATGATAGAGGTCTAAACCTCTTCACATAATACAGTGAAATCCATATACAGCAAGTTTACAACACAAGTAATTACTTCTTCACACAGCATATTTTTAACCTGTGGATCTCTGTCATGGGGTTTTATAAAGGCCAAAAATATAATTGGGTTTCAAAAAGAATGAGATTATTATCCATAATGCTTAGGCATGCTAGCCTATGTTCTAGGGATGTCCATAAACCTTCCACTACCAGAAGCTGGTAATGTTAGCTTAGTTCTTGTGCTGTTAGTATAGTGTAGTGACCTCCCAATGCATTATTTGCCTCTCTAACATTCTTTCCTGTGCCAAATCTGGCATATTGTAGGGTAGGCTGTTTTGAGGAATGTGTCTGTTGAAACCATCCACCGATTATGTGGATTTTAGGTCTCAAAGGGTGTATCTAAACTACACCCCTCTGTTGACAGAGGGATGCAAATCAAGCACTTCAGAAGTGCAAATGAGCCCAGGATTTAAATATCCTGGGCTTCATTTGCATACACACATTCGGGTGCTGTGCCGATCACGCGCCCTTTCAAAAGTGAAAGTAAAGTCTAGCCGCGGCTCTGCCAACAGCGGGGAGCTTTTTCGGCAGCTCCTGTACTCCTCAAAAAATGAAGAGTACAGGATCTTCCAAAAAAGTTCCCCACTGTCAGCAGAACCGTGCCTAAACTTTACTTTCACTTTCGACACTGAGCCCGATTGGCACAGCATTGGAACGTGAGTATGCAAATGAAGCCCAGGATATTTAAATCCCGGGCTCATTTGCACTTCCGGAGTGCTTGATTTGCATCCCTGTGCCGGCAGAGGAATGTAGTCTAGATGTAGCCAAAGAGAGATGGAGGTCTTTTCCATCCTGCTTTCACTGGGTCATAGTCAAAGATAATTCTGTCAGGGCAGCTAGTAGGATTTCAGAGCAGATGACCATACCAACTTAGAAGGGTTCAACTGTTTGAGGGAAAAGGGCCTGTTTAGTTGAAAATGGATCTCTTAATTTGACTTGAATTTATAACATTTGATTATTTCAATCATTTGGTGATCTTCCATCTGAAAGGGATCCAACTTTTTTACACTCTCCACAAAGAAAGGCAATATTTCAGTCCCACAATATATTGACCACATACTTGTATATTCTTATCTCCACTTCTCTACTTATTACTATGTTTAGTTTGCAAAAGAGATGTCCATTTACTGATGATTCTTGGGCTATGTCTACACTACAAGGTTTTTGAGCAAAAAATGGCTGTTTTGTGCAAAAACCAGCAGAGTGTCCACACCTCAAACGCATTTTTGCGCAAAAAAAAAAATACAGTAAATCGACAGGACAGACGACTTTTGCTGGTAGCATTATTTCTCTCCCCATGAGGAATAACTCCTTACAGCTCTTTCGCAAAAAGGCAGATGTGGACACTCCTCAGGGATTTCTTCCAAAAAAAAAAAAAGCCATCAGAAAAAGCACAGATGTTCTGTTAATGGCCATCAGAGCCATCAGAGCTTTCTTGCGCAAGAGCATCCATGCAGTGCGATGTGCTTTGAGGGGTGGACGCGCTTTTGTGCAAGAAGTTTTTGAGGAAGATCTCTTCTGCAAAAAGCTTCTTGTGCAAAAACCCTGCAGTGTAGACAGTCATGCAGTGTGGCCTTTTAATTTTTTCTAGATGACATCCTTGTTCTCAGCAAAGGAGCAGGGGTAAGTTTAAATTATGAACAAACCTGGCAACTGTTTAGATCAAGAGTTGATGTTTCTCTAGTTAGAACTTCCCTGAAACAATTCCTATTTTATGATCTGAATTACACTGGAGGTGAGACTAGATAATCACCATGGCTACGTCTACATTGGCCCCTTTTCCGGAAGGGGCATGGTAATTTTTGAAATCGCAATAGGGAAATGCGCGGGGGATTTAAATATCCCCGCGGCATTTAAATAAAAATGTCCGCCGCTTTTTTCCAGCTTTTAGAAAAGCCGAAAAAGAGCGTCTACACTGGCCCCGATCCTCTGGAAAAAAAGCCCTTTTCCGGAGGATCTTATTCCTACTTCGAATAAGATCCTCCGGAAAAGGGCTTTTTTTCCGGAGGATCGGGGCCAGTGTAGACGCTCTTTTCCGGCTTTTCTAAAAGCCGGAAAAAAGCGGCGAACATTTTTATTTAAATGCCGCGGGGATATTTAAATCCCCCGCGCATTTCCCTATTGCGATTTCAAAAATTACCATGCCCCTTCCGGAAAAGGGGCCAATGTAGACGTAGCCAATGATTCTTTCTGGCCTTAGAGTTTATGAAACCTTCATGATAGCTTTTCAATTAATTTCAGTTTGCAGGATCAAGCCCTTATGAATTTTAAGCTACATGGGGAAAGAGCTAGTATCACTGTTTTGTTCTGTATAAGTCGGAGTGCACTGTCTGTGCTTAGCAACTGCAATTATTATAATAGCAACACTTCATATCCCCCATTCAATTTGAATGAGAACTGGCAAATTCTGCATTTGCCTCAAGGCAGATAGAAAACGATGTTTAACACATCCAGTACAAAGGTTAAATAAAACCTTAATAATTAGGTGGTCGTTCACATATTAACAAGTTTAGAGGATATGTGATTACTCCTGGTGACATTAATGGGAATTTTATGCATAGAATGAAGAAAGAATATGACTATTGGTAGTAATGCAAATTGAAACAAATCTCCAAAACATAACTTTTAAAGCAAGGGCCATTCATGAAACTCTTTACTTTAGTATCTGAGTATCATATGCAATTAATGATAAAAGGATACATTTGCATTATGATTTTATGTCAGCTAAATGAAGAAGCAGAATAATTATTAACTAAAAATTGCCATTAGACATGTAGCAAACATTTGAAAGCAGATACTGTGCTTGGCTACCAACTAGTAGCCCAAGACAGCAATCTAGGAAAATACATTTCAATGTAATTTGGAAAACTCTAGCAAACATGAAAAGGATTGAAAAATTAATTAAAATGTTGGTTGATACCTGACAGTAATTTGAGTTAGAGACAAATAATGAGGTGTGAATGATTTCTTCAACAACAGCAGAAATAAATCCCTGATATATATGTCATCGAAGTGTAGCTGTAGCAAATGAAATGTGCAAAAGGTTGTGAATGAATTCTCAAATATGGCTCCATGCTTCTTCACTCAGCACATTTCATTTTCACACACACAACCTCACGCTCTAACTTTATCCAATCAGGTATAAGTATCCCCTTTTGTTTCCTCCTTCCAAGTACACCCAGCTCCTGAAACCACCTTGCTCTTTTTGTTGAGACATTCTTCCTTCAAATTACTGCTTTAATACACACTTGGTTCAGAAGGCCTACAAACTCCAAACTTCTCCTTTTCATGAAGTGATGACGCAATGGAGGAAAAGGCACAATCCACTGACTGCTTCCATAAAACAGGACTGAGAATAAGCATCACATTTATTGATATCCTTCATGCCTTCAGTTATCTGTTTAGATAATGAGATGCATTTCCTACACAACCTCATAAATTACAGTCCATATACATCTATTAACTGGAACATAAACTCTACCAAACTTTCTTACATACCGGCATATACATTAGATCTTGCCTACATGAGAGTTTCTGGTGTAGTTGTAACTGGAATTAATGGACAGTGAGAAATTCAAGTCAATGACCACAACACAAGACCATGCTGATGAATGAGGCATGCCCAGTCAACTAGTACAGGCAGTCCCCGGGTTACATACAAGATAGGGACTGTAGGTTTGTTCTTAAGTTGAATCTGTATGTAAGTCGGAACTGGCGTCCAGATTCAGCCGCTGCTGAAACTGATCAGTTTCAACAGCGGCTGAATCTGGACGCCAGTTCTGAATTACATACAGATTCAACTTAAGAACCCCAGGCATCCCCAAGTCAGCTGCTGCTGAAGCTGATCAGCGGCTGATTGCAGGAAGCCCGGGGCAGATCAACTCTGCCTCGGGCTTCCTGTAGTCAGCGCTGGTCAGTTTCAGCAGCGGCTGACTTGGGGACACCTGGGGCAGAGCAGCTGGGGTGCTGCTGGGTTGGTCCAGTAGCGCCGCCGCTCCTCGGCGCTACTGGACCAACCCAGCAGCACCCCAGCTGCTCTGCCCCAGGCGTCCTGATTCAGCCGCTGCTGAATCTGACCAGCAGTGGCTGAATCAGGACGCCTGGGGCAGAACAGCTGGTGTGCTGCCCGGTTGGTCCAGTAGCGCCCAGAGCGGCGCTACGGGACCAACTGGCAGCGCCCCAGCTGCTGTACCACAGGTGTCCGGAGCAAAGCCATGAAGCACAGGGGCAGCGGGACAGCCCAGACGCGCTGTGGCTGTCCTGCTGCCCTCGGGCTCCGTGGCTTTGCTCTGCTTTGCTCCCCGTCCCCCTGGTCTGCAGACCAGGGGGACGGGAACAAAGCAGCGGAACACGCGGGCAGCGGACAGCCCAGACGTGTCTGGGCTGTCCGCTGCCCGCGTGCTCCGTGGCTTGGCTCTGTTTTGCCCCCCCCCCCCCGTCCCCCTGGTCTGCAGACCAGGGGGATGGGGGGGGGGGCAAAGCAGAGCCAAGCCACAGAGGACGCGGCCAGCTGACAGCTGTCAGCTGACCGCGCGCTCCGCGGCTTGGCTCTGCTTGGCTCTGCTTTGCCCCCCCCCGTCCCCCTGGTCTGCAGACCACGGGGACGGGGGGGGGGGCAAAGCAGAGCCAAGCCGCGGAGCACGCGATCAGCTGACAGCCCAGACGCGACCAGCTGCAGACCAGGAGGACGGGGGGGGAGCAAAGCAGAGCCAAGCCTCGGAGCGCGTGGGCAGCAGACAGCCCTGTCCGCTGCCCACGTGTTCCGCTGCTTTGCTTCCTCTCCCTGGTCTGCTGGAGACCAGGGAGAGGAACGGCCCCGTTCGTAACTGCGGATCCGACGTAAGTCGGATCCGCGTAACTCGGGGACTGCCTGTATTATGAACTGGTATCCAAATTCCCCACAAGTCATAATCACAAAGGAAATGTCCTCACTTCAGATACCATCAGGCAAGGTGCCCTCAAGTCAGGGTGACCCTGGAGCAGTAGAGGATACGCAGGTAGACAGATAACAAGCAAAACAGTGTGTGATACAAAGGAAGGAGTTAGCAAATGTGCACCTGCCATGGAACAGAGGTGCATCCATACCTGTTTCTGTAAAAACTGCAAAGATTGAATATGATTAAGGCTGGTTATTTGTCATAGTAAAATGTCAAAATTCTCTTGCATTTTTGTTATGACTTGCTGCGTTATCATATCTTTTAAAAAAATTAAAACACAATAAAATCCTGACTTACTAGAAGTGACTAGTCCCACTGAAATAATGTGAGTAATGTTTTCAGGATAAAGGCCTGGAGTCTAAATATGTATTTGCTAAGGGGGAAATTTTGTATTTCTGACTTGTGTTGACTATTTTTAAAATATTGCTCAACACGAATGAGGGTTACATAATTGAGTCCCTATAAAATATAGATCTCTGTGAATTTTTAACATGATTTTAAAAATATCTACTGTTTCAATGAATGAAGTTAATCTCTTTCAGAAAGGACTCCCATCTTAGGTCTTGATTCTGCACATTTTTACTACCTCTTCAGATCCTGAATAATAAACATACACATCTTGTCAATTGAAACTGACACTGATGCAGTGTTAGCAGATGCTATTATGAACTGAACTTGGCCAACTCACCATTCATTCCTTCAGTTCAATATTCTGGAGTTGAATCTATTTACAGTATTAACATTTAAACCTGTCTTACATTTCAGTTACTCTTTTTTGTATGTAAATTAAAAAATCGGAAATATAAATCTGGCAAATTTCCAAACCAGAAAACTTAGTTTTAAAAAATTATAACACCATTTAAGGCAGCTCAGTTTCTTTCAGTGCTTAGATTTTGAGAAAGATGTGCTAAATATGTGGTTATCACTTTACAACCTTAACTGTTTTTTAATAAAGTTTTTTGTCTATACATATTATAAAACAGTACCAGAGAACACTAGACATCATGCTTGCTCATTACACATTCAAAATGTCACTTTCTTGGACATAAACAACTTGTGCCTAGAGAAGCTAGTTTGAATATGATCACTCATAAGGGTATGGTTAGTTTTCTCTATAGCTGTTGTCATGATAAAACAAAACCTTAAACCCAGCAGGAATATATAGAACTTTGACTATCACATGTCAACCTTGCCTCCAGAAATGACAAAGTACTTCAAACTAAGAAGAGTCGAAATACTTTAAAAAAGAAAAGGGTTCTCCCTGGAATTCCGAATCTTGGTTTATTTCCTCCAGCAACAGTCTGTCTTGATCACTGCAATCACTGTTTACTGTATCAGCTTCCTCTGTGCTTTAAGTATAATGGCACTGATACAATATTGTATATTGTTATTTTATTGCCAGATAAAATGGCAACAGGAAAAGGTCATGTAAGTAAAGCTTTAAAAATGTGACTCACTAGCTTTTTCTTAAGTCAGTCCCACTGACAGGGAGGGGTGAAGGGGGTAGTTGTCCCGGGGTCCATTGATTCAAAAAGGCCTGGGGCACCCGGCCACAGCTGCTGCTACTGCAGGAGCAGTGGCAACTGGAGCACCAGGCCCTTTACATCGAGGCTGGAGCACCACAAGGCATGCTCCAGGCATCTCGGAGAGCTGGCTGCTCCAGCCCCACCCCTTTTGCCACTGAGCCCCCCTCTCGCTCTTTGCCCAGGGACCCAGCAAGTCTGTTGGCCTCCCCTCCCTTAAGTTATTTCTGGCTCTTATGGAGTATGCTGGGGCTAAGGCTTTGCAGGTATACACGTGAAACTCGGCTTTGTCCATATTCCCCAAAGCTTAAATTAAATTCTTGCTGTGTGCTTCAGCAAGAAGACTCTGGTGTGTGTTCTGAGTGTGCATATTTGTCTTCCTTCATTGCTATTTGTCTAGCTTCCTCTGAACTTTTTAAAGGATGACAGTGTTTACATTTGGCCTACCTTAGCTATTAGATTCTTATTTTGCCCCATGATTGACTCATTCCTATGGTGCCATGTAAGAGACCTTAAGTCTGTTGGATGTGTTATTTAAATATTTGATTTCTTCCATTAGTTCATCTTCCTCCCATTTCACCTCTTCAGAAGCTTACATCAGTAACTTAAAGAGGTGCAATCTTCTGGATGGCAGCAACTACATTGTGTGGAACAAACAAGTGGTATCTAGGGAGAAGCTAACAACATATTACAGGAGTCAGTCAGTCATACTCCAGAGGTAGTGGTGTGGTAGCCCTCTCCAGCAGGGAAAGGGTTGCAAGCAAGCCAGAGGCCAATCAGGCTGGGCCCTATAAAAAGCTACAAGGGCTCAGAGGAAAACACTCTTGCTCCAGTTGTGGAGCAGGAGGGACCTGGCTGCCTGAGACTTATTTCTTCACACAAAGCACAATCAACCTGTAGAACTCCTTGCCAGAGGATGTTGTGAAGCCCAGGACTTCAGCAAGGATCAAAATTCAGCTAGGATCAAAATTAACTAGATAAGTTAATGGAGGATAGGTCCATCAATGGCTATTAGCCAGGTATCCCTAGCCTCTGTTTGTCAAAAGCTGGAAATGGTTGATACCAGGAATGGATCACTTGATGGTTGCCTGTTCAGTTCATTCCATCTGGGACACCTGGCATTGGCCACTATCAGAAGACAGGACACAGGGCTAAATGGACTGTGGGTCTGTCCCAGTATGGCCATTCTTAGCTTCTTATGGAAGCTACAGAGGGTACCTGAGTTGGAGCAGTGCCGGGAAAAGGCAAGCAGAGCTGGAAAGCTCTGGCCAGGCAAAATCCCAGGCTGCAGAGTTGATACAAAGACCGGAGGGTGCCAGGGCTACAGTGAGGCAGCCAGGACAACAGAAGGCAGTAGGTCCACATCCCCTTGCTAATGATGAGTGGCTGTTTCAGGCTACAGTTTGCCCCTGAGACAGGGGCTTGATGGTGACTGGCATTCGGTCACGGAGACAAGGTAGACATAGGGGATTGAGATTCCCTGGCAGGGGAGGACTCCAGAGTGTGGGGGCATCGTTCAAAACAGAATGTGAATCCCAGGTGCCCTATGAACTCACTCTCAGAATGCTAATTCCTAAAATTGACTCATGGCATTTCCTGCCCATTGACCTGCCCCAAATTACTCCCTCACTTGTCTCCACCACTGACTCACAGTGCAATCACACACCCAATTTATATTTGTGTACATCTTGATGATTCAGTAAAAGTGTTCTGTTTTTTTTTTTTTTTTTTTTTAAAGCAATGAAGATAAAATAGTACTGAATATGGAAACCCTCAACAGACTTTCTCATGACAAGTATCAGAGGGGTAGCCGTGTTAGTCTGAATCTGTAAAAGCGACGAGGAGTCCTGTGGCACCTTATAGACTAAGTGACTCCTACACTTCAGTTAGTCTATAAGGTGCCACAGGACTCCTCGTCGCTTTCTCATGACATTTAGGCTACGTCTACACTGGCATGATTTTCCAAAAATGCTTTTAACAGAAAAGTTTTCCGTTAAAAGCATTTTTGGAAAAGCACGTCTAGATCGGCAGGATGCTTTTCCGCAAAAGCACTCTTTGCGGAAAAGCATCCGTGGCCAATCTAGATGTGGTTTTCTGCAAAAAAGCCCCAATAGCCATTTTTGTGATCGGGGCTTTTTTACGGAAAACAGTACTGTGCTGTTTACTCTGGCCCTCTTGCGCAAATGATTTGTGCAAGAGGGCTTTTGCCCGAATGGGAGCAGCACAGTATTTCCGCAAGAACACTGACAATCTTACATGAGATCGTCAGTGTTCTTGTGAAAATTCAAGCGGCCAGTGTAGACAGCTGGCAAGTTTTTCCACAAAATCATTTGATTTTTGCGGAAAAACTTGCCAGTCTAGAGCCAGCCTTAGTGTTTGGGGAAGCTCTATAATGCAAGGCTATGTAATGCAGGAGGTCAGACTAGTCCCTTCTGGCCTTAGAATTTACAAATCTGTAAAAGAATAACTCAAACTCTATTAGAACGGAGCTAGTTACCATTGGGTGCTATTTGTTCTGACGTGCTGAACTGCTCTCACAAAAGTGAAGCTGGACTGAAACTAGGCCCTGAGTGGGATTGTGGCTGGTCAGGGCCCCCCTGGAGGGAAGGCAGGCCAGACCCAGAGATTTTGGGTTTCTCAAGCATCCGCCAGCGGTGGTTCAAGCAGCACTCTGTGCGGTGGCTGAAAGGGAAGTGGTGGAGTCTGATACCTGCGCCCAGAGGGAGAAGAGAGAGAACCTCACAGGGCCTGAGACTTTGTGTCCTGCTACCTCAAAGGAGGGGATTAAACATTTGCAGTGACCTGCTTGGAAAGGGTGCTGGGGAAAGTAAAGCCATGCAGCCTACAGCACAGTGTCCTGACTTGAGAAGCACACAGGAAGCAGTGTCCTGATGCCACCAAGTTACAAAATTGGGATGCAAATATAAAATCTCCCAAAGTGTAGTGTTGTTTAGACCCACTATTTACAAATTTCTGAATGGCAAGCAGGCCATACCATACGTGGTGCGGAGGTGTTGATTTTAACTTAATCGATGTGAAGATCCTCTTGTGTCATGCTGAGTGATAGACACTAAGTCAAAGCATGCTATCTAGCAAAATTTAAAGGAAGTATATGGCTGGATGGTGAAATTATGCTTTCCTGTGCCTAGGCAATTGAACATGAGTGGCATAGATAGAAATCAAAATGGGCTATTTCCCCAAGTGAATAAGCATAAATTCTTCACTCTTTTACAGTGTTTCTCTGAATTCATTCAGGCATCTGATAACCTGATTGGATTGTGGCCAGAAGCTTGTTTCACCAGGCTTGGTTGTGCATTCGCAATGAACAAATTATTGCTGGGATGTGACAAAAAGTCTTTGCTTTTTTAAAAAACACGAATGATTAAAATCTCATTTAAAAAGCAAATTCAGAGGGCAGCATTCAACAACAGAGAGGTGCAGCCATGAATCTCCAGCATTTCTGAATGTATTAGTATCCACAGTATAAATGTTTTCCTTGACAATAAAACAACAACCAAACAATTCCATCTGACACAGAACTGGGGGAAATCTACCTTTTCTCTCACCTAAAATGGACTTCATGTTCACAGCTGACTTTCTCAAAGTTAGACTGAGACATGATAAATCCCACTCTACTATCCAGTGATGGAAATGTCTACTATCCAGGGCTTTACGTATTCTGTCATTTATAGCTGCAATATACAGACTCATACTTCAGAATCTAACTGGCATTTTTAGAAAAATATATAATTGAAGAATGCCTTAGAATGGACACTGATACAATATTATCTTACAAAGACTACAGATAGCCTCAGACAGGTCTGAGGTGTGTGCCCCATTCATTTCAAAGTTTGAAAGAAAGATGGCAGTTTAAAAGTCAACCATTTTATTAATTCCTGATTAATTTAAGAGAAACATCTAGCTAACAAGTCCCTGTGCCCCAAATCCATACTGCTTCCGCAATCATAATTGTATCTGCAGATGTCCAGGGGCCTAAACCCTATCTGCCCCCAACATGCATCAGTCAAAACCTTCTGTTTCCCTTCAACCAACATTGCACACAGTTATGTTAAGTTAACATGAAAATTTTGATCCAATATTGCTATTGCTGACTCTCCTCCTTATTTCTTCTCTCTGCCAAATTGAATTAAAGTCAATCAAAAGTACAATAATATCTTCTTAACACTACTTTTCCAAGTAACAATGGCTGTAGTTGCCATAGAGATGTTATACAATCACAATGGGGGGGGACACGTGTTCCTCTTTGTCTCATGATTCAGATGCCTTCCCGGTAAAGATTGTCTCTAACATTCGGGCAGTGATATTAAAAACATTTTGAACATTTTGTTTTGACAGTTTCACTTCTAATGATGAGTTGAGTTCTTTTCAGAGTTGCTAGGTTATCACATGATTCAGTTGCTGAGTTGTCAGGCTGCGTGATACCTATCTAAGGTTCTGTATCTTGCTTTTATTCTTACACTAGTCTGTACTGCATATGGTATTTTCCTTGACATCTTCATAGTCCCTTCATTGTCATGCTTAGTGTTTTTTCTTTTCATCCAGGTTTCAGTCGAGTTATTTTTAATGTATGCCAAGTTTCACAATTATCAGACTCTGGTGGTTGGAGATTTTTCTTCATTATACATGCACTGGATTTTTCATCACACAAGCAGCAGTTTTTACTTTTTAACAAATACATTCTGAAGAGAATAATGAAGCTTATTTCAAGGTGTTATCATGCTTTCAGGTCTTGTAAAAGGAGCCTCTTTGCCTTTTTATCCATTTAGTCAATGGAGGAAGCGTTGTTTGTTGTTTATCATTTGCTCTAATTTCCCCTAATTTAATATTAATTTTTCTCTTTGCTCTGCTGGTGTTTTTTTCTTTCATTTCCCATTGCTAATGCTCAATGTTTATTTCCTAGATCACATTTTCAATCTAGGTCAAGAAACTTATGTCACAAGTAGACTTAAAAAAAAAAATCTGGGCAGCCAGACCAACAATTACACAGCAAATTCTGGATCCTTTTTAAAGACCGGGTTTGTGTGTCCCACCGTAGTTCATGATTTGATTGGAAAGTTTTGAAGTATTTCTTTTGAATGTTTATTTCTTAAACAAAACTGATTCATTATGTGTAAACTTCTAACATGCATAAGACACTATCACCAATGAAATATTAGCCAAGATCAAACAACTTAAATTAAATAAGCTGAACTTTGTCTCATTCCCCTGAGGATAGAACTATATATTATTAAAGCTTTCCAATATAATCTGCTATAATCCGTTACTGTAAGTATAAAGGAAGGGGAGAAACACATTTCATTTTACACTGTGAATAGATTTAATTCTCCAAGCTGGTCCTTTTTGTCACTTCAGTAATTGGAGAGGTACTAATATTCTTACACATCAGCTGGATGGAACTATCCTCTGGACATAAAGTAGTGGAGTTTTGGTTACGGACTCCAGATTCCATGCACTCAGGACCCATTCAAGCAAAGCATATGAGCAGACCATCCATGAAGTGCACGGGTCACATTGTGTGTCAAGGGGGTGTGAGCAACAGCTCCACTTCTCAACCTAGTCCATAAGTGTCACTGTTTGAATGAAATAGCTGTGCTTGAATTCCAAACTAGTTCTCATTTTCAGTTATGTGAGCCCAGTAATGTTGGTGCCTCAATCAATAGAAGTATTGCTAGTTGACTTGGGCAGGAGCCATTTGGTTACATCCTGCATTCTGATCCCCTTTCTAGCATGAACAATTGCTTCAGTCCTTGTTTTTATCATAATTTTGAATATTTCTCCTTGGGAAACTCTGGTTCTTCCTCCAAAAGATTGGCTCAACTTTATTAAGGTTTCTTCATGAGATGTACACTTTTATCGAGGGAGTGTATTGGTTATCCTAAATTACACTGACTTCAGGACAATATGAATTTTCCTATAGAAAAGTGATCAAGGGAAAAGCTGAACAAAATATGTACAGGGTCTTAGATAAGTAACAATTATTTCTAAGTATTAAAATTTCTAGGGCTAGGTGACTGGTATAAAACTCGGAACTTCTGAATGCTAGGATACTATATAATATAGTCTGTCCTAAAACCTATTCTGTTCAATAAATTATGAAATCCAAGCCATGCAGAAGGCCACTATAAGAACTATGCAGCAATTAAATATCACTTAATAGGGTGGTCTAATGCATATTTGCCCTTCTGAAGAGGGTCAGTACAGAGACTTTCACCCAGTTGTATATCGAATAGAATTTATATATGAAAGGTTTTTCACCTAGGCTACAGCTGTGCTTCGGTCAATGATATTCAGCAGTTACCATTAATGTCTCAATTATCCAAGTATCTGTATTGATTGCAATCTAAACCCAGTGTTGCATATTTTGCATAGCTTTTATTTTGATACTTTGAGGGAAATGGACTTATGAACACTGCAGATTTGGAGGGTGCTTAGGCATCTGAATTTGAAGACAAGAATTTAATGTTATCATAAAAGCTTGAATAATCAAGATTTGTTAAGCAGAAGCTCATGTTTTTGTTAAGTAGAGGCTCACCCTGGGGAGTCCTGCTATAGCCCCATGGTGCTATCACAATGGTATAAAATGACCTGAAAGTTGCTCTACTGGAGTCATTGAACTCTCCCTGTCTGGATGGCCAGCTCTATGCCAGCCACTCCAGTTCCCCCCCCTGCCTGGGGTGTGGTTGGTTGAGGAGAATTCATTCTGGAGTCCAAAGGAGGCAGTGCTGAAGCCAGCAGAACAGTCCTACATGCTCTGTTAATTCCCAGCCAGCAGTGTAAAACACACAAAAGTAAAACATTATTCTAAGATGGATTAGCAGGAGCGTTGTAAACAAGTCACAAGAAATAATTCTTCTTCTCTACTGTGTGCTGATAAAGTTTCTATGGGAGTATTGTGTCCAGTTCTGGGCACCACCATTCAGGAAAGGGAGACAAATTGGTGAAACAAAAATAATTAAAGGTCTAGAAAACATGACCTGAAAAGATTTAAAACATTGGTTATGTTTAGATTGCAGAAGACTAAGGGGAAACCTAACAGGTTCCAAGCATATCTGTTACAAAGAGGAAGAAGAAAAATTGTTCCTCTTATCCTGAAGATAGGACAATAAGCAGTGGGCTTAAATTGCAGGAAGGGAGCTTTAGACTGGACACTAGGAAAAAATCCTAATTTTCAGATGAGCAGGTTTCTTTCACACCTCCCCTCTTTCACACCTCACCCTTCCCTCAGTCATCTATTAGAAAATACGAATGCTATTGTTTTTTTTCTTACTGTAGATACATCTACTCAGCAGGGCAAATGTCGAATTAAGCAATGCAACTTCAGCTAAATCAATTGCGTAGCTGGAATCAAAATAGCTTAATTTGGCTTTTGGTGATATCTACACAGCAGGAAGTTGAAGGAAGAACACTCTGCCTTTGTCTTTCCTTACTCCTCATAAATGAGGATTACAGGAGTCAGAGTAAGAAGTCTTCCAGCTCACCATTTCGAAATAATGGCTTGCTGTGTAGTTGCTCTCTTTGTTATTTTTGAGTATCATCAATTATTCCAAAATAATGCTGCTGTGTAGACATAACCTGTTTGTTTATTATACTGTTCATTCTATATTCTATCTGAACTCTCCCTTTTCATTATCTTTAAGAGGTACAATTATGTTCAGTTATACTGCCAAGTTTTAGTAATTTAAATAGTATTAATGGTGAGTCCACTTAGTGCAGCATTTGGCCCAATATATTTAGCTCTTTAAGGAAGTCATTTGCCACTGTTAGACTTCACTGAATTAGAGAAGACAGCCTCCCTCAAAGAGATGTGACATGATGCAAACATTAATAATACTCCCATCATGAAAGATGAAAGATGCTGTGGGTAATACATTAGTTGCAGTAACAAACTTAATTTAAATCCTAGTCAGAAAAGTACCTGAAGACTTATTTGTTTGATTACTAAGAATGATAGTCGGTTACTGTGACTGGGATTTCATCCCTCAGTGAAGTACACTCGAGTCTTCAAGGCTAGACCAGTAATTTTGTCTTTAGGCTAACGGCTTGATTTTTAGGGGGATACCCAACATTCCCCAAAAGGAATTGCTATTGGAATTATAAAATGTTTAGTGAACCTTCTGGCTAAAATCAGAAATTTAACCGTTAGAAACATTGCAACTGAAATTTAACTCATTTGAGTCTAAAACTGAGAAATGGGTAAAAGAAAAAGGTATGAGTCTACTTTGTTTAAGGATGTACAAATTAGTAAAAAAATACAACATAAATTACAAACCCTTCCCACGTTAGCCCTTTAAGGGCAGTTTTCATGGTACAGATATTAAAGCACATGTGTGAAATGCATTTGCTGTCACTGTTATAGTGAGTTTTAATCTCCTCTAGGATTGGAATGGCCCTTTCTGAGAACTTAACACTCCTATTAACATAATACACTTGGGGCTAGATAGTGAAATAAGAATTTTTTTGCACCTGTAAGGGCACATCTACACTGCAGGGCTAAAGTCAAATTAAGATATGCACCTTCAGCTACGTCAGTTGCGTAGCTGAAATTGAAATAGCTTAATTCAGCTTTTAACGCTGTCTACACAGCAGGAAGTTGAAGGAAGAACACTCTTCCCTTATTCCTCATGAAATGAGGGTTACAGGAGTCTGAGTAAGAAGTCCTCCAGCTGGATGATATTTCTAAATAACTCCTTAATGTGTAGTTGCGCACTGTTATTTTGAAATAATGCTGCTGCATAGACATACCCAATATGTGTAAACTGAGAGACCGCATATAAACAATCAAATCTTATGATTTGCTTGCTTTATATAAATACTAATAGAAACCTGATGTGAAAACTAGTTTATACCCCTGGGACTAGATTCTAATATCTGTCATACCAGTGTAAAAAATGAAGTGATTCCCCTTAAATCAGTCCAGTTACTTGAGATTTACAGTGACCATAACTGAGCACAAAATAATCTAGCCCCTAGTTTACTAAGGGAAATAATGATGAGCCTGCCTTGTCAGTTTGATATGTTCTGGTGTTGACAAAAAAAACCCAAAGCAATATTTTAACTCTTAATATATCCTTTGAAGAGTGAATATGGCTCCACTAGAGTCTGGAGTTGTCCTATTAGGAATTTCTAATACACGAGTGTCACATTTGAATGATAACACCAACCTACTACTTAGTCCTCCAAACGAGAGATCAATTCTTCAGATAATTCTCAATATTAAGAGGTCCTCACTGTCAGTATTACCCTAGATCCCATTGACTTCAAGTGTGTGGAAGATAAGGAGCCTTCACTCTGTGTTGTGTTTAAGCAACAAGTTGCCAGAGGCAGTTATTCAAGCAATATTGCAAGGAAAGACAGCATAAGTGGATCTTCAAATACAAAACAATTAAAAGCCAATATATATACCTTTCCATTACATATAACATTAAACAATTACTTCCCTGCCCACTCAGTTCTCATTGGACACTGTCTTATCTCCAAGGTTCTCACTGAGGTCAGCATTCCATTCTTATCTGGGAGAGCGAGGCAGAGAGGCTCTCACATTAGCCAGAGTCAGAGTGAACCAGACTCTTGCTCTGCTACTGAAACCCTGAAATGGCCATCCAAATCCCCTCTCCCTTAGTCCTGCTTCCACAAGTGGAAAAGGCTTTTCATGCTTTGATTTTTGCTAGCACGCAGGAATATTCATCTGTTAAGGAGTCTGTAGCTCATCTGACTTCCTCCTCTTGTTTTTTTTTCCATTTTCTTATTAACAACAGAATAATAATAATTTTAAAATAGCTACCATAAAACCTTCTCTGACAATACAAAGGGATATATTACTTGGAATAAAGACTACTAATGAAACAGTATTTGTCTTATTCTTTTTCCACATAAAAATGATTTCACTTTTACAATAGAAATTTGTATACCATAATGGCATCATGAGATTATATATCCTTACCAGATATAACTACCTAGAAACTGTAAGATGTTCTAGGAAGAAGCAACCAATAAGGATACGCTTTTTAAAAAGCTTTTGTAAACAAGAAATACTGTGTATAGGGTTTTTTCTTTTCTTTTGGGGTTGTTAGTTTTTTATGGGTATTTTTTTAAGTAGATCATTAACAAACTTGGTAATTGTTTCCTGCTGTATATTAATACCTTTTATCATTTGTGAAAGTAAATCTCCAAAACAAAATGATTTTGCCCCCAAAATATAGCAATAAAAAGTAATTATTTAGAAACCAAAACCATTTTTAGAATCATTGGGATTTCAAATGTGAAATATCAGAATTTTTATGCTATTTAATTAGGTGTGTAAACCTGCAAAGGTTTGTGTAAATTGTTGTCACTCAATGGAAGTCCAAGGAGCTGTGACAATTTATGTCAATTGAGGCTCTCACTCTTGGTAAATTGGATTCACTTGCTGGTCTGAATAAATGACAGAACTGTACCTAAAATTACTTTAGTAATAAATGAAACTGTTTTCATAACCCACCTTGAACTAAAAAGCTGTTTTTTGTTGAGATAGAAACTAGATTTAGATATTCATAAAGAATGACAAGTTTCCAAATGTTGTAAAGTTGACATTTACTGAAGGAAAAAACAACAAACAACTGCGGCATCATATCACATTTACAATTCCTGTGACTGAAAATATAGCTAGCTAGTACTGGACCAAGAGAGCAAACTCTGAGCAGCTATTGGTTCTGAACAGTGTGAAAGGACCAAATTAGTTATACAATTGGTGAAATACTTTGAGTCGCTTCAGTTGCACAGTTTGTTATGCTAAATCTCCTGGTGGTTTTTATCCTTTTTATAAAACAAAACAACTGCAGTATCCTACAGTGGCAGTTGCAGATTCTACCACTTGCTGCAGTGAAGTGCTACCTTTGTATCTTGTGCTGCATAACAGTTTTGTTAGAAGTTTTAGGACCATTCTCGTGGACTCTACCCAAAAAGGTCAATTCATATTAAAAGTAGAGCTTTGGTTGAGTACATTAGAATGGGTTGGAAAATGGATTTATCCCTTCAGAAAAAGTTATGTTTGGCAAACTGAACACGTGTAAGTGTTCTGATTGGAAAAAATGTTTAATTTTTTCAAAGAAACTGACATTTCCAAGAAAAAAAGTTTAATTGAAACCTATATGGGGGGTTATGAACTTTTGATGGAAAAGTACATTTACTTAATCTGTGTAGCACAAAGTATTTATTGATATACAGCTTTCAGCATATTGTTCTGAAGTCAGCAACCTTTTCTTGTACTTTTATATGAATACAGTCATTTTAGTGTGAAAAGTAGCTGTAACCTAGGAAATGTCCTTTTATGGGTGAAGAATTGAACATCTAGGTCTCAGGGTTGTCAGCAGATAATGGTATCTATTTACTAGAGGTTCAGCAGAGTATAAGCTTTCCTAAAAGACATTGTCAATGACATTGTCACCAGACTTGACCCTACTGAGGGAATGCAAGATCTTTTTGTCTTCGGTACACCAGTATTTTGGATATGAGGCCTTCTTAAACATGTTAGAAATAATTTTTTTTAATCATCTGCACATTAGGACTTAAGCAACAAAGCAGAATCCTGATTTCATCCACATCTGTAGGAGTTTTGCCACTGTCTTCAATGAGACCATGATTTGACTCCATTTTCTCACCTTTAGTAAGATTGTAGGCTACACACAATCAGGTTATTAGAATTGAAGATTGTAGTAGTACATCTCTTGGATGTGTGCAGAAATTCAACCTGTGATTTGCTACATACTACTGCGTAACACAAAGAGCTGTAAAACTTTAATATGAAAAGATTTTATTTTGCCTTTTAGCAACAAGAGGGCCAGTGTATCATCAGAAACAAAATAAACATCCTCCCCAAGGTGTAATGTACTTGCACTTGCTTGAATTTGAGAGCGTGTTTCAACTCGTATGATATAGTCCAGGGCTCCAGGACTGTTCCAAATAACTTCTAATACTACCCATCAAAGCTGTGGGCACCATTGATATATATTTTAAACACACACTCACACAGAATATTGATAGAAATGTAGCTGTGTTAGTCTAGTGTAGCTGAAACAAAATACAGGACTATGTAGAACTTTAAAGACTAACACGAAAAGCTCATCCCCTAATAAACCATCTTGGGGAGGGGGAGGGAGAGAGGGAGAGAGAGAGAGAGATTGATTTCCATGTAAATATTTTAATATACACAAAGGCAATTCTGACTTCACGTTCAGATCTAATCTTCTAGTACTCAGGCAAGGTGGGTGTTAGGAGTGCCCATGTAACTGCTTTGGGACTGATTCAATATGTTGAGTCTTCCATTGGCTCAGTCGGCATTGGATCAGAGCTGTGGCCCCAGTCCTGCAAAGCATTTAAACCTGTGGTTAGCTTTAAGCATGTGAGTAGCCCATTGACACTGAAAGGGTAAGGATAAATGCTGTGCTGGATGAGGGTCTATATAACTGCTCTTGAGACAGTAGGGAGTTGCCTCCTCCAAATATACATAGGCCTGCATAGACTTACATTTTAGAGGCACAAAAGCCCAGTATTGAACACAGAGTATTTATTTCTACGAAAGAATGGAAATTATGTGGTGACTATCAATGTTCCCTTTAAGCTCTGCAGCAGCACAATTTCACAAGTGATTAATCAACTCCGCCCCCATCAGAGGCTCAGGGCTCTGTGCATGGGCAGGGCTGATTAAGATGCACAGCTTCAAAGGTGATTAGAGAGAACGCTGGAGACTATGACCATGGTGCACATGCAGCTACTATTGAAATTGTCACAAGCAATTGAAGATAGATGGTATTTTTATCTGAGTGTAGATCCTTAGATTCTTAACTTTTCTGTATGTTACATTATTTTCAGGGTGCAACAAGAGAAGAATGGATCAAAACCAATTTAATTCAATTGTAATGACTGAAAAAAGTTATGCTTCATACTTGAAGCCTGTTTTGGGAGACAATTGGCAGTGGTCTGACACTGGCAAAAGTTTCAAGGCCATTTGCTGGGGGCGGGAGGCAAAAGAGAAGGTGGAGCTGGCTGGCCTTTGGGGATAAAATGTACAAGTATGTGTGGGAGTCACTGTTAGCCTAGAGAGAGAGGAAGGGAAAGTCCACTGTGGGACAGCTGGGAGGATGTCTGGGACCCTGAAACATGAAGTGAGGGAACTTGGTGGATCAGTGTCCTGATTCGCACTCGGAAATGGATGGATTGGTTTCTTACTCGGAGCATTTATTTTTTTCCAAAATGTCCAGAGTCCCCTTCCACCAACTTCTCTACCGTTGTCATTCTGCAGACTATGAGCTCGCTCCTCAGCCAAGTTTTAGCAGCCGTGTAACATTCCCGCTGAGCCTCAGCAGCACACTATTTTGAACAAATAAGAGCATTTTTATTTTCTTGAGGGAGTCTGTGTACCTGTGTTGTTTCTGAATAAAGACCAATGTTCCCCAATGGCGCATGATGTTTTTACGTTGCTAAAAATGTGCACACATTGTATAGGCTTTAAAGGTCCCCAGGCTCCAACCCGCCACTGCTGCCACTGGTACCAATTGCCAGGCACCAGGGCAGCTGCCTCTTTTGCCAGTCCTCCCCGCCTCCAAAGGGGAGACCAAAGTCTCATCAGCACTTCATATGCTGGCCAGAATGATGCAAGCTCAACTAACACAGTTATTAGCAGGTAAATGTAACACACAGACTGTCAGAATGTTTTCATCTTCAGCACTCTTACAATGGATAGTACAGATGTATTTTATTTCCACATGATGATATAATACATATATAATAACCCTCCAATTAATTTTACATTCTGTTGCTAAAATTGCTAATCACTATCAAATATTTCAGGTTTTAAAATATTTAGGGAGTCCAAAGATAAATGCAGAAAACCATCTAAATAAAACCATATGAGGAGATTAAATCTTTTATTTAAACAATTTTCACTGTTTTTTCCTCTAACTCTGTCTTGATCTATGATAATATAGGTTTGTTATTCAGGAGCACTTTTGATCTCATCTTGGCTTTTATTACTTTTGATGTTTAAAAAAAGCTAAGTTTCTGATATTAAGTCTCATGGGTTTGACACTTTATGAAAAAGGGCAAGGAAGGCATTTTATTTTCTCATTTGCATTTTCAGAGTACTTGGAAGCCCTAGTGATGGACCAGGGCCTCATTGAGATAGGTGCTGTATAAACACAGAACACACACTCCATTCTCTAGAGACTTTATAATCTAAGTTGCGGCAGGGTCAGCCTCCTTCCTGAGACCCTGACCCCTGTTCCATCCACTATCCCACCCTTTGAGGGCTGTAGCAGGGCCAATGCCTGCAGAGTTTTTATCTCTGGGCCTTCCTGGCCCTGTACATAAAGGAGGGTGTATAGGGCTGAAGCCCTGGGCCAGTACAACTGACCAGGAAGCCCTCTTCTAGCCCCATGGGGGTAGGGAGCCCTCTAACACTCCCTGCTTCACCCCTCACCTCCCCCTTTAGCAGGGCTGGTGGGTCCACCTGCTCCTCCGCTTTGTCTCCTTATCACTGGGTGGAGTGGTTTGTTCCACTCCTGTTCTCTCTATCCTAGAGAAGGCTTTTAAAGAGGCCCTGTGGCAGCCTGATTTAGCTCTCCTGGCTCTTAATTAATTTGCAGCTGCCCTGTCTCAGCTGCCCCTTTTCCCTTTTAATGGGCCTTTTGACCTTCCCGGTCACAAAGTATAAGACAAGAGATACTCTTGGGCTACGTCTAGACTGGCATGATTTTCCAGAAATGCTTTTAACGGAAAAGTTTTCCGTTAAGAGCATTTTCGGAAAAGAGCATCTAGATTGGCACGGACGCTTTTTCACAAAAGCATTCTTTTGCGGAAAAGCGGCCGTGCCAATCTATACGCGCTTTTCCACAAAAAAGCCCCAGTCACCATTTTCACGATTGGGGCTTTTTGGCAGAAAACAAATCTGAGCTGTCAACACTGGCCCTTTTGCGCAAAAGGACTTTTGCCCGAATGGGAGCAGCATAGTATTTCCGCAAAAACACTGACAATCTTAAATGAGATCGTCAGTGCTTTTGCGGAAATTCAAGCGGCCAGTGTAGACAGTTGGCAAGTTTTTCCAGAAAATCAGCTGCTTTTCCAGAAAAACTGGCCAGTCTAGACACAGCCTTGGGGTGGGGAGGAAGAAGTAAATTCTACAGAATTTGCTCTGGATTAATGTTCTGTGCAGAATTCATGTTGCAGAACTGTTGGCAGCTACTAGGGGCCACTGGACTCAGAAAAATCTGGCTTTCCACCTGGCAAATACAGGACACTGTGAGGGGGGGCAGTGTAGGGCAAGGGTCGGGGTACTAAGAGGCTCTGGACAACTGCAGTTCCCACCACAACCCAATGAAAGAAGGTGGCATGCAGAAAATTCTCTACAAGCCTGGGAACCATCATCAAGCCAGTTGATGAGGGGCAACTGTCCCAGGCTTGGCGATTTCTAAAGGGGCCTGGGGCTTGCCGCCAGAACTGTGGGTGGCATGTTCAAGAATTTTCTAAGGTTTGTGGGAGGGGCAATGTAGTGTGTTCTGGCTGGCACTAAGGGCTGGCTGCCTCAGCCCCACCCCACCCCTTCCACCGGAGGCCTTGCCCCTTCTGGGAGTGATAGCCAGCTTCCCAAAGGACACCCCTTGCCCACCTTGCATGGCTGTCAGTTTCCCTGCCAATCATCAAGCTATTTCTCCCTCTGGATCCTTAAGCTCTGGGCATATGAAGTGAAGGGGCCTGGGCTGGAGGTGGGTGCCCTGTGGCTGACCTCTGGGTGTGGAAGAGGTGTCAGTGTCTATGACTGGAGGGCAGAGGTTTCCTCCAAGATGTGCCTCATTGATGTTTGTAACAAACTCAGATGCAGGCATCCAACAAAATCATAACTGTGAACCAGGAACTGGGTTGTCATAGAAGTTTCTTTTACTGTCTACTCCTGTCTTGCCTGTATTGTTGCAGGTATATTTGCTGACAAATATTTTGAGACTAATTACTAAAATAACTGAAAATGGCATGGTTATATTGTGGTGGTCTGACACAATTTGCACAGTTTTAAAATATCATGTGCAAACTTATGAAGCAGAATTCCCCCAGGAGTAGAGTGACAATCGTTGGATACAGACAGACCTATGAGGGAATAAAGGAAATGAGGCAATAGTAGTCAGCATTATAGACTGTGTTCTCAACCCACTAGCAATCTAGACATTGTCAAGTTTTTTGTAGCTTGGTAGTGAACCATCAAATGTGTGATAGCAACTACTACTGTTAGTAATATCACTGTTTCAAAAAAAATGAAATTCTTCAGTTTGTGAAATAGAGCAGATATTGCTAACAATTCGGAACAGCTGCAAGCAAACACTTTAGATGAGGATGAGGGGATTCTAAACTAAATGGCCAACAAATCCTCCACTAACACTTCTTCCTCTCAGTCGGTATGCATGGGATGAAGTTGTGCTCAGTTGCCGCTGTTGGATCCCTGTGTTGGACTCCCTGAAGATTTCTCTTTTAGAGTGAGATCCCACAGGTTTACTCATAAGAAACAAACCTGAATCTGCTTTTTTAGCTAGCCAAGATGGACCTGTATAATAGGATCAAAAGTCGCTATTTCTATTATGTGGGCATGAATCCACTGAAGGCAGGTTCTCCACGGGTATAAATTGGTGCAACTTTGTACCAATTCACATGGGCAGATGGTCTGACTAAAAAATAGTTCATGTAAATTAGGGATGTAAAATCCTGTTTAACTGATTTGCGGGGGAGGGAGGACTGCTCCAGCTCATCTGGGCTAAGGTGCCCCGCCACACACACACACGCGCGCGCGCCGTGACTAGGCTGGAGCAAGCCCTGCACTGCCAACAGAGGCTACTTCAACCAAGTTGGAGTGCTCCTGCCTGTGGCGGGCTGCTGGTGCAGGAGCAGCAAGAAGGGAGCTGCCCTAGTGCCCACTAGTTAACCAGGACCAGTAAGCCTCACCCATTAAGCGTCAGGCTTATTGATTAGCCATTCACATCCCTAATGTGAATGGCTTTTTATGAAACTAGAGAGTTTTGCATAGTTGTTACACTGAGTTTGAAGCTATCATTTGTGAAGGGAGACTATTTGGTATTAAAATCACTAATTTAGGACAAAATTCTGTTTTCTGATCCACATCGAGAATCACTTAAGTCCTATGGGAGTGCCAAGCACATACTGGGAAAAAGGATGTAAGCATTAGAGCTAGGAAAGTAATGCCAGACAAATAAAACAGAAGATCCCGCAACTATTTGTTAGAATTAAAATCTGAAGTGTTTTTCCCATATTTGCACCCACATTTGTTCATTTTCCTATTTTCATGGAGTAAATATTGATGTATGCTGTGTTTGCACACTCAGCTATGCATGGAAAGCAAATATTATATTTGTTTTTCATGGACATTTGCACAAGAAACCTGAACAAAGCCCAGTGGTAGACATCCAGGTATGCAGGACTGTGAATCACATTGCTACCCCGTGCCTCCAGCATGAGGGAGGGATCTTGCATGTGTTAAGTGGTTGCTAGCTATCTAACACACCCAGGCTTTCAGTCACTCAAGCACTCTCCCCCAGGCTACGTAGACCTTGTCTTTGCCTTTCAAAAACAAGTAGTCCTGTGGCACCTTAGATGGTAACAAAAATATATACAGTATCATGAGCTTTTTTGTGCAAAACCCACTTCCTCAGATGAACTTGAGTTACTCTAAGTTAGATGTCTGCAAGTCACCAGGGCCTGAAATACATTCTAGAATACTCAAGGAGCTGATCGAGGTATCTGAGCCATGAGCTATCATCTTTGATAAATCATAAAAGTCGGGAGAGGTTCCAGGAGACTGGAAAAGGGTAACTATAGAGCCCATCTATAAAAAGGGAAATAAGAAAAAACCCAGGAAACTACAGACCAGTCAATTTAACTTCTGGGCCAGGGAAGATAATAGAGCAAGTAATTAAGGAATTCATCTGTAAACACCTGGAATATAATAAGGTGATAGGTAACAGCTAGCATGGATTTGTAAAGAACGAATCATGTCAAACCAATTTCATAGCTTTCTTTGATTGGATATCAAGCCCTGTAGATAAGGGAGAAGCAGTGGACATGGTATACCTAAACTTTAGTAAAGCATTTGATAAGGTTTCACATGACCCTCTTATCAATAAAACTAAGGAAATGCAAACTAGATGGGGTTACTATAAGATGGGTGCATAACTGGCTGGATAAGAGAGTAGTTACTAACAGTTCACAATAATAGCAAGTGGGGTTCTGCAGGGGTCTGTTTTGGGACCGGTTCTGTTCAATATCTTCATGAATGATTTAGATTAGTGTTTCTGAAAGTGCGCCGCAAAACCACTTTGAGAAACACACTAACTGGCCACCCTGGTTTGTTTGTTTACTGGCGCCGCGGCCATGGAGCCTCGTGGCTCCCATTAGCTCCATTTCACTCTTTGCAGCCAAGCGAAGCAGTAGGAAGTGGTGGCCTGGCCCACGCTGCTTCCTGTGGCTCCCCTTGGCTTCAAAGGATGAAACGGAGCCAATGGGAACCACGAGGCTTTGTGGCCATGGCACCAGGTAATAAACAAACCGGGGTGGCCAGTTAGTGTGTTTCTCAAAGTGGTTTCGCGGCGCACTTTCAGAAACACTGATTGAGATGATGGCATAGAGAATATGATTATTAAGCTCGCAGATGATACCAACCTGGGAGGGGTTGCAAGTGCTTTGGAGGACAGGATCTTGATTCAAAATGATCTGGATGAACTGGAGAAATCGGAAACAGGATGAAGTTTAATAAGGACAAATGCAAAGTACTCCACTTAGGAAGGAAGAATCAGTTTGCACATACAGAATGGGAAGTGACTGTCTAAGAAGGAGTACAGCTGAAAGGTATTTAGGAGCCATAGTGGACAAGTTAGAGTGAATGGTGTGACACTGTTGCAAAAAAACCCAAACATGATTCTGGGATGCATTAACAGAAGTGTGGTGAGCAATACACGAGAAGTATTTCCTTTGTTCTACTCTGCATTGATTGGGCCTCAGTTGGTGTAGTGTGTCTAGGGTCTAGGCACCACATTTCAAGAAAGATATAGAGAAATTGGAGAAGGTCCAGAGAAAACCAACAAAAATTATTAGAGGTCTAGAAAACATGAGCTATGAGGGAAGACTGAAAGAACTGGGCTTGTTTGGTTTAGAAAAGAAGCCTGAGAGGATACGTGCTACTGGTTTTCAAGTATCAAAAAAGGTGTTACAGAAAGGAGCAAGGAAAAATTGTTCTCCTTGAGGCATCTAGACAGACCTATGTGTAGTGCTGGGGAGGAGCCGGTGGTCACGGTACATGTAGGTACCAATGACGTAGGGAAGGGTAGGAGAGATGTCCTGGAGGCCAAATTTAGGCTGCTAGGAAAGAGACTGAAATCCAGGACCTCTATGGTGGCATTCTTGGAAATGCTTCCAGTTCCACGTGCAGGGCCGGGTAGGCAGGCAGAGCTTCAGAGTCTCAATGCGTGTATGAGACAATGGTGTAGGGAAGAGGGGTTTAGATTTATTAGGAACTGGGGACACTTTTGGGAGAGGGGGAGCCTATACAGGAAGGATGGGCTCCACCTAAACCAGGGTGGAACCAGACTGCTGGCACTAAACATTAAAAAGGCCGTAGAGCAGTTTTTAAACTAAGAGATGGAGGAAAGCCGATTGGTGCGGAGATGCACGTAAATCGGAGGGAGACTTCTCTTAGAGGAGAATCCATTGATAGAGATTCTCTAAGCTGTAGTCAGAAAGAGAGGAGGGGAGAGGACAAACCATGGGCCAGAGCAGACAAACAACCGCATACAAAGGAATCCAATGCATCAGGGAAGGGCAGACAAATAACCAGTGGCAAATTTTTAAAGTGCTTGTACACAAATGCTAGGAGTCTGACTAATAAGATGGGTGAACTAGAGTACCTCGTATTAAATAAGGAGGTTTACGTAATAGACATCACCGAAACCTGGTGGAATGAGGAAAATCTGTGGGACACAATCATACCGGGACATAAAATATAAGAAAGGATAGAGCAGGCCGTCTGGGTGGCAGAGTGGCACTGTATGTAAAAGATAATGTAGAATCAAACGAAATAAAAATATTAAGTGAATCAACACGTTCCATAGAATCGCTATGGATAGTAATTCCATGGTCCAATAATAAGAAATTAGCAGTAGGGATATATTACCGACCACCTGACCAGGACAGTGATACTGACATTGAAATGCTAAGGGAGATTAGAGAGGCTACCAAAATAAAGAACTCTGTAATAATGGGGGATTTTAATTGCCCCCATATTGACTGGATCCATGTCACCTCAGGAAGAGAAGCGGAGATAAAATTTCTCAATGGCTTAAATGACTGCTTCTTGGAGCAGCTAGTGCAGGAACTCACAAGGGGAGAGGTAATTCTTGATTTAGTCCTGAGTGGAGCACAGGATCAGGTCCAGGATATAACTGTTACAGGACCGCTTGGGAATAGTGACCATAATATAATAACATTCAACATTCCTGTGGTTGGAAGAACACCTCAGCAATACAGCACCCTGGCATTTAATTTCAAAAAGGGGAATTACACAAAAATGAGGAGGTTTGTTAAACAGAAATTAAGGCACAGTGTCTAGAGCCAAATCCCTGAAAGCTGCATGGAAACTTTTTAAAGACACCATAATAGAGGCCCAACATAAATGTATACCCCAAATTAAAAAGCATAGCAAGAGACCTAAAAAAGAGTCACTGTGGCTTAACCACCATGTAAAAGAAGCAGTGAGGGACAAAAAGGTATCTTTTAAGAAGTAGAAGTCCAATCCTAGTGAGATAAATAGAAAGGAACATAAACACTGTCAAATCAAGTGTAAAAATGTAATAAGAAAAGCAAAAAAAGATTTTGAGGAACAGCTAGCCAAAAACTCAAAAAGAAATAACAAAATGTTTTTTAAGTACATTAGAAGCAGGAAGCCTGCTAAAAAACATGTGGGTCCCCTAGATGATCGAGCTATAAAAGGAGCAATCAAGGAAGATAAAGCCATTGCAGAGAAACTAAATGATTTCTTTGCTTCAGTCTTCACGGCTGAGGACGTTGGGGAGATTCCTGAATCTGCACCATCCTTTGTGGGTGATGAATCTGAGGAACTGTCCCGGATTGAAGTGTCATTAGAGGAGGTTTTGGAACAAATAGAAAAACTTAATGTTAACAAATCTCCGGGACCGGATGGCATTCATCCAAGGGTTCTAAAAGAACTAAAATGGGAAATTGCTGAGCTATTATCCGTGGTTTGTAACCTATCCTTTAAATCGGCTTTCGTACCTAATGACTGGAAGGTAGCCAACGTGACACCAATATTTAAAAAGGGCTGTAGAGATCCTGGTAATTACAGCCCGGTAAGTCTAACTTCAGTACCAGGCAAATTAGTCAAAACAATAGTAAATAATAAAATTGTGAAGCATGTAGAAGAACATAATTTGTTGGACAAAAGTCAACATGGTTTCTGTAAAGGGAAATCCTGTTTTACTAATCTGTTAGAGATCTTTGAAGGGGTTAACAAACATGCGGACAAGGGGGATCCAGTAGATATAGTATACTTAGATTTTCAGAAAGCCTTTGACAAGGTCCCTCACCAAAGGCTCTTGTGTAAATTACATGGCCATGGAATAAGAGAGAAGGTCCTTTCTTGGATTGAGAACTGGTTAAAAGTCAGGAAACAAAGGGTAGGAATAAATGGTAAATTTTCAGAGTGGAGAGGGGTAACTAGTGGTGTCCCCCAAGGGTCAGTCCTGGGACCAATCCTTTTCAACTTATTCATAAATGATCTGGAGAAAGGGGTAGGCAGTGAGGTAGTAAAGTTTGCAGATGATACAAAACTGTTTAGGATAGTCAGGACAGAAGCAGACTGTCAGGGACTCCAAAAAGATCTCACCAAACTGAGTGATTGGGCAACAAAATGGCAAATGAAATTTAATGTGGATAAGTGTAAAGTAATGCACATTGTGACAAATAACCCCAACTATACGTACAGTATGATGGGGGCTAATTTGGCTATGACAAATCAGGAAAGAGATCTTGGAGTTTTCGTGAACAGTTCTCTGAAAACTTGCACACAGTGTGCAGCGGCGGTCAAAAAGGCAAATAGGATGCTAGGAATTATTAGGAAAGGGATAGAAAATAAGACCCAGAATATCTTACTGCCCCTGTATAAAACTATGGTATGCCCACATCTCGAATACTGTGTACAGATGTGGTCTCCTCACCTCAAAGATATTTTGGCCTTGGAAAGGGTTCAGAAAAGGGCAACTAAAATGAATAGGGGTTTGGAACGAGTCCCATATGAGGAGAGGTTAAAGCGACTGGGGCTTTTCAGTTTAGAAAAGAGGAGACTGAGGGGGGATATGATAGAGGTATATAAAATCATGAGTGGTGTGGAGAGGGCCGATAAAGAAAAGTTATTTATTAGTTCCCTAAATAGAAGAACTAGAGGATACCAAATGAAATTAATGGGGAGCAGGTTTAAAACTAATCAAAGAAAATTCTTCTTCACACAGTGTGTAGTCAACCTGTGGAACTCCTTGCCAGAGGAGGCTGTGAAGGTTAGGACTATAATAGAGTTTAAAGAGAAGCTAGATAATTTCATGGAGGTTAGGTCCATAAAAGGCTATTAGCCAGGGGATAAAATGGTGTCCTTGGCCTCTTTCTGTCAGAGGCTGGAGAGGAATGGCAGGAGACAAATCACTTGATCATTGTCTTCAGTCCACCCTCTCTGGGGCACCTGGTGCTGGCCACTGTCGGTAGACAGGATACTGAGCTAGATGGACCTTTGGTCTGACCCAGTACGGCCGTTCTTATGTTCTTAAGTTTTTATGTTGACCTCTGATGGTAGAACAAGAAGCAAAAGGCTTCAATTGCAGGAAGGGAGATTTAGGTTGGACATTAGGAAAAACTTCCTAACTGTCAGGGTGGTTAAACACTGAAATAAACTGCCTAGGGGGGTTCTGGAATCTCCATCACTGGAGATATTTAAGAGCAGGTCAGACAAACATCTATCAGGGATGATCTAGACAGTGCCATGAGGGCAGAGGACTGGACTCAATGACCTCCCAAGGTCCCTTCCAATTCTAGGATTCTAAGGTGCCATGGGACTTTGTGTTAGTCTATAACTTTAAAAACAATGAGAAAAACAATGGCAACTTTGACTGACTCAAGCTCATCTGAAGAAGTGGGTTTTGCCCACAAAAGCTCATGATACAATATTTTTTTTGTTAGCCTCTAAGGTGCCACAGGACTTATCATTGTTTTTAAAGTTACAGACTAACATGGCTACCCCGCTTAGACTTTGCCTGTCAAGTTAGCAAGAGGTGCAGCCCAGCATTCTAATCTCCTTAAATCCTCCCCCAGTGATATCCAGTCTCTGACACTAGCTGCTCACAGAAATCCCAGATCCTCTAACCTCAAAGGATCAGTTTCTGAACTTTACCTTATACCACAACTCTAGTGTAACACACTACATATGTAAAGAAACAAGAGTTTATTTAAGAGATAACAGAGATTCAATCAGAAACAAATGAGTGATGGAAATAAATGTCTATAATTCAAAACAAAATCCTACACGGCTGTTCCCCACTCTGGCAGTCCATGTGCAGAAGGTGGGGGCCTGAAAGAGACCTTAAATACCTTGCCTCTATAGGTAAAGCTTATGCTTTAAAAAACTCCCCTGGCCTTGGGAGATAAGCTGCTGCCATTATGTGTTTTTAAAAAATACCCCACTTCTTCTTCGACTCAGGAAGAAGCACTTGAACTTCCTTAGGTACCCCCAAGCTTCTTTACCACAAGAAGCTTGAAGGAAAAAAAGAGAAAACAAACTGCAGTCTCTGACCGATGACCTCTCAGTCTTAGGCATGCATACATAAACTTCCTGTTACCTTCCAGGACACAAGAATCAAATCGTTGCCTTAAAGGTGATTTTTATTAACAAAACAAAAAGATATACTTGATTGCTAGGTGTACTGAGCAACTGAGAAAAGAATTAAAACACAGAGAAAAATGGTAACTCTGAGTGCAGCTTAGATACAGTGATGGAGGAGGGGGCAAATGGACTTAACACAGAGAATTTTATAACCAAACAACAAAACAAAGAAAATAACCTGATAGGAAAAATGTATAGAGTTGCCAGGTGTCTGGTTTTGAACCGGACAGTCTAGTATTTGAGCTTTCTGTTCGGGAAACAAATTGAGAAAATATAAATGCCCGATATTTTCTAAATAAGATATAATGTAGATTGTGATGTAATGTCAACTGTGTCCGGTATCTTTGTTGAAACCATCTGGCAACCCTAATGTATATTTAGTAATGTATATCTATTCACGATCCATACTGATCCATACTTCAAGGTCCAGTCCATATCCATGCCCAGTATTCTTTGTAGACATGGTAGTTCTGCCTGGTTCAATTCATTCTTGTTTCCCCCAGCTCCTATCTTAAAAACTCTCACAAAGAAATCAGCAGGCAGATATATCTTTCAATTCAAATTTCAACACCATTTGGCTGTCCTGGCTCCCTGCCAACACCTCCTAACTACCTCAGTTTAACCCTTTAATCACAGAATGCAGGCCAGCACTCCTCCTATCCATCACAAGGTGAACTAAGGTATACACTTATTAATGATCACCTTTCCTGTCTAAGAAAGTATATAGGAAAGTTCAGTCTGTTGCAGAGCTGGCTGATTTCACAACAAAGCAGGGGACAAACAATAGCATATGACATGTGACCAATCACAACTAAGGGTATGTTTATACTGCAGAGGCATAACTGAATCACAAAAACATACACCTAAATTAGCTTTGATTTAGCTAGCCCAAATAATAGCAACGAATCCACATTGGCACAGGCTTTACAATCCTACAATGAGATTATTTATGCAAGTGCCTAGCTTGGGGTGGCCAATCATTTTTGAAGGGGTGGCCACTGCACAAATTTCTGAAGTGGCTATGGACTGCCCCAGAAAGGGTGAGGCCTCAAACTGAAGGGGTGGAGCCAGAAGGCTTCCCATGCTTCCTCACCCACAGACCCTGATAGGCCTGGGAGTAGGGGAGTGCATAAAGTCTTTGCCCCCAGTGCCGCTGGTGTCGGGAGGAAATATTAAAAAGCAGTGCACAAAGTAAAATAAATTTGTGTAAATTTTCAATTAATAGTGTTGAAGAAACAGGTCTCAGGCAATTGTGATCTCACTCCAAAAATGAATATGGATTCAAATAGAGTATTTGTTACACATTTTTTGCTCAGTCCTAATTTGGTATCAAGATCTGCTGGGCAAATTGAAGAAAAAGGAGAGGTGCTGTCCTAGTGGATTTGACTTATGTTTACAGTAATTCAGTTGGCTGTTGATTATGAAATAATTAATGCTTATTACATTAATTCAGATTGATGTCACATGGTCATTGTGCAATACATACTACAATTTATGTGCTGAAAGCTATTTCCCTCAAATTACTGAAGTAAAACATCATTACTTTAAGGCTGTCCTTATAGTCTATTTATACTGATGCAATTTCACTCATTAACTTCTTGACATGAAACTGTTTTTCAAATATGAAAATCTTGTTCAAATACATCTAGGTGACAGAATCCTGCATGAATTTATGTGTTATAAAAATAAGAATATCTAATAAAGCAAGTCATTTGTTTTCTAACCTGTGCTAGTCTGCATTGCAAAGGATCCTTGCAGGGAAAAAATTAGTGTAGGTGTTTTTTTATATATATCTATATATATTTCTATCGCTTCACTTGACTACAAAAAATAATCTTGATGATAATACAGATGCAGCAAGCTCAGAACCATTAAACTGACAGTGTGATTTATCCCACTTTGCACTGCTTCATAAGCAAAATGTATCACTTGTGTGAGCTTTCTTCTGCTTAAAGCTATGTAAGAAATAGACCTTACCATTACTTTTATTGATAAAATACATATACCATCTTAATTCATTCTTCACTCAGAATATTTAGTCATAGTATGCTTGTGACTGGGATTCTGATCACCCCATATAAAACTGTGAGATAGAGAGACTTTCACTATTCCTCTGTTATTCCTCACTAAGCATTGCACTAGCCTGCCATCTGTTTTCTTATTGAATCTTGCATGGAATAGCAAAGAGCTGGTCACCAGAGATTCAAACTCTAGTAAGCCCCCCACGGCTTACTTGGAGATACCCAAGCGCTTATTCTCATTTGCCTGGTAGATCTGCACTGAAATGCATCTTGCAAGCTGCTATTTTCTACTCTATTTTAACATATATATCAGGTATCATATTTGTTGTTGTTCTACTGATTTTTGTTAAACAATAGTAACTGAAGCAAAGACTTCAGGAGCCATATATAAATAGCACATCTAAGAGCATTGGTATTTTTTTTTTCCTGCATTGATTTTAAATGTTATTCAAACCAACTAAGGCCCTGTCTGCTCTGCTTGCTCTGCTTTCTACCTTAATAAGCCATGGTTGGCTCCCATCACAAGTTTGTCGTCATATTCAATATGATTAATACATAGTTAGTAGCATGACCACTGCCAACAGCTTAGACTAATATATCATTGTCAATTGAGTCATAAGACGTGAGTTTTCTTCTTGTGCCGATGGGACCCCTTAACCATATCAGCCAGTCACACTTCCCAGAGCTTTTGATCATACTCTTGCTCACTCTCCTGTCTGGAGCAGTATGGATAACTGGCCAGGCAGTGAAGCCAGTGTAGGTGTGTGGTGGGAAAGCTTGCTGTAGAGATTGCCATAAGCAAGGTTTAAAATGAACACATCACCCTATAGTTACAAAATGGCTTGTATAGTAAACAGAGCCACCATTTCACCAGGCAGCTTATTAAGCAAGATCTTGTCAGTCTAACCACAAATTCAGATGTAAAGTCAACGCCTGCTTTATGGTGTTATGACCCCTGGGTCTATAACCTTCGACTAGTTGATGATTTGTGACTGGAGAGACATATGAAGCAGCACCAATCATATTTCCTTCTAAAAGAGGACAGAGCAACAGAACCCTGCAGCCACCTGATTTGCTCATATCAACTATTTAAACCAAGAAGGTAAGCCAGGGAAATATCTGAGCAGCAGTGAGACTCTGGCTTGTCTCTGCTACACACTTTCTCTTTTGCCTTGTCTTATGCCTGACTACTGTCAGCAGCCCTGGTTTGACTTGACCTTGGTAATTGTCTGCTGAGTTTGCTTGGTAACTAGTCCTGACTCTTGTCTTTAACCCTAACCATCTATGCCCTGAGTATTATGTGTGACTTGTTTGTGGGGGTGTCAATGGTGCTTAATTTGGAGAAGTGTTCAAGTCACAAAACTATGTTCCAGACCAGAATTCTTAACAATAAAAAAATGGGGAGAAGAGAAATGAAAATAATTTCATTTAAATGAAGAGAAGAAAGATTCTGAATACCTGAGGTTTCTGGGAGATATTGGAGTTTTAATTCTGGTGAATACCAGCATTTTTTACAATGTCCAATGTCCATTTTTTACTGCTGCCTTCCACTGTGCCGTCAATTTACAATGTAAGCCTACTCACTCTGTCTGCCCACAGAGGTTCCTTGCTCTCTCTGTTCTATATCCTTGAAGCTTCATAAAACTACCGTGTTTTATAATAGTCCATGGTAACCATTTTTCCATATAAGCTAGGCACTTGTGTGGCTGCTCAGGAGAGATTCAAAAGCCATCCAAGTGATTAGCAGAAGGCCCACAGCTAGATTTTGGTTTCCACTGGAAGTGCACATTCACACATGCCTCAGTGCACATAAAATTATTCCACACATGGATGGAAAAGATTAGCAGGAAATTTGTTAACCCTCCCCCACCAAAAATAATAAAAACAAAGTGGCTTCCTGGGCTTCTTTCTCTGCTCTTGAGATTCTGATTTGTGCTACTCTGTAACCCACAGCAGTGCTAGTGACCCTGGAGTTCTGCAGACTCCCTTCAGAGGTAGGCCAGTTTCCTAAATCTTAGTTCAGTAGATGGACTGCTTGATTCCTGAGGACACATAGATACCATCAAAATGGAATCAGCCTGACACTTCTACAGCAGATTTCATTTTCCCATTAGAAGTGGTATATCTAAAGAAAAAACCCCTTACTTATCAGTTTCCAGATTAAATTTTTACTTGGCAACACAATGTACCTTTCCTAAGAACATGTTACACTATACTGAGTCTAGGGCTCAGTTGGAGTCAACTTCTCCTGTTCTGTATGAAAACTGGCTATTTTCTCCATATCTTCACAGTGACTCAGGGAACAAAGCTGAAGTGGGTTGGCAAAATCTGAAGACCGTGCTAGTTAATAGGCCATGTTGGGAGTAGCAAGTAAAGCTTCTTTGTTTCTGTAAGTGACAGATTTATAATAGGTGAACAATAGGGTGCAGTAGGATAAAATTCTCTTAACACTTGTGGGCCTTTCAAATTTCAGTTTCAGTTGTTTTGTACTCCCTAAAAGGTTTTCTGTGGCGTCCAATGATGCCACGTGGCTGTCTGATGCTACATTTATTATCGATTCATAGTGCCATAATTGTACACCCTAATTGCAAAACAAGCCAAATACAAGACTCATAGACTTTAAGGTCAGAGGGGGCCATTATGATCATCTAGTCTGACCCCCGGCACAATGCAGGCCACAGAATCTCACCCACCCACTCCTGGAATAATCCTCTCACCTACATCTCAGATATTGAAGTCCTCAAATGATGGTTTAAAGACCCCAAGATGCAGACAATCCTCCAGCAAATGATCCGTGCTACAGAGGAAGGCGAAAAACCTCCCAGGCCTCAGCCAATCTACCCTGCAGGAAAATTCCTTCCTGACATCAAATATGGTGATCCTGAGCATGTGGGCAAGACTCACCAGCCAGACACCCAGGAAAAAGTTCTCTATAGTAACTCCTATCATCCCACCATGGCCTAATTACCACTGATAGTGAACGGTCACTTAGTTGCCAAGATCCATGTTATCCTATCAAACTATCCCTTTCATAAACCCATCTAGCTTAATCTTAGAATCATAGAACCATAGAACTGGAAGAGACCTCAGAAGGTCATCAAGTCCAGCCCCCTGCTCTAGGCAGAACAAATTCCAACTAAATCAACCCAGCCAGGGCTTTGTCAAGCTGAGACTTAAACACCTCTAGGGATGGAGACTCCATTACTTCCCTAGGTAACCCATTACAGTGCGTCACCACCATTCTAGTGAAATAGCTTTTCCTAAAATCCAACCTGGACCTCTCCCGCCATAACTTGAGACCATTGCTCCTTGTTCTGCCATCTGTCACTACTGAGTACAATCTCTCTCCATCCTGTTTGGAACCTCCCTTCAGGAAGTTGAAGGCTGCTATCAAATCCCCCTTCATTCTTGAAGCCAGATAGGTCTTTTGCCCCCACTACTTCCCTTGGAAGGCTTTTCCAGAACTTCACTCCTCTAATGTTTAGAAACCTTCGTCTAATTTCGAGTCTAAACTTCCTGATAGCCAGTTTATATCCATTTGTTCTTGTGTCCACATTGATACTGAACTTAAATAATTCCTCTCCCTCCCTGGTATTTATTCCTCTAATATATTTAAAGAGAGCAACCATGTCTCCCCTCAACCTTCTTTTGGCTAAGGTAAACAAGCCAAGCTCCTCAAGTCTCCTTTCATAAGACAGTGATAGACGTCCTGTTTTACTGTCATTCATGCTTAAATTCGACACTTTACGCCTCAGTCTAAACAAAGACATTAATTCTTACCCGTTACAAAGATAGCCTCCCCAGTTATCACCGCTAATATCATTAGCTCACAGACATTTACCTCCACCCCTCTTCCCCCTTCTGTTCTGAAATTTGATTTCTCCTTTTCATATATGTTCATTTTTTTTTATTGTATCCTTTGGTATATATGGTTGTGCCAATTTTCTTCCACTATTTGATCTGAGGAAGTAGGTCTGGCCCACGAAAGCTCATCACCTAATAAACCATCTTGTTAGTCTTTAAAGTGCTACGTAATCCTGTTTTTTTGTTTCATGAGATAGGTTTTCCATTCCTTGAATCATCCTAGTGGCCCTTCTTTATACCTGTTCCAGTTTGAATTCATCCTTCTTAAATATGGGAGACCAGAACTGCACACAGTATTCCAAATGAGGTCTCATCAATGCCTTGTATAACGGCACTAACACCTCCTTATCTCTACTGGAAATACCTTGCCTAATGCATCCCAAGACCATATTAGCCTTTTTCACAGCTATGTCACATTGGCAACTCATAGTCATCCTGTGATCAACCAGGGCTCTGAGGTCCTTTTCCTCTTCCATCACTTCCAACTGATGTGTCCCCAGCTTATAAGTAAAATTCTTGTTATTAATCCCTAAATGCATAACCTTACACTTCTCACTATTAAATTTCATCCTATTGCTATTACTCAAGTGCTACATCTAGATTGGCATGATTTTCCGCAAATGCTTTTAACGGAAAAGTTTTTCCATTAAAAGTATTTGCGGAAAAGAGCATCTAGTTTGGCACGGACGCTTTTGCGCAAAAGCACTTTTTGCGGAAAGGTGTCCATTCCATCTAGATGCAGTTTTGCGCAAGAAAGCCCCGATCGCCATTTTCACCATCGGGGCTTTTTTGCGCAAAACGGTTTTTAGCTGTCTACACTGGCCCTCTTGTGCAAATACATTTGCGCAAGAGGGCTTTTTCCCAAACGGGAGCAGCATAGTATTTGCGGAAGAACACTGACAGTCTTACATTAGATCGTCAGTGTTCTTGCACAAATTAAAACGGCCAGTGTAGACAGTCTAGACGCAGCCAAAGTGTTTAGCTTGAGGCATTTGCAGTCTGACACATACATGATAAACCCAGGAGGCATGGAAATATTGTTGGTAATGTCATTGCAAGAAGGCTTTGCAGACTTCATACCCAGATCTTGCCTTCCGTGGCATTCTGGTAGGGATTTTATTTTGGCTCAACTCTAGTTTTAAGAGAAGCAGACAGGGTTCAGGGGCATAAGAAGAATGAAGTTGTCCATGCTAAATGTAAAGTGCTGGTGGTTAGAACTTATAAAAATGTGTAAGTGACTTAATGAGCCTTGAGTTGCTGGCCTATTGTTTCAGTAGGAAAAACTCCAGAGACAAGTTTTTTTTTTTTTTTTTTTTTTTTTTTTTTTAAAGCGCTGATTATTTTTAAGATGCCACAATATTTAGGTGTTCAATATGATACCTAGGGTTTTATTTACAGAGGAGCTGAGCATCTACAGTTTCAGTTAAAGTCACTTGGAATCTGAGGTACTCATCAGCTCTAAAAATTGGGCCCAATATGTCTCAAATTAGCCATCCAAAATCAGTTGCCTCTTTTGGAAACTTGTTTTAGGGAACAGATATTTAGAATCCAGTTACAAGCACTCTATAAATATCTAGGTAGAATGGAGTCCAATAACTTATTTTTAAACAAAGTTTTTAAAAAAAAATCTTCGGAGTCTTAAGTTCTGAGTTCAGATTGACTGCTACTGTGAACATAAATGGAATTATAACTGCTTATGCCAAAAATGACTTTGGCCCCTGATCTCCATGCAACCACAGTTTTCTTTGTGGGCATGCTCAACCAAACTTCATCTTCTGAAGGCAGATAAATCTGGTGCTTCATAGATGTCATCAGTCAGGTATCCTAATGGGATCCTGGCAGTTCTTCTGCTCCACCAATGGTGGTAAACTTTTGGCTGCATGCATGCATGTGTATGCTCCCCTGTCTAATGTGTTAACCAGTCACAATTAGTCAATACAACAGACGTCAAGAGAGCCCCCAGAGACCACAAATCAGATAAGGAATGAAAGCACCCAGCCAGCTTTAATGCTAAGTAAAGTACAATAATAGTTGTCAGCAAACACCAATATACATATATATGCCATGACAATGGACTAATACCCAATCAATGCTATGAATTCAGCATTGCCCCCACAGTCAGTCGATGACCATCCTTTGGGGTGCACTTTCATACACAGGTACAAACAAGTTATATATTGCTCTTGATGTATCAGGTTGCCTCCCTATGTTACCTAGTTATCACCTTTATCTCATACAACAGGGGTTCCATTACCATCCATCAGGCTGTCAGTTTAGACCCCATCCTGAACCTGGATCAGTATGTATGTTATTTGTGGAGCGTGTGTTGGTACCAAGATGTTTCTTAACAAGGTGTTCTGTTACAACCCCCCTGCAATGTACTTACAGCGTGTGCCTAGTATCTCTTAGGCATGAGTGTTTCTGTAACATCAGTCTTGTTCTTGCCAATTTCTGTGAGCATTTCCTGCCTCTTGCTCACATCTTAACTCTGCTTTATATTAGCAAAGTTTTGACCATTGCTGTTTAGGCCTCGGGCCTTATACCTGGCCTATGATACATGGGCTTATTATTCAGGCCCTTGTCTTACTACAGTAGATGGTTTTAAAAAAAAAGTCCTGTGTTTTCTTGGGACAGTGAAGAGCCCAGAGCACTTCACAGAAGAGTAAGGGTATGTCTACCCAGCAAAGTTATTTCGAAATAACGGCTGTTATTTCTAAATAACTTTCCTAGCATCTACACAAGCCAACTGCTATTTCAAAATTAATTCAAAATAGTGGAGGGCTTATTTTGAAATTGGTAAACCTCATTCCATGAGGAATAATGCCAATTTTGAAACTATTTCGAAATAAGCACTGTGTAGATGCTTATTTCAAAATAGGGGGCCTCCAGCTCTTCCCAGGGTGCCCTGCTGGGAAGGTAGCTTCTGACCTGATGCCCTGCCAGAACCAGTGTGAAATAGCCCTATACAGTTTAATAGAAAATGATATCCTTACAATAGGGTTTCAAAAGTCTTTCTATACAGTTAACAAGGAACATTATCCTTGCTATAGAATTTTATAATCTGGTTTAAAAAAAGGGAATGGAATTGGAACAGAGAATGATCTTCTTTCTGCAGTTCCAGCTGGCCTTAAATGCGATTTAGCGTCCAATCAGTGTGGATGCAGTATTTCGAAATAGCAAAAAGCTATTTTGAAATACATTTTGTGTTTGGATGCATTATTTCGAAATAAGGTATTTCGAAATAACTATTTCAAAATTAGATAGTGTAGACATAACCTTAGGGTTTGCTCTGGTGTACTTCTCTTATGGAAAAGTCCCATAGAATTTAATAGAGATGAAACAAATAGAGTTCTATAAATTTTAGTGGGATTATATATGTAAACTCCAATATAATTGAACACCGTTATATCTCCATCATTTTGTCTTAAACTCTTATATATTTTTGCAGCAGAAAGGAGATCATTCTCTGTTCTAATTCTATTCACTTCTTTTAACCAGATTATAAAATTCTATAGCAAGGATAAAGTTCCTTCTTAATTGTATAGAAAGACTTTTAAAACCCTATTATAAGGATATCCTTTTCTATTAAACTGTATAGGGCTGTTTCACATGGTTTGGATAATACTTTCCCATCACCCACAGATAGGCAGCATGCTGCCTGATTGCTATCCTTCACCCCATATGTGGACAAGTTAGTAAATCTCTCTGTGTATGGTGGTGGTGTATTCTGAGACCCTTCAGGCTGAAAAAGGCTATATAAATGTTAAGATTATCATCTGGTTCTTTGCTATATTATTCATTGATTTTAAATTGTCATTTTTCAGTTATCAAAGCTGTTGGTTTGTGATAGGCAGCAACATGCAGTACTTAACCCAATATAACATGCCTCAGATACTAAGGGAAAAATCAATTAAAGTGGATACTTGCTTCTTTCGGTTTTGATAGCAAGATCCATGTGTGACCTAAAAGTGCTAGTCAGAATCAGCCACTTGAGCTGTCAATGGGCATGTTATCTGTAAAATGCAGCTATATGACTTTTAGTCAATGTTTTAGGGTGTAGGTGTAGAGCTGCATAATAAGGGCTGATATTTCATAGTGTGTCTCACTAAGACAAATGTAATAATTGATAGCTCAGAAGTATGATCACTGAAAAGAAAAGATGTAGCAGAGCTTCAAAGTAGAAGGATCCAGTGGTCAGGACTTCAGATACCCACATTGAATTCACTACTCCACCACACACACCCAGTGTGATACTGGGTAGGTCACTTGGGCCTGGTCTATACTAGACCAGGAAGGTTGGCTTAAGGTGCGCAACTCCAGCTACCCAAAATGTGTAGCTGAAGTCGGCTTACCTTATGCCAAGCCATGGCAGCATCCACATAGAAGGGAGGCTTTGCTCCCATCAGCTTCCCTTATTCCTTGCAGAAGGAGTACCAGACACTCGCTGGGGCTGACCTCAGCATTCGATTTAGCGGGTCTACATTAGACCTGCTGCATTGAATGCTAGAAGATCAACCTCTGAAGCGTCAGTCTTCTCAGAAGTATAGATGTGCCCTTGGTGTCTCGTTTCCCTTCTTTAGAATGGAGATAATAGCAGTTCCCTGCCTTCTTGGAATGTAGTGAGGATAAATATATTAGAGATAGTGAAGGACTAAAACTATATGGTAACTGGAGAGATAGTAATATGGAAGAAAATATCTGGGACTGAAAGAAAACTCTTAACTCTGAACAGCCCCAACTTTGAATAGATATTTGAAATTCAAAGATTGTACAATTCAGAAGCCGAGTCCCAGTTTTTTGCATCTTGGGCTATCTATGTTAAAAGTAAAACAAGAAAAGAGCAAAACAATAGACATATGCAGATAACAGAAATTGTAATAACAGAATTACTCAAAAAACCAAATGCAGATTATATAAAAATGCATTGAAGTCTATTGTATGGACTTTGGAACTACAGGCAGTCCCCGGGTTATGTACAAGATAGGGACTGTAGGTTTGTTCTTAAGTTGAATTTGTATGTAAGTCAGAACTGGTACATATTGTAGGGGAAACTCTAGCCAAACATTTCTCCAGAGCTCAGTTTTATTCTCCCACACCTCACTTCCCTCAGTCCTTTATTCTCAAGCTGAGGTGTCTGCTGAGAAAAGCCGCTCCGCGTCTCCCTGGTCTGCTGGGGGAGGGGCGCTAGCTTCGCGTCTCCCTGGCATGCTGGGGGGAAGCAGCTAGTGCGGGGTTGCCTCACCCCGTTTGTAAGTAGGGATCCGATGTAAGTCGGATCCATGTAACCCGGGGACTGCCTGTATTCAAAAATGTGCTAGCAGTATAAATGTATTTACTTTTATATACACAGCTGTCTTGGATATTTTGTTTAATGATGGCATAGCGTATTTAAACTGCCTTGCCTAATATTAGAATACATTGTAGAGAGACAGTAAGGTGCAAAGGCAACATTTTTCCTGGTTGCAATTTAATTTTCTGTGGTGATGACAAATCAGTGCCTCTTAACATCTGGCTTCCCTCATGAAATGTGTGTGTGGGAAGGATGGAGGAGTTTAAGGGAAATAAGGCAGTAGGTATGTTATTCACTTTACTGCTTCTTATTTAATATCTTGAATTATTAAAAAGACGGAGCTGTTTGGTGCATAGCTTCCATTGTTCTATGAACCATCAACTAGCAAAAAGAGCAATGCATTGACAGATACCTTGGCCATGAATTGCAATTACCAGGGTAAGACTGCTGAAGATAGAATATGAGTGAAATGCATGATATTTATGGCCAGAGTAAGGAGAAAACTATAGATACGTGGCAGCAATATAAACTGCCATTCATTATTTTAGAATAAATACCTTTTAAAAATAGGATCCCAGATCACAATTTAAGGGGAAACTCTGTTTTAAAACAGTGAATATATAAAAACAGTATTTCAAGGGATGGATCATGGGGTTGTGCAGCCTCCAGGTCACTGGTTTGAATCTGTCCCACAACACTGTAATAAATACAAGTAGGCCTGAGCCAGAAAACTTTGTGTGATGGAGTGAGGTCACAGAAGACTTCTTGGAGGTACTAACAAGGCCACTGCCATTCATTTTCCTGTTCTCTGGGGCTTCTCGCTACCCTGTATTGCTGGGCCAGCTCCCTGGTCTCCCTCAGCCAAGGCACAGAGCTAAGATCGCTGCTCTCCCCCCCGTCCCCACCACCCCCAAGGAGCAGTACAGACACTGAAACTCTTCCAGTCCAAGGAAAATGTAGTTTTGAGCCCAGCTTCCCAGGATAACACTCCCCAAATGGGATCAGAACCCAAAATGAATTATTTAGGTAAGCCCCCTTTAACAATGAAAGGAGGATGTACACACTGATTGCTCCCTCAGGTAACAATTATTTACACTGGGCTTCATAATAAATAAAAGTGATTTAATAAAAAACAAGCGATAGGATTTAAGTGGTTATAAGTGAGAACAGGCAGAGCAAAGTAGATTACAAACTTAAAATAAGGGTACGTCTACACTAGCCCCCTAGTTCGAACTAGGGAGGCTAATGAGGGCGACCAAAATTGCAAATGAAGTGCGGGATTTAAATATCCCGCGTTTCATTAGCATGTTCCCAGGCGGTCGCCATTTTGGAAACTGACTAGCCCGGAATAACTGCCCATATCTACACAAGGCAGTCAAATGGGAGTTTGAAGTAAACACCTTAACTCGAATTAGCTGTTGTTCCTCGTGGAATGAGGTTTAACAGCTAATTCGAGTTAAGGGGTTTACTTCAAACTCCCATTTGACTGCTGCATGTAGACGTGGGCAGTTGTTCCGGGCTAGTCAGTTTCCAAAATGGCGACCGCCTGGGAGCATGCTAATGAAACGCGGGATATTTAAATCCTGCACTTCATTTGCAATTTTGGTCGCCCTCATTAGCCTCCCTAGTTTGAACTAGGGAGCTAGTGTAGACGTACCCTAACAGAAAACACTTAACTAATTCTAATATTAAAACCTCAGTACAAACTTATTACAGACTCATTATACGTGTACCCTAAAACTGTTCCTTTTCCAGCTAAGCCCCCTCCCTGGAGTCTCTGGTTCATTTTCTTGAGAGTGGCATGACAGACAAAGACCCTGCTAAGCTTCCCATTGTTTTATGTACTTCCATTTACATGAGAAGTTACCTGACCTCCTTACCAGTTAGGGAGGTCATGTGACTTCCTAAGACCAACGTCTGCTAAGACTTAAAAGACAAAAGAAGGTGCTTACATATGATTGCCCAGACATTGAGGCGTCCCAGCATTGGAAATGCCCTCAATGGCTTTCCTTTGCACATTTAAAAACCATAACGCTTTCCATACTCCATATATTTAACTTTCCACACAAGAATGATAGACACGAAAATAAGATCTACAGATCCAGTGGTTTATGACTTGAAGAGAGAGAGGTTACGTGAGATAATTTGTCCAACGCACCTTTGAGTTAGGTATATCTGTGTCCATATGTCCATTTTCTAAAGCATTGGGGCAGGGGTCTGTCGCACTCTGGTCCAGAGGTTTATGTTTCAAAAGCTAGAAACACTAGGTAATCCCTTAAAACTCTAACCTTAAAAACATGTTACTCATCTATTTTTTGAGGACCAAAAAGAATTATCTACTCAGCTGGTACTACACAGTGTTAGTTGCCCATACCCAGTTAGTACTATGCAGTGTTAGTTGCCTATACAGCTTATTCCCTTCTCTGTACAAAATGGAAGTTCTAATCCACTCTGGAGCTTACAATCATAAAAGCTAATCATAAACCAAAAAGGCGTCCATAAATTGTCATATTCCCCAACCTGTCAGTTATTGTACCCAGTAAATGTTCTGCCAGTAACTGGCTAACCTGCATGGCATTTTTACCTCACATAAGTTTTTGTATTTTGAATAAAATTTTATTACATGTTGAGGATAAGCGGATAGTAAAATTAATGACTCCATGTAATACCGAAGCATCACACTCCTACTGATATGACTCCATTAAATAGTGAAATAAGGAGGAGAGAAATGAAAAGGGTTTAATTTAAATGGAAAGAATTTGGAAAGAGTGACAACAAGACTACAATTATCAGCCTAACATATCAATCGGTTTGCATTTCCAATGTACCTGGCCTGTAGGATGCTGTATATACGCTACACACACACAAATCACATCTGCTTCTGTCTGCAAGGGACCTACACAAATGTTTTTCCTCTTCCTTGTTATAATGACCACTTAGTTTATCCTCCTTCTCCAGAAGGCATGTCTGGCCCTTTGTGCTTTACAGCTGATCAGCAATAACAGACACTGAGTCTATAATGCAAACAGACAGAGAAGGGTTTTCCTCATTTTCATATATTGAACTGACCTTATTGGAATACATACACAAACTAGCCTAATCACAAGTTTCCTGGGAAGGATGTTTTCAAATCCAAGTTGTTAGTTAAAAATGGTATATGATCTATAACCAGTACCTTGCAAAGCACAACGTCAAGTGTTCTAAAGAAACATGTGAATTCAAATGTAAAGGTCTTAAACTACATCTTGTGATTTACATTTAAAAAAATAAGCAAGGTGTGTGTGTGTGTGTGTGTGTGTGTGTGTGTGTACCATTTTAAATGAGTTATTGGTGCCTTCATTCAAATGTATCCTGTTCCATATCTGCCACTGTTTTATGAACTGTCATAAGTACAATCTCCTACTCCAGAGCCTATAAAACTCTGTTATCAAAGGTAATGTGATGAGTGGAGGGATTGGGTTGGCAAACCATACAGTTGAGTGCCATTGTTTGCTCTGCACAATGCTCCATACATCCGTATAGTTTACTTGACTGAAGATTAACTACAGGATGGCAGTTTTTGTGTTGCTTTCAGGATAATTAAAGCCTAACTAAGGCATGAAATCTTTCTGTTTAATCTCTCATATGTCTTTACTCTATTTAATACAGTAGTTGTATTGGGTCAAATCCTGTCCCTTGTATGGAAGGAAATGACCTGTTCAGCATAGGTATCACTGATGTGTGATCCCAGCCAGCCAAGGTGCACTTCCAAAGCGAAGGGACAGACCCATGCAAAGGCAGCCAAAAGAAGATGTAGATATTGTTATCTGAAGTATTTTCTCTTATGATTGTAGTTAATTAAACTCAGATCTTTTTGAACCAAGAGTAAGGAAGAACTTTGCAAAGGGAACTGTGTGCCTGGTTGGAGGTGCCAAAAAATAATCCTCTACCTTCCCCACCCAGCCATAAGACCTTCAGATGTAAGAGGCTAAGTACATGCATAGACTGGCCATAGTTTATGCGGCTAAAAGTGCATGAGCTGTAATGATGTTCCTTCTCCCTCCTGGGATCTATTGTCTCTCGGCAGTTTGCCACTACCATTCCCTTAGCTCATTCTCATAAGGGTTGCTGTAACCTGCCATAAATCTTTTCTGCTTCCTCTTGCCCTTTCCCCACCCCACAGCAAAAATGTGGCATTTCACCTGCATTTTCACCTTTCCACAGCCATAAGGATTCACTCCAAGGGAAAATAAAGACAGTTATGGTAATCTACAGTGGAATGTATATTTGTTCATATGCATGTACCACAAGCCTAGTGACTTACTAGGATTAAATTCTAATCAGTAAGAAGATTGATCGTAGTAATGAGAGGATGTGTGGAGCAGGTCCAGTTCAATGGAAATTTCATTTTGGGAAGAAAGTGATACACTCGGTATTTATTAACAAACAACAGAATTCTTTTATATCTACTATATATTTGAGAGGGTTTGTCTGTCTGTGCGTGAGTCTGTGTGTTTGTTCAAGAACACCTCCTAAACGGTAAGAGCCAAGACCACCAAATTCAGTATACAGCTTCCTCTTCTCATGACTTAAAGCAAGGTAAGGGTTTGGTTGTGTCCGGAAAATGGGATGTGCCTGGAATGGGATTGCTACAGAAGAGAGACCTAATTGCTAGGCAAGTGAAAGGGACTAGCTGGGGGTGTGTCGTCCCCCTCCCCCCCCCCCCCCCCCCCCAGGACTGCCTTAGCTCTGAGTCTCCCATCCCTCAGGCACTCTTGAGGGTTATTGGGGGGGTCTGAAGGCCCCCCACCAATCCATTTGGGAACATTGCTGGCTCTTTGCCTTCATCAGGGAGTGAGGGGAAAGTGCACAGTTTGCTGCATTCCTTAATCTGGGGATCACAGAGGGCAGATGAACCTGGACCTGCCCCAGCTGGGGGACATGCACCTCTTCCTTGGCTGTGCCCATGGAAGCTGCAGTGGCCATGTAGAGGTGCTTTTCACCTGGCTACAAGCTGCTGCAGTGAGAGAGGACTGAGTAGGTCTTTTCCCTCAAGGCAACCTGCATATTGAATCTCTCATCCACAGCCCCAACCCAGAGCAATGATTTAAATGAAGAATAAAAAAATTGAGTTAAGGACCCACGTAATGCCAGTTACATCTTTTAGTATCACATAAAAAGATATTTTAGTTATTAGAATGCGAGCAGTATAAAGGACACAAAATAAATGGAACAGAAAAAATTATGGACACTTTCTGAATGGAAAAGTGTTAATCAGATAATGGTTCTTTTTTCAAAATAATAATTTGTGTGAAACTATTTGGGTCTTCTAAATTTATCTACCACCATGTTGGGTATTTTTCATTGCACATTTTAATTGACCAGTTTAGTTATGTGGTGGAGTTACTTTTAACATTGATTATTTGTTTTTAAAAATACAGTTTTTAAATTGGGAAGGAAAAATATTTGAGAAATCCATGGAAGGTTTCAGAAAGTGAAAAATTTGCCAGCTTTAAAAAATGATAAATGAAAATGTTCTCAATTCCCACATTTAAAAAAATGTGTATTTTGGACCAGCTCTGGACAGACCATGGAAAGGAAGAGCCTGACTCACTTCTTGTCAGCTGGGTAAATTTTGGGGTCTTCCTTAAAATGAAGGCACTCAGCATCTCATTGACTTTAATGGAAGCTGAATGCACCAAGCCCCTTGTAAGATCATGTCCCATACTTGGATAGCAAGGATTCAGTAAAAGAAGAATATTCACATGGACGAATCTGTATTGCACAATGAAATTTCTTTGTAGATAACAGGAGAAGTATCTTATCATAATCCAAAATGGATAGCCATCTGAAACCATTCAGGGGCTATCCATATATTATATAACACATTCTGGTGACTCTTCAAGACTCACCCACCCCCATGTAACACTGAAATAAACATGCAAAATGAAGAACTCCCCCCTCCCCACCCAAAAAAAGTATTATATAATATATGGAGACTCCTGCAGGACCCCCACCCCCAGGATCATATCGATCAGCTCTCATGTCAACATCAAACCACAATATAGCCAAAATAATAGAATGTGCTTTAATAGGCTATTGGCAAAGATCTCTGATATATAGGGTGCTTTCCACTGTCGCATGACATTTTGAACTCTGGAGGGGGGCGGGTCTCATTGCTGGTAGAATAAGGCTTCTGAATTTCACATGTTTTACTTTGGGGGGAAAAAAAAGCCTTTTTAAGTAATAATTTGGTATGTTTCTACTCTCTAATTAAAACAAAGCCAGAAACTGGCCCCCTCTCTGGAGAGTGTAGGGTGGGAGTGCAAGGCATTGTGGGTAGCAGCATGAAGCGTGTGGTAGAAGCAAGCTCCACAAGACTTACAGACCCCTCATGCAGTGAGCAAAGGGGGAGGGGAAGTTTAGGGGTGGAGCGATGGCTTTGCTCACCCTCCAACATGCTGAGCAGTTCAGCTGCACTGATACAGATGGTCAGGTATGTTCACTAGGTATGGGTTGGTGCATGGTTCTTCCTGCTGGAGCAAAGGGAACTTATGACATCGTAGCTTACAGCCTGGGCTGCTCCTGGAGCAACATAACAGTTGGCAGTTCCATACACAGGGCTCGTGGTGAGGCACAATTTAGCTCTGTGAGCAAAATTTTCTATGCAAGAGAACGATGAACAAGGAAAACAATTGCTTCCTGCACAAATTTTAGATCAATTGATAATTTATGCTGAAATTAGTGACGCTTTTGGGCCTCATGAATGTTTTCAGATACCTGGGAGTTGTTAAAATACTGGAAAAGGCTGAGAATGTTCGCCCTCAAATGACCGTGAACTGAACTCCTGCTTAATGTGTGAATATATTCATGAATCATTTTTCTTCTCCCAACTTCTAGTAAAGACAAACTGCATTTTGTCTCAAATAAATCTAGCGCGTATTTGGTATCTTCTATGCCCTATCTTTGTACTGGAAGAGAGACAGAATTGATGATATAATTGGTCTTTATATCTAACTTCTCTTGTTTACCTGCTCAGTATAAAAGGACCCCAGATAAAAGGATCAGAGGTAATTCAGCAGTATATCTGTTGGCTTTCACTAATTAAAGGATTTCCTTCACTATTTTAGGTTTGCTGGTTACTTAGAAGGAGAAATTTTAATGTAGATGAGACTTTTTTTAAGGTTCATTCAAAATGTAGGGGGGGGGGGGTGGTTAGTGTGGTGTCATACATCACTTTAGGGCCTTCTGTATCCTTTCCAGGGAAAGAAATAGTAGTCAACACTGCTTTAGAAATTAGGATTAACCTGACAGTCTCTAAGCTGTCAACCAGTCAAGTGGGCAGTAAAATGATGAAATGTGAGAAGACAGGCTTATCTTAGCAGAGTATAGCTCAATGTCATATAGACTCCTTAACTAGAATCTATTAAAATGACTGATTAATTTCTTAATTCAGTAAGAGATGAGTTTTTTGCTATAAAGTCTACCATCCTGAGCATTACATAATCTTGGTCTGCTGCTGTCCTTAGATTGACTAGCTTTGTTTGGAGTAAAGTAATACTTTTAAATAGTAGTAGGGGTGATTTGACCTTGCTAAATGTTACACTGAATAGCTTATTCATTCCGTGAAATTCTAGAAACCAGATCAGTGTACACTCTTCTTTAAAGAGGGTTGAAAACTAGCATAGATGTATATTTTATGGATATTGATCATGAACAATCTAGACAAAATAATATTTGTTTAATCATCAGAAATCTCTGTTGCTTATTCTGTTAGACCTAGTGTATTTATTCCAGACTAGAAGTTAAATTTCCTGTGTTACTTTAATGGAGCTAATTTTCTACTTAGTTTGAGTTTGCCACATACCCGGCTCCCAATCATTATTTTTATTAATTATTCTATTTTCTATTGCTTTTCATGTGTAGCTTTAAACCAGTATTATGATGCTTGATCCTGTATCTACAAGCTGACATGTTAATAACAAATTTACCACTTCTGGTTAATTTCCAATTAAGATTTTGAACTTCTGAATCATTAATTCTTTTTACAGTGCTTCAGTTATTCCCATGACAGTTTTTTTGCTTAAATGTTGCTCACACTAATATCTGAATTGCTAGGCTTTTATCATGCAAAAAGAGTCATGAGAATGGACTAAGTGGAGACCTAATGAAAGTCTGTCCATGCAGATCTCTTTGAAGCATTGGGACCTAAATTAGGAAGGGTCAGTTTTTGCATTTCATCATGAATCTAATTTGGGTTTTGTTTTCTTCTTCAGTGGATACTTTGGTAATATACTTTTGTGAAGGAATTTTTAGTGGAGTAAGATTTCTTACCTCTAATTGTCTGTCTGTTGGCCTATGCCTCTAATATTTTACTATCCTAGAGCAAAGTTCCAGAGTGTGAGTATAGAGACTACACTAGTGTCTGCAGGCATTTAAACCACTGTGGTGTATGGCATATTTCAGAATAGGCAAGATAACGGTTCAAACATCTGTGCCCAAACTACATTAATGCCTCCAAAATTGCTTACACCAGTAATAACAATGGTGGGCAACTTTACGGGAGGGGAAAGAGTAATGTGGGCACATGACCAGGCTGAGGAGCATTCGAGGCCATAAGGAATTCCTGGACAGTATTCCTGTGGCGTCCACTGAGGTCACTGTCCTAGGATGTGGGACTGTTGACCAGCCACTTACGGAGGAGGCGGTGGTGCAGGGTGAGCACTGGCAGCTGGTTACTTCCGGCAGCAGGCAGTGTTCTACCCCTGCTCCTAACCCTCCCACTGTGTTGTTACACAACCGTTACACTTTACTTTCTGCAGGAGACAAGGAGTCACCCCCCACAGAGGAGGAGACCAGGCCTTGCACCACCAAGGTTGAGCAGTCTCCTGCCACCACTGCGAGGAGGAAACGTAGGGTAGTGGTGGTTAGAGACTCTCTTTTGAGGGGAACGGAAGCACCCATCTGTCGCCCTGACAGTTCATCTCGAGAGGTATGCTGTCTGCCAGGGGCCTGTATCCGAGATGTTACGGAGGCATCGTCGAGGATTATCCGGCCCTCTGACTACTACCCCATGCTACTCATCCACGTGGGCACAAATGATACTGCCAGGTGTGACACTGAGCGGATCAAGTGTGACTACAGGGCTTTGGGAGTACGGGTGAAGGAGTTTGGAGTGCAGGTGGTATTCTCTTCGATCCTTCCTATCAAAGGGTACGTCTACACTACAACGTTAATTCAAACTAACTTAGTTCGAATTAGTTAATTCGAACTAAGCTAATTCGAACTAACGGATCTAGACTAAAAAACTAGTTCGAATTAGCGTTTTGCTAATTCGAACTAGCATGTCCACATTAAGTGGACCCTGAACCGGGCTTAAGGATGGCCAGAAGCAGTGCCGGCAGGGCATCAGAGGAGGACTTAGAGCGTGGAGATGCTGTCTCAGGCTAGCCGAGGGCTGCGCTTAAAGGGTCCCGTCCCCCACCCCGGACAGACAGTTCTCAGGGGTGCCCCGCTTGCAAAGCATTCCTGGCTTGGAGTGCCCGGAGTACCCACACTGGGCACATCACACCACTCGGCCATCAGCCCGGCTGCACTTGCCACAGGCTGCCATCTGGGGAGAGGGGGCAATTGGGGGGCTGCAGGAGAGCTTCCACCCCCAGAAGCCCGCAGAGCCAGCCCAGTCCTCCCCATCGGGGGCTCGTGCCCCATTCCTCCCTCACCTCCTTCCACTTACCCTTCCCTAGCCCCTTTTCTTGATGTACAAAATAAAGGACAATTGTGTTCAAAAATAGAATCTGTCTTTATTGAACAAAACTGGGGGAGACTGGGAAAAGGAGATGGGAGAGGGGAAGAGAGAGGCTGGGAGAGGGGAGGGCAACTAAAATGATCAGGGGTTGGGAACAGGTCCCATATGAAGAGAGGCTAAAGAGACTGGGACTTCTCAGCTTAGAAAAGAGGAGACGGAGGGGGGACAGGATAGAGGTCTCTAAAAGCAGGAGTTGGGTGGAGAGGGTGCATACAGAAAAGTTCTTCATTAGTTCCCATAAAGAAGGACTAGAAGACACCAAAGGAATGGAATGGGTAACAGGCTTCAAACTAGTAACAGAAAGTTGTTCTTCACAAAGCACAGAGTCAACCTGTGGAACTCCTTGCTGCAGGAGGCTGTGAAGGCTACAACTAGAACAGAGTTTAAAGGGAAGTGAGATCAAGTCATGGAGGCTGGGTCCATGGAGTGGTATTAGCCAGGTGGTAGGAGTGGTGTCCCTGCCCAAGGTTTGTGGAAGGCTGGAGAGGGATGGCACGAGACAAATGGCTTGGTCACTGTCTTCGGTCCATCCCCTCCAGGGTCCCTAGTGTTGGCTGCTGTCGGAAGAAAGGCTACTGGGCTAGATGGACCTTTGGTCTGACCCAGGACGGCCATTGTAAGCTTAGGGCTCAGGGTCGGAGGTCTCAGTGGACCACCTTGATTTTCATGCACTCCTGCTCCTGGGTGGCCAGGCTGGCAGCTCTCCTGCCCTAGCCGGCCATGTTCCTGTGCCTAGCGCGGAGATCGTGGATGAGGTCCATGATGTCTGCACTAGCCCGGGCGGGTGCCTGCCTCTTGCAGTCCCGGGTAAGCTCCCGGGAGCCACCAGCCTGGTCCCGGGAAGAGGGGGAGGGCTGGGGGGCATCGGGTGGGTGGCTCGATCCGTGCCAGGTGCAGGGTCTGCTGGCTGGGTGCTGGCAGGCTTGCACCTGGAAAGGGCACCGTAGCCAGCCCGTGCCCCTTTAAGGGGCCCGGAGCCGGGAGGGGGACAGACGAGTTTCCCTGGTGTTGGCCAGAGTGGCCACCAGGGAAACCTGGGGAGGGCTAGCCTCCCATTAGTTTGAATTAAGGGTCTACACAGCCCTTAATTCGAACTAGTAAGTTCGAACTAGGCTTAATCCTCGTGGAATGAGGATTACCTAGTTCGAACTAAGCGCTCCGTTAGTTCGAATTAAATTCGAACTAACGGAGCGCTAGTGTAGCGCCTATGAAAGTTAGTTCGAACTAACGTCCATTAGTTCGAACTAACTTTGTAGTGTAGACATACCCAAAGGTAGGGGCCCGGGCAGAGAGAGGTGCATCCTGGAGGTGAATGCCTGGCTGCGAAGATGGTGTCGCCAAGAGGGATTCGGCTTCCTTGATCACGGGGTGCTCTTCCAGGAAGGACTGCTTGGCGGAGATGGAGTTCACCTTTCCAGGAGCAGGAAGGTCTTGTTTGAACACAGACTGGCTAACCTTGTGAGGAGGGCTTTAAACTAGGTTCGACGGGGACAGGTGAGCAAAGCCCACAGGTAAGTGCTGAATGTGCGGGACTGGGAGATGGGTTGGAAATGTGAGGGACTACGGCCTATAATGGCAAGGAGAAAGGAGGATCAGGGCACAACAGGGAGGCAAGATCAAATCAGTATCTTAGATGACTATATACAAATGCAAGAAGTATGGGTAATAAGCAGGAAGAACTGGAATTGCTAACCAATAAATACAACTATGATATCATTGGTATTACAGAAACCTGGTGGGATGGGACGTATGATTGGAATGTTGGTATGAAAGGGTATGGCTTACTCAGGAAGGACAGACAGGGGAAAAGGGAGGAGGGGTTGCCTTGTATATTAAAAATGTACACACTTGGACTGAAGTGGAGATGAACGTAGGAGATAGCTGTATAGAGAGTCTCTGGGTTAAGCTAAAAGGGGTAAAAAATGAGGGTGATATCATGCTAGGAGTCTACTACAGGCCACCCAGCCAGGTGGAAGAGGTGGATGAGGCCTTTTCTAAACAATTAACAAAACTATCCAAAGCCCAAGATTTGGTGGTGATGGGGGACTTCAACTATCCAGACATATGTTGGGAAACTAACACAGCGGGGCACAGGCTATCCAATAAGTTTCTGGACTGCATTGGAGACAACTTTCTGTTTCAGAAGGTTGAAAAAGCTACCAGAGGAGAAGCTGTTCTGGATTTGGTTTTAACAAATAGGGAGGAACTAGTTGAGAACTTGAAAGTGGAAGACAGTATAGGGGACATGGAAATCCATCAACCATATGAAGAAACTTGCACAGATACAGACAGTATAGGGGACAGTGATCATGAAATAAGGGTATGTCTACACTACCCCGCTAGTTCGAACTAGCGGGGTAATGTATGCATACCGCACTTGCTAATGAAGCCCGGGATTTGAATTTCCCGGGCTTCATTAGCATAAGCGGGGAGCCGCCATTTTTAAATCCCTGCTGCTTCGAACCCCGTGTAGCGCGGCTACACGGGGCTCGAACTAGGTAGTTCGGACTAGGGTCCTATTCCGAACTACCGTTACTCCTCGTGAAATGAGGTGTACCGGTAGTTCGGAATAGGCACCCTAGTCCTAACTACCTAGTTCGAGCCCCGTGTAGCCGCGCTGCACGGGGTTCGAAGCAGCGGGGATTTAAAAATGGCGGCTCCCCGCTTATGCTAATGAAGCCCGGGAAATTCAAATCCCGGGCTTCATTAGCAAGTGCGGTATGCATACATTACCCTCCTAGTTCGAACTAGGAGGGTAGTGTAGACATACCCTAATAGAGTTCATGATCTTAAGGAAAGGTAAAAGGGAGACCAGCACAATTGAGGTAATGGATCTCAGGAAGGCAGATTTTGATAAGCTCAGAGAACGTGTAGGTAAGGTCCCATGGGAAGCAAGACTGAAGGGAAAAACAACTGGGGAGAGTTGGAAGTATTTCAAAGGGACGTTGTTTAGGGCCCAAAAGCAAACAATTCCACTGTGTAGGAAAGATAGAAAATATGGCAAAAGACCAGCTTGGCTTAACAAGGAGATCTTGCATGATCTCAAAATAAAAAAGGAGTCATATAAAAATGGAAACTAGGACAAATAACAAAGGATGAATATAGGCAAGCAACACAGGAATGCAGGGGCAAGATTAGAAAGGCAAAGGCACAAAATGAGATCAATCTAGCTACAGACAAAAAGGGAAACAAGAAGACCTTTTATAAATACATTAAAAGCAAGAGGAAGACCAAGGACAGGGTAGGCCCACTGCTTAGTGAGGAGGGAGAAGCAGTAACAGGAAACTTGGAAATGGCAGAGATGCTCAATGACTTCTTTGTTTCGGTCTTCACCGAGAAGTCTGGAGGTGTGCCTAACGTAGTGAATACAAGCAGAGAGAGGGTAAGTTTAGAAGATAGGATACACAAAGAACAAGTTAAAAATCACTTAGGAAAGCTAGATGTCAGCAAGTCACCAGGTCCTGATGAAATGCATCCCAGGATACTCAAGGAGCTGATAGAGGAGGTATCTGAGCCTTTAGCTATGATTTTTGAAAAATCATGGCAGATGGAGGAGATTCCAGAAGACTGGAAAAGGGCAAATATTGTGCCCATCTATAAAAAGGGGAATAAGAACAACCCAGGAAACTACAGACTGGTCAGTTTAACGTCTGTCCCAGGGAAGATAATGGAGCAGGTAATTAAGGAAATCATATGCAAACACTTGGAAGGTAATAAAGTGATAGGGAATAGCCAGCATGGGTTTGTGAAGAACAAGTCATGCCAAACTAATCTGATAGCTTACTTTGATAGGATAACGAGCCTTGTGGATAAGGGAGAAGCGGTGGATGTCATATACCTAGACTTTAGTAAGGCATTTGATACAGTCTCGCATGATATTCTTACTGATAAACTAGGTAAATATAACTTAGATAGGGCCACGATAAGGTGGGTGCATAATTGGCTGGATAACCGTAGTCAGAGAGTTGTTGTTAACGGTGCTAAATCCTGCTGGAAAGGGATAACAAGTGGAGTTCCGCAAGGGTCTGTTTTGGGACCCGTACTGTTCAATATCTTCATCAATGATGTAGATATTAGGATAGAGAGTACGCTTATTAAGTTTGCAGATGATACCAAACTAGGTGGGGTTGCAACTTCTTTGGAGAATAGGGACATAATTCAAAATGACCTTAGCAAGTTAGAGAAATGGTCAGAGGTAAACAGGATGAGGTTTAATAAAGAGAAATGCAAAGTACTCCACTTAGGAAGGAACAATCAGTTCCATACATACAAGATGGGAAGCGACTGTCTAGGAAGGAGCATGGCGGAAAGGGATCTAGGGGTCATAGTGGACCACAAGTTGAATATGAGTCAACAGTGTGATGCTGTTGCAAAAAAAGCAAATATGATTCTAGGTTGTATCAACAGGTGTGTTGTAAGCAAAACTCGTGAAGTCATTCTGCCGCTCTACTCTGCACTAGTTAGGCCTCAGCTGGAGTACTGTGTCCAGTTCTGGGCGCCACATTTCAAGAAAGATGTGGAGAAGAGCGACAAGAATTATTAAAGGTCTAGAGAACATGACCTATGAAGCCAGGCTTCATGAACTGGGCTTGTTTAGTTTGGAAAAAAGAAGATTAAGGGGGGACATGATAGCGGTTTTCAAATATCTAAAAGGGTGTCACAAGGAGGAAGGAGAAAATTTGTTCCTCTTGGTTACTGAGGACAGGACAAGGAGTAATGGGCTTAAAGTGCAGCAGGGGAGGTTTAGATTGGACATTAGGAAAAAATTTCTAACTGTCAGGGTGGTCAAATATTGGAATAAATTGCCAAGGGAGGTGGTGGAATCTCCCTCTGGAGATATTTAAGAACAGGTTAGATAGACATCTGTCAGGGATGGTGTAGACAGAGCTTGGTCCTGCCTTGAGGGCGGGGGGCTGGACTCGATGACCTCTCGAGGTCCCTTCCAGTCCTATGATTCTATGACGACAAGACTTATGGCTAGGCAATAGAGGCTTCTCAATGGAAATACCTTGAGCCATTTAAATTCCAGAGTATTAATGGCTCAGATTCCTTAGCTGACCATTGATGAGGTATCTACAGTGGGAATTTGGGGGAAATCTCCTATCTTGGCACTAGTACTCATGCAGCTCCAACCATGAAAGCTCTAATATAGACTAGCCTCAGGAATTTTACCCCAATATCATTTAAGTCTCTGACACAAGTTATACAAGTTATATACACTGTAATTGGAGGCCTGATTGTAACACTTATACCCTATCCATGCTAGCTTTAATCAAGCTCGTTTGCTAAAATAGCAGTGAGACTATGACAGCAGAGACAGTGGCATGGGTTAGATGCCTAATAACAAGCCCCTCTCAGGGTACATATTTGGGCAATTAGTCCAGACCACCATCTGTAAAAAATGCCTGAGTCCGTCTCCGTCAATATGCCACAGTGCAAAAGCAAAAAAGTGAAAATTGCTAATATAAACAAAGCCAGGACCAGAGTTTCTTGCTAAGATAGAAGGAACCCCAAACTATTAAGGGCTTTGTAGCTTGAAATCAGCTTCTTGAACTTCAGAAATCAACTGAAAGATCTTGCTGAGTACGGTGCATAGTTGTCGTGTATTCCCTGTGTAAACAACTGAATAAGCAGTCATGATCTGGAGGAGCTGAAAGCTACCTATGTGGATAGGAAACAAGATGGGATACTGAGGAGGAAGTGTTAAGTGCTCAGATCTCATTCACTTCTAATGGAAGCTGGGTCCCTAACTCTCCTTAAATTCTCTCATGATTCCATCTTGCACCACATCAAGATCCATTTTCTAATGGCTCTGTGTCATGTGGTTCGACTTATTTTAGATCCAAGGGAAACCAGTACCCCCTCAGGGCTACTTAACCACTTTCTTATTTATTGCAAGCTTTAAGCAGTTAATACAGTTACAAGCCTTAAGAACAATTACTATACAATTTAAACCTTAAATACTATAAATTCTAAAGCAAATACAGCGCAAAGCAATGCAAAAGCAATTGCTTAAAAGATCTACTATATACAATAATAAAGCCTAATTCACTTACACTTCACTTGTATGCTTCCTACGGTGCCAGGCTGGAGGTTGTGGTTCCATTTTTTCCCACCCATAGGAACGCCACCACTGACATAGCCGGTGTGAAGGGCCTAATCACTTCTAGTTACCTCAAGCAGGACATGTGGGTCAGTACTGCCATTCCCTCCCATCGATTGTTCTTACTAAACCCAATTTATAGCAAAGTGAGACTTGGTTGTTCTAATAATATTTACCAAATGATTATGTATTGTGTAGGATATGTAAAATGCCCCGTGTCCTATTTGGAGTACATCCTGCTGCTCAGGATGTTACTGCTATGTGCCCAGTTAACAGTTTCATGGCTGCGTCTGTACTTCTTGCTTATCAAAAACAAGTACCAGTACAAGGCTGCTTGTCCTGTGTTCTTCACGTGGTCTCATGTACCATGCTTAATCTGCATTGTTATGCAAAACAATTCCTGACTCACACAGTTTTCTTTATTAACCCAGCCTTGCCTGTGTGCTTTGTTACACCAGACTTGAGACAGGCCAAAAATCCACACTTTGGACAAGGCAGACATCACCAGGTATTGCCGAGGCAAAGTAGTGCAGGCTCCTTTATGCTCTGCAGACCTGTTGAAAGATCCACCCCTTCTTCAAGGAAGTAACCTTGTCCAAAGACACCATCTTCAACTGACTACAAAGGGAACTGACTTCAAGACTCTGAGTTACTTTTCTGAGATCCCTCGTACTCTCATAGAGTTACTGGAAACTCTCTTCTTCCATACAAAAACAAAGGGCCCCAACCTAGGACCCATTATCCCATGAAGACTATGGATACGTCTACACTACAGCGTTATTTCAAAGTATCTTATTTCGAAATAGTTATTTCAAAATAACACGTCTAGACACAAAATGCATTTTGAAATAGCAAAACACTATTTAAAAATAGCACATCCATCCTGAGTGGATGTTGAATCTCATTAAGGCCGGCCGGAACCAAGTCCGGCAGGGCAAAAGGTCAGGAGTTACTTTTGTGTGTCTGCTGCCTGAGGCTATCTGAGACCTGTGCTTAAAGGGACCTCCCCCGGACAGCCAGTTATCAGGTTTCCCTGCTTGCTTGCCTACCTTGATGAGGGACAGCAAAGCATTTTGTCTCTGCATGCTCTGGACACCACAGCACCCTGCAATATGGAGCCAGACCTGCCCCTAGGCACTCTGGTGCTTCTTGTGGATGCGTTGCTGCAAGCCTGGCTGCACTTGCTGCAGGATGCCATCCGGGAGGTCCATCGGGGGGCTGTCAGTATCCAGGAGGCCCTGTGGGAAAGCTTCCACCCTGAAGAGCACTAAGAGCTTCCCTGGTCTGCCCCACTGGGGACTTGTGCCTCATTCCTCCTTCACGTCCTTCCACTTACCCCTCCCCCCAACCCCTCTTTCTGATGTCAAATTCCTCATGGAATGAGGTTTACCAAATTTGAAATAAGCACTCCTCTATTTCGAATTAATTTTGAAATAGCAGTTTGGCTGTGTAGACGCTAGGAAAGTTATTTTGAAATAACGGCTGTTATTTTGAAATAACTTTGCTGTGTAGATATACCCTTAGGGTGTGAAAGAAAATAGGGACCTTGGTTAGGAGGGGTCTCTTTCCTCCCACCCCCAGTTCTCATCCTTTGTTACATCTGTACTGACTGCCAAAAAGTGTGCTTCATATGTGCACATATAGCATATGTGCTTCAGTCTCGAGGTCGGACAGCTGAGCATGGAGCATCTTTTGTAAACACTAAATGAGAGAGAGAGAAAGAGTTAAATTAAGCCAAGCCCACAAAGACACCAGGACTGCAAGAGAACATTTGACTGTAAAGATTATTGCACACAAACTACTGCCATCTTGTGGAGGATAGACATACTACCAATAATTCTTTTACTTGTGAGAAATCATGACAGAATAAATTTGATTTCTGCCAAGTATCTTGTTTCTCCTGCAGGTTTTCCTTTTATCAGGAATGGTTTCTTGGCATGCTGACCCATATCTTTAGGAAGAAGAAGAATGGGGCATTCAAGATAATCCTGTTGGCCGATATGGCAGAGTATTTGTTTCTATTTGTTTCTTTTTATTAATGTCAGTAGAAATGAGCTGCCACAGTGATGAGGCCATATAAGTACCTATATTAAAAAGTGGAAGCAGATGGAAAACTAAGGCTCTTTCAAAAACAGGCAAGTCCTTTTAGACTTGTGACTTCCCCCCCCTACCTACTCAAGCCTGCACTCTCTTCAGCCTTCTGATGGACCAACACTAGGTTTAAAATTCAGTTTTGGAAGTGTTCTCCTAGAATGAGAGCTGGGCACAAAAATTACACTTCATAGATTTGGGGGGGAAACAGCATCAAATTTGCATGTTGACCTCGTATTTTTGACTCTGCTAAGTTAGCCAAAAGCCATTGTTTTCAGCCAAGCATAGATGCACCATACTAATACCGATAACTAAGAAGTCTTTATCTTTCCTCAGAAGACCAACATCTGGTACTCTGGAGGAAGCTTGCTTTCCATAGGTCCCAATCTGCATAGGAGACGCAATGGATGTGGTATACCTAGACATTAGTAAAGTATTTGATATGGTCTCAAATACATGATCTTATCAATAAACTAGTTAAATACAACATAGATGGGGCTACTATAAGATGGGTGCATAACTGACTGGATAACCATTCTCAGAGAGTAGTTATTAATGGTTTGCAGTCATGCTGGAAAGGCATAACAAGTGGGGTTCTGCGGGAGTCTGTTTTGGGACTTGTTCTGTTCAATATCTTTATCAATGATTTAGATGATGGCATAGAGAGTACGCTTATTATTAAGTTTGCAGATGATACCAACCTGGGAGGGGTTGCAAGTGTTTTGGAGGATAGGGTCATAATTCAAAATGATCAGGACAAACTGGGGAAATAGTCTGAGGTAAATAGGATGAAGCTTAATAAGAACAAATACAAAATATTCCATTTAGGAAGGAACAATCTCTCACACATACAGAACAGGAAGCGACTGTCTAGTGTGGAGTACTGCAGAAAGGAATCTAGGGGTCATAGTGGACCATGGGACACAGTTGCAAAAAAAAGCAAACCTGATTCTTGGATGCATTAGCAGGAGTGTTATAATAAGGTGACCAGAATTGAAAATGTGTGAGGAGGATACTGAGTTGACGACAAAGAACATACTTGTATATGTATACAAATAGTCATATAAATAAATGATCACGATATTAGTCGTCTTATAAGACTAACAGACTTAACAAAAACAATCATAACATTAAAAACATCAATATTGTCGCTCTTTTAAGAAATTAAAAATCTCAATCCATTTTTTATCAATTCTGCGTTCAGTCCATTCATTGTTTTTTATTATATTGTTAATTCTTTGTAGAACAATAAATTGTCATTTATTGTGATACTAAAGTTTTTTTTAACAAATAAAACTGTTTCAAGGATTTTATTCCATTGAATTTCTTCATTCAGCAGAATCCAATCTGTTTGTCATGCTTAGTCCAATTTTCTAGATATTCAAGAGCATTTTTACACCGCCAAAATTAATATTTGTGTTATCAGCACACATCGCAATAACTTTATCATTCAAATTATGATTATCCACTAATTTTTTGATATGATGGGATAATATTTCAGATGTCTCCCCATCAATTGCTTCCAAATTCAAAACTTTGATTTGAATTCCATTTTCAAAATTGAAGTAACGAACTAACACCAAATACAACTTTGTATCTTTGTGGTTTGAAGTATCCGAAAGAAGTGTAACAAATTTAACTTCATCTAAATCTTTCTTCAAATTCTCTTGTGCATAAGTTTGAAAAATGTTGCGAATAATAGCCTCTCCTTTAGTTCTGGCGCAATGGAATTTTTTATTATAAAGTACTCTATTCAGTTTTGATGTACAGTCCATGCTCCAAAAACTTTGATTGTGCATCACAGTGTGGTACACAGTCAGACCTTCAGCAGCTGCTAAATTCTTTTCGTCTTCTCCAAATGATGTATTTCCTAAGAAGTCTGTAACTTTCTGGGACATTGATTCTGATGTTAAAGAATTTTGATGTTTGTTTGATGAAACATGTTTCATTATGCTGGATCGGCCACCTACTGACACACTAACTTCCACCAAACAGACAGTACACTTCACTAATGAATCATCTCTTATTTCATCCACAATTCTGATAAAAGGAAATTCCTTTTTTAAATTCTCGTTGAAATGGCATTTTCTTTTCTTCGACATTTTTAGGGTTAATTGTGTCAACTAAAAAATCACATTGACATTAAATTAAAATGGCTCAAAATAAACAACATTTCATGAATACCCTCTAAGTGTACTTTTATTGTATATTAAGCCTTTTAACAGGGGTTCAATTGGTTTTGTAACTTACCGGCTTTTCTGACAAGTGACAAGTGTGCACGTCCAGCACTTCAACAGATGTGTGGATCAACCAACTTTGCAGTGATGCTACTAGATTGCAGTATAATGATACTTTAAAAAACAGTGGGATATATTTTTGGGGGAAAGTAGGACAAGAAGGACAATTTTTTTCAAAGGAGGACATAATTATTGGGGAGGACAAGCCCCTCAAAAAGAGAACTGTCTCCTCAAAGGAGGACGTCTGGTCATCTTATAAGCAAGCCATCAGAAGTCATTCTTCCACTCTACCCTGCACTAATTAGGCCTCGATTGCAGTTTTGTGTCCAGTTCTGGGCACCACATTTCAAGAAAGATATCAAGAAATTGGAGAAGGTCCAGAGAAGAGCAATAAAAATGGTTAAAGGTCTAGAAAACATGAGCTATGAGAGAAGACTGAAATAATTAGGCTTGTTTAGTTTAGAAAAGAGAAAACTGAGAGGGGACATGACTCATTTTCTCTTATCCTAGGATTCCTTTACAGCTGAGATTCTACATCCCAATATGGTATTCCTAGTAAAATAGTAGAAAACCACCATCCAATAATACTCCTGAAATAAGATATGCTAATGATGTGTGCTAATGATGTGTGTATTATGACATTTTTTCAAGCTTATAACTATTTTTACTTTGCTTCTCAATGGGCAGAGATGATAATGAGATGGTTTTGCAGTCCCTTCCTTTTCTTACAATCCATTATCCAGCCAAGTAGCCATTCTTTTAATAATTTAGATCAAGGATTATGAGACTTTAAGGGCTCTTGACTCTTTTTGTGCTCAGTGTGACTTGAGGATGCTCTTTATAGGATTAGGTTTTTTTATCAGCTTATTTAACCTTCAGATTAGTAGAATCGACTCTCACTAAGAACATGGTTTAAACAGGGTGAAAACTTCCATTTATTCCAGACAGTATTTCCAGATACTGCTTTTGTACTGACAGCAGAGATGCAAGTAGAAATCGCACTATGGAAGCTTCCAATGCTAGATTGCTACTGTTCAGTGGAAAATCATTTTGGAATTAGCAAATCCAGTAAGGGGGCAGTTGCAGGACCTTTAATAGTCTTCTGAGACTCATGTCAAATGTGCAGGATGTAGCAGATGGATTTGCTGCAGTGGGGCTCATGAGCTGCAGTGGAGTGACAGACATATGAGTGCAGTCTATTTTAGCACCAGCCCTCTATGCTCCAGAGTATGCCAATGAAAGGGCCAGTTGTTCTATTGTAAAGCAATTGTTGGTGAATCATTGGGGACTCTGAAAGGATTGCAGAGTTCCTCCATGAAAGTTTCATTGAGATCTCTCAGAAGGATTCAAGGGATGTTCTTACGAGTGTAAACTGCTCTACATAGCCTGCCTTGCATAACTCTATGGGGGAATGAAAGGTGGACAATTACTCTACTTCTCTCTGTTATACCACTACCTACTAGTACAAGTACATGAATGAAAAGCCAATAGTGGTGTGTCCTGCAAAATTGGAGGTGCCATCATTACATTGTTGCCATGGGAAATAGACTTATGCATTTCCCCTGCACTTGGCTCACCATGCTCAACTGAGGACGACTGACTGAATTTTGGGTCCTAGCTGAACTTCCTCGTCAGCTGTCCCTCATCCTCACTGGCCACATGAGGGGAGGTATCCATGATGTGGTGATGGTGGCATGCAGCTCTTGTAAAAGCGGCAGCTCTGTGACTTGGCATTGAACTGACTTTTGTTCTTCCTGGGCTTCTGTAGTCTCTCCTGCTGCGGTTCCTTTGCTTTTACGTAACACTGCTGCTAATCCCTGTCGTGCACCTCCTTCTGCAATCCCCAGTCTGCTTCTATGTGTCCATGTATCTTTAGCTGGGCTCCTACAGCCTCTTTTACCCATAGGCCCAGGAAATCCAATATTGCTTGTTCACACTAGGCGGGAGCATGTAGCCAGAATGAGCAGTTACACACAAAATGGGAACACTGCTTGGTGTGTTTGCCACACTGGGTAATCAGGAAAAAGCATTTAAAAAATGTGCAGGATTTTAAGGGCTGTAGGATCGGAAGGTGGGGGATTCTGGTTTCCATCACCCCTGGATAGTGAAGTTCACAACTCTGACCACAGTAGACAGTGACAGGGGCTGGTAGATTATAAGGCTTGGCATAGGTAATGCAGTGGGTATATTCGGTAGACTTCAGTATCTCAACCATGGCCCAATTCCATCTGCGGAGATGATGTTGCTGTAATGGGGCTTACATCAGAGGAACACATTTAAGTACCAACAGATGCACAATTAGGCTGATGCAAGGTGACTTATGACAATCGGACTTTGTAATGTAGACCAGACAACAGAGATCTTAATTTGACATAGGTGGGTAGCCTTACTGACTTGTTAGCCCATGCTGCCTGTATGCACTGTAGTGTGATACTACATCAGTGAATTTAACAAATTCATTATAGCGAAGCTATAACTAAGCAATGTTAAGAGTGTGACTTAAATCAACATAAACATAGTGATTAGAATAAAGGTTGAAGAAGTTACGCAGCACCCTTACCTACTGCTGTACTGTAGTAAAACCATGATTGTTGATTTTTAAGCATTAATACTTGCCAGAATGAGGGGTGAAAAATTACCGTTTTCACTAGCAAAGAGGTTTTTGTGTGTGTATGTTTAGTGATGTTGCCAACACTGATTTTATTGTGGACATCCCAATATTTTTGTTTTTTCTGTATTTAATATTTTTTTAAAACCCCAGCTTCTGGTTTCTTGTGATTATGTGAAAACCTCAGCTTTTTTAAAGTAGATTTCCAGCTCTTCCACTTGTGCAAGAAAACTTGGAAATATGACCCCTGAAGGCTCCAAAAGGTAAATAAAAAAAAAAAAAAAAACCTTTTTTTTTTTTTTTTTTTTAATTTTTTTAAACTCATGATTGAGACCTGACTCAATTTCAAATGCTTCTGTTTGGTAACATTTAAGTGATATTAGCAGACATTTGTGCTGATGTGGGATCCTATTTAAGTCAATGGGGCTCTGTGTGGACACAAGCATCTGCTCACACCCATTGTTCCTGCAGAATCCATTAAATTTGCTATCAGAAGAAAGAAGCAATTTACAGACAACACGAGGTACGTTCAACTAATGAATTTCCTGCTGTACTTCAGGAAACAATAAAATAATGCCAGGAGTCACTCCATAAATATGTTGTTGTTTGGTTTTTAACATATGACAGAACTGGTATGTACACTAAACAGAGGAGAGAGTTCTGAAAATAGGTTGTGGTCGGAGAAAAGACACACAAGCAGAGAGAAGAAACACTATAAATACACAATATGCCTCTTTAGTGATAGAACTGGTAAAAGTCATTTCAGTATATAAGATGAAATCAATCAAAATGGAAAGCCTAAAAGGTAAAAAAAAAAAAAAGAGATTCAGTTTGTGTCAATATAAGTAAATAGACATTTGTTTATTAATGAGTATAAGAAACCAGTTAGTTACAAGAAATCTATTCAGTTATCTGTAATGGTCTATATAGAGAGTCAACATGTGAATGATTAATGTAACATTATTCAGTGCTCTGATTTGGCAGGGTGATCAAATCTGCTCCCATCAAATATGTCACATCATCATTACCTGATTAAATTCTTTTATTAGAGTAAAACAAATGTGAGGGTGAGCTACTTGACCAGTCTGGAACAATTTAAAATGTACATAAATTAGAAGACTCATGCTTGTAGCAAGACATTTAATTTACTCCATTTTACAAACTTTACTCTTTATAGACATGAAAGGACTTGTTGCTGTTAAGTTTTTGAGTACTGCAAACAAAATTTGCCCTCAAATTAGAAAGTTAAAGCTATTTTTTTCTTTGCCTATTTTGCTCTTTTCAAATGTTAAAAACAATTAAAGTTTCAATGATGTTGAGTAACATGGTAGTTTATAACCGTACCACATTTAAGGTTATGTGAGCCATTTTAACCCTGTTTTTAGTTTTCTGTAATGATCACCTTTGCAGCTGAAATTCTTAGCAACTGTGCTTAAATTGCAACAAGGGGTGGTTTAGGTTGAACATTAGGAAACACTTCTTAACTGTCAGGGCAGTTTAAGCACAGGAATAAATTGCATAGGGAGTTTCTGGATGCTCAATCTTTGGAGAATTTTAAGAGTAGGTTAGACATCCAAAACTGTCAGGGATGGACTATGTAGATCATACTTCTATGTGTGCAGAGGACTGGAATAGATGACCTCTTGAGGTTCCTTCCAGTCCTATGATTCTATTATTTCATTTTAAATTTGAGCATAAAAGAATTCCATCTTTTTTTTTCTGAGAAGAGTAAAAAGACACTCTCCTCATATTTAAAATAAATAACAAACATTCTATTGCTGAGGGTAGAAAGTAGAAATTTGGCAGGGAAATAGTTACCCAAGAGCAGTTCTCGTTATGAATATTTGTTCTGATTGGGGTAAATTATTAAAACCTAGCAATTGCTCATTATCCACGGCAAGTAGCCTGGGCTTTGTTTTGTAGCATATGGCTTTGCTTGCATCTTTGGTAAAGTAACTGTGTGCACTTACAGATCTTTATAAATGTATTGAGATAATAGTAACAGCAACAGAATGTTCCACCGTGTGTGTGTAATTATAGATAGATGTGGGAGGACAATGGGAGGGTGAGAGTAATTTTATTTTCATATATAAAAATAGTATGGATGGGTGCAAATTACTACATCCCACTATAGTGGAACTCTGCAGCTACTGGCATTTAGAAGCAATACTGTGGTGCAACAGTTCAGGGCAAGTAGTGGACACTGTATTAACTGAATTCAGTGCTGTGATTAAGATCTTTGGTTACATGGCATTTTTTGTATCTTTAATTACAAAGGATTGGGATGTCAGTTCTACTGCTATTCCAAAAGCTATTCCCTCTGTTGGCATAGTGTCCTTGCACACCGCCCAGGGCCACTGGCTGCAATTCCAGGCCCCAGGGCAAGCCAGTCAATGCACAAGCCATGCCCACATGGATGTGGTCTGCCTGACATTTGAACAGTGCTGCCATCTGCGCTAGATGATGCCCAGCAAGCTGCCACTTGCACAGCTGGGAGGGTCCCCAATGTCTAATCAGGCAAACCCTGAGGACCTGCTCCTGTCCCACCCCTTCTCCAAGGCCCTGCCCCCACTCACTGTCACTCACTCTTCTCCCACCTTCACTCACTTTCAGCAGACTAGGGCAGAGGGTGCGAGAGAGAGTGTTGGGGATGGGTTCTGGAGGGGGGTGAGTTTAGATGCTGGCTCTGGGCTGGATTAGGTTGCAGGAGAGGGTCTGGGCTCTGGGAGGTACATTGGGTGCAGGGCAGCTGGAAGGAGTGGTGCTTAGCTCAGACAGCTCCCAAAAACAACTGGCAGAGCCCTCTGGCACTGGCTTCTCGGTGGGATGGCCAGAAGATCTCTGCCACTGCCTGCAGGCACCACCCCAACAACTCCCATTGGCTGCAATTCCCATCCAATGGGAGCTGTATAGTTGGTACTCAAGGTGGGATGGTTCACAGAAACCCTAAAGGGCCAGAGGTCCATGCCAGACACTTTTGGGAGCAGCACAGCATGATGGCAAGCAGGGAGTCTGCCTTAACCCTGCTATGCTGCTGGCACCAGCAGCCAGAAGACCTCAGGCCTTTTTAAATCGCCCAGGACCCTGAGCAATTGCCTCCTTTGCTCCTCCTCCACCACAATCAGCAGGCATGGCAGCACCTGAATAGAATGTTCAGTGCTTAGGTTGGGAAAATAGATATCTGATCAGAGGCAGCTGCAGGTGCATTGTAAGAATTATCAAACCTTTCCAATACTTTGAACTGGTATTATTTTTTTCAGATTTTAAAGGACAACAGCAAAAAAGGATTTGGTAGAAGACATGTTTCTATACTTAGAGCACCATCTAGTGAAAATTCGGAACAATAAATGTTCACTTCTTGTTTCCAAAAGCAATTAAATGATGTAGAAAATAGTATTTGGTGGTTGGCAAAAAGTATCACTGTACGTTACCAGTGATTCACACATCTAGAAGGTTTGGGATGTGATCTATTCTAGGCATAAATAAAATAGGAAAAATGAAACATCCAGTGTGTTAAGAGATTATTCTGATAATTTCATAGGCCATATTTAATGAACAAAATAAGGATCTGCATAATTTGGTATATGCACATAAAAAGAAAGGTGTTCTCTATCTCATATAAATAAGAATGCAATATAATTTAGTTTTAAATATTGGAACATAGTATTAAGGGAGAAACACTACCAGTGCTATATGATTCCAAATTAAGGATAAAATTGTTGTGAATGATTCTTGTATTTAACCTACTAAATCAAAAATATCAACCCAAAACTATGATTTAAGAAAACATTAGGCAAACTTAAACCTTAAAGATTTAGAGCTAGAATGTGATTTGTGGGCAAGAAATGTTTTCAGTTAAATATTCCTCTAAAAAATATGTTCAACTTCAAATCTGAAAGTGACAAAACTCCATGAACATGAAATAAATAATTCTCAGATACAGTACTAATAAATTGATTCTCCGTCGGTCATTTTGACTTCTGCCTCCTCTTTTACCACACTTGTTTTTCTCCCTCTTTTTCTCTCTGTTTTTTTCAAGTTCCTGTTAGGGGTGGGCCGTGAGTATAGGCAGACTCGGCAGTCAGCTAGGGTGCCACCTTCAACATGACATCATGATGACATCATGGGGCACCCGGGGTGCCTGATGATGTCACTCCATTGACAGCCATGCAAGCGGGGGTGCCGATCATATGTTCCACCTGGGGCACCAGCTGCCACAGCCGGCCTCTAACCACTCCTGTCCCTAAGCCCTGCCCCCACTCCATCCCTTCCACTCAAGTCCCACCCACACTCCATCTCTTCCCACTCTCACTCTGCTCCACTCTAGCTTGCCTCTTCCCATGGAGTTCTGCCCCCTTCCCGGAACATGCATATCCTCACTCCTCTCCTCCCCCCAGCCTCCGGAATGCCACAAAACAGTTGCTCACAACAGGCAGGAAGTGCAGGGAGGGTGGGGAGGCACTGATCCAAAGGTCCCACTGGGATCAGGCTATGCTGGACGGGGATTGGAGGGAGTTGATGGGGACTCCCAGTGGGTGCTTAGCACCCACCAATTTTTCCCTGTGGGTGTTCCAGCAGAAGTGCTGAGAACTTAAATTCCCTCTAAATGTGGATGCAAGTACCCAGGCTTGAAAATTATGGTGGTTGGTATTTTTTTTTATTTATCTGATTTGAAAATAGATTGTGAGTTAAACTCTTCTTTCTGTCTGAAGTTTAAAAGTAACATTTGGCAAAATGCTGCTTCTATATCCTGAAACATAGCTAGTTCATAGATTCCAGGCCCAGAAGGACAATTGTGATCATCTAGTCTGATTTTTCTATATAATACATCTTCCCCAAAATAATTCCTAGAGCACATCTCTTAGGGTATGTCTAGACTACATGCCTCTGGCGACAGAGGCATGTAGATTAGACTACCCGGCATAGGAAAATGAAGCGGCGATTTAAATAATCGCCGCTTCATTTAAATTTACATGGCTGCCGCGCTGAGCCGATCAGCTGTTTGTCGGCTCCCTGGGATGAGGCATGCCTGGGAGGTCGACAAATACCTTTGATGTTGACCGTGGAACATCCAGACTACCGCGCTGAGCTGACAAACAGCTGATCGGCTCAGCATGGCAGCCATGTAAATTTAAATGAAGAGGCGATTATTTAAATCGCCGCTTCATTTTTCTATGCCGGGTAGTCTGATCTACATGCCTCTGTCGCTAGAGGCATGTAGTCTAAACGTACCCTTAGAAAAACGATCCAATCTTGAGTTAACAATTGTTATTGGTGATGGAGAATCCACGATGGCCACTGGTGAAATGCTTGAGTCATTAATTCCTTTCACCTTTAAAAATGTGTGCCTTGTTTGCAGTCTGAATGTGTGTCTAGCTTCAGGTTCCAGCCAGTGGCTTATGTTATACCTTTCTCTGTAGGTGTGATGTATTGGGAGTATGAAGGGTATTGTGCCCCCCAAATGCCATGGGGAGAGAGAGAGGCAAGGGGGTTGCTGTTCACCCCAGCCCTGTCTGGCTCCCCTGCTTCTGGAGACATGAACCTGCTCTGGGCCCCGGGGTGGGAGGAAGCTTGGGGGAAGGTGCAAGGGAACCAGAGGCACAAAGAGGGGGTGGGACAGGGTCGGGGAGGAGTTGTCTCACCCCCTAGGGATGGCCCTGCTTTGGGCTAGAAGTGGTGTGGAGAGGAATTACATTGGTGGGGTGCTTCCTCTCCAGCAGTCATCTCTGTTTCTCTGCTAGATTGAAGAGCCCAATACAGGTAGTTCACTTTAGGCTGCTGCTATGTGAAGCAGAAACATAGAAATGTTGCTGGCTGTTAGCTACCAGAGCCCTGCCCACATTGCAGATTCTGCTATTTTTAAATTTCACTGTCAGACTCTGGTGTGTTCATTCTCTTCTCATCTGACATTTGTAAATGGTTATCCTCTGATGTAGACAGGAACAACAGCATCTAGCAAAGAGTGAGTCTCTATGTCTTCAGCTAAAGAGCCTAGCTCTGTCACTGGTGTCTGTGAGACTCACATGCTTAGCAGATCAGACCAAAGAGGTCATTGCATAACAGGGTGACAAGTGGTTTGCACGTAACCACTGATAGAGAGGAACAGTGAGGAGGAGGAGGAGGATAAAGGGGAGAAGATCCAGTGTTTAAAGAGAAGCTGGATAAATTCATGGAGGTTAGGTCCATAAAAGGCTATTAGCCAGGGGATAAAATGGTGTCCTTGGCCTCTGTTTGTCAGAGGCTGGAGAGGGATGGCAGGGGACAAATTGCTTGATCATTGTCTTTGGTCCACCCTCTCTGGGGCACCTGGTGCTGGCCACTGTCGGTAGACAGGATACTGGGCTAGATGGACCTTTGGTCTGACCCAGTACGGCCGTTCTTATGTTCAGTGAGATGAACTGATCCAAAGCCCTTTGAAATCAGTGAAAATATTCCCTGTCTTTGATGGGTTTTAGAGCAGGCCCAGAAAAAGGAAGAAGTGCTGCAAACTGTTATGTAATAGGGACAGTTGTTCTGCCTTCATTTAGGCAGCCAATGCCCAGTGATGTCAGTGAAAATACTCTCACTGATTTCAATGGGCTTTAGGCCAGGCTCTTCGAGTCCTACTGATTCTAAGTCTGAAAGGGTACGTCTACACTTGCTCCCTAGTTCGAGCTAGAGATGCAAATGTAGGCAACCAAAATTGCCAATGAAGCGGGGTTTAAATATCCCGCGCTTCATAAGCATGATCTCGCCTGCATGTTACTCAGATCAATGGCTGATTCAAACCAGGAAGTGCGCGCCGGGACGTGTTAGTTCGAACCAAGCCCCTTGGTTACTCCTCAAAAAATGAGGAGTAATGTTAGTTCGAACCAAGTCCCCAAGTTGAACTAACGCATCCAGGAGCGCACTTCCTGGTTCGAATCAGCTGTTGGGCAGAGTAATGCACCAGCGATATCATGCTAATGAAGCGTGGGATATTTAAATCCCCACTTCATTAGCAATTTCGGTCACCTACATTTACATCACTAGCTCAAACTAGGGAGCAAGTGTAGACGTACCCAAATGGAGTAGAGGGGCGGGCAGACAGACTGCTTTCCTTAAGATTATTTCTGTGAATGGCTATATTGTGCTTTGAGTTGGCTGCCCCTTGCCTGTAGGTAGAGAAGACCAGCCAGCTGTCTCTGATGTTGGGCGAGGGGCACATTTGCAAGTCACTGGGTCCCTCCACAGAAGTCTGAGAAGGTTAGGGGTTCACGCTGTCTGTGGGAGAGGGCAGGTATCCAGCGATTAGACAATGTAATCTTGGATCAAAACTTTTTTGGTCAAAACCAGAAAAACATATTGCATGTACATGTTTTGTTTGGATCCTTATTAAATTCCATACAAACTTTCACTGAAGTCAAACCACTGGGCTTCTGTTAAAAGATTGATAGAATTCACTAGGTGTAACACGAACTAGTCAGAGACCCAGTGACTTACTAGTAAATTCTAACCACCCTTTTAAAATCTGTAATAAACACTTCTATTCAATTAGCTAAAACTGTTCCATGATGAGGATGACAATGGGATCCCTGGCAAACAGCCTCTGGTCATCCTGGAATGGGAAAGTAGGGGTTGGTATTTTACAAACATAATTCTCTACCTCCTGTGTAAATTCTGTGGAAGCTAAGGATTTGGCTCACTAGGTTTTCTTTTCCATCTCAAATATGCAGTTAGAGAACTTCTTGGTGCCCTGGAAACCAGACAGAAATGCTTTGCAGGGTAAGAGTTCAAGGCATATGAGGAGCACAGCTCACGTCATGCAGGATATTGAATAGCACCCTCCCCTCTATGCACCTTTGAGTTTTGGCTAGAGGTCATTGAAATACAATATCCAGTGATACTTTATCTCATTTTCCATTCAAGTCAAAGTTTAAATTATTCCAAAAGCAGCTTTTAAATCATCCAGCTGAAGATCATTGGGGAGCTTTTGTGACCAGACTTTTCTTAATCATCTGACTGTTATGTAACACATCCAGGAACAGTTTATAGAGTCATCTATAAATGGGATGAATAGCACTTATGAGAAGAAAAGGCTACATTCACCTAGCATATTGGCACAAGAAAGTAGGGAAGTATGATCATACACCAGCATTCCACAGTATAGAAAAGGTTATTAAATATAGAGAAATGTATCTTTTTGACTCTGTGTGTCAGGCACAAGTTCTCATGATGGGAATATAGCTTACTAGTAGAATTTTGAATTACCTTGTGTGATAGATTTGACGCTGCTCTGTAATAGCTTATTATATTTTCTTTCTGACTCTGGAGTTTTCATTATGAACATGTAGGGTTAAATCAAAAAAAGGTTTTCTGCATATACACAGGAAATAGGAAAATGGCTTTCCATACCCACCTACTTTCCCACACTTCAGGGACAATACCAAAGCCCTCTGCTGTGGAAAGCCATCTCCGACATTCTGCTCAGCTTACTGGACCAGTCTGACAAAGGTGTGGGAAGGGTGGGGTCTTACATTTGTAACCAATATGGCAGAAGTCAGCGATCCAAGCCCAGGACAACTGAAACAAAGAACTTTGCCCAGATATAAGACAGAGCCTCAAGGACAGAGAGAAGCTGTTGGTGCAACAGACAACTGTTGGTGCTCTGAAGAAGTTATGCCTTCTTAAGCTTTCAGAGGATGGTAAACTTTTGGTAAGATAGACATACTTGTAACCCTTTCATTGTCCTGGGCTACATCTAGACTACATTCCTCTTTTGAAAGAGGAATATAAATGAAGGAAATTGATAACGCAAATGAAGTGAAGATTTACAAATCTTTAGCACTTCATTTGCATAATCATGTCCGATCGCTTTTTCAAAAGGTTATTTTGAAAAAAAAAAAAGCAGTCTAGAGGCGGTTGTTTCGGGAGAAAAACCCTTTTTGAAAAGAACCCTTATTCCTGAAAAAATGAGGTTTACAGGGTTCTTTTGGGAAAGGGTTTTTCGAAAGAACCATGTCTAGATTGCTTTTTTTTCCTAAATAACCTTTTTCAAAAAAGCGATCAGATGCGATTATGCAAATGAAGCGTAAGATTTGTAAATCTTTGCTTCATTTTCATTTTTCATTTCTTTCATTTACATTCCTCTTTCAAAAGAGGAATGTAGTCTAGATGCACCCCTGAAGTCCTGTTTCTCATGCTTTGCTTTGTACCAGTAGTTTGGATTAAACAATACTTTGTCTACAAAGGCTGTTTGGAATTACTACCTTCACTACTAGTCACAGACTCCTGAAGGAAAGAGCTTCTGGTATCTAAACCCACTTGGACCTGCTGGGTAAGAACAGTTGGCCCACAGCGTACAGTTGTATGAGAAACCATCTGAAAGCAGGAGAATCATGTGATTCTACCCGAGGAAGATAAAAGTGTGAAGTCTACTACCTGAGGGAAGGGGAGGGCACACTAGGATAGGTCAGAAAAGGAATCGGAGGCGTAGCTACCCTTCTGTGACACCTGCTCTAATAAACCCAATATGCTTTGTATCATATCTTCTTGATCCTGCCATGATGTTTTAAGAGGGTATGGTGTTAGACAACTTCCCTTCCTCCTTGAGTATGTCCTTTATTATTATTTAAGGAATGCTAATGAAGCAGTGTGGGACTTCAGAGATGTCAAGCAAACATCCTCCATGTTCTGCATTCCAAAATAATATGGGTTGGACCAATTCTGCCCTCAGTTATACCTGAGCACCAACAATTATATACACAAAGATCATGCTGTTATTTTAGACTTGGCTGACATTTTCCCAGCACTCTCTGATGCTTGTAATTGTAAGAAGACTTAAAATAAGTCTTAGACTAGAAAATTGGTCTTATAATTTTGGACCAGGCTTAGCCAAAATCATTGCTTCCAAATAAGAGTATTTGGTGAGATTCATTTATTACCTTTTCCTTCAGACAGTCAAATGGCAAGATCCTTGCCATGATCACCATATAAACAAAACTGAGTGAGTTGATTTGAATGTAATATGAACCCACCTGAATATTTACTGAAAACCACATAAAATTATATCTGTGAAACTATGTTGTTGTATGGCTATTTTTTTCATTTTTGTGCACTCTTTAGCCACATCTGAGATCTGCTATAATTACTAAAATATAATGGAAAGCCTATCTTTGAATTATTTCTAATCTGACCAGAAACAGGAGTCTGACAACATCCCACAAGAAAGCCCTTGCTTGCAAGTTTATTATTTGTTCATTGCTGAACCAAGAGTTTTCATTACTTACTGTGTTTTTGGCCTAATCACTGCCAAAGCTCCAGATTTACTTCATCCATCTCTAGTTTGTTCACATGTCTTCCAGTTAAATCAGAGACTCATTGCAACTTTCAGTACTTGGGACCTCATGTAGATTTCTGATACCATCAATACAACTTTGAATCCATAAACCAAAGATTTCTGCATCTAGAAGATCATGAATAGGAACAACTTTCTCATTGCTAGCTAATAATAAAATGTGTGGGAAGATATCAGCAAGGAAAAGTTATCAGGAGATACAAGGAGACAAAGGAAAAGCCTAATAAATAAAAAATGAAAAGACATAGTAGAAAAGAAGAAAGGGATTTACCACAATGGGAGAAAACAAGGGTCTGAGAAGTTCAAAGAAAATACAAGCTTAACCTTAGTGACCCATTTCACAGAAGAAGGGCAAAGAATCTCATTTAACATTTCTTAGGCTTCAGAATTTATTGTACTTTGAAGGAACAGTTGATAAATTATTTAGACAGTTTCAACTGAGACTAGAGAAATCCCAGCCTGTCATAAGCTAGGTTAAAAAAGCTTGGTACTATATAAATAATTTACCTCTTGAGGAAGAAAAAATATTCAAATGCTAGTGTCTAAAGCTGAGAGGTGCCAAACCTGCTGCAAATAGCTAAACACACAGTGAATATAAGTCAGCACTACAAACACAGTGCTATCTTTTTAAAATTGGGGAGCTACGCTAAAGCTATCATTATCAAATGGAGGTTAACATTAAAGATCACACAATAACTCTTTATTGTTAGCCCCTTTATTCGGTCATCTTTTGAACATTGCAAACACATCTCCATTTCGAACAAAAAAAACCCCAAAATTCTCTTCTCAGTTATTTCTCATGACAACTGAATTAAAGCAAACATATTGCATTAACATTTTTAATGGCACTGGTTTTTATTCCCATAAAACAGGTGTCCTCCAACTTTGTCATAACACGTACTGCATCCTAACAGACGCTTTTCCAGTTTGCAATTTTTTAATATCCCTATGGCAACTGCAGACGTTTCTTGCATGGAAACATTATTTATTATGATTATTGTTTATTAGGATTAGTCAATAATGTGGCCCCGTTGTCATAGATACCGGTCTAAACTTTTAGAATGTCTTAAGTGTTGAAATCCCTAACTAATGTAGGAGTCATCAAAATCACATTGACATTGGATGCGATTTTGGGGCCTATGTGCTTAAATCCCTTTTGAAAATGATGTTTAGAGTCCTAAATTTAGTTAGGTATTGCAACACTGAACAGAATGTCTCTCTGAAACGGAGAGCTAAAGTGTACAAAGCACTGGAGACATCCCCTTCCCCAAGAAGCCTATAATCAAAATAGTAAGAATAGGAAATGTAAGAATATGAAATACAAGATATGACAAACATATATAATATTTAAGGAAGTGAATGTGCACCAAGAGTGAAACTTCACTAAAACAGTAGGTGAAATTCTATTCTGACACATCACTGTAAACATGAAATAATTTTAACTTCACTGAAATTATTTCAGGTTTATTATAGCTATTGGCTCAACAATTTATCCTACAGTTTCTTACATTCACTGGCATTTATAGGACTATTTAATGTTTTAAAGGTACCATTCTCTGTGAAGGGTTTTGCTCTGTTATTTCTCATTGAGCTCAGAACACCTTGCAGACGATCAGGCCCTAAATAAGTTATTTATGTGGTGGCTTCTGGCCAGTAAGTGATAACTTCTGATAAATAACTAATCTGCCAGTCATCGAGTGATAACATCAAGGGTGAAGTTGACAAGATCAGGTCTAGAAGTGACTGTTCCTATGTGGGGAATCCAGAGCATGAGTATTCATTCCTCTCCTTCTTATGCTTAATGGCCTTAACTGAAATGGATGATGTTTATAGGAGTTTGAGTCATGGATATGTTTTTCATATTCATCTAGTATCCATAGCTAGCAAGGAAAAAAATCATGTTGCACATCTAACAATTCCCTAAGTGGAGTACAGTTCAATGAGGGGAGAGGCATATTTACATTAGGTCCTGGTGTATGAAAAAGATCCAATATACCCACTTATGAAATTGCCCTTATATCTCTGATCTGTCTTCTAGATAGCTTTATTTTCTTAGTAGGCCAATGTGAGTGTCATTTTTGCAAATTGTGTTCAGAGTTTTCAGATAAATAATAGCCTGTTGGTTTTTATACCCACTTGTATCTAGTGTCAACATATGAAATAATCTTATCTCTTTGTTTTGTATGCCCTCACTGTGATGTTGGATAACTCTTTATATTTCATTCAATAAGGCTGGAGTATGCAAGTGAACTGAAAAAGGATAAAGGGGGAAAGATGGGATGAGAAGGATGGAGTGTTTGAATATAGGGAGAGAAGGGAAGGTTGAGAGAACCTCACTGTTTCACCAATCAATGAATTTTTCAAGGACCATGTTAATGATCCTCCCTAACTGGTTTATGACTTGCCAATCGGCCTGAACTGCTAGTCTCCTATTTTCCCCAATCAACCTTCTTTAAGGAACACTGTTTTCCTGACTGATTTTGAATGCAAATATAAGAAAATCATCATGGAACAGTAGTGGAGCCTACTAAATTATTACCATGTTCCAAACTATTATATCATGATTAATAATTGCAACAGGAAGCTGCAAATTAGCAGTTACCCATGGAGCTGCCTGCCTCCCCACATGTAAGCCAGCTCCACTGCAAGCTCCCTGTGTGCACCCACCTTACTATCCACCCTACTTCCTTCTGATACACAGGCAGCAGTGTGAGTGGAGAGCAGCAGCTCCCTAGGAGCCAGTGTGTGTCGGAAGCAAGCTTTTAATCTGGCTGCCCACACAAACTGGGAGCCTTTATGTAACTGTGAATGTTAACCGATGAGCCCAGGCTCATCGGTTAACCATGTGCATGGTTACACTTTCACATCCCTATTATTTACGGCTACTAGCAACCTGCTGAGACATCTGTAAAATGTGCAATCCAAGTGAGTTTGTAGTAATTTTTCATGCTTTGTAGTGGGACTAGACAACTCTTAAAAGGGTTTTAAAAAGAGAACAAAAAGAATTGGGAAATTTCTCTTGAGTTCTCTGGGATTTTTCAAAACTGCTCAGTACAGAAAAAGGTTTTTTACCTCAAAAATGTGCTACATTCTTCTTTGGTGTAGTTCCATTCACTTTAAAAGATGGATTTGGCTCCATTTTGTTAAATAATTGAGTTAATGATTTTGTTTAGGTTTTTTTAAATGAGCAAACACACCAAATATTTTACTTCTTCTGTATTTATTTTTGATGATCAAAATCAGGTTTTATCCTAAATTTGCTATAAATTAAGCCTCTTAGTAGGTAATTTTGATATTTTTATTTGACAGCTAATCTAAATATTAGTTAACAGGCATGGCAAAATGAACAAGCTAATTTTTTTTTAAAAGCACTAAACATACATATAAAAATTGACTCCAGATAGCGGAAGGACGAGCCTGCAGATTCCAGATCTTCCTTTGAAAAATAAAGGACATCAAATTTATTCAATGTTGCTGTGATCCACTCTTATTTATATCAGCTTCTAAAGGAGAAAAATCAATGAGAAGAAAATAGGATAAAAATCAATTTTCTATTCAATTTTATTTCCTCTTCTATAAAGTAATAGCCACTTTACTACTAATATATGACAAAGCTCTGAAACTCGTGGATATATTGAAAAATGGTGAGGGTATTCCCCGCAAAAAGGGTTAAAAGCCATTGCAATCCCCTAAGTATCTAGTTTAGTTAATGGAATACTTTAGTGAGGACAATAGAGACTGTCAAACTAGATGGGCCATTAATGCAGACACATGAGACTTTGATCTCAATTCACTGTGTAAAACTTGGTGTAATTTATATGTGGACAAAATATTCACCCGGAGGAGAGGCATATAATTTTTTACACAAGTACAAGATATTACTCTATATTACAATAGCCTATCAGTTAGGATTGGAAGGTGAAGAGGGTAGGTAGCTAGGTAAAGGGCTGCGGACTCTGTGGATGAGAAGGTGTTTGCCCATTCTGACAAGTAAGCTTCCGTAGTGGTGGTGTGAGTGAGCATAAGCTTGTTTAATTTCACTAACCATGGTGTCTAAAAACTGCCGTAGCCCTCAACTTGTCTGGCACAGTGTTGCGTTTAGGCAGAATTGTAAAAGAGTAGGTCTGAAAGGGAACTCGAGTGATCATACAGCCCAGTCCTTTCACTTAAGGCGGGACTACATGATTAGCCCTATATGGATATAAAGTGGACATCTGTGGATTTGCAGGCTTTATACATAACTAGACCATTCCTGACTGGTGGTTAGCTAATTTGTTCTTTAAAGTTCAGTGATGGAGAATCCACAATCTCCCTAGGCAATTTGTTCCAGTGCTTAACTACCCTGACAGAGAGGAAGAATTTCCTAAAATGCAATCTATGCCTTCCTTGCTACAATTTAAGTTCATTGCTACTTGTCCTCTACTCAGAGGTTAACGAGAACCATTTATTGTCCTTATCCCCTCTGGATCCTCTCTTTTCCAGACTTAGGTCATATCTACACTACCACTTGTGTTGATAAAACTTATGATACTCAGTGTTGTGAAAAAACACTTCATTGAGTGACACGTTTTGTTGGCATAAAAGCTAGTGTACACAATACTATATCAGTGGGAGAACGTCTTCCTCAGACATAGCTACTACTGCTCAATGGAGGTGATTTAATTATATCAGTGACCGATGCCTCCCATTGGCATAAAACGGCTATTCAAGAGAGCTAACAGCATCACAGCTGCATTGGTACAACTATGATGCTGTAATCTCTCTAGTGTAGACATCGCATAAACAAACCAAATTCTTTCAATTTTCCCTCATAAGTCATGATTTCTAGACCCTTAATCATTTTTGTTCCTCTTCTCTAGACTTTCTCCAGTTTGTCCACCTCTTTCCTGAAATATGGCACCCAGAAATGAACACAATTCTCCAGCTGAAGCCTAATCAGCACACAGTAGAATAAAAGAATTACTTCTCATGTCTCGCTTACAACATCTTGCTAATACATTGCAGAATGTTTTATGCAACAGTGCTAGACTGACTCATTAAGCTTGTGATCCACTATAACCCTCTTATCTCTGTCCTCAGTACTCCTTTGTGGGTAGTCATTTCACATTTTGTATGTGTGCAACTAATTGTTCCTGCCTAGTGGAGTACTTTCCATTTGTCCTCCTTGAATTAAACCCTGTTTTCTTCCTACCATTTGTCCCAATCATTTTCATTTTTAACCCTGTCCTCCAAAGCACTTGCAGTCCCTCCCAGCTTTATATTGTCCACAAATTTTCTAAGAGTACTCTCTCTGCCATTCTCTAAATCATTGATGAAGGTAGTGAACAGACTCAGGACTGATCCCTCTGAAATTCCATTCGATATGCCCTTCCAGCTTGATTGTGAGCCACTGAAAACTATTCTCTGGGACTAGTTTTTCAACCAATGATGCACCCACCTTATAGTAGTTCTATATAGGTTGTATTTCCCTAGTTTGCTTATGAGAAGCACATGTAAGAAAGCATCAAAAGCTTTAGTAAATTCAAGACCATACTACATCTATCAATTCCCCCCACAAGGTTTGTTGCCCTGTCAAATAAAGCAATTAGTTGGTTTGGCCATGATTTGTTCTTGACAAATGTATGCTAAGTGTTACACTTTAATATTTCTAGGTGTTTGTAAATTGCTTGATTATTTACTCCATTATCTTTCCTAATATCAAAGTTAATCAGACTGGTCTATAATTCCTTGGGTGGTTGTTAGTGCCAAATTATTTTAAAAAGAGAATATCTTCCACCACCACCACCACCACCCCTCGCTTTCTTAGCACCCTCATGGATAATCTCTAATAGTTCAGATGTCTTCTCAGTTAACAACCGGAGTATTATCTGATGTATTTTCTCTGGTCCTGGTAACTTAAGCTATCTACCTTGTCTAACTAATTATTTTAAAAAACAACAAATAGTCTAGTAGCACCTAGTCTAGTAGACTAACAAAACATGTAGATGGTATGGGCGTAACCCATGGTATGAGCTTTCATGGGCGTAACCCATTCTCCAAGTCACCATGATGTTTCAGGCCAATTCCACAAGCCAAATACGCAGGAAATGGTTGGAACTTACCTTCATTTACAAGTTTGATTATCAGAATGGAATGAACAGAGATATTGGCTGGCTCCCACACTACTTCCCACATCATAAACACTTAACCAAACAACCGAACAGTGGAGATGCTAATTGTTCTTATTGGCCTCTTGTAACTTGAACAATCTATTCACTGTCTTTTTTTTTTTTTCTCCTTTTTTCTCCCTCCTCTTGTCCCCCACTTTATTTATTCTTGGATCTGGGCTTTCAATACTCCAGTCATCTAAAGAAGTGGGTTGTACCCACGAAAGCTCATGATACCATCTACATGTTTTTTAAGGTGCTACTAGAGTATCATTGTTTCTTAAGTTTTTCTAGTTACAGACTAACTTGGCTACCCCTCTGAAGATTTTAAATAAATGTTATATGTTCTTTCCCTATTTTAACCTCAGATCCTACCTCATTTTCACTGACTGTCATGGTTAGATGTCCATTTGTTACTAACCTTTTTTAGTGAAAATTAAAAGAAAGTAATTTAGCACTTCTGCCATGTTTTCTGTTGTTTTTCCCCCCTTGTTGAGTACAGGCCTACCCAGTCTTTGGTCATTAATTTGTTTCTAATGCATTTGTAGAATTTTTTTCTTGTTACCCTTCACGTCTCGGCTAGTTTGATTTCATTTTGTGTCTTGACCTTCCTAATTCTAATAGATAACATTCAATCTTTGTACTTTGACATTTCCACTTATTTGTAGTACTCTTTTTGAGTTTCTGATTGTTGAAGGTATCCTGATGAAGCCAGTGTGGTTTCTTGCCATACTTCTTGTGCAATTTGTTTTTGTGCCCTTCATGTCTCCTGGAAATGCTATTCTCCTACTCCCTTGAACTGTTTCTCCCCCTTTTAGACTTGCTTCCCAAGGGATCTTACCTAGCAACTGCCTGAGTTTGCTGAAGTTTCAACATATTGTCTGCCCCAATTCAATGTATAGGTTTGCAGGATGCTAAAATGGAACAATGTGTTCTCATCAGCCCTGACACAAACATTCAACAAGGTAAACATTATTCTAATTCTTAAAGCAACTTGGCAACAGTCCTAAGTGAGCCCACAATAACAGCATCTATCCCTGGATGCCAACTGCCATTGGCATTACCAAGGACATAATGCTGAATCTAGGTTTCTCTAAATAGCATTTTGTCACTAATTTTGCTAGGCTGCATAACAACTAAATCTCTTAGAAAACCTATATGAATGTGCCTTAGCTGCATAGCTGTATCATACAGATTGGGCCACTCTCTCCACTCAAGCATACAGCAATGACACCACTCGTACACTGCCCTCACAGATAGCTCAGTTATACTCAAAGGTTCACTTCAGTCGTAGTTTGCATGCCTATAACTGAATTGGGCCCTTAGACCAGTTTGCATCCCATTTACAGCAGAATAACTTTATTTCAGAGGGGCTATTTCAGATATACACCAGTGCAAGGGGGAGTCATTTAACTTAAGGGCTCTTTATTTGTGCTCCAAGGCAGAGAGAGCTACCAGATCACCTCAGGTTCCAAAGACATTCAGCAGGGAAAGCAATCGAAGGTTGTGTGATAAAGAAAGGTCATTTTAGGACTGAAAGCTCTTCCATTATAGAAGTACTTTGAACTGCCTTTGAGATAGAGCTGAGTGTGACTGAGACACACTTTAGCTCTAGGGCCGTGGCCAATCAAACTGTTATAGACTTTGTATGTATTTGCTGCCACGCCCTGATCTAGGGCCATGGCTGAGCAACCTGGTATAGACTTTGCATGCAGTTGCTGCCATTTCTTGACCCAGGGCTGTGGCCACATAAACTGTCATAGACTTTAGGGGTGATTGCCAGTATAGTGAGTCAGCAGGGCTGCCTGCTGACCCAGACTGGTACACTAGTGTTATGACAACTTCCTTCACAAAGTAGGGTGGACAATATATAATCTGAGGTACCCGTATACAAAGATATGAACGCCTCTATAAGGACTGTTGCTCACTTCCTAGCCCAATGGTTTAGTTAAAGATCACTCTAGAGAGCACAGTTATAAAAACATTTCTTTCTCTCTGCTATTTCTTTCTTGTGGTGGGGTGGCTGCCCCCACACTGAGGAGAGGAGGAGTTAGAACATGCCAGAGAGCCAGCGCAGAAGCCTCCAATCAGAGAATGGCCCGCTTAGTGAGCCCATCGGGAGGTGGCTTGTTGCAGCAACCAATCAGAGCAAGCAGGGGCCATATATGGAGAGGGGCAGTTCTTTCCCTGGAAGGACAAGGGAGAAGAACTGGCTGCCTGCAGTGGACCACTATTGCTAGAGTAGTGTTGGGCAAGGTAACAGAGCAGAAGGAGCTTCTGGATATCTGCTACCAGACAGGGGCCCCCATACCAGGGCAGAGAAGGTGCTTGGGCTATGGGGAAGTGGCCCAGGGAAAAGAGGCAGCAGAAGAGTTGGGGGAGAGGCCGTGAGTAGCTGCTGGCTATAGGGTCCCTGGGTCATGACCCAAAGTACTGGGTGGCAGAGCTTGGTCCTTCTCCCCCTCCTCCCTTTTGCCTCACATACTGCTGAAGAAAGTGACCAGTTCAGAGTCAAGTTTGTTCCTGGAGTGAGGGAAATAGACTGGCGACTGCAGCAGGCCACTGGGGCAGGTGGGTGGACTATAGGATGAAAATTCCCCCAAAAGGGGGAGACAGTGGAGTGGGGCACCCAGAAGAGGTCTGAGAGATGGCACAGGTCACAGAATGGTAAGACAGCAAAGTGGGAATAAAAGCGAGAGATGCCATTGGTGGAAGCGGGCCTGTGGAAGGATTTGAGTTAATTCCCAGAATATCCAGTAGGTGGCACCCTCCTGGTGGTGAGTCTGAACTATGATACTTCTTCATTTATTTGTTTATATTTTCTTCCTTCATGCTACAGCAGTAATATCAACAGCCCAATAAGACACAATAGGCCCAACTCTATTCTTTCTAAATTCAACTGAAGCTCACCACAATGGGAGCAGGAACTGCCTCAATAATGGCTGCACTGTAGCCACTTTTGAGATTATTTCCTTAGGTACCAAAAATAAAAAGCTCACTTTTCAGTCAATGGACAAATTATCTCTCACATTTTCCACATTCTGAATTGTCCACATTTCTGATATATTAAAGGTTGTCATTTAGAAGAATCTAATTTTAAAAATCCATCCCAACAGAGTTACTTTGTTCTGGTTTTGACAGGGATTTTTTAGATGTTTCTCATTTGGCATATCTCCCTTTGCAAATCTAAGGAAAAAAGAGGACCCTGTAAAAAACTGTACTACAAGTCAATGCTGTTTGAAGGGAATATATTGTAATATTCGCTCTGCATTCCCCTTTCATAATATAAAAGTGCTGACAGTGCTTTGATGTGAAAAAAATGAGATTCAGTAATCTAAAGAACTGATTTGAAAGGAATGACATGCTTAAAGATGGAACTATGAAGAGAAAAATACAGCATAATGACAGCTTCACACAACATCTAATTTGATTCCTTCTCTCCAGCACAGTGGAATTCTTAAACTACAAGCATCTGTTAATGAGCGGGGAGTCTTGTGAACAGAGGTCACCTTTTTTCCCCCTCACAGAGCTTATAAAATTCACTCCACCCCAGTTATAAAACGATCTCTCTCTCGTATCAGCAACTTTTTCTTCTTTGGCAGCTTTACTGCTATCGAAATCAAGATGGGGGGGAAACTGATAACATGAAAGAGCACCTAACAGTAGAAAACTAACCACCTCCCATCACACTGCCCCTACTCCTATATTCATCCAACACCTTTCCACCATTAGGTCAACAATATTTATGTTTCCATCCATGCTGAAATATATTAAGTTGTTAGATCAGGGGACTAGATGTCTGAGAATCCCTTAAATTAACAGTAATGTTGTCTACCTAAATAAGGTAAGACGATGATGCTTTTAAGATCAATGAGACTATAAACAGACATGCGCTGTAGACCAAATCTATAGAGTTTCATTTCCATGAACACACATTGCTCTGGTTTTACAAATACATAGGTGCTACTAATGACCCTGAAACAACTTAAGGGTTCTGGAAGCATAATATACTAAAGAGAGAAAGTATAGCTTTATCATAAGCAGAGAAAGACTAAAGCAAAGTTCCTGTGGTGCTCTTAAGCTTATCTCTGGTACTTACAAGCCTCTATGGGAGAAGAATTTCAGTCAGTGAATCATCAACAACCTTTGGCTAACCCAGAGTTCTAGATAGTTGCAGTTTAGAAAACAGGAGTTGCACTGTAGTAATCTTACTAGTAAATTAGGCAATGGTATCATTCATAATTACAACTAAATTGCCATTGTCAAACTGAAGAAAGTACATTCCTTGTGATTTCTTCTTTACTTGTGATTTTTTTTTTATTGTTTGCTCTTGGTGATCATTTCTTATCTTTGGCTACGTCTACACTGGCCCCTTTTCCGGAAGGGGCATGTAAATTTCAGCAGTCGTCGTAGGGAAATCCGCGGGGGATTTAAATATCCCCCGCGGCATTTAAATAAAAATGTCCGCCGCTTTTTTCCGGCTTTTAAAAAAGCCGGAAAAGAGCGTCTAGACTGGCCCCGATCCTCCGGAAAAAGTGCCCTTTTCCGGAGGCTCTTATTCTTACTTCAAAGTAAGAATAAGAGCCTCCGGAAAAGGGCGCTTTTTCCGGAGGATCGGGGCCAGTCTAGACGCTCTTTTCCGGCTTTTTTAAAAGCCGGAAAAAAGCGGCGGACATTTTTATTTAAATGCCGCGGGGGATATTTAAATCCCCCGCGGATTTCCCTACGACGACTGCTGAAATTTACATGCCCCTTCCGGAAAAGGGGCCAGTGTAGACGTAGCCTTTATGTATTAGCTGCATTCTATCTTTCACGATGAAAATTGCTATAAATATAGTATATGAGGAGTATATTTGCTGTATATTCATTTCTGTTTATATTTGTGATTAAAATACATGGTAGACTGAGGTATGTTTTTATTACTATAAAGCGATAGTACTGACTATTAAGGGCACCTTATAACTCAGCTAAAGTGATGTCTATGTTATGAGATACGAGTGTGAGTCCCTTGTTCGTGTATACATATTCACAGTAACTCTTCTCAAACTAGTGTTTTCATAGCAATGTAGCCATGGGTTTCAGGCAGGTTTGTACTCAGTATACCTCTGCTGTACCTTTGCTGCTGTTACCCATGTAACCACTGATTATAATATGAAGTATATTCATGCTAACTCAGTGAGAGCTAGTAGGGGAATCACACACCCTGATTCAATAAGAAGACATAGGTACATGTTATGTGAATATCCCATGAAGGTGTGTAATTCAAGATGTACACTATATCTTAACTACACTGTAATAAATGTGTCAATTGGGTTAGGATTTGCAATTTTAAATCCCTTTCTTTTTACACTTTGAAATCAGAAGATGTCCACCCTTAACAGTGCTTGCTGATTATTAAAAAAATGTAAATCACAGTCATTTAAATGTCTCAAGGCTGTTATTCTTTTCTTGTCCTCTTTTACCTAATCAGAGGGAATTGTCTGACAACTATGCCTGTGTGTGTTACTTCAGCTATGGACCATCTTTAATTAAATTTGAATCTTTCTCAAAGAGCAGGGATTTTTTTTTTTTTTTTTTTTTTTGCTTCTGTATTAATAGTTATCCATTTGGATGACACATTTCATGGATACATCAATTCCTACACTGAATCCTAACTTTCAGAACTAAGGACAGGCTCTTATCCTTGTTGAATTCTAGGACAAAATTCCCACTAACTCCCATGACAAGTCAGAATGAGAAGTAATGCAGCAAAGAACAGAGAAACAGCCAACAGATAAACATTGGAATTACTTTGCTACTTAAAAGTTTCAGCTCCTTTTTGTGCAAAAATCCCCTCCTACGCAAGAGCCATTCTTCCTTATTTTTTTCGGAAGAACAGCTCTTGCACAAAAGGGAGTTTTTGCACAAAAAAGAGCCGCATACAGAGCTCCTTTTTGCACAAAAGCCTCTTGCGCAAAAACGGCCCCTAATTAATTATGCAAATGAAGCATGGCAATATGCTAATCCATGCTTCATTTGCATAGGATTTTGCACAAGAAGGAAGCAGTATAGGCATAGCCTTAGTCTCCCTTAGTCTCTCTTGTATCTTGCCGTTTAACCATGCTGCTTTGATATTGTTTTCCTGCCTTTAAGTTCTAGGTATATCTTTAAGATGCTTTTAAGGAATGGTTAAGTAGTCTCAGTGATATGTGAGGATTTTAATTTAGGGATTTCTTTTGTTTCCTTTAATTTTTAACACCCTATTCCTCCTAACACATAATGTCTTCTTGCTAGTTTTTGTTCTGAATTCTCTCCCTGAGGATGGCCAACTTATATAGTACTCACTATTCCAAAGTGGGACAGTTATAGTTATGGCATACACCAACACACCTGTTTGTTGTTTAGGTAAAGCTGTGAATCACCTTTCTCTAGTAAGCTGTTGAATTAGTTGTTTCAAGAAGCAAATCTTCAAGGGCTGTGTCTAGACTGGCATGATTTTTCCAGAAATGCTTTTAATGGAAAAGTTTTCCATTAAAAGCATTTTCGGAAAAGAGCGTCTAGATTGGCACGGATGCTTTTCCGCAAAAGCACTTTTTGCGGAAAAGCATCCATGCCAATCTAGATGCGCTTTTCCGCAAAAAATCCCCGATCACCATTTTTGCCATCGGGGCTTTTTTGCGGAAAACAAATCTGAGCAGTCTACATTGGCCCTTTTGCACAAAAGTTTTGTGCAAAAGGACTTTTGCCTGAACGGGAGCAGTATTTCCGCAAGAAGCACTGATGTCTTACAGTAGGAAGTCAGTGCTTTTGCGGAAATTCAAGCAGCCAGTATAGACAGCTGGCAAGTTTTTCTGGAAAAGCGGCTGATTTTCTGGAAAAACTGGCCAGTCTAGACATAGCCAAGATGTTTAGAAAATGTTCTCTGCATTTTGTCCTCCTGTATCATTTCCTCAATTTATAGGATGGTGATTAGAAACCCTTCATTATTACTGTTTTATTAGATTTATTTACCTCCTTTATCTCCCTCCATGTTATGCATTCATTTTTCTTTTCCTGATTGTGAAGCTGATAGTGTAAACTTACAGATTTAAAATGTATGTAAGATCCTTTCCACTCAAATTTTGATCTTGTATTCTCTTTAGGTGAAGTATTACTCCTGCAGCTCCATCTCCTTATCTGTTTGGTTTATAGCCAGGTATTGTTAGTATTGCATTGATTTGTCATAGAGCTGTATTTCAGAAATGCCTATTGTGTCTAGATCCTATTCTATTGCCAGCATTTCAGTTAACTTATATTTGGTCTTAAGCTTCTCGTACAGGTATTTAGACACTAAATCCTGCAAACTGTTTGTTTATACCTATGCTTTACTGCCATCCAAAGTCTTATTCTATTTCATTCAGGCTACTGTAAAGTTAAGTATGTGTGTCTGCAAGATTGGGGCCTTACAGTTTTAATTTTGTCCATTTTCCTACATCTTTGTATTTAACTCCTTTGTCAGATACTGTTTCCTTTCTAGAATTTACCTGTGTAATCTTGTCCTGTTTCCTCCAGTTCACTTGTAATTTCTGTCATTTTTAGTAGCCACAAAACTGCTGTATTTGTCTCTCTGATATTCCTACAGTGAATAATTGTCCTAGAATTCTCTTGGTTTTCTGCTAGTTTCTAGCTGGTGGCCTTGTCCAGTAGCAGGGACAGGAATCAAGGGAATATATAATGCATACCTTCTTTGTTCAGTACTATTTCCAATATTTCTCCTTTAGTTATTTGGGATTTTTTTTAGTAGAGAGCTCCACTTCAATGGAGGTTCTAAACTTCTGTCTTGTTAAGTTTAACCAATACTGTTCCTTGTTTGCTCTTGCTACCTCTGGTATTCCAAAACAGCTATTCTGCATCTTTCGAGCGTGCCCATTATTTCGAAATATTACAGGCTTGCTATTCTGACATACCTGTAAATCTCATTCCACAAGGAGTAAGGCACATTTTGGAATAGTGATTTATTTCAAAATAAGTGCTGTGTAGACAGCGTCAAATTTTGAAATAAGCTATTTTGAAATTAACTTGTCATAAACTACACAATTTGTGTAGCTCAAATTGTGTAACATTTCAACTTATGAGTGCAGTGTAGATGCATACTCACTGTCTATTTCCATCTGTTAAAACCAATCCCTCTAGCAAAAAAAAGCTATTACAATTGTATTTTCATAGACTTGTGTTTTGAAGGTGAAAGGCTTATATTAACTTTCTTAACCTGCCCCTTTTTATACTGAAGCACTGGGGGGCAGTGTTTGATTTTTAAAAAATCAAATGCTTATGTTGTCAGAAGCAGTCCCTCTGTTACCAACACTGATAACAATGCTGCAGAGAATTACTGAAACTGTTCCCTATCATTTGTGTAATTTCTATAGCAAAGAAAAGTGTTTCATGTCTACAACTACTGCATAAGCAAATATCTATTTTTTAAGATTATTCATAACTATGATCTAGGTAACAGATATACACAACTCTACGAGAATACTTCCAAAAACAAGCAGCTTTTGGAGATGCTTATAATGTCAATTCAGTTTTAAGATTGGTTAATTTGTTTAAGTTCTGCAGAGGTTTCCTAATGCAACTGAGAGTTTCAAGCACTATGTTCTTATCGGTTCATAATTTTATTTTCCTATGTCTGTATTCATTCTTAGAATGATTGGATTTTGTGGGAGAAGGGGATTTGATTGTGACTCACTAAAGGCTCAACTCAAAATAGAAATTAATTGTGAGGTGTATGTATCTCAGTTTAATGGATAGGTACACTAAAAAACAAGAAATGTTTTCTTTACTGATGAGATATGAAAATCTGGCAAAACTATTAGATAAATGATATCTTTCAGGTGCTGATATTTTTAAATATAGAAATTCTTTGCTACTTTTTTAGCTACTAAAAATAAAATGAGCCCATATGTTGAAATTGACCCATTTGGGGGTAATATATCTAAGCAAATTACTATATGAGTATGTACAATTTCCCACTCTTTTGTGTGTGGAAAAATGTTTTTTGTGCAGCAAATGATACTGCAGGTGCTCCTTGGATATTTATAGTCCATTTTTCAACATACATAATCCATTTTGTTGAATATTGATGCAGAAATGTATTTGAATTTCTTATAAGTGGGTTGTGCCCACAAAAGCTCACGATACTCTAAATATTTTTGTTAGTCTCTGAGATGTCACAGGTTACTCGTTGTTTCTGAGGGGAAGGGAAGTCAACCTGGTGAGCTATTCCCTAGAGTGACCAGGACATTCATCCTCCCGACCAGAGGTTTAGGCATGCAATTCCTTAGCACTTTGATACGATTTCCCCAGTAGGTCTGACCAGAGATGGCACTTGTAGTTACCCTTTTCCCAGAGGCTGCAGCAGTGTACACCAGTTACCTGCTAGTCTTCACAAAAATACAGGGTTTTTAGGGTAAAAGTTATACAGGGAAGACATAAACCAAAGAAGTCCTATGGGTAAGCAAAAGCCCTTCCAACCCTTCTGCAAGGGTTGGAGCTCCTCTTGCTTCTTCGGGTAGTGTCCCCATGGGTGCTCCACGCTAGGTGTCGGGCTCGTCCCAGTGCCGCAGGTCGGAGACTAGTCATCCGTGGTTCAGCCGGACCGCAATTGCGTGGTGGCATCACTTGCCCTTCACGTCATTTGTGAGTCTATGCACGGTCTGTCTCCTGCCAGTTCCTCCTAACTGTTCACGGTTGCAGTCTGACTGAAAAAATCTGTAAAATTTGTAAATAGTTAGTCTTTAGTTGTTTGTTATAGTTTTAATCACCAGTTATATAGTTTTATTCTCATAGTTCGTCATTTAAAAGAAATTAGAGAGAGAGAGAGAGAGAGAGAGAGAGAGAGAGCATTTGTTACTTAGTTATTATATATATAGTCCTTTTATCTTCAAAGTTTCGGTTCTTACTTTAAATCAAAATGCCGGGGTCCCCCGGTTTCAAAAAATGTGCGACATGCCACGACGCAATGCCGGCATCGGACGGGCACTCAACCTGCATTAAGTGCTTGGGCGAGGGTCATATCCCTCAGAAATGCCCACACTGTTCCAAGCTGACGGCTTGTGCCAGGCGCGATCGCAAGATGAGATTGAAAATGCTCTTATTCAGTAAGGCCTTGTAGTCCTCTGAGAGCGAGCCGTCCAGATCTCCAACATCCCCAGGAACACCAACAGGCAAAAAGCCATCTCCCCGACACTCATAGTCAGCTCAGAGAAGTGTGGGTGATAAGCCGGGGTCATCCGGATCGGCCGTTGGCTGCCATGCTCAAAGGAATAAGACAAGCCGCAGTATATCAGAGTCGAGTCCGACCCTACATAGGGAATCGGTACCAGCACCAGACAATTCCAAGAGCTGACTTGGCACTGGCACCGACAAAGCAAAAAACAGCGGTGCCAATGAGAACGGCACCAGCATCACAACTGGCGTCGGAACCGACTACGGCACCGGCGATGACACCAGCAATAAGACCAACATGAAGTCCAGCGGTACTGAGCGCTCCGGCACTGCCTGCAGCACCGTCACCGAGTGCCTCATCGACATCAAGCTCTGAACCGATCACCATTGTGGCACCAAGCCCAACAGCACTGAGCTCACTCGATGCACCAGCACCGCAAACAACAGTACCACTTCCACCTGCATCTTCGGCACCAGTACAAGACGTACCAGAGCACTGTAGACGACCTTCTCCGGCACCGGGGAAAGCCAAGCATAAGTCTAGAAGGATAATTACGCCCTCTCCTAGCCCAGAACCAGCTGTCTTCTCTCCACAGCCTCATTTGCCAGCCTCTGGTTTATCCATGCCATCACAGCATGAGAGCCGTGCCACATTAACTAGCCAGCAACACAGGCGCTCACCACGATATTCACCATCACCACAGTGATACTGCAGGCGCTCACACTTCCCATCATACGCGAGAAGTAGATCTTGCTCATCTAGATCACCCACACGTTCCTCTTGTTCCAGATATCGTCAAGTGGCTCGAAGAAGATACTCCCCTGAGTATTCCCCAAGGAGATATTACTACAACCGATATCATCAACATTGTTACTACCACCATCAACACCTCTATTCGTGAGACCACTTTTGTTCTACGTCCCCTCATTACCATCAGCAGCGTTCACATAACAGTGTCAGGTTACCAACACCTCCTGAACCACCCACAAGACCACCTACTCCCTCAGGACATGCACCTATTTCAATACGACAACCAGAGGCAGAAGAGATACCGACGTCGGAACACACCCAATTCCAGGTGGAGTCCCCGACTGATTGGTCTTCTTCCTCTCCAGATGATGCGGTCTTTTCTGATGACTCTTCCCCCACAGATGATATTCAGCAATTCCATGACCTGTTTAAGGGAGTGGCGGAGATGCAAGAGGTGCAACTGGGTGAAATACAACAGAAGCAACACCGTCTCCTGAAGAATCTGCAACCATTGCAAAAGTCTAGAATAGCGTTACCATTAGACGACGCCAATTTGGCAGACACCAGCTTCCTCCCAAGCCACGCATAAAAGGGAGCACAAAAAGTATTGTGTTCCTGCTAAAGGGATGGAATTCTTATTCATGCACCTACAACCTAATTTGTTGGTTGTTGATGCTGCTCAACAAAGAGCCAAGATTCTGCAATACAAAAATGCCGCCTCCGATAAAGAGGCTAAACATTTAGACCTCTTCAGAAGAAAAGTTTATTCGTCCGCCACGCTAACCCTGAGACTGGCGAATTATGCTGCCCTCCTCTCCAAACATAACTTTGATAATTATACAAAGTTAGTGATGCTCCTAGAACACTTACCCAAGGACAAGCGTCAGATATTAAAATCAGTAGTCCAGGAGGGCTATACTGCCTCAAGGGCGGCTTTACAAATTTCCCTCGACATCCCTTGGACACAGCGGCTCGTACCACAGCAACATCGGTGGTAACGCGAAGATCCTCATGGCTTCAGTTCCCAAGGAACTACAAGCAAAGGTAGAGGATTTGCCGTTTTACAGGCAGAGTCTTATTTGTCGAAAAGACTGATCAAGTCCTCCACTCAGGCAAGGATTCAAAGACAATTCTGAGGACTCTCAGCATGTACACACCACCGTACCGCAGCAAACATTACATGCCGTATTAAAACAAAGGCCTTTATCATACTCCACACCCAGATACAGGCACAACAGCGGGGGAAACCACGCCAACAGAAACGTCATCCTCAGATGGGTAGGACGCCCAACCCTCAAAATAACAGGCAGCGAGTTTGATGGTTTGGTCGAGGGACTGCAGACCATTCCCCTGAAATGTCACCCGGAATCACAGAAGCTGTTTCACCATTGTCTACAATTGTACCAACACAGGTGATTTGCCATCACCACCGACTGTTGGGTCCGAGAGCTAATAACATCCAGCTACACGATACCACTTCTCTCTCTTCCTCCTACCTCTCCCCCATCCCTGTCCCTCTTCAGGGACCCATCTCACGAGGCCCTCCTAATGCAGGAGGCTCTACACCTTTTACATATCTGAGCCATGGAAAGAGTGCCTGAGAAATTTCAGAGCAAAGGATTTTATTCTCGTTACTTTCTCACCAAGAAAAAAAAATCAGGGGGATGGAGGCCTATCCTGGACCTTCGATGGCTCAATCGATACCTACAAAAACACAGGTTCAAGATGGTGACATTAGCTTCTATCATTCCAGTGCTCAACACGGGAGATTGGTTTACATCCCTCAACTTGCATGACGCTTATTTCCATATGAGATACATCCAGCACACAGATGCTTCCTCAGATTCGTCATAGGCACGGAACACTTTCAATACAGAGTCCTTCCATTCGGCCTATCGTCGGTGCCCACGGTCTTCTTGAAGACACTATCAGTAGTCACCGCGTATCTACACCACCAAGGTATCATGATATTTCCATACCTGGATGATTGCCTAATCAAGGCACCTACTTATGGTCATGCACTACGGACCACTGAGCTCACGAGAAAGTTATGAACAGCTCTGGGCCTCGTGATCAATGTCCTGAAGTCCTCCTTCACACCACAAAGATCGCTCAAGTTCATTGGGGCACGATTAGATTCTACAACAGCCAGGGCCTATCTTCTTCTGGACAGATTCCACAAAATACAAAGCCTCGTGCATACTCTTTCCATCAGCCCCAAAGTCCCCATACTTACCTGCTTACAACTCATGGGGCATATGGTGGCCATGACTTACATGATGCAACATGAGAGGCTGCATCTCAGATGCCTCCAACATTGGATAGCATCAATCTACTGCCCAGGCAACCAGGACGTTCACAGGGTAGTGGCGGCACCCCCGATAGTGCCCTGACATGTTGAGCCTTTTCTACCAACATGCTCTTGAGCATTCCCTTTCACCGGCCACAACCCACGATACAGATTATGACGGACACATCTCTTCTAGGCTGGGGAGTCCACTCAAGTCCATGCTCAAGGTCAATGGACTGCACAGGAAGCTCTGCAACATATTAGTCTTCTAGAGCTCAGGGCAGTATTCAATTCATGCAAAATATTCCTACCCACAATTCGTGGTCATACCTATTCAAGTCCATCCCTATTCAAGTCCTTACTGACAACACGACCACAGTTTACTATATCAACCATCAAGGTGCAGCCAGATCCAAATCCCTCTGCACAGAAGCCACACGGCTAGGGAACTGGTGCATTCTCCCCACATCAACATCATTGGTACATACCTACTGGGCAAGGACAATATCCTTGCTGACACCCTCAGCAAGCACTTCTTTCTTCAGCACGAGTGGGAACTCAACCGAGACGTAACACACTTTCTCTTCTAACGATGGGTGTACCCCATTATAGAGTTATTTGGGGGCACATCTCAATGTGAAGTGCCCAAAATACTGCTCCAGATCAGGGCTGGGACCAAAGTCCCTCGAGGACGCATTCCTGCTGGATTGGAGTCGCCATCTTCTCTACACCTTTCCACCAATTCCACTTCTTCTGAAAGTACTGGAGAAGATAGCCATGGACAGAGCCACAGTCATACATATAGCCCAGTTTTCGTCCAGGCAGATATGGCTTCCCCTTCTCCTGCAAACATCCCTATGACCTCCATACCACTTGCCAGAACGACCCAACTTTCTGACGCAACGAGGGCTGACCATGATGCACCCTCAAATCGATTGGCTACACCTCTCAGCGTGGCTCCTAGCTGGTTCCACCAAACAGAAGTAATCTTTTCTCAAGAGGTGAAGCACATGCTAATGCACAGTAGACTCGATTCCGCACGAACAAGTTACCTTTATAAGTGGCATCAATTCCACACCTGGTGCACTGCCAATAATCTCGACGCACTTTCCATCCCTATTCATCGTATCCTGCACTATGTACTATACCTTCAGCACTCAGGACTGGCGTTACCGACCATCAGAGTTCATCCCTCTACGATCTCTGCCTTCAGACAACCAATAGAGGGTTACTCAATATTTGCTCCACCAAACGACTTTTAAAAGGTCTCACGAACCTATACTCTCTGCGTAGAAAACACCCAGTGCTATGGGACTTGGAGCTAGTCTTGGACACTCTCACGTACCTACCGTTCAAATCCTTAGCCACTTGTGACATGGCTACACTCCGATGAAAGTCGTCTTCTTGCTAGCTATTGCGTCAGCACATCTGTTGGGTGAGTTGGCTGCTCTCTGTTTACATCCTGAAATAGCGCCGCAGTCTAGACGTACCCTAATTAGTTACAGTCTTAGGTTCAAAAAGGCGATATAGGCTTCTATCATATGCAAGCTCTATGTCCTCTAGAGCTAACACAGGCTAAACAGCTGGAGATCCCTTGGCTTATGCTTAGAAATCTTGATCTCCTAAAGTCCAAGCAGCATAGAGATATACTTACTTTCCGTCGGAGATTTTTATTCCCTTCCTCCAGAGTTCAAGCTGATCGGATGAGTCCCTAGGCACATCTCCTTTTCATGCATGTGTGGGGAGAGCAATTAAATGTCTTTTGTGTTTTGATGTTGAACAATGGTTTGTCTGGTGTTTATGGGCTCTCTTTTATTGGGCAGGAGATAGCACCTCTAGTGGTCAACTAATATTTCACTTTTGAGAATGGTTCTCTCCTGAATATGTTGAATAGTAATAGAGAGGTAGCCATGTTAGTCTGATCTTGCTAAAACAAAAGGAAAAACTATGTAGAACTTTAAAGACTAACAAGATGGTTTATTAGGTGATGAGCTTTCGTAGGCCAGACCCACTTCCTCAGATCATATTCTGGAAGAGAATTGGCATGACCATATATACCAAAGTGTGTGTGTGTGTATGTGTATAGGTGGGGTGCACCATGTCAGATCATACACTGTTACAGAACACATAATTAATATCTACATTATGAGGTAATATTTGTGAGACTAATGCATGTAGCAACTTACATGCATTTGATAAAGTTTAAATTTGATAATGTTTAAACAGATTTAAAAAAATCTAGCTCCTATTTTACCAAAAGCAACAGACAAGCAATCCAGACTGTCTTCCAGCCATGCCTCTCTCAGTGTTTAGTTGATCCCTAGTGACCCTGGCAAGTACTTGGACCATGTCTGCCACCAGCACCAGAGTATTTTCTGTAGATTGCCCAATAATAAATATTCAAAATACAGTTAATTCTACTGCTGATGCAGACATGAAAATAAAATCTTGCTCATGCTCTTATGGCTTTGCAGTACTAGAAGAAGTAAGCAGTATGCTTTTGACACTGAAGCAAAGAGATATTATTCCAAAAACACAGGATTAATTAGGAAAAATTTATAAATGCCCACTTAAGTGTTGCAGTTAAAAAAATTTAAGGTACTATTTTATATGGATATTTTCCCAAATTTGAACAGCAGAATTCATTTTGCTTAGTTTTAGTCAGATTTGTAATGGCAAGTGCTTACGTGGGCAATTAAAATGGACTACATGGCTGGATAGTTACATGTGTTTTTACAAGTCAAGTGTTTAAGTGCTTTTACTAGATGCTCCAAGAACCTACTTCAATACAACATTGGATGTTAGCAGCCACAAATTCCTGTGAATGCTAAGCCTTCACTGACTGCTGTGCAAGTAACTTTTTTCCTGACACTCACTGTGTGAACAGGTGTCCAATAAAGAGGCATATGGCATCAACGCTACAGTGCCATCTCACAAAAAGGGCTTCCTGCAGCTGAATTGCCCATGTAGCATTATACAGCTTGTCTATTTCAATGTATTGTAAGACAGTGAGCACAGAGATGGGACATTCTTGGCAGAAACAGTCTCGAGAAAAAGAGAAACAATCATTTTGTATTGCTGCCAAAATAGATATTTATATGTCATATGGGAAAAAGTAGTTACCTCTGAAAAATGAGTTTCTGTTCTGAAAGCAACTGAATAACATTATCTCACAAGTTACAATACATCTCTAGCAGTCTTGCTTTCAGTCTGAGTGGGGGAGGAGAAGGCAGGAAAGGTAGTTTTAATATTGAAGGGTGACTCTTAAGGTATGTCTACATGGCAAACCCTTAAAACAACCCAGCAGAGATTCTCAGAGTATGGGTCTTCAGCCTGTGGCTTGTTTTATGGCACTAGAAATAGTGAGATAGCTGTTTGGGCTTGGTCTGTGGCTCAGGCTCAGAAGTTTAGTGAAGAGGGTGGATTTTAGAGCCCAAGCCAGAATGTCTACATGGCTTAAATGCCTATTTTTAGCCCTGGAGCATGAGCCCTACAAGCCTGAGTCTGTAGAATGAGGCTCTAAGACTTGCTGCTATGTTTTGTTTCTGTGGAGACTTAGTGGTATGAAACTAAAGATATTTAACCCTGCATCCTGTTGCTGTACTAATTTGTATCATTACAAGTTGGAAAGCTGAGGTAGTGTCATCAAGAAGTTTATTTTCATGGTGCATCCAGAGGAAAATCACAGCAGACATAGAATATAGAAACAAGAAGAAGAAATACCCCCATCTTCCTGATTACCCAGTAAGAGACAGAGGAATGTGCGATATACTACAACCCATGTTCAGTATCTTTGTGGGGTATTACACTGTATTAAAGCTTCAGAGAGATAGACGAGTTAGTCTGGAAGTGGAGGGTTTTCATAACTAAAAAGCAATGTTGACAGGTGAATCACTTAGGGTCTAAAGACCTCCTAAGATTTCACTGTGGATTTTCCAGGGACCTGCATAGAAAGGGAATTTAGAATTAAAAAGGCTGTTTAAATGACACACAGGGCTTTCTTTTGATGAGTTTGTGAACCAACAGGATCCACTACCAGGAGGAAGTTACTCATCTTGTGAAGTAACGATGGTTCCTCGAAATGTGTGTGCCGTGGGTGCTCCACTCTAGGTGTCGGGCTCATCCTGTTGCCGTAGGTCAGAGACTCATCAGCCATGGTTCAGCCGGACTACGCATGCAGGGAGTCATTGCGTGCCCTTCGTGCCATTTATGAGTCTGCGCTCCGGCTCCTGCCAGTTCCTCCTAATCGGGTCACTCCTGAAAGACATAAAAAAGAGACTCTGAAGTGGGGAGTAAGGCAGGCATGGAACACCCATGGGGACACACTCCTTGAAGAACCATCGTTTCTGCACAAGGTGAGTACTTCATCTTCGTCTTCGGGTAGTGTCCCTGTGGGTGCTCCACTCTAGGTGAATACAGAGCAGTAGCCTGGTCTACGGAGGTGGGATCAGAATTATGATCTCTGTACCGTGGAGAGCACTGCGGAGGCCACTGCTGAGTCATGAACGAGCGCGTCGATAGCATAATGTTTTGCAAATGTTATGTCCGAGGACCAGGTTGCCACACGGCAGATATCCTGTAATGGGACTCCTTTGAAGAAGGCCGTCCATGTGGCCGTCGCTCTAGTGGAGAGTGCCTTCATTGAGGTTGGTATCGGATTACTGCATAATGAGTAGCATTGTGCGATGCATTTCACAATTAGTTTAGAAATACGCGCGATGTTAAGGGTTGGCCTTTAGTTCATTCATCCGTGCATAGCAGCAGATGCTGTGACTGCCGGAAAGGACGTGTTCTCTCAAGGCAGAAAGCCAACACTCTATGCATGTCCAAGGTGTGTAGTCAGGCTTCATGGTGAGAGGCATGTGATTTGGGTTAAAAGGTTGGAAGTATTATAGGCTCGTTGACATGGAATTCTGAGTTCACTTTTGGTAAGAAGTCAGGGTGGGATCATAATATTACTCCATGGTTGGTAAACAGAGTGTAAGTCCTTTGGGACGGGGAGTAACATCAATATTGTGATTTTTGGTGTCAGTAACCATTCATTACAAAGGCACGTGACTCCTTGTTGAGGCTGTTGTAGTACCTGAGGAGTTAATATTTGATTTAAAGCTGCATACTTACATTTCACTGACCGATTTGGAGTTTGTGTCCTGCTTGACAGTCTGTCCTGGGGCTGGTCCTTATTCTCCTGAGCCACTCCAGACAGCAGGGAAAATATTGCTTTGCTTTCAGGCTTGTTTCTAGGGCTGGTCTTTAAAACAATGATGTTATAGCCTGTTGTAAAGGAGGTGGGCACTCACCTCCCGCAAGTGCCCCCCATTCGGTCAAATGCAGGTTCTTGCATTGCCTCAGTCTTAAATGTCCTGTAGCTACTCAGCCTCCAGGCCGAATGAAACAGGCTTGGGTGCATTCACAGCCCCCTTCTGGGGTGCACCTCTTGCAGAGGTCCATCCCAGTATACGCTGCAGAGTGTCTGAGTCCAATCCAGTCTCAATCTGTTTCCCCTCGGTCTCTTTCCCCACTCAGTTGGAAGTAATGCCTCCAGGGTTTCTCCTCCTGGAGACCAGTGTCCTGAACAGCTCCGGACTGTGAGCTGCCTCTGGTTCTGCTACCCAGCCCCCTTGACCTTCTCCTTTCCAGGTCTGGGCTGCAACTGAGCTGCCTTTGTTTCTGCAGCTCTTTTTGTAATCCTCCCTGGCCCCTGATTGGCCGGTTTCTCCAAAGACTCTCTAGCCTCCTGTAGGACTTCTCTATGGCCTTAGGGCCTAGCCCTATTATATCTGTACACAAAGAAAAGTTAACCTGGAGTAACTGAAACACAACATGTTTTCCTCTGAAGCCATTTTTATAATCACTGTTTCAAGTCAATCAGCATCTTCCCTCTTATGGCCACTTCATCAAACTATATCTTTTGCCTCAGCTTTAGTTATCTATTTAGGATTGCCAACCCTCCAGGATTGTCCTGGAGTCTAGGAATTAAAGATCAATCTTTAATGAAACATTGTCATGTGATGAAACCTCTAGGAATGTGTCTAGCCAAAACTGGCAACCTTGATCTTTTCTCACCATTTCCTCCTTTGGCCATCTAAAGCAAGAATTCCTGGACAACTTACCAAACCTGGTTAATTCAAATATACATCTTTCTTTTATCATATACCAGTTTATATGCCAATCGGCAGTTAATGTCAATATATGTTTTGCCTTTACAACACCAGCAGATCAATCCCTGCTGACATTGAGTCCAAGAGCTTTAAATGAACTTTTTCCCTATAATGTGCAATTATTACAATCCATGCTCCCCAAAAGATTCAGGGGTAGGTGATCCAAAACCTTTTCACGCCACCTAAACTGAACAACCACTAATTCATACAGATGCTTCTATCCTAACACATTGAAGATCTGCATTTACAGTTCCAGATGCAGATAAATATTTATGCCAATTATCTTTTAAAAGACAAAATGTGAGCAAAGAGCAAACAAGGAAATGATCCATAATATCACCCTCCCATTTTTTCAGCTCTTCATAATGAATTAAGCCTCTTTTTTTTTAACCAAACTAAGCATGATGGTGAGAGTGATTAGGTTATACTAATGTTTCCCTCTTTCTGTGACACTTTTCCTCTAGTCTTGTGTTCACTATTTAAATAGCCCCTAATCCCAAAACTATTGTCCCACAACATTTAGGTGTGTAATTTTTGTTATTAAAACAAGTGCCAGATACTGAATTCCAGTGTAACTCAACACTGGATAGGTGCTGGCACAATACATAAGTCGGTCAAAAAATATTTGCTTCCTCAAAGGAAATTCTGATAAAAGGCTCTGCGATGATTCCTCTGACATACGCCCATAGATAGCTGGAAATGGATTTTTCCTGTTTTATTTAGTACTACTGCTTGATCCTTGTAAGGCAAATACTAATTCATGCAAAGTTAACATGTTTCAGTAAACTAAAAGCCACCACCATGAGACCAGAACTAACACTGCATGCCCAACTAAATAGTAAAAGCATATCTGCATGACAGGACAACACGTATGATAATAATCAGTATAGTATAGTTATGATGTTGAGTCCAAAAAAAACATTAACAAAGACACCTTACAATGTAAAACTTTTTAGCCTTTGGAAAGCTTAACTAAAGTTAATGGACAGATTTTTTTTTTAAAAGGAATGAGGAAAACCATCAATATTTTAAAAATATATTAAATACTTTGAATTTATACAGTTCTCTTTAATGCAGTATTTCTCAAAGTGATCCATGGACTCACTGAGTATGTCTAGACTACATGGCTCCGTCGACGGAGCCATATAGATGAGTTTACTAGACACAGGAAAATGAAGCGGTGATTTAAATAATTGCTGCTTCGTTTACATCAAAATGGCCACCGCATTGTGCTGACCAGCTGTTTGGTGGCACAGTGGGGCAGACTGGATGCTCCGCGGTCAACAACGGACGCCTTTGTCGACTGCTCCGCTATGCCTCATGGAATGAGGCTTACTGGAGCAGTCGACAAAGGCTTCCGTTGTTGACCGTGGAGCGTCCAGACTGCCCCGCTGTGCCGCCAAACAGCTGATCGGCACAGCGCGGCAGCCATTTTGATGTAAACGAAGCGGCGATTATTTAAATCACCGCTTCATTTTCCTATGTCTACTGAACTCATCTACACGGCTCTGTCGACGGAGCCATGTAGTCTAGACATAGCCACTCTGAGAACTGCTACCAGGCCACTCCAGTTTACTTACCAGCTCTGCAGCCATGGAGCCTTGCAGCTCCCATTGGCTGTAGTTCACCGTCTGCAGCCAAAGGAAGTCATGGGAAGCAGCAGCCCGTGTCACATGACCTGCAGAATGACATGGTTCTAGCTCCACCCCATTGTTAGTTTATTCTATAGTTGCCCATGTTAATTGCAAAGTTGATTCTGTGCCTCTGTAAAGGCAACCAGAAACAGGGACAGAACCCCCCCTCCATGTGTTCTTACTAGGAGTGCTGTTAGGTAAAAAAAGAGGAAACTGGAACTACCTGTAGAAGGAGCTATTGACCAGAAGTAAAGGGGAGAAGAGACAAAGACAACCGTACAGTTAAGTCCGAGGGAGCTATAAAATGCAAGATGGACAGTAAGAGAGGCACAGGAATGAGGTAGCAGAGAAACATATTCAGAGAAGGAGGTAGAGGAGGACTGAAGGATTAGCAGGAGAGATGGAATAAAATACAAAGATAGAGCATTGGGATTACTTTTTTTTTCCTCCAAGGACAAAATATTTGTCACCTGAAAGATAGATAACAGTGTCCCCTTCCACTTTTCCATATGAGCAAGTATTGTAGTCGCTCTGAGAAGGCTGCATGACTACAAAAAGGATGTATGCGATCCATATCACAAAGGAGACAATCTCTGGTCAAATGTGATCTTCATTTTGGAAAAGTTTAACAGTCTCTAATATATACCACACTACTATACCAGTCTAGTGAAAAACTGAGGATCTTGATGCTGCACTGATCTAAAACACATGAGAGGAGATACTGATATTCTAAAACAAGGAGACAAGTGTAAGATGAAAGCATAAAAAAAGAGAGTTGACCCTGTAGCAACACAGCATCTCAGTTATGGAGGGTGCAGTGTATGTAACCACTCGCTGTTTTAAATCACTTTGTAAGAACATCATTTAAGTCACTCTAGCAATTTCCTCCAATTCCTACACTGCAAACAAATGCATTATTAGCGAGCTTAAATTCAAACAAGGACAAATATGGCCAAAGGGAACATACATAAAAGTTTGAACAAATATTTGCGCATTTTTTATTCACACCGCTCTAATAAATAATGTAAAGCACTCAGAGTACATCTGTGTTTTTAATCTTCTTTACACAGTGTAATCTGTAACATGAAGATAATTTTAATTATATTTTCAGTCTAGTTTATAGTTTTATATGTGCAGTAGCTCTTTGTGGTCAAAATGCAAGAGGAATGTTTATTTTCTTTAACATAAAAAAACCTAGTATTTCTCCGCTTCCATGACTTTTATTGCAGCTCACTTATTGGACTATCCTGGTTAATGCTTTTCTTTTTTAAAGGGATGTAGGTAGGAAACACGTGTGAACAATGAGTGGCCCCAAAGATTAACCTGTGTGCCAGTTCCTACTGCTGCAGCTGGCAAACAATTATTGTGAATGAAAGAGATACTCCTGTCATTATGCTAGGGTTTTTTTTCTTTCTTATGCTTGTTTGCATGACTCAGAATACAAACATTTTTATTAGTTATGGAACAGATTAAAATGTGGCCTCCATTTTTGCTTGTGCAGTGTGATTGAATACATGCATCAGTAACATACATGGCCTTCTTACACTGCAGAAGGATGTCTGAAGCATAATGAGTTCTCATCAGTTAATTTTCTGATATGCTCTTTGTTTCTTCAATTATTTCATCATTTAAGCAATTAAAGTTGGAAGAAACTTGTGTGTGACTTACTAGACCATTGATTACAATTGCATTGTTAATGTTTGCCTGCAGATTAGCAAAGAATTTACTTGTAAAGGAGGCCAGGGTTTAGGTAAAATCTCTTGGTGAATGATGCAAACTTTATTATTTCCAGTTAAAATGAATATTTTGATAGCTAATATATCAATAAGTCATTGTTTTAAAACTAAACTTGAGCAGGGACCTAAGTCAGTTTTGTGAGCTGCATTCAGTAGGATAGACTTTCTTCAGCAGCACTGCAATGAGAGGCATGCTGCTGTGATGGCTGAAGAACAATTAAATTGTATGCGAAGTTCATTCACTGAAAGTCAAAAGTGAGGAGAAAAGAATAACTGAAGGTCACCTTCACTGCTGCTATTGACTTTACCCTAAATAGCCCTGCTATTGACTTTACCCTAAATAATAAGGGTCAGTATAACAAGGGAATCAATTACTGAAGAAATTAGTTCATACTGTCAAAGATACTTTTCCCCAGTTGTATTAACAAAGGAAATAGATTTGTTAAAATACATAACATCACTAGATCACAGATTCAGCACTGTAAAGACACAAGTTAGATCAGTGTACATCAAGTGTCGATGCTACTGACTTTTGCCCCCATAGGGACTCCATTAAACAAGTGTAAGCATGGTAAGAATCAGGCTCTGGATGTATAACAAGAGGATTATCTGGCTCAGAATTGGTAATGAGACAAAATCAGTTGTAGGCCATTCTGATGGGGTGTACCAACCCCGCACTGACCTGTGAGGGGTTAACCAGGCCTGCTGGGCTGAGCAGGCCCCGCCCCTCCATGGATCTGCTGGGCATGCTCCAACTGCAGACCCAGTATAAAGGCCAGAGGAGCAGCTCAGTTGGGGCTGACCAGGAGAGGGGAAGGAGCTCCTGCCAGAACACAAGAGCAACTGCCCCTGCTGGCCGGGCCTGGCTGCCGTGCCAGCTGCAGCCATCACCCCGGCTGCCACCCCAGCCACAGCTGCCATGCCAACTGCAGCCACCAAATCAACCGGAGCCACCACTGCAGCATCTGCCAGCAGAGGTGGAGACTACGCTTGCCGGGGGAATAGGGTAGGAAGCAACTCAGGGAGGAAAGTAGGCGGCTTCCTAGTGGACTCAGCATGCTTCGGGAGAATTCCCCTTGAGCCAGTGGTGGGAAACACCTACCTCTAACAGGGCCCTGGGCTGGGGCCCAGTGGAGAGGGAGGGCCTGGGCCCCTCTTCCCCCACCTCCCTGGCTCCCTAGAGCAGGGAGCCAATTTAATGTGCTATAGACTCAGCTGCTGAGCCTTATTTACCCCACAGATGGGGTGAGAGAGACTCGGCCACTGGGCCATACTTCCCTGCTGATGTGGGAGGAGAGGGGGTGCCATAGATCTGGCCACTGGGCAGCACTACCTCACTGACTGGGATGTGGCGGACTAGGCCCCGAGCCATAATGCCAAGCCTTGAGGGACTTCAGCCACCACTAGATTATGGGGTGAGCTGCCTTGCCTGGTTCTCTTGACAGCCACTGATTCAAATCTAGGCCATTACTAACTTCCCTATGGCAGTAAGTTAGAGGTCTATTAAGGACAGGCAAAGTCATTTTGTCTAATTTCAGACATGCTTAAAATACTATGGCTTAAATATTAGAAAATAAGAACCCACTTCTGCCTTTTGTTATGTTGCTTTATACTTTAGCAGCACAAAGCAGAATTGGTCCTTGGAGGATAGCTGTGGGGCTAGGAGGTTCTCATAGTGTTATGCTGTTAGAAAGAATCTATGCCAGCCCCTGGCATTGGGGACATATAGACCATGCCCTTTCCCTGGTGCACTGCTGCACTACTGCTATTCTCAGCTGGCAGCTCCACACAGGGATAGCTTAAAGTAATAAAAGTAGCAGATGATTTAATGCCATCTTTGTTCTCTCAGTGCACACTGTACCCTGACTCATAAACCACACAAAGACTCAGGCTTAGTGTTTTGATGATTGGGAGAGACTTGAAAAAAGGAGTGGAAAAAGTAAACAAAATATACACCCAAAGAGTGTGTGTGTGGGAGGGGGAAGATTGTGGAAGAAATACTAATGGGAAAAGGTGAACACCTATAGTTCACCCACTTGTGCTGGCCTAGATTATTTTATTATTTGAATGGCTATTCATCTGTTTCCCAAATAAATGGGATTTGTGTTTTACACATGAGAAAGTAAAACCTGTGAAAGTGAGCAGGACATTTAAAAGGGGACCCACAGACCTAATGAATGTGTTTTGTTACTGCTAGAGACTCCAGAAGAGGGTATATGGATATGGGAGTGACTAAAAGTATGTGAAGACAGAAAAATGGCAACAAACATTGTGGCACTAACAAGATATATGTAGATTGTACCCTTCAGATCACTCTGTTATATATTGCATCTCATCCCCACATCTTTATGTATTTTGTCTTTTAAAACCTTGATCCTGAAAGTTATACTGGTACAAGCAGACCCTGGTTCCTGCACACAGCACCAAGACAGTGGAGTTCCGCACAGGAGCATGATTGACAGACTCTGGGACTTGGAATGAGACATGGTTCATGCCCAAAGGTATTAAAAACTGTCTCTAGTACCACATTTTAGGACAGAGTATAATTATTCTGTTGTACTACAATCTGCAGTGGCCAACACAAAATCATGATTCCAAAACTCCTCAAACTTTGGGTGGGAGGTTCAAAATTCAGATATTAATTTTGTAGTTTATCAGTGGTATGATTAAAATGCTGCCCAAACTTTGAACTAGCAAACACCAATATTATAAACGATTTTGAGTGCCCATGAAAATGAGGTTGGTGGGAGTTATTTACAGTTCACTGAGTTGCAAAACATCTGGTTATACAACATTTGTCAATTTGTGACATGATGCAGCAGCAGATGGTAGATACAAACCCAGCTTAATGTGAAATAATCATATTATGCTAACATTTGCAATCCATACCATTTACAAATGTGATAATCCAATGACAAAGCAAAAGCTCCATGAAAAAGTAAGTAGTAAGACCCCAAATTGGCAAACACAGTTGCACATGTTTAACTTCAGTCAGTCCCATTGGACATAAATTCCATTATTTGCAAAGTGATCCATGTAGGCAAAGTGAGCCTCACTTTGCCTAATGAGGACAAAGTGTTGTAAGATCAAGGCTTAAGTGTATTCTATTTTCTAAAAGATTAAATATCCTAGTCATAGAAGAACTCTGACAGTCTACAACTCTACATTTACAAAAGTAAACAAAATTTAAAGTGTAAAGTTAGTTTTATGTATATGTTTAGATTTTTAAGAATGTGCCCACACACTGCTCTGGATACATATATCTCAACAACAAAGCTTACAAATAAAGCAATTACAAATTGAGATTAGCAAATATGACCAACCTGCACTGAACTAATCTATCCTCTAGTTCACCATCATCCTCAGAAAACAGAAGCCCCACAGCATGCTCTCAATGGACCTCAATAATTGGACAGCTTTCCAGTGACCTGAAGGATTATGCATCAAGTCAAGACTGTAGATTTACTGAATCAATGAAGAAAGTAAATTAATTGTTAAATATTCCAGTAACCAAGAATAATCATCTAATCACAAAACACTCAAACAGTTCAAAAGCCTCTAATAATAATTTATTATAAAAAATAACAAGATCCATTAGAAGATGTCTGTGGACTGAAAAATAAAATGTAAGTTCTAGTATAAAACCATAAATGTTAAAGAATCATTTTCATCCTGCACCATTCTTCATATTCAAAGGGACTTCTCTAGGATTTTCTCTTCCTGAAGAACACTCACTAGGTGGCCTTAACTGAAAACGCTTTTTAAAGATGATTAAAAAAATGAACACCCTTAGTGTATGTCTACACTACCACCCTAGTTCGAACTAGGGTGGTAATGTAGGCAACCGGAGTTGCAAATGAAGCCTGGGATTGGAATTTCCCGGGCTTCGTTTGCATAAAGCCGGGCGCCGCCATTTTTAAATGTCTACTAGTGCGGACTCCGTGCCGCGCGGCTACACGCGGCACGGACTAGGTAGTTCGGACTAGGCTTCCTAGTCCGAACTACTGTTACTCCTCATTCCTCCTCTTAAAATCAGGAATAAGGGATCTTCCGGAAAAGGCTTTATTTTCCGAAAAATCCCGTCTAGAGTGGCGCTTTTCTCCGGCAAAAAAAAAAAAAAGCGGCAGCCATGTTCATGCAAATGCCGCGGATGATATTTAAATCCCCCATGTCATTTGCAATTCCGAAGTGTCTCATTAGCATCCCTTTTCCGGAAAAGGGTGCCAATGTAGACACAGCCTTTCTGTTTAAGTTGTTTCTTTCAATGTGCTTGTTTTACTACACTACTATTATTCATCTTTGAAATGCCTTTGGTTTTCAGTTTCAATGGCTTTACAAAGTCAATAGTTTATTATTTTCATGATTTCTCAAACTTTAAAATGAGATGTAAGCATGCTAAGACCTTACAAAGCATGTATAAATTTGTTTAAATATACACAACCTTCTAGATTTTTGCAATGTTATTTAGATCAAGTTAATAGCTGTGATAGAGGAAAAGAGCCATAAAAAAGGTTGAGAACTATGCCTGTCACATGATCGGGTTGGGGTGGTGAGGGTAGGCTGAGAGGCTCTGGGGACTGCAGCCAATGCTGGACAAAGGAATTGCTTTGTTCATGAATTTTTATATTTGAACAATAAATTGGGCCCTAAGGCAAAACCTGAAATGGACTTAAGTGTGGAAGTGGCTCTTTCCTGAGCAGGTGAGGCAGCTACCAGTTTATATCAATCTTAAATTTCTGTCTCCTGAGGGATAGTAAAGCAACTTTCTACGCTGAAGGTGTAACACACTGAATACAAAGTATATTAGAGCAGCCAGAAGCTACTCTAATATATATGAGACTGCAGTGTCTCAGAGGTCCAAAAACACAAAATAACATTGATTTGAGACTCACTGCATCTGCAGAACTGCCAGGAATGGACTAATTGGAAGAGAATATAGTTCTAGTTGTATTACTTCCTGCTGGAATTTTCATTTGGAAATCCATGGAGTGTGGGTTGCCTTTCCTCTCTGTTGGGGTTCAGGGAGTGGATGTTACCATGAAAAGAATCACAGGGGAGATCTGCACTCAAATAGACCCTTCCACATTCAGCTGCTGAGGTGACTAGTATATTGTGCTGTAAATACAGTACAATAAAGTAAATTAAAATTGTTATGGGTAACAATGCAAATGAGCTACTTAGCTGAATGTCATCAGGGGTTTTATTTGGCTATGAATAAACATAAAGCAAAGAAAAAGTTTACTAAAATCCTCAAAATTATTCTGATTTAGACCTGATTTCTTTTCTCTGTTAAAAGACAAATTGTTAGTTTCTCCAACATTCCTCCTACAATTTGGTCCTCTGAATCCTCCCTAACGCTAATCCCATGCCACTGCATGCGCACATGTGTGCGTTCACTCTGATGCTAGTAGACTGCAGAATCAGCTGGGCTGTCACAAAGGTCTTACTTTAGTTCCTGCAGAGCAGCTCAGAACTGCAGATGTCCCAGCAAAAACCATCTGGCTCTTTGCTGAATTAATGCTTTTTTGACCCTGATATACTGTGCTTTCCAATCGTTTTCTATTTTCATTATTCCACAAACTGAGATGTAAGCATTTAAAGACCCTACAAAGCATGTTTCTTTGTTTTTACCTAAGTGGTTAGTTAGATGATTTATATTAGCTTTCACAATCCCAGTAAATTTTACATGCTGTGAGCCAGATTCTCTGCTAGTATAAATTAAGGTAGTTCAATTGACTGCAATAGTACTATGCCAATTTACAACACTGGTAAGGTTTGAAAAAATCCCTGTAAATGGTCATCAGGCCTCCTAATGTTCAGTAGGAATTTATAGTGTGGGTGTTGAATTTAACATAATCACTGTAAGTTCTGGAAATTTGCTTAGCTATATTCATGCTAAACTAATTATCTAAATTTAAGCAATGGAAATATATGGTACTACCTCCCTCCCAGACACACACAGGCACACATTCTAATTGCAGACTTAATTTGAGGGAAAATTAGACTAAATTGTCAGCATTTTTTCAGGTCCTTCTGGAGCCTCTCTGAAGTAGTCTCCTTTTCATCTGACCTCCTTCAGTAGATTATTTTTAAAGTCAGTGGAATTCTTGGCTTTGGGATAGATTCTGCGCAGTTAAGCAGATGCCATTCCCATAGAAACTTGGGACCAAATTTAAGAGTGATGTAAACGCTTGAGGCAGCATAGTTAGGGCAGTTGTTCCCAAATTTTCAAAGCCGTGACCCCCTTTTAGACAACCATTATCTCAAAACACCTTCCCACGATCATCCATTCCAGATATAGACTTTCTCTGACCTAAATATTACTAAGCAAGATGACCCAATCTGCAGTTTCTGTTAAATTAGAGAAGGACCTTCACTGAAATTAGCAGGAAGTGATCACCTCTTAGTACAAGGTAAGAAGGCCTTTAAGCAGCATCCTATTCCAAGCTCAGCCTAACTTCCCAGATGAGGAAAATAAGTAGTGAGGTTACATGATAGAAGACCGTGGCCTTGTCTATACTACGAAATAAGGTTGAATTTATTGTTGATTTTTTTTTAAAGCATCTGATTTTGTAAAGTGGAAAGCACACATTTCTCCCTGTGTTCAAAAACTTGACATAGTTCGCAATAGCACGTCCCCAGTATGGTAGTTACTAGTGGCTTTGAGAGAGGTGCACTGTGAGTAGTTATCCCACAGTTCCTGCTGCCGCTTTTCACTCTGGGTTGTGCTCCCAGTGCTCGCTGAGACCAAAACTGTGTAGTGTGTGGTTCTGGGTACATGACTGCATCCCATAATGCACTTGTCTCCCCCTATCCCTTCCTCGCTGACAACAATGGCAAACAATCTTTTTTGTGCCCTTTTATTCCCTGGTTATCCATGCAGATGCCATAGCAGGGTAAGCATGGAACCCATTGTGGAACCCATTTAGCAGCAAAGTATTATGGCAGTTATATTAACTATAGTGCACATTATGCCAGCTTATCCAGAGTGTATCCAGGGTCCACCAGAATGAGGATGCATCTCGGGAGGCCATGAACATACTCTCCTGCAAAGCACTTGAGTTGTGACCTGCAAATGCTACCAACATTTGATCCTCTAGACACAGTGGAATGCCAGTTCTGGTACCATCAGACAAACACAGACTGGTGGGCCCACATAGGAAGGTCTGTCTAAAGACAATACGGATGTTATGTACAAGGCCACAGTTATGCTTTTAAATGTCCACAGAGATCTTAGGGGAGCAGCTGGACTGAGTTTGGTGGCAGACAGGCTGAGGCTAAGACCATAAGAACGGCCATACTGGGTCAGACCAACGGTCCATCCAGCCCAGTATCCTGTCTGCTGACAGTGGCCAATATCAGATGCCCCAGAGGGAGGGAACACAACAGGTAATCCTCACATGATCCCATTCCTGTCACCCACCTCCAGAGAAACAGAGGCTAGGAACACCATTCCTACCCACCCTGGCTAATAGCCATTGGTGGACCTAACCTCCATGAATCTATCTGGCTCTTTTTTGAACACTGTTAAAGTCCTAGCCTTCATGACATCCTCTGGCAAAGAGTTCCACAGGTTGAGTGTGCACTGAGTGAAGAAAAAACTTCCTTTTGTTTGTTTTTAACATGCTGCCTATTAATTTCATTTGGTGACTCCTAGTTCTTATTTTGTGAGAATAAGTGAATAACTTTTTCCACACCAGTCATGATTGTATAGACCTCTCTCATATCCCCCTTTAGTCTTCTCTTTTCTAAGATGAAAAGTCCAAGTCTTTTTCATCTCTTTTCAGATTATGTAGTTCCTGTGTGTTCTGCACATGCGTGCGCGCACACACCATTTGCTCGGAAAGTGCAATATTCCCTTCCTGCAGGAGCATGGGAATGGGAAGGGTGAGGGGGGTCTGGGTATGACAGCTGGGCAGAGCTCAAGCCATGCTTCATTGGGGATGAGCAAAAGGAGGTTTACTGCAGAGGCATCAACTAATAGCTTCCCCTGCTTCATCCACATTGCCATGCAAGATATCAGTCTTCTCCAAATTACACTGAGTGAGAAGCAGATTCTGACTGAATGTGGCCAAAAACCTGGACCTTATGCTGCAATGCTTTGTGCTGCAATGATGCCAAACCACTTACTGCTTGCTTAGCATGGAAAGGTTATGCTTATAAGATGCACACAGGATCTTTCGGGAGAAGGGGGGGGAAAGAAGGCCATATGCTGCATTAGGAATACAATAGTAAAGCAGCTAGCACATGTTCACATAGAGACACACACGCATGCCAGTCAATGTTATAGTTACCAGTCCAGAGTCTGAATCACTCTGGTAGCCAGCCACATTGATCAGAGGTAGAGAGGAGCAGGGCTCTATCAGTCACAACACGATGCTCTGGGGGAAGTCTTGGCAGGATGAAATCCAAAAACCATGGCAAAGCTGCCACTTCTTAATATTTTGCGCTGTCATGCTGTAATCAGTCCCCGTTTGACTGCTTGTTTTCGTAAGATCATATCACAGCTATCTTGTCTCAATTGGTAAGTTGCATTATCTTTTAGAGTCACCAACCATATCTCATTAGGGGTTTACAGCAATATCCTGGTGCCTTTATGTCTATCCTCAGCTTCTCCCTAGAACATCGGGTCTTCACACTTATCTTTTAACACACTTTCTTCGTTTTTCACTCACACAAACAAAAATTACAGTAGCTTCACGCAAGCAAGAATTACATAGTTGCTTTTGTAAAAACTGATCTAATGCAAAATATTCTAAGATTAAAATTATTACTATTAAAATTCTTCCATAATACAAAAATAATTCTTACCAGGGATGTTAGCATATAGTCATTTAAATGAATAACCAATAAGCCTGGAGTTATTGGTTAATCCAAATGACCTTAAGCACGCACACACACCCTTGCTGTCTCTATACAGAAGTAACGGGGGGGACAAGACATGCCAGCTCTGCAGAGTCGCCTGCCTCCCCAATGCTGCCTCCCACTTTCTCTTTGTGCTTCAGCAGGCATTCTGAATTACAGCAATTAAAATACTGTGACGTTCTCCTGGGTACAATATGACCTGCTGTGTATCCCTTTAGTTATACAGCTTGGGATGCCTTTTACATTGCTTTGCTACTGAAGAGCATCACCTCCAGGCTCTGTTCATTCTCAACTACTAGCAAGTAAAGCCACTCCCAACTCAATGCATTAATGCTCTGTTCAGACATCCATGAACTACACGTAGGGCAGCATGTGCATATCCCTCAATTCCAGCCTTGGCCCCAGAAATGTGCATCTTGTACTAATCAGAAACCTACTGGACAGGACACGCTCATTAATATTCCATCATTTGAACAATGGGAATGATTATGCACCAGATTTGTTGTCTCAAGTGAAGGTTTCACAAACACTTCTACTGAATATACTGGCTTAGATAAAACAATAAAGCAAATTTATTAACTCAAGAAAGATAGATTTTAAGTGGTAAGGCATAAAAACTAGAATTCGTTATGAAAGAGAAAAAGATAAAACTGCAAACCAATTCCTAAACTTCACCAAGATCTGAAGCAAACATCATTGTGACCACACCAGCTACTGCAGCCAATTCTCATTTCACAGGTTGAAATTCCTTTTAGCTTGGGTCTGCTCCCTTTAGTTCTCTGTTTTTCAGATGTTATGAGCCAAGTGTCACATTACTGAATTTTAAGGAGAGCAGACAGATCACTGCTTCACCCGGGGGGGGGGGAGGGGGGATGAGGGGGGAAGGGGTTTGCCCCAAAAGTGGTAGAAAGGGGCTTTTTATCCCCCTCTCTCTTGCTTTATGTGAGTGTTGCTTTAGAAATACCAGTATGAAAAAAAAGACACTGATGGAAACTAAAGGAATCTGAAAACCCTATGCATGAGCAATGGTAAACAAAATGTCTTGTGGGCTGCACATAGAACCCCGATGGATTGCATGTAGCCCTCTGGCTGGAGGTTGCCCACCACTGGATTAGGGGCATCCCTCCCACCCGCTCACTTTTTATAACCCCAATCCTTGGGTGAAAGAAAAATCCCTCCTGAATCATGTGGGTGGGCAATTCCATTGTGTATGTGAGCTCCAAATTGTCCTGCAGCTGAATTGTAAATTTCCTGTTTACAACTCCACTGTTGGTGAATCTCCAACTTAGCACTTTGCTGGCATGCTAACATACCTTTGTGTCTGTGGAACTGGCTCATGGGTGTTACACAGAACTACAACATGTGTCAGTAACAATCATACAACAAAACATCATAATTTCACATCCAGTGTTGTTACTTACATTTGAACAGTGTAATTATACATCAGCAGATTATGAGTTTTAAAGCATAGTTTGTACAAAATATAACTATAAAAGTGGTGAATATAGGGTATGGGGTGTCACAAGTACATTTTACTTACTTCAATTGAAAGTAAAATTTACCAACACAGCATATCAGTAACATTGAGCTTTCAGGAAAGAAATTACAGTAAAACAATTAAAGTTGGTATTTTGAAGTTGTAAGTTTTGGCTCCTGGGTGTGCTAGCCAGACCAGACTTTGGATGCTACAGTTCTGCAGATCAGCTTTGCGGTTGCTGGATGCTTAGAAAACATTTTAGACATTGTATTCAACAAAAGTATCTAAATTTTGCAGAGGCAGAAAGATAAGGAAATAGGGTCCAGTGAATAGAGGCCTAGTACTCCTAGTTCTAGTTACTAACACCACTCCATACTTTGAGCTCTTTGCCTCAATTCCCCATTTACAGAGTTGTTGTGATGATGAATATATTAAATGATTGAGAAGCACAAATATGGTAATGGGAGCACCATATAGGTACATAAAAGAGCTCTCACTTTATCTTATTCTGAGTCTAGTTAGACATATTTGTCTACATTCATTTTGATGAAATTAACAACTTTTATTTAGACACCGTTCAATCACACAGCTGGTTGCTACAAAAGGATTCCCCTTAAATTCATTTGCACCACTGAAATGGGACAAAATAATGAGCTTCAGAAAATTTGGCTGATTGTGTTTAAACTCCTTAACATAAATAAAAACTCCCTCTTTCTTTGTCTCCTTTTATGCCTGTCCATCCCTTCACTCCCTTACTCTCACACAGTCACTTATACCTCCCTCTATACCTACTCTTGTTCCTGGCACAGCTGTCCATTAGGGATATTAAAATGTGTTTATTTTGGTAAAAATGTACCTGCTGGAATTTTTAGCATGTACACATTACACATGGGATAGGATGGAAAACCAGCTCCACAGGAGCAGAAGGGAAAGCATGGAGAGTGGTGATGTGATACTGTAAATGGTTACATTCAGCCCCCCATCCCCTGCGCTGCTGCCTCTGTAGCCCAGTGAGCACCAGCTCCTGCCTGCTCCCTCATCCTGATACAGAGGCAGCAGCACAGCACTATCACATCCCTACACTCCATGCTTCCCCTTGTGTACCTGCAAAGCCTTATCCATGAACTCCCTTTGGGTATGTCTACACTACAAAGTTAGTTTGAACTAACGGACGTTAGTTCGAACTAACTTTCATAGGCGCTACACTAGCGCTCCATTAGTTCGAATTTAATTCGAACTAGCGGAGCGCTTAGTTCGAACTAGGTAATCCTCATTCCACGAGGATTAAGCCTAGTTCGAACTTACTAGTGCGAATTAAGGGCTGTGTAGACCCTTAATTCGAACTAGTGGGAGGCTAGCCCTCCCCAGGTTTCCCTGGTGGCCACTCTGGCCAACACCAGGGAAACTCGTCTGCCCCCCTCCCGGCCCCGGACCTCTTAAAGGGGCATGGGCTGGCTATGATGCCCGTGCCAGGTGCAAGTCTGCCAGCACCCAGCCAGCAGACCCTGCACCTGGCACGGATCGAGCCACCCACCCGATGCCCCCCAGCCCTCCCCCTCTTCCCGGGACCAGGCTGGCGGCTCCCGGGAGCTTGCCCGGGACCGCAAGAGGCGGGCACCCGCCTGGTCTAGTGCAGACATCGTGGACCTCGTCCACGACCTCCGCACTAGGCACAGGAACGTGGCTGGCTAGGGCAGGAGAGCTGCCAGCCTGGCCACCCAGAAGCAGGTGTGCATGAAAATCAAGGGGGTCCACTGAGACCCCCAATCCTGAGCCCTGAGCTTCCAATGGCCGTCCTGGGTCAGACCAAAGGTCCATCTAGCCCAGTAGCCTGTCTGCCAACAGCGGCCAACCCTAGATCCCTGGAGGGGATGGACCGAAGACAATGACCAAGCCATTTGTCTCGTGCCATCCCTCTCCAGCCTTCCACAAACCTTGGGCAGGGACACCACTCCTACCCCCTGGCTAATACCACTCCATGGACCCAACCTCCATGACTTGATCTCACTTCCCTTTAAACTCTGTTCTAGTTCTAGCCTTCACAGCCTCCTGCAGCAAGGAGTTCCACAGGTTGACTCTTTGCTTTGTGAAGAACAACTTTCTGTTACTAGTTTGAAGCCTGCTACCCATTCCTTTCCTTTGGTGTCCTCTAATCCTTCTTTATGGGAACTAATGAAGAACTTTTCTGTATGCACCCTCTCCACCCAACTCCTGCTTTTAGAGACCTCTATCCTGTCCCCTCTCCGTCTCCTCTTTTCTAAGCTGAAAAGTCCCAGTCTCTTCAGCCTCTCTTCATATGGGACCTGTTCCCAACCCCTCATCATTGTAGTTGCCCTCCCCTCTCCTAGCCTCTCTCTTCCCCTCTCCCACCTCCTTTCCCCAGTCTCCCCCAGTTTTGTTCAATAAAGACAGATTCCATTTTTGAACACAATTGTCCTTTATTTTGTACATCAAGAAAAGGGGCTAGGGAAGGGTAAGTGGAAGGAGGTGAGGGAGGAATGGGGCACGAGCCCCCGATGGGGAGGACTGGGCTGGCTCTGCGGGCTTCTGGGGGTGGAAGCTCTCCTGCAGCCCCCCAATTGCCCCCTCTTCCCAGATGGTAGCCTGCGGCAAGTGCAGCCGGTCTGATGGCCGAGTGCTGTGATGTGCCCAGTGTGGGTACTTCGGGCAATCCAAGCCAGGACTGCTTTGCAAGTGGGGCACCCCTGAGAACTGTCTGTCCGGGGTGGGTGTCGAGACCCTTTAAGCACAGCCCTCGGCTAGCCTGAGACAGCATCTCCATGCTCTAAGTCCTCCTCTGATGCCCTGCCGGCACTGCTTCCGGCCATCCTTAAGCCTGGTTCAGGGTCCACTTAATGTGGACATGCTAGTTCGAATTAGCAAAATGCTAATTCGAACTAGTTTTTTAGTCTAGATCAGTTAGTTCGAATTAGCTTAGTTCGAATTAACTAATTCGAACTAAGGTAGTTCGAATTAACGTTGTAGTGTAGACTTACCCTTTTAGTCTTACTCATGCTCGCCTCTATTTTGTTATCTGACATCATATCTCCTCTTTTACCTGCCCCAGATGCCCTCATGCTCTTCTGCTCCCTGCTGTGCCTCACCTAGATTCCTCCCCTTATTCTTCCTGCATCATGCACGAGGTACCGTATTTTAGTGAATATACCCTGCACCTGAATATACCCCGTGGTTTTTCCAAATTGCGTAAAAAAAACCTTGTATACCCCATGCACAAGTGTAACCTGCAGGGTATGCAAGACTTTTCTGTGCCGGGGGTATATTCATTAATTTACGGTGCCGGGAGGGGGGGTCCTGCAGGTACTCACCGCCCTGGTTCCTGCACAGCCGCCAGCCTCTGGGTGGGGGAGCGCTCATCCCCCTGGTTCCTGCACAGCCGCAGGAAGGGGCAAGGGAGCGCTCATCTCCCGGTTCCTGTGCAGCCTCCAGCCTCCGGGCAGGGGAGTGCTCATCCCCCCAGGAACCGCAGGATGAGCGTTCCCCTGCCCAGAGGCTGGTGGCTGCGCAGGAAACGGGGATGAGCACTCCCCCCGCCCCTTCCTGCGACTGTGCAGGAACCATGGGGATGAGCGTTCCCCCACCCGGAGGCTGGAGGTTGTGCAGGAACCAGGAGATGAGCGCTCCCCCGCCCTTTCTTGTGGCTGCGCAGGAACCACGGGGATGAGCGCTCCCCTGCCTGGAGGCTGGATGCTGTGCAGGAACTCAGCAGGTGAGTTTAAAAATTTTTGTATATCCCGCACCCAAGTATATCCCATGGGGAGGTGCGGGGTTTGTAAAAATGCATATAACCTGCGGGTTATATGCGCAAAAAATATGGTACTTACTACTTCTTTATCCCAGCACCATCTCCTAAGTCTGCCTTTTGCCTCCTTCCCTTGTGGTCCGTCCTTCCTCCCTCCAGACCTACATGGAGATCCAAGAACACAGCTCAGCATATCACTGCTCTATATTAGGAATGTTAAATTGTGTTTAATCAGCTAATCAAGTAGTCAATGGAATTTCCATCAACTACTCGATTAGTCAATAATGCAGAGAAACTGCGGCTCTGCCTTTTAAATGTATTAAGAGCCTGGTGGCTCTTAAAAGGCCAACCCCGCTGCAGCTCTGCAGTGTCCCCGTGTTATCGACCAATCTAGTAGCCAATAGAAATTCCGCCAGGTGGCTCTTAATACGTTTAAAAAGCAGAGGCACAACTGGGGGGACCCAGCCCAAGCTGGGACAGCTGATTCCCGGCTCCCGCTCAGTCCCCCTGGCTGCACCTCTGCCTCCTGTCACCTTGCGGAGATGGTGCTGGGGAGAACCAGCTTTTAATCCAACTCCCCCCAGCACCAGCTCCTGCTTCCCCCCTGCCCCTTGCTGTCTCTCTCTGATAGAGGCAGAAAAGTGGAACGGTTAGTCGAGTGACTATGTTTATCAGATAGTCAACTAGTCACTTGCATCCCTACTCTTTGTCCCTCTTGAACCCTTTCCCCCCTACATTTCTGAATCCGACATCCAGCCCCCCATCACAAACACACACAGAGAATTTTCTGGCTCAGTTTAGCTGTAATACCTGGAGGCAGAAAGTCTGATTATAAGAATTTTGTTACATCACATCATTTATTTTCAAGTTGCTCTATGTACAAAGAAAATCAGCTATTTGTACTCCCACCCCAATTTCTCTCCCACTTCACAAAACTGCCTGGGGCTTGTCTATGTGGGAAAATCAGGAGAGCTATTGTGAACAAATTGTTGTGCAATAGCTCATTATGTGGATGCTATTAAATTGATTTTATTCCAGAATAATCAGTTACTTTGATTCTGGAATTATGTATCCATCTAGCAAATAGCTATTGTGGGATAGTGTAGCCAGACACAAAACCCCATCTTGTTTTTCCACGAGCCCCATCTTGGTTCCCCCCCCCCCCCCCCCCGAGAGCAAGAGAAAGGCAGTCAGCCTTTGATGCCCTGGGAACACAGGTTTGCTGCCTGTCCCTGACTCTACCATAAACAGAAACCAGACAGTAAATGGGCTAGCTGACGACCTGGGGCCTCCCGTTGCCCTGATGGCTAGTACCAGTAATTGACACGCCTGCACTGTCCCAGAGAGGAATCTTCGCCCATCACATACCAGAGGTGCCCATTGTCTGCATTTTCCCAGGTGTAAATTATGCTTTGCACCCTTCGTGGGAAACTTGGCATTCAAAGCCATTTTTCCTAATTGGCCACTTGAGCCCAGGAAGAAGCCTACATGACCCAAGGGGTATAAAAGAGGTTCAGCAGCCCACCCCATTTGAGCTCCAATCATCTATACCTGCTGGCAGGTATTGATTGTCTCCCGAGGTCTGTGGGACGCCCAACCTCGCCCTACTTCTTCCCGAGGGATTGAGAGAAAGACGCTGGCCACGCCAAGTCTGGAACGCAGGGGTGAGAATATATACCTGCTATGTGTCTATTTTGCATGCATTTAATAAGAGCTCAGAGAACCAAAGGGTTTCATGGTACCTGTAAGTAACTTATTAGTGTAATTTCTGTCCTGTCCTTTGTAGTGTCTGTGTTATCTGTAACACAGTAGTAGCATTTAACAACTAAGTTTACCCTGTAACAATAAATAGTAACTGTTTAAGCTTTAACCTGACTCCTTCAGTTGCTGTAACAGAACCAAGCACAATTTAAAAGAACTTCAGCCGGTCTAAAGGGACAGTTATAGGAAGAGCTTGGGCGTTTGGATCTGTGTCACTCCCAGGTGACAGGACCCACTGGGGCATCTTTCAGTCTTTCCTCAAGGCTGCCCGCTGCGAAGGAATTATGAAATTCTAGCAGCTGAAATCTAAGATGTAATAAGCTCTTCCTATATAACGGGGCGTCTGTTGGCCTGCTGGCCACCCTCTGCGATGGGACCCCGGTCCTAGCAGTAAAGGCACGGACGTTAAACCTTTTCTCGGAAACATACACACACACACTGCCCTGACCGTCGGCTGACAGATAGGTATGTTGGTATGAGCAACAGCTTCCAAGGATTGATGAGCCCTAAACGTGAAATCTCCCCAAGAAAGTAAGCCACCACTTGCATATGAGTTATTTATGATGAGCCAGTAATATAAAATATAAACTATAAATAAACAGGAAATATTTTTAAAACAACAAAAAGTCTAGTAGCACCTTAAAGACTAACAAAATATGTAGATGGTATGAGCTTTGGTGTGCACAACCCACTTCTTCAAATGACTGGAGTATTAGAAGTGCAGATCCAAGAATAAAAAGGGACGGGGGGGGGGGAGGGAGGGAGGACAAAAAGAGAGAGTGAGCAGATTGTTCAAGTACTTACAAGAGGCTGATAAGAGCAATTGGCACCTCCATTGTTTGTTTGTTTGTTTAAGTCATTAGGGTGTGGAAGGTAGTTTGGGAGCCAGCCAGATGTCTCTGTTCATTCCATTAACATAAGAATTAAACTTGCAAATGAAGTTATGTTCCAATCCTTCCCTCTGTATTTGGCTTGTGGAATTGGCCTGAAACAACACGGTGACTTGGAGATCCATTAATGAGTGCCCAGGCAGGTTAAAGTGCTCTCCAACAGGTTTCTGTGTATTGCCTTTACGGATATCTGATTTGTGTCCATTAATTCTTTTCCGTGGAGACTGTCCAGTTTGGCCAACATGCATGGCAGTGGGGCATTGCTGGCATAGATCGCATTGGTGGATGTGCAGTTAAATGAGCCTGTAACCGCCCTGTTAAAGGCCACCCCGAGTTCGGGTGGAACACCGTCCTAAGCGGGGGCTATGCTCCCCCGCCTGAGCCTCTGGCCTCCGTGCCTGTTCCGCGTCGCCGGCGTGAGACGCAACTATGCGGATCTCGATGGAAGGGGGACCGGGAAGGGGGCTCGGGCCCGGGAAGGGGGCTCGGGCCCTCCCTCACTCCGAGCCCCGACCCAGGGCCCTGAGAAAGGGGACGGGCGTCCCCTGTCAGTGGAGGGGGTCAAGTTCCCCCAAACCCTCCACTCGTGGTGTTTCGCGGCCCCGCCCTGGGTCCCTTCTTCCCGGTCGAGGTCTCTATCGGTTCCCCCAACGGGGGGACAGGCTTACCCTCCGTCCTCTGCTTCGGGGGTCCCTTGGTCGCTCGGGCTCCCCAGAGGCTGGGTCCTTTCGCCGGTCCGCGGGTTCTTCTCGGCACCGGGTACTCCCCCCCCCCTTGGCCTGGGCTGGAGCCTTTTTGAATTTCCCGCTCCCCGGCGCTCCGGTCTGACGTCACCAGGGCGTCCCGGCCCCTGCCCTGCTCCGTGTCCTGGCCGGCGCCTCCGCTGACGTCATCCCCGGGCGCCGACTCAGACCGACCATTGCTGGTCGCGCCGGTGTCCTGCGCTACCACCCGGCGTTCGGCGGCGCAATCCTTGCCGCTCCACCGCCCCTCCCGTTCCCTGCCCCTCTCCTCGGGGCTTCTTTCAGTGCAGGGTTGGGCGGAGGGTCCGCCTACCCCGTCACAGAGCCCCTGATGTAGTTACTGGTGTTATTGAGTCCAGTGACGCTATTTTTGTGACAGACTAACTCGGCTACTCCTCTGAACCTTATAAATGAACAGTGCTAGGTAAACTTTTACCACTCCATCAAATATATGCTGGAAACAGAATGGGAATTGTATGTCAGTGGAATTGGTTTATTTTGGGAGATGTTAGAGTGCCAGCTACATTTCTTACTGAACTGAGTGTGACTAAATAGCTGCACTGTTTTGTCTACTGCAGTGTTTCTCAACCTTTTTTTTATAAAGTATCCCTTTAAAAAAAATTACAAGTACCCCCAGTACCTATAGTTTTCAGACACACATTTTTTTTCTACCATTGCAACACATTTGTTTAAACAACTTAATCGTAGCTAATGGTCTGGTAGCACTTTATAGACTAACAAAACATGTAGATTTTATCATGAGCTTTCGTGGGCAAAGCCCAGTTCTTCAGATGACCAGAGTTTTCAGTTTAGGATGTGCAGACCCAAAATAAATAGGAGAGAAGAGGGTGGGGAGAGGGGAGGAAAAAAAAGAGGGGGTGGGAGACAGGAAGCAGAGGGTGGAGGGAATCAGTAACTATTTGGTTACAGGACTGGGTTTCTGGATGCTTATGATGTGGTTGTGTGGCATGGTTATCGGAAATAATTCGTTTTAGGTCGTGGGGTTGTTTCTAACCATGCCACACACATCATAAGCATCCAGGAACCCATCCCTGCAACCAAATACGATGCCATCTCTGCCCACATAACTATACTAGCAAATTCATCACTGAAACCAACAACATAAGCTACCAAATCAAAAGGTCATTTGACTGCACATCCAGTAATTTGATCTATGCCATCAAACGCCAGCAATGCCCCACTGCTATATATATTGGACAAACTGGACAGTCTCTGTGGGAAAGCATCAATGGACACAAATCAGATATATGTAAAGGAAACATACAGAAACCTATTGGGGAACACTTTAATCTTCCTAATCTCTGTTTCAAAGATCTTCGAGTGGCTGTCTTATCACAAACCAATTCTACTAGCCAGATATACAGAGAAGCATCGGAATCCACCTGGTTTTCTCGGGGCTCCCTGTCCCAGTCACGGCACCGCTCCCGTTTGCGGCACCACTCCAGGCACCAGAATTCACCTCATCCATATCAGCAGCAGTGGACACAACCAGTCCCAGTACCGGTGCTCCAGCAATCGGGGCCTCCTCAATCTCCAGACAAGTGGCCATTTTGGACTCCCTGGGCATATCACCAATCCTAGGAAAATCCTCCTTCCAGGTCAACTTCAGTCGCATCGGGACCTCAGGCCCCTTCCTCGCCAACCTCTGGCCAGTCACTGCCTCCTGTCCAGAAGTCTCCTGGTCCTTTGAGGAGTGTGGCTCCGGTGAGCCAACCTCCCCCACCCTCATCCGCTGGCTCACAGCAGGATCTGGCATTTTCGGGGGTATCTGTCAGAGAAGTCTGAAAGGGATCATCGTCCTCTTCCCCTGACGAGGCTCTGGGAGACCTAGACCATTCATGGCCTCCGTGGACACCAGGGCCCACCAGGACCTCCTCCAACATCTGGCCCAAAGTTTGGGAGTCCAGATGGATAGGGTGTCCAATGACTCCGATCCCACGGTGGACATCCTTCATGCAGACGCCCCCTCTAGAGTGGTCCTCCCAATTAATAAAATGGTGGCCAAGATCTCCAAAGCCTTGTGGCAGACTCCCACGTCCATCTCCCCTACAGATCAGCGGGCCGAACGGAGATACTTTGTTCCCCAGGAGGGTAATGAGCATCTTTTTTCCCACCCTCCACCGGGCTCTCTTGTGGTACAAGCCATGAATCAGAGAGAGACAAGGTCAGCCCACCGTTGTCCCTAAGAACAGGGAGGCTAAGAAAACTGACCTGCTAGGCCGGAAGGTTTACGCGTCCGGTGGGATCCAGTACTGCATTGCAAACCAATAGGTCCTCTTGTCCCGGTATGCATTTAACACCTGGGCCTCGATGGACAAATTCACGGACCTACTTCCCTGAGAGTCCCGTGCAGAATTCAAAGCTCTCAATGAGGAGGGGAGAACAATTTTCAGGGCGGCTCTCCGGGCAGGTCTAGACGTGGTGAACGCTGCTGCACGAGTAATGGCCTCTGGGGTGGTCTTATGCCGCAGTTCCTGGCTGCAGGGTTCTGGGGTTGCCCTAGAGATCCAGAACACCAAGCAAGACCTCCCTTTTGAAGGCCCGTCATTCTTTTCTGAGCAAACTGACCAGAGGCTCCATGGCCTGAAAGACACCCGTGCTATGCTAAAATCATTGGGCATGCACACCCCGGCTACCCTGAGGTGCCCCTTCCCTATTAGGAATGTTCCTAAAGCACCTCCCCAGGGTCCACGTACCAACTTCTCCTGCCATAGGAATAGAAGTGGTAATGGCAGGAACAACAGACGTCGCCCTCACCCAACCCCTGACCACAACCAGGGACCCCCCCAACAAACCCTCAGGTCCCCGTCAGGGGTTTTGATGGTGTGGTTTAAAGTAAAAGGTGGCTGGCCCTAGGGAGGCGCAGAAACAGGCAAACTATTACTAAATATCTTTTAAACTTTTATTAGAATGCTTCCAATTATAGTTTTTACTTTATTAGTCTCTTACATGCGTGGCTACCAAATAACTATTAGTAGGAGCAATAAGCAAAGTGCAATACAGTAAATGAAAATTCCCTGAGGTTTCTCTAAGTCCCAATAGTTGTCAATAAGGAATCAGGGATTATCAACAGTTACATTTACATCAATCTTACTCATAAGGCTAATTAGTTATCTAAAACTCTTAACACTACTACTTAACAAAACTTCAAACTAAGTTTAGATAACAATACTCACACTTAAGAAAAACACAAAGTACAACAGCAACAACGGCATAGTTGGTATATGTTATGCTCTACAGGAACTCGTTTGGGTTCGGTGAGCGGGAGATGGCCCTCGGGTGATCAGTCCTTGGACCTGGCTCGTATTCTGCCTTCCAATGATTTATTCGGGAATTCTCAATTTGAAATAGGAGGGGTAGCTGTTTTATAGATAAAGCTTTTGCACACTTTTTGTGATAGACTAGCAGACCCTGTCTGTTAAGTGACAGGAGTAAGGGGGTGAGATGGTTTCCTGTTTTTCCTTTTCTGCCTTATCGGGCATGGCACAGTCAGCACAAACTTTACATGAACTTTTTAGGTCTGGTTTTGGTTCCTGTTCTTCGCTGATCTTTAAGTTACATAGCGTAAGGGTTTTTCATCAAGGGGAAGTTGACTTTTTGCTTGGATGGCAATACGCGCAAGAGGCCTGGCCAGCAAAGAGCCTGCTTTCACAAGGGCAACCTTCCAGTCTCCCCATTTCTCTTCCAGGACCGTTTATCCCATTTTACCCCAGCCTGGTGGTCAGTCACTCTTCAGACTGCTGGGTGCTCGAGATAGTGGAAAGGGGTTATATAATCCCTTTCCACTCCCCTCCCCCTTCTCAAACTCATACCCCATCCCTTTTCAGGGACCCCTCTCATGAGCCAAAAGGGACCTAAGAGCCCTCAACTCCTTCATCACCAAAGCAAAGTTCAAAATGGTAACACTGGCGTCCATAATTCCCTCACTAGCCCCTGGAGACTGGTACACTGTCCTCGACTTAAAAGACCCTTACTTTCACATTTCCATTGCCCCCCATTCCTCAGATTTACCGTGGCCTGGACTGCTACCAATTCACGGCCCACATTTGGTATTTCCACAGCCCTTCAGGTCTTCACCAAGTGCTCAGTGGTGGTAGCTATTGCACTCAGAAAAAGGGGTATCCAAGTGTTCCCCTATCTAGACGACTGGCTCCTGAGGGGGGCTCGCAGTCGCAGGTGCGAACACACATCACCGTGGTGCACGCACTCTTCGACGATCTAGGTCTTTTGTTAAACCTGGACAAGTCTTCCCTAACGCCCACTCCAATATTAGAGTTCGTGGGAGCCAGCCTGGATTCTACCTCGGCGAGAGCCTCCCTACCCAGCTCCCAGTTTCTTGCGATACAGGCGGCAGGCAGCTCCAGAACTTTCCAGTGACTATTGCCCGGATTTGCATGTGCCTCTTGGGTCTAATGGCCGTGTGCGCTTATTTAGTACAACACGCCAAGCTGCGCATGCACCCGCTACAGAGGTGGCTATCGCGAGCCCACAACCCAGTCGTCCAGTCATAGAACAGGATGGTGACAGTCCTTGTTCCTGTCCTTCTCGTACTGAACTGGTGGACCAACCAGGCAGAAGTCTCTGGAGGGGTACCTTTTTCCAGGCCAGTACCATCCATCCAACTCGTCACGGACACGTTGGACACCGGTTGGGGAGCCCACCTGGGAGACCTTCACGCACAAGGTATGTGGTCTGCGGACGAGATCTCCCTGCACATCAGGGAGCTCTGGGCAGTCCGATTGGCTTGTGCAGTTTTCCTTCCCCACCTCAGGGGCAAGTTTGTCCTCATCCTATCGGACAACATGACAGCTGTGGCGTATATAAACAAGAAAGGCAGGTCTCGTTCCCCTTGCCTGTGCTTGGAAGTGATTCACCTGTGGGAACTTTGCATTGGGGCGGATATCCACCCAACGGCCTCGTACCTCCTGGGCTCCCAAAATGTCCTGGCGGACAAACTGAGCAGGTCCTTTGCAGGACACGAATGGTCTTTGAGGTAGGATGTAGCCCAATCTATCTTCTGTGCGTGGGGGTCTCCCCATCTGGACCTCTTCGCTACAACGCAGAACAGGAAGTGCCACCAATTCTGCTCCCTCGTGGGACAGGGACAGGGCTCATGGGGAGATTCTCTCTTTCTCCCCTGGCCTCAGGGCCTACTATATGCCTTCCCACCAATCCCGCTAATCCACAAGGTCTTACTCAGACTGCGGGAGTTCAGGGCGTCCCTGGTTTTAATCACCCCAGCCTGGCCCAGGCGACACTGGTTCTCAACCCTCCTCAACCTGTCATGTGAGAGACCCATGACCCTCCCGCTGCTCCCAAACCTCATTACCCAGGACTCGGGCAAGCTCCGCTACCCGGACCTGCACTCACTGCATTTGAAAGAATGGAAGCTCCGTGGCTAATGGCCAAGGAACTTCAGTGCTTGGAACGGGTCCAGGAAGTCCTACTGCCATGGTCACCAACCGGTCGATCGCGATCAACTGGTCGATCGTGAGACCTCGACCAGTCAATTGCGAGGCGTTCAGCCCCCCCCCCACAGCACCCCAGTTTCCTCCCCACCACCTACATCCAGCGTAGTGCCAGCTTCCCGCGGGGTGGACAGAAGTCCTACCTGCAGCTTCGTGCCACTTCCAGGGGTTCTGGGAGTGCACTGGCTGCTCCCCTCTCACAGCTCTGTGGCTTGCTGCAGGAGGGAGCGTTGGGCTCAAAGAGTGCGGCGACTTCCCTGCGCCGCAGGAGGGGTGAGTCGAGCGCAGGGGATTCCCTGCACTGCAGGAGCGGGGGTTGGCCCCAGGAAAGGTGCGCACACAGGTTTGACTGCGCCATGGGAGGGGGATTTGGCCCCAGGGCAGGTGCACACGGGGGTTTGGCTGCGCCATGAAAGACACGCACCGCCCCAGAGGAGAATCCTGGGAGGAGGCGGGTGCAGGGGACTATCTGCCCCCATTACCCCCTGTTCCCTCTCCCCACTCCCCTGTTCCCTCTCCCCACTCCCCAGCCTCAGAAACCTGTCCCCAGTGGCACCCTGTCCCCAGCCTCAGAAACCTGTCCCCACTGGCACCCTCTCCCCATTCCTCACTCCCCTCTCCCCTGTTGCCTCTCCCCAGCCCCGTTCCCTCTCCCCACTCCCCAGCCTCAGAAACCCATCCCCTTTGGCACCCTGTCCCCAGCCCTCCCAGCACCTTGCTGTCTCTCCCTACTCCCCAGCCCCCCACTCCCCAGCCTCAGAAACCTGTCCCCACTGGCACCGTGTCCCCTGCCAAAGCACCCACTAGCACCCTTCCCCAGTACTATGTCCCCTGCTCCCACCAACACAGTTAGGGCCACATTAGTGAAGTTTTGGGGAGGAAGGAGAGGTTGGAGGAGGGTTTTCTTGCATCTCACTTGTGTGGCCCCAGCTGACTTTTCTGTGGGGTGGTGACCCCTGACTCAAAACAGGTTCCCTGCCCTTAGAAATAAAGACAATGCAGAAACTTTTTGTGTTTGACATAGTATTTTATTTAAAAATGAAGCCTGGCCAACAAACCCCCAGTTGGGTCCAAGCTTCCATCTGGTCACAGCATCATAACACTCCTGCACTCTCCTTTCCCCCAGACCCTACATCAGAGCCTATCATACACTGGAACCCCCTGCCCTGAGCCCCTCACATCCCCCAACCCAAATTCCTGAACCCTCACATCGAGAAATCTGTGGCTTGCTTAGTACCCTAACACTGCCCGGTCTGGAGCCCCCTCTCCGAGCCAGTGTTCCCGTATCCACCTCCTCCTGCATCCAGATTTCCTCTCAGAGCTTGCACCTCTCACCCCTTCCCACATTCAAATCCCTCATTCCCACCCTGGAGCCTACACATCCTGTCTCAACCCAGTGAGGGTACAACCCAGTGAGGGCAGGAGTTTTTCAGGATACCAGAGATATCCCAGAAAAACTCTTCTGTATCTGGGGATGCGTTTGTTCTTCCACTTCTTTTAGTGGAAAAGCAAACATGATCTTTCGGTCACCCCTATATTCCTCTTTCCACGAGGAATAAGGGGGCTTCCAAAAGAAGGGGGTTTTCTGACATTTGGTCCAGTCTAGACAGGCCAAATGTTGGAAAAACTTCTTCCTACAGGAGAATTGAGAAAAAAAGCAGCAGTATACGGGTTGGGGATAGCAAGTGATGGAAAGGAGGAGACTAGAGAGGGAGAGGCTTCAAGGAAGGGGCGAGGCGGTAGATCTTGGCTTGTTCTGTCATTTAAAAAGTCATCTTGAGTGTAAAAAGGTTGGAGACCACTGTCCTACTGGGTAGCAGGAAGCCCTCCACTAGGACCACATACCTGGCTAAGTGGAAACGGTTCTGTATCTGGGCTGCCCAGAAGGGAGTAGTACACCCAAGGCAAGCTGTGATCCCCTTGATCCTGGATTACCTGTTAGACCTCAGGCACCAGGACCTCTCTTCCTCCTCCATCAAGGTTCACTTGGAGGCCATTTCTGCCTTCCACCCAGGGGAAGGGGGAAAAACTCTGTTTGCTAATCCAATGGTCAACTGGTTTCTGAAAGGGTTGGACAGGCTCTACCCACACGTCTACTAGCCCATTCCCCAGTGGGACTTAAACCTGGTCCTTTTCAAACTTATGGGACCCCCATTCGAACCGTTAGCAACGTGTTCCCTTCTATACCTGTCATATAAGGTGTCTCTCCTGGTGGGTCTCACATCCACCAGGCAGGTATCCGAACACAGGTCACTCACCTCGGATCTCCCCTATAGGTGTTTTTTAAAGACAAGGTTAGGCTCCGCTTCCACCCAGCCTTTCTGCCTAAGGTGGTGTCTTCCTATCACACCTCCCAGGACATTTTCCTGCAGGTTTTTTACCCCAAGCCGCACACATCCGAGAAAGAACAGGTTTTACACACTTTAGATGTGCACAGGGTGTTAGCTTTTTACTAAAGGACAAAACCATTCAGGAAGTCACCGCAACTCTTTGTGGCCATTGCCGAATGGGCAAGGGGTCAACCCGTGTCCTCGCAGTGGATCTCCTCCTATATAACCACTTGTGTCAAGGAGTGCTATGCCCTAACAGGGGTACCGGCCCCACCCATTAGAGCGCACTTCATGCGAGCTATGGCAGCCTCCACCGCTTTCATGGTGCGGATTCCCATCCTGGACATCTGCAGAGTCGTGACATGGTCCTCTGTCCATACCTTCACCAATCACTATGCGCTAATACATCAAGCCAGGGAAGACACTGCCCTGGGCAGGGCGGTCCTCCACTCCTCTGTACCTTTAACATCTGGCCCTACGCCATAGGTTCTGCTTTGGAGTCACCTAATTGGAATGCACATGAGCAATCACTCTAAGAAGAAAGAATGGTTACTTACCTCGTAACTGTGATTCTTCGAGATGTGTTGCTCATGTCCATTCCAAATCCCTGCCCGCCGCCCTTATTCTGGTAAGAAGGAACTGAGTGGGCGAGGGGGGACAGCAGAGGGATATATGGGCCAATATACCAGCACCATTCAAGGGGGCTCCCCGCTGGCCCTAAGGGTACTGCTGAGGGAAAAGTTTCTGATGACGCATGCACGCTGCGCGCACACACCTAATTGGAATGGACATGAGCAACACATCTCGAAGAATCATAGTTACGAGGTAAGTAACCGTTCTTTCTCATGCTAATGGACTTAATCGTGATGAAGGATGGTTGGGACACTATTTACCTAACAGTCAATGAAGGTGCAAACAGCTCCTTGTGTAGATTCCTATGTCAGGAAGGATACTATCTATTGACTTTGATTCTATCGGTTTCATTTTAACTACCCAATCTTCAGATACTGATTCCCTCCACCCTCTGTCTCCCACTCCCTCTTTTTTTATCTCCCCCTCCCCCGCCCCTTCTCTCATATTTATTTTGGACCTGTGTTACTGGCAAGAGTAAGTCTCAGGTCGGATACTGGGTTCTCAAAGTACAAAGACATGCTACACAGGTATCTGTCAAACCAAAGCAGTTTATTTTCTGTCAGCTATCAGCTGTGCCCCTTAACTAAAGGAATAACATGATAGGGAAAATGGCATTCTTACATCCCTTCTGCTAGCTGGAAACCCCCATTTCGGCTGCAGATGAAGTGGGAGATTGTCTCAGCTTCTGAGGCACCGGTACCCAAAGCCCATCGGTAAGGTCCAAATTGCTATGTTTGGTGCAAACTTTAAATACTGTGTGTCTAACTTGTTTGTGGCAATTTGGAAATTTCTGGGGGTTACTCATTGCTTGTTACAGTATGGCTCAGCTGTGCTACTTGTCCTTTGTTTACATGATCAGTAAATTTAGGTAAACAAGACTTATGTTCCCACCCTTACCTACAATTCGTTCTTGCTACAATGGCATATGTTTCTAGAGGCTTGCTTCTGGCTCATCAGTAGTAGGGAAGGGGAGATAGGAAAAGGGAGGGGAATGCAGGCCTCACCACCCTTATAGTCACACCTACAGAGTTCTTCTGCAATTGACCTCTACATTCTGCATATCCTAAACTCAAAACTCTGGTCATCTGCTACAAAGCTCATGATACCATCTACATGCTTTGTTAGTCTATAAAGTGCTACCAGACTATTTGTTGTTGTTTTTTCTGTACAGACTCACTCAGCTACCCCCTGAAGCTGCTAATCGTAGCGGGGTGGCCGATGAAATTTTGGGGCGTAAAAAAATAATAAAGCACTGTAAAACTCAAAACAAAAATTCAGTTTTCTCCAAATTTCAGTTGGGTCGACGTACCCCCCAAACGTCTCTCTGGGGGCATTGGTACCACTGGTCTACTGTGACCTGACTGGTGCTCGCTTTATCTGCGCCTGCAAGCTCTGCAGTAGCCAGCCACAGCACCGCTAAGGCTGAAGTTAGTTTGCACACGCTCAGCCTTCCAACAGCCCTTCCCCTGAAGACCCCGATCTGCACGTCCCCCTAATAATTCCACGCCCCAGTTACTCAGCGGTAGGTTTACCTAGGCGCGAGCTTCCTCCGGCCCCTAAAATACCCCTGCGGGCACTGGGGGGGGGGGGGGGGGCTCGTATTCATTCAGACCCCAATGGGTCAGCCTGGGAACTCCCGCTGCCTGCCGAGCCACCGACCCCAGGGCGGCACGTGGCGGGGTCAGCGCGGCAGGTTCCACGTCGGTTGAGTCAGAGGCACAGCCCGTGCAGCGAATCCCTCCGCGAGGGCGGCGCTGGGACCCGGACCTGGAGGGAGCCCAGAGACTCGCCAGCGTAGTGCATGCTGGGAGCTGTCGTTGAGGCCATTTGAGACTGCGGGGCCGCCATGTTGCTGACGTAGGAGGGAGCGCGTCCGTGGCGGATGCGAGAAGGGCGAGTTATTTTCTTCATTTCTTTTTCTCTGTTATTTTACCTCCGCTAAGCGTCGAATAAATCGCGTTACAAAATTATTACCATTAACGAGGCTTTACTCCACTTCCGGCAGTAAAACCCCACCCCCATTTCGCCGGACGTTATGTTACTTCCGGTAGGATGGCGGCGTTCGGGAGCCTGAGGTTAGTTCCAACCGCGCAGGAACCTCGCACAGGCCGCTGTGCCCTTCTCTGTCCCTTTTCGCGTGGGGCGGCTCTGCCGAGGGCTGCCTTGGTACGAGCGGTCGGGGCGGATGCCACCTCCCCCCACCTCTCCCTGGTGTCCCAGGGTTAAGCGCCCATCCAGCCCCCCTTCACGGGCGCTGCCATCGCCGAGACCAGCCCCGCGGTAGCGCACCAGCTGCTAGCTCGGCTCCTCACGAGTCTGTGTCTGGGTCCGCGCTGCCCCGGCTGCAGCACCGGCCTCTGCGCAATTGGCTTCGCTAAAAAGCCTCGAGTCCAGCTGCCTTGCTCTGAGCTGTGCGTGGTGTCGTGCCCCGAGCACCGTGGTTGCCTCGTGCTGTAGGCACGACTGGGGGGGGGGGGGGGGGGTTCTTCCGTGGACGTGGCTGCCCTCTCTGGCTACGTCTAGACTGCAAGCCTCTTTTGAAAGAGGCTTTTTAGAAAGATACTTTCGAAAAAGCCTCTTTTGAAAAAGAGCATCTAGACTGCAAGCAGTACTTTCGAAAAAGCAAGCCACTTTTTCGAAAGAAAGCACCCAGGCAGTCTGGACGCTCTCTTTCGAAAAAGCCCTGTCTGCATTCAAGAACGCCTTTTTTCGAAAGAGCACTTTTGAAAAAAGGCGTTCTTCCTCGTGAAATGAGGTTTTCCGCTGTCAAAAGAAAAGCTGCGTTCTTTTGATTTAATTTCGAAAGAATGTGGCTGTAGTCTAGATGCAGGTGAAGTTTTTTTGAAAAAAGACTACTTTTTTCGAAAAAACCCCTGAGTCTGGACACAGCCTCTCAGAGGTGGATAAATGACATCGAAGGAAAAAAACCTTTCAGTAGCTGTGGTGTTAGTAGTGTAGCCATAAGAAGGCAGGTAAAGCTACAGGAATCATAGAGGTCTTGGGGCTTGCTGGCTGTTGGCAGGCACTTGGGAGTTTGTCACAACCGTAAGGTTTATGTGCAGTAGGAATTGGTGAAGGTCTCTTCAAGAGACCCTCCAAAGAACAGTGACATTTTTCAATCCCTGCCAAAGAACAGGGTCAGAACATAGTTTAGCTTGCAATTGGCTATTTTCATTTGGCAGTGCCTAATTAAATTATCAGGCCACTGGTGGATTTTGGGGGGAGGGGTTAGTATTTTGGGTGCCAATTTTTGTAATACAGGCAGTCCCCGGGTTACGTACAAGATAGGGACTATCGGTTTGTTCTTAAGTTGAATTTGTATGTAGGTCGGAACTGGCTCCAGATTCAGCTGCTGCCACTGAAACTGACCAGGGGCTGACTACAGGAAGCCGAGGCAGAGTTGCTCTGCCCCCAGCTTCCTGGAATCAGCCTGATCAGTTTCAACAGCTGCTGAATCTGGAGCCTGGGACAGAACAGCTGGGGCACTGCCCGGTAGGTTCCCACAGGACCAACCCGGCAGCACCCCAGCTGCTCTACCCGAGGCGTCCCGCAACAAAAGCCTGGTCTGCTGAGGGGGGGGTGGGCGCACTAGCTGCGCTCCCTCCCCCCCAGCAGACCAGAGAGACCCGAGCAAAGCCGCACAGGCGGAGGGACCCCGCTGCCCGTGCGGCTTTGCTCCTGTCTCCCTGGGGTGCTGGGGGGAGTCCCTGCCAGCACACCAGGGAGACCCGAGCAAAGCCGCACAGGCGAAGGGACCCCGCTGCCCGTGTGGCTTTGCTCCTGTCTCCCTGGTCTGCTGGGGGGGGGTCCAGCAAAGCCACTGGACCCCCCCCCCCAGCAGACCAAGGGGACAGGAGCAAAGCCGCCCAGGTGGCAGGAGTCCTGCTGCCTGGGCGGCTTTGCTCCCGGGCAAACGAGCAAAGCCGCCCAGGCGGTGGCTTTGCTCGGGTGTCCCTGGTCTGCTGGGGGGGTCCAGCGGCTTTGCTGGACCCCCCTCAGCAGACCAGGGAGACCGGGAGAAGCTTTTTTTGCCCCAGAGGACACGGGCGGCGACCCGCCACCCGTGAGCTCCGGGGCAAGAAAAGCCCCGTTCGTAAGTGTGGGTCCGACATAAGTCGGATCCGCGTAAGTCGGGGACTGCCTATAGGTATCTAACTCTTAATGCAGTTTAGATGTAGCTAAGATTACTTTTTTTTTTCTTTCACAAGAAAAACTGGCATCACTGTGGGGAAATTTTGGTTCCAGCATCTTAAGTTCATCCTGTGATTTAAAGCCCTTTGAAATCAAAGAAAAGCTTTCTGTTAATTTAAATGGGCTGTGAATTAGAGTCTTGATGAGATATTTTATAGCCTTTCTTTTACTTTTTAGGCTGCACTGCCTTTTACAGCATATTCAAAAAAGCCCAAGCTAATTTCAAGACAAGTGTATTTGAAAAATGGTTTCCACCACTCATCATTGCTTGCCCTCACACTTTCTCTTGCATGACAGCCAGGTTTCACAATTTGAGTATTTGCATTTACAATGCATGTGTTTGTGCTACAGATGTTAAATTACGATTAATCTGCTAATCAGGTAGTTGATGGCATTTCCATCAACTACTTGATTAATCGATAAAGCAGGGGAGGCACTTGCTACCCCTGCTGTGGCACTGCAGTATAAATGTGGTAGGAGCTGAGCTCCTACTACATCGGGGTGGTCAATCCGCAGCTCGAGCTGCATATGGCTCTTGCTAGTTCTGTGCACGTGCCCCAGGGCCTGCTCACGGCTGACTGCTCTGTGCACGCGTGCCCAACACCTAGATGGAGAAGTGTGTGGTGGTGGCTCTGGGATCCAAGCATTGGGATAAAGGAGGAGGTGGTAATTGGGGTGCCTGGCTCTGGGGGAGGGAGGAGGCATTGGGGCTGAAGCACCTTAAACTCAAAGTCTTCATGGATACAGAATAAAACAGCCAATACAGCTGTCATATTTAAAGTCCAGGGCAAAAAAAGAATCAGCATGGACCTTCTTTACACTTTTGTGGGCACAACCCGCTTCTTCTGACAGGAGTGTTGGGAGTCCAGATCCAAGAATAATTTATTAGTATAGTTTGTTCTTGGATCTGGACTTCCAACACTCATGTCATCTGAAGAAGTCTTTAAGGTTTTAGTAGACTATAAGTTTTTCCTGTTATAGACTAACTCAGCTATTCCTCTGAAGCTGGTTTACACTGTGTTTCTTTAAAGAAAATTCAAGGCTATTGTTTGCTAGGCTGAAGCAATTCTGAGATTCTCTCCCTTATTGTTTTTGAACCTCTCATATTTGCAGTCTGGGACAGACCTAAATTTTTAAAACCATAAAAGAAGCCATAATCTTCATACGTAAAAAAATGAGGAAACCATACCAGAGTTGAACAAGGTGGAGTGAAACAGGCACTTTTAATTATGTTAATTTACTGCCCTATTATGTCCTGTGAGATTTTTAAAACTAAACTGAACTGAGAAGTATTGTTAAATTTAAAATACAGTAGAACTCCAGTTGTCCGGCATCCAGTGGTCTGGCACTCCTGCTAGTCCGGCACCACCTGAAACCCGGAAGTGCTCCAGGCAGCCGGACAATTGGAGCTGCTCTGCACCGGAGTCAGCTGCTGGTCAGTTTCAGCAGCGGCTGACTTGGGAAAGTCTGGGGCAGAGCAGCTAGGGTGCTGCCAGGTTGGTCTCGCAGCGCTGCCCCCCATCCATCCCAGGCCCATTATAGCCCCCTGTAAATGTATGGCACCGTGCGCCCTGGTATCACCTAGTAACACTCCCCTGTCCCCATGTTTCCTTCACCGTTTCGAGCACCCTCTGGTGTCTGAGTCTGTTTTGACCAAGGCTCACAGGGCCCTAGCTCGCCTGGGGTTTTCTGACCCTTAAGCGGGAGCCAGTCTCGCACCGACCGCGGGGAGAGGGGGGTCCGGGCCCACCCCCTCTCACAGACCTCAGCCCGGGGCCCTAATGACACGGACGCTTCTATTGTCTGGTCCGACTTGTGGGGCGTCAGCCGTAACTCGCCAGCCCACAGGCTCCCTTTGCCTGCCCTGGGCTACTTCCTCTCTCTGCGGTCAAATATCTCCTTGCCTCCGGGCTCACCTCCTCGTCTTGAGTTCCATCCGCCGCTGGTCCCTGGCGAGAGGCCGCTGCCCTGGGCCTTCTCTCTGTGGCATTTCCCGGGGTTTAAATCCCTGCGCCGGCTCCCGTCCTGTGGGGTCCTGCCCCTTCCGGCGTGGCCCCACTTCCGGTCCATTGGTGAGGCCGTGGTCCGGCGTCGCTCCCCTCACGTCGGCCCCCGACCTCCAGGCGGTACGTGGGTGTCCTGCTGGGGCTGCCGCGCAGGAACAGCTGCCGCACAGCTGGTAGGCCAGCCCCTGTACCGCTCGGCCCACAGCATGCGGCGTGGCCGACGCCGTTACCCCGCCCCCTGCCCCGAGAGCTGCCAGATAAGCGGCCGCCGGTGGGACTGGAGTGCGGGACATCTCCGCCCCGTCAAACCCCCCCTTTCGATAGTCCGGCATATCCGATAATCCGGCACTCCCTGGGTCCTAAAGGTGCTGGATTACACTGCTGTACAGCCAAAATGCTTCTGAAATAAATGTAGTCAAATATTACTAATTCTGGGTCACTGAGAACAGAAGTGATGCTTAAAATTGTTGATTGGCTCTAGTTTTCAAGATATGCGATTGGGTCAGTATATACGACCCTTGACTTGCAAATGGCAGAGGATAAGTGAGTTATAAAGGGAAGGGATCTCAATTTAAACCAGAAATGACTAAAATACATCTTTGACTGGATCTATGAATAAATCTATGACTGGGTTTGGACAGTACTTGCTTTTTAGACAAAACAATGAATGATGCAATCTGAAGCTGGTTTTGCGTCATACATGATATGAATTGCATCATGTTATTCCTAGAAGTCATGGACGATGCAATCATAACGAAGCTTACATCACTTTGCTGAACAAATTGCCCTATATCAGCTCTAGAAATCATACAGTGTTGTGTCTCTTATTTGATATTGCAAAGGGATGCATTTCTGTTTAGCCAAAGTGAGCAGAGATGCCTCGTACTTGTGTGAACAGTGCAGATCACTTCTGCTATGTTTGTGGTGAAGTGACTTTTGCATCACAAATGCGCAGTATAACCACTATGGTTAAGAAAGCCGATCACCTTTATTTTGGCTGCAAAATTGGAGATCAGGACAAGAGATGGGCCCCACACATATGCTGCAACACTTGTGCAACAAATCTTTGCCAGTGGTTGAACAGGAAAAGGAAATCTATGCCTTTTGCAGTGCCAATGATTTGGAGAGAGCCAACAGATCATACCAGCAAGTGTTACTTCTGCCTGGTGCCTCCAGTTGGGAAAGGTGTGTCAAAGAAGAAAAAGTGGACTGTCCATTATCCAAACAGTCCATCAGCTATACGCCCAGTACCCCATGGAGAAGGACTGCCGGTTCCTGATGCACCAGAATCATTCTCACTTGACTCAGACGAGGAAGAGGATGAAACTTCTGGTCCTGAACCATCAATGTCACAGGACCTACATTTTCTCCCATCCTTCTCCTCTGAACCACACCTCATAACACAAGGTGAACTGAATGACCTTGTCAGGGATTTGGAACTACCCAAGAGTAAGGCAGAGCTGTTGGGCTCCAGACTACAGCAGTGGAGTCTCCTGGCAGGTGATGTTAGGGTTTCCATGTTCCGTGACCGTCAAAAGGATCTTGTCCCATTCTTCTTCATGGAAGGTGATCTTGTAGCCTGCAACAACATTGATGGTGTGATGGCAGGCCTCAACATCGTTCACGATCCAGATGAGTGGAGACTGTTCATTGATTCATCGAAGACGAGTCTTAAAGATGTTTTGCTGCATAATGGCAATGTTTTGCCATCAATTCCAGTTGGTCATGCAGTCCATATGAAGAAAACCTATGACAACATGAAACAACTTTTGAGGTGCATAAACTATGACCAACGTCAGTGGCAGCTTTGTGGCGATTTGTTGCTCTCTTGCTTGGTCTGCAGACTGGATACACAAAGTACTTCTGTTTTCTCTGTGAATGGGATAGTCGTGCAAGAGATTCCCACTACATCAAGATAGATTGGCCACTCCAACAGTCATTGGAGCCTGGGAGGAAAAGTGTTCAGCATCCACCCCTTGTTGAATCAAGGAAGATTTTGTTACCACCCTTACACATCAAGCTGGGTCTGATGAAGAACTTTGTCAAGGCCATGGACAAAACACAAGCAGCTTTCAAGTACCTCCGTGGAAAATTTCCAAGGTTAAGTGAAGCTAAGATAAAGGAAGATGTTTTTGTTGGTCCTCAGATTCGTGAATTTCTTCGAGATGATGCATTTGACCATGCACTGCGTGGCAAGGAAAAGACGGCATGGAAAGCCTTCCAGTTAGTGGCAATAAATTTTCTCGGAAACAACAAGGCAGACAACTACAGGCTGTTGGTGGAAAACCTCCTCAAGGCATACAAAAGCCTTGGTTGCAACATGTCAAAAAGATACATTTTTTGCACTCTCATCTAGATTTTTTTCCACCGAACTGCGGAGCAGTGAGCGACGAGCACGGCGAGCGATTTCACCAGGACATTGCAACAATGGAGAAACACTATCAGGACAAATGGAGCCCATCAATGCTTGCAGACTATTGATGGACAGTGACAAGAGATGCTCCATTTAATGAATACAAGAGACAAGCCAAGAAGCACCGAGTAGACACTGAATAGGACTAAACTATGTACATAATAGTTTTTTGCCTTTTGTTTCATAATAAATTTTATTTATATAACCCTTTTGCTGATTTTTAAAGTGTTACATAAACAGGGCAGGTCAAATATTATCATGTTAAGCAACCATAAACACATGAAAAGATCTAGGTTTACAATTTATGATTAAAACTCTATCTACACAATATACATAGACGTAAAATGTAAAAACTTAAATATCTTGGAAACAGTAGCCAATCAATTGTTTTAATTGTCATATTTGAATTTAGCACATCATAATACAAAATAAATAGCACATTTTATCTCTGGAGCAGACGACTTCTAAAAAATTGTAGACCAGTGTTAGCGGAAGTTTACTGTACATGGTGAGGATGCTTTTTATGTAGTGTGAGAATATTACTGTATTTTTAAAGTGTTGTATTTTTTTTAACTTGATGGTTTGTTCCTTGACAAGTTCTCTGAAGATATATGGACTAGCCGTGAATTTTTTAAATGACTAGACATTTTTATTGGTTTTTGTCTAGAATGTTTGTGTACTATACCTATCTACATAGATATAAAAAAAATATATATACTACATGGCTCTTCGCACTCTGTCCACAGCTATTTTGGCTCCTCTTCTCTAACTGGTTGGCCACTCCTGTACTACATTTAAACTGCAGAGTTCCAGGGGGCCGCATGAGCCCAGGACTAAGAGACAGGTAGGTGGCTCTTACTACATCTAAAAGGCAGAGCCACAGCACTTCTGCTTCCCCTTACCCTCCCCACACCGCAGAGACGGTGCTGGGGGAAACTGGATCCCCCCAGCTCCTGCTACCCTAGCCTTGCTGTCTCCATATCAGAAGCAGCAAGGGAGGGAATGCAAGTAGTCAACTTGACTACCCGATAAGCTGACTATTCAACTACTCCTTCACATCCCTTGCAATCCTAAAGGCAGGGAAGCTTGAATTTTGGCAAGATTCTCCTAAATAAGAAAAATATTACTTAGAACATAAACATATACTTAACCTGTCTGAATTCAGTATTTTTTGTATTTGCTAAGTTATGGATGTGCTGCCTTCCCATGTCGTGGTGTGTTGTGTCTTGGGTGGTTTTTTGGGGGAGAGGGCATGGATTTTCCCCCTATTGTTAGTCCCTTTATATAGAAGGGAATGATGTTTAAATTAGGAAATTAGAAAAGACAAAAGTCAACAAGAGTGTGATTTATCTTACCCTTTCCCCCTCTCCCCAGATTTTTTTAAAAGCGGTGCTGCAGTGAGTTCTTTCTTTGTAGCTTGTGAAATGTTACTTTACAGTTGAAATGCTGTTAAAATAATGAAATGAAAACAACTGGAACCATCTTCAGCCTTCTGCTACTTTTCAGCATTGCCAATGTGGATTTTATATCAAGCGGTTAAACCTTGCTACCCTGGTGAGAGTTCAAGGGAATGTCTTACTGAAACGTATAATCGACAAAATGACAAGATTGCAGCCGGAAGCAGGCTTTGTAAACAAAGTTCTCTTCATTTAGTCTACTCTTTATGGTGAACAGTATCCAGTTCACAGAATGGAAATTAATACTGTCATTGTTTCGAAATATATTTGAGTTCTTTATGATCATCCTGATTATTCTAAAAACTAATTTTAAATTGGAATTTTGTCTTAAATCTGTCTGAATAAAATATTTTCTAAGTGAATATTTATGTTCTGGTAGAACTTACCAAAATTCAACAAAAATACTATTCTATTTTTAGCAGATAAAAACATAACCAAAATTACATTTATGTGAATCTATAAATATTCAAGGTAATGTTTTTGTTGAGATGCTTCCTAAAATTGATTCTCTTAAAGTTTTGTAAATATCATTACTCCAGTGATTGTTTTTCCTTTTTAAAAAATAAATCTAAATATTGTTTAATCAATTATAAAATGTCTTATTTATCTTTTATAGGTGAAACTTTTTTTTCTAGCAGACCCCACATTTGAGTTGAATACATTATCACTATTTCTACAAGTTCAGAACTTTAAGTGAGCTAGAGGAAAACATGAAGAGTAGGGTGGCACAAATAAATGTAAGTACTGTGAAGCTTTAACTTTTAAGGAGAAGTACAACTTTGTTTGATATTTTTATGTGAGTTTAGTGTGTAAGGACCTATTTTCCCCTTGATATATGAACACAAATTCCCTTCAATTAATTAGGAATTGCAGCATATATTGGAGGGAGTATGTGTGTATGTATGTATATAAGTAAATTACGAACAAGCATTATTATTATTTGAACCAGCAAATAGTAGTTGTTGCACAACATGTAAGAGTGATCTTGACAACAGACGTCCCAAGTGCTCTTGGCAGCCATGTGGAAAGGGAATGAAGTGCAAGGAGAAGTCGAGAAAAGATAAAAATAGTTCAATAGAAATCATATGTGAGTGGAGGATTATAGAGAGAAGGAAAGGTGAAAAAATGGTAACTGTGTTCAAATGGGAGGATGTGAAGGGAAATAGGAGTATAAAAATGGGGGGAAGAAATGAAAGGGGAAGGAAAACAGAGCAAATTGATTCAATCTTTTTCTGGGTTATGATGATGGATATTGCAAGTTGGACCACCCTGGTTCCGGTCCTGAATGAGGGAATTTGCCAGACCTGGAGAGGTCCTCTGCCACAGGCCCCTGAGCCCACCCCTCTGCGACTGGCTCCCCTGCTGCTGGATAGGCTCTGGGCCCTGCTACCATCAAACAGACTTTCTGGTCTATGAACATCCATGGTCCTGCCACACCACAAATGTTGTTCGGCTTGGGAATTTCACCAGCTCCCGGTGCCCCTGCCCTCCCCGCCTCCTGACAGCCTTACCCCCCTCTCCAGGCCGCATCCTGCCCCCCCCAGTAGGTTGCCAACGTGGCAGGCTGCCCCCACCAGCTCTAGCTCATGGCACCCATGGCAGCTTGCCCTTCCCCTCTGCCTAAGACCAAAAAGACAAAAATAAAAAAATATATATTTTTTTAAAAAAGACAATCTTTCTAAAAGCACACCAAACGACTGAAAATAAAGTTTTCAGCTACCAATTTAGGAGAAAGATTGGATGGCTAAGTACAATGGTAGTTGCAAACTGTTAGCCATCCATTCTTTCTCCTAAACTGGTAGCTGAAAACTTTATTTCTTACAATGAAGGGTCCTGCCCTTTTCAGAAAGTGACTGTTGTATGTTTCAAAATGGACAGGTGCAGTAAAGGAATATAGTGGCAAGTGAAACTTATGTCTGAAAAGATAGACTTTCTTCTAGAATGTTGGTTTCATGATATGGATGTAAAAATATGTTTAAAAATGTAACCACTAAAAATCCAAGCAGTTACATGAGCTGTGGAGGCTTGGATGCAGGCTCTACAGCCAGCTCTCTGGGAGCCAGCATGTAACCTGGAGTGGGGGAACTGGGGGTTGGGCCTGCCACAGACATGGGCTGCTCTAGCTAGCCAGCCAGAGCAACCCCTGATTAGAGGGAGGAGGATGCCATGAGCTTTCCGCTTGAGATGCAAAAGTCAGACACCACTCTCAGTAGATCATACGGTTATTCAAAATATGATCCATGCATATTTTGCTGAGCTTGGCTCCCCAAAGGGCTCAGCTCCATAAATTAGACTGGAAAGGGAAAAAGCAGTGCTCATCATAGATGTTCATGATATGATCCTCCCTTTGCTTGCTTTGTTACGTGATTTGTTCAGCAGTAAAATAGTTACATTTTTAATGTTTAAATGTTTTTTGGACTTGATAACTCTTGATATCCTTGTGGCAGTTTATATATCTCTCAGCTGATTTTTCAGATTGTCTGCAAACTCATACAGACATTGCATTGATTATGTTAAGGATTATGTTTATGCTGGGATTCTTTTCAGTGCAAATCCGATTGTAGATCGGTATGGGCGCAACTGGCCCATTTTGTACCATTGTCGATATTTCTATAGAATGAAGAGGAGGGGTATCTTTCAAATGTATGAATTAGAAATGTGCTTTTAAAAAAATAAATTGAGATTCTGGAACACACAATGTCATCTTAAAAAAATCAAAATATTGGCTCATTGAGCCAGCATGGGTCATCCCAGTTGGACCCTGTAAGGGAGGATATTTCAGCATTCATTCATGTAGGTATTACGTAGCAATGTAAAAATTCATGGTGGTTACATGCGCTATGGGTTCTGCTGTGTAAACCATAAATCTGCATTATACTGCAGAACTCACACCTTCCCTGGGCTCAGGGCCAGTAGCAGCCCTTTCTGGCCCCATTACGAGGAAGGAGGCCTTGCTGCAGGCTCTGCAGCTGGCTCCCCGGAGTGGAGCTGGCAGCCTCTGTCTAGCATTCTAAATTTACATTTGACTGGCTCCAAAGTGATATAGGGACTAGTATGCCAGCTTATTTGTGAGCATGCTGTCCTCCTTATAGATGGGAGTGAGGGTCAGGATCAAGGTTTCCTCTAAGCTGCGCCACTGTTGAATGGCCCCACAACTGCTTAATGAGTTCTGCCAGGGGCTCAGGGCTGCACACGCAGGGAGGGGCACGTTTTCCTGAACTATAGCAGCAGCTCCCTGCTGAGGACAGAGCAGCTAGTTTCTCTCAAGTCTAGAGACTTGCTGCTCTGTCCTCAGCAGGGAGCTGCTCCTGTAGTTGAGGAAGAATCGCCCCTCCCTCAGTAGGGATGTGAAGGACTGACTGATCACTCTCTCTTCTCCCCCCCCTTCCCATGCCCCTATCACTGACGGGGGAGGGGCGGGGGGGGAAGATGGGGTACTTCATAGCAGCAGTGCTGCTTGAAGCCTGAGGCCAGACCCCAGGCTCCATGTGGCACTGTCACTTTGAAACGCTGCCTGCAGCCCAGGGCCAGCTGCAGTGTCCCCAGGCTGCACGTGGTGTTTCAAAGCGACAATGTTGTGCGGAGCCTGGGATCAGCTGGGGACTCCCCACTGACCTACGGCTCCATGCAGAGCTGCCATTTTGAAACACCGCAGGGAGCCTGGCATCAGACTCATCGCAGCATTTCAAAGCGGCAGAGCCGCGGAGAGTCCGAGATCAGATGGGGAAGTCGCCTTTGAAGTCGCTTTGCGGTGCTTTCACCTTTGAAGTTCAGCAATAGCCCTATGGCTGCTAGTCAATATTTAACATCCTTAACATTAGTCGATGTTTAACATCCTTATACCCCAGCCAGGCAGCTATGTTAATGGAGCTCTAAGCCCCTGACTGGGCAGGGCTCATTAAGCAGCTGTGGAGCTGTGCTATCATGCAGTTTAGAGGGAACCATGATCAGGATATATTCTGAATGAGTACTGATGACTGTTACCAGATTTGCCCAATACTCTGGGGTATGCTCATTTATCAGGGTTACACTTATGGGACTGGGGGAAGGTTAACAATTCTATCAGTGTGCTGTTTGTGTTTACTTGTGCTCTCATATGGAGCTGAATTCTCCCTGCTGCCAATTCCCCCTCCCACTGGAGCTCTACCGCAGGCACTAGGTTCCTCAGGACGGGGTTCTTACCACCTTGCAACACACAGACACTCACACCCACTAATCTGATAGGACACTCACAAGCTGACCCCCTCATATGTCCCTGGACTCAGCTGGCTGGGTTTCACAGCAATGCCACACTGCACCCTCATGTGCCTCTGGACTCCGTGGGCTGGATTAAACAGCACTTTAAGCTGCCATCCTCATAAGCCCCCAGATTCAGCATCCCCTATCTCCAATTTCATACCACAGTCATTCACTGGTAAACCACACGATGAGCAAACCCCACAGGATTTTGGGCACTACAGGGATCTTTTGCTTGGGTACAAGAAGCGTTGCAGAGCGAATGGGGAAGCCAAAACAACACCCCTTAAGGAAGAGTGAGCAAAAGAGAGAGAAGCAACCAGCTTAACAATGAAAGTGATTTATTTCCAATTAGTGAATAGATATCAAAAAGTTACAATATTAAATCTAACAATTACAATTTTAAATCTAAATTGAAACTGATTACAAATGTTAGGTAACCATATAACAGTTTACATAGGGCAGGGTCAGGAGGTTATGCTTAGAGACATAGTTGATGAAAGAGAGAGAGAGAGACCTCACCACTCCATGGAGCTTGCACTGATCGGGGTTCCCAGATGATGATGGTAGCCGGGGGGGCCAGAGGGCAGGAGACAAGCAGAACAGAGCCTCCAGCACGATCAGACAGGAGATGATGAAGTCTCAATGGAACTGATGCAGTTTAAGTCCAGGTATCAGAACAGTTTTCTTGGGGCAAGGATAGGAGTTTTATAGAGATAGTTCAAAGAGAAAGAGGAGAGAGAATAGAGACTGATCACCCCTGGTTAAGGGTGATGTTCCTTGAACGAGCTCACAATGCAACTAGGCAGTTTCAGTATTTTAGATGTCAATAGGATTGTTACTAGAATTGGTCTGATAATGACTAATTTGGGTGTGAGCAGGCCTAGGTTCATTAGCATCTGGAGCAGGGATTTCCCATCAGGCAGTGCTTCTCTGCTTTCGGTGTCCCATAGTTCACTGCGGTTCCTGCCTTGGAAGAGCTGCTCTCCATTCTGTATGCTAATGAGATGTCCCTCTGTTCCTTCTTTAATGCAAATGAGGCTGGGGTGTTTCCTTAATTGTACCACCCTTGTCTGAAGCAGTTTAGGTGTGTCTTCTCAGGCCTTTTCATTGCTTTGTCTTTGATTCTAGCAGAGGCCTAAGAGGAAAGGGGGGGGATGGTTTTCCATGAATGTCACTCCCTGGCTCCCAAAAGCACAGGGCTGGTAGGTAACATGACAGAATTTAGGAATGTTGTAAACAGCTTTTGGTATGGCCTCTTCTTGTATCAAGGTGATGTGTTACTCCACTCAAAGGTGGTTTTGTTTTGGTTTTTCTTGTTTTGGTTTATGTGGACTTTTTTGGCCAGATAGTATCAATTTGTGTTTCTGGTGAATCAGAAATCCCATTTTGTGGGTAATTTGATACGATAAAAGGGTAGAATTCAACAGAGATGATTGCTTAGCATAGCTACATTAATTATGAGAGAGCTTGGCAAGCTTTAGAAATGTATTTGTAACTTCTTTTGTAGGTCTATTGTAAGTGTACTTTTGATAATTTTGAATGACTGTGTGGTTCTGGTTTATGTTATGACCAGAAGTATTAACTTCACGGTGAAGTGTTTGTAGATATAGATTTGTAAAGTGATTGCACTTTTCAAAGGTTAAAATCACAGTTATAGAATTGCTTAAATATTAAATGTGTAGTTTAGAAAATGTAAAACAAAGGGTACAGTGTAACTTGGACAGATAAAATGAGGTAACTTAACAGGAATTGAGGGGAGACATATAGGGGGACATCATGGAAAATATTAATTCTAAATAGAAATTTGAAGGAGAAAGAAAGGGAGAGCTTTTGTTAAACAGTTGGTACAGTAGGAGACTGTTCAAAGTGTAGGGGATGGCATGAGAATTGGTATAAAATTTCAGAGTGGGAGAACATTAAAATAATCCTTGTTATAATATAGGGATGCTTAATAATAAATATACCATTATATAAAATGTCTTATTGTGTTAAATAATTTAATACTTTGTTTTAAAGCATGGCTCCAGTTATGAAAGAAGAGAAAGCTCTCACCGGAGAAGTTCCTCTCCAGAAGACAGGTGAACAGTTTGTTTTAATTGCCTTAATGTACTTTTAACTACTATTAATCTTTGAGAGTGGATTAGATAAATACAATGATACACATTTTTGTTCCATATTTTTCACTCATGTTAATAGATTAACATGACATACATACTTATAGACATAATACAATATCATTAATTATGAATGGAAATGGGAGAGCAGTAATTGAATATTTTTAATTAAAGATTTTAAAACTCTTCAGCTTTCATTTTAAATTCTGGAGAGCTTTACAATGGAAATTGGATTTCAGTCTGTTGCATGGCGCCATTGCTATTAATCACAATTGTCACTTTATTGCAAGGCTGCAGATGTCAACTGGAGACTCAAAAATGTCATTTTATATGCTATTTAACACACATCAGGCATGAAATGAATTATTTCAGGGTAACTTTCTTTTAATTTCCATTTCACTTACAGTGAAACATTCTGTGATAGAATCATAGAGCTAGAAGAGACCTCAAGAGGTCATCAAGTCCAGCCCCCTGCCCAAGCAGGACCAATCCCAACTAAATCAACTCAGCCAGGGCTTTGTCAAGCGGATAGTTAAAAACCTCTAGGAATAGAGATTCCACCACCTCCCTAGGTAACCCATTCCAGTACTTCACTACCCTCCTAGTGAAATAGTTTTTCCTAATATCCAACTTAGATCTCTCCCACTGTAATTTGAGGCCATTGCTCCTTGTTCTGCCATCCGTCACTACTGTGAACAGCCTTTCTCCATCTTCTTAGCAGCCTTCAGCTTCCTGAAGGGAACTTGCAATCAAATCCCCCTTCACTCTTCTCTTCTGCAGACTAAACAAACCCCAAACCCTCAGTCTCTACTCATAGATTATGTGCTCCATCCCCCTAATCATTTTGGTCGCCCAGTGCGTCCACATCCTTTCTATAGTGGGGGGACCCAGAACTAGACACAGTACTCCAGATGTGGCCTCACCAGAGCCGAATAAAGGAGAATAATCCTTTTAATGCTGGCAATGCTCCTCTTAATGCAACCTAATATGCCATTAGCCTTCTTGGCTATAAGGGCACACTGTTGACTCATTTCCAACTTCTCATCTATTGTAATGCCAGGTCCTTTTCTGCTGAACTGCTGCTTAGCCAGGCGGTCCCAAGCCTGTAACAATGCTTGGGATTCTTCCGTCCCAAGTGCAGGAATCTACACTTGTCCTTGTTTTCTAAAATGTTTCCTTTTATGCCAATATATAGGGTATACTTAGCTTTGCATGGATTAAACAAAGACGACAGAAATAAGGTGAATAAGTACGTTCAATGGGCAGTCTTGCGACTTGCATAGTGCTGAGTACACTCACTGTTTAATTTCCTTACCATTTATCATTTTAACTGCTGACTTTTCTTTTATAATTTTTTTTAAAGGTTACACCCTTGTCAGATTAAAAGTGTGCATCTTTCTGCCTTTAATTATGTTGTTAATTAATATGTTAACAGTGAGATTCTGTTCATTGGTACAAAAGTAGGGCCTGCTAGTTTTTTAAATATCAGTATATGTGCAACCCATGACTGGAAAAAAAAACCCAGAGAGTATGATTCCTATAAACCAGAAGCTGCTTAAAATTTTGCTAAAAAGATTTTTGTTTTGTGTTAGGAGAGAGCGTGAGAGGTCTTGGTCTCCGAGAGACAGAGGTTACTCTGACCATAAGTATGATGAACAACATTCAGGAAAGGGGCGTGATGACAAAACGATGGAAATCAGGTAAGTATTTAAATATTTTGAAAAGGAAATATAGTGTTCATGCTGCTTAACATAGTTTTCAATACTTAATATTTTGATTGAAACTAAACAACTACACTGACCTTGGTTTGAACTCTTGGACAGCTTTCATTTTCTTAAGATGGGAATCTTTCGACATGTTTACTTTCCAACTTTTATCTGATAGAGGGTTGGGGAGAGAGACTCCCCAAGAGAAGGAAGGAGAGAGAGAATATGATCGAAGGAAACTGAAAAAATTCCCTTCACCAAATAGAAAAAGTCCAGAAAGATCAGTGCAGCAAAGCTCATTTATTCATGATGAACCTCCTTCAAAGAAGAGAAAAGAAGAGCTAGATCCTATCCTCACCCGCACAGGCGGTGCTTATATTCCTCCAGCAAAGCTCCGGATGATGCAGGAACAGATTACCGATAAAAATAGGTAAGTGAAAGTTACAAAATTTCACAATTGGCCGCATTTACTGCTATACTAGAGCATTGTAAAACAGAAGTGTAAAATATCTTTGACTGCCTGATCAGACATGAAAGTTGTTCAGAACCTGTGAAATGCAGAGAAAGCAATGACATGTGCTATAATTCTTGGAGTTGTGACCTAGCATTGAAATGTAAACAATAAAACACAGCATATAAATATGTAGCATAAATGTATATTGATATTTTGTCCTGTAAAATAGTTTCGGGATATCTCTCTTCATTTATAAATGCTTACAGTACTACTGGAATTATTTTAGTCACTAAGAATGTGGAATTGATTCATATCTACACTCACTAAATATTAAGCGTACATATTCATAAATAGGAATCCGGATTACTTGGAAACAGTATGAGTAATGTATTTGTGAGATTTTTTTTTTCTTTGTTACAAAGTCATTTTGGTAGGAACTATAAATATGCCAAAATAACTTTCTTTGTAAAGAAAATTAATACCTTTTCACAATTTCCTAGGAAGTCATTCAAAAATCTGTTGTTAAATTTTGCAGATAACCCTTAATTACATTCTTGCAATTTAAAAAAAAATATAATTTCAGTATAATACAGTTAAACATTCCTCTGTCTCTTCATTTCCAGTGCTTAATTAAAATTTCTCTAATAGTTTTCTTCTTTTTCTTTGTCCTAGAAAACCATATTTTGTCATTAGTTATACAGTTGTTATTGGGTATAGAGTAAGGATATGATAGTGTAAGCAGTTAACTGATGAGCCTGGTCTCATTTGTTAACCTTCAAACTATGAGCCTGGTCGCTTAGTTACATGCAGCTCTTCCACTACCCTGCGCTGCTGCCTCTATATCAGAGACAAATAATCATAACATCAAAATGAAAAACGCAGCAAAATATATTATAAGCAGTGCTCCTTTGGCTCTTATTTACCATTTTTGGTATATTAAAGTGCATTTATATTGACCCTAATTATACCTGTATTAGTAATGAAAAATTTTCGTAATAGCTTAGCATATCAAAGGATGAGTTGGGAAGCCCTGAAGAAGTCAATCAATGGTCTTGTCAATAAGGTGAACGTTTCTAATATAGAAAATATCATCCATGAACTACTTCAAGAAAATATTGTAAGAGGAAGGTAAGTGTCAAATGATTGTTTCTTTATAAATAATTCTTTTCGTTTTTCTATTTATAATTGTAACGAATACTAAGGATGTTAGAATGTGGGTTAATTGACTAGTCGATGGAATTTGACTAGTCGATAGGCACTTCTGCATTCCTACATTTCAAAGGAGGAATGTGGAACTCTGTGTACAGCCCGGGGCCTGCGGGAAGCCCCACTGACTCCGGGCTGCTCTCGGGTGCCTGCTGACCCTGGGCTCCACAAGGCACTTCCCCAGGCTCTCGGGAAGTGCTGCGTGGAGCCCAGGATCAGTTGGGGAGTCCCCAGCTGATCCCGGGCTCCACTGCTGTCCCTTTGAAATGCACAGAGGCAGCATTTTGAAGGGGCAACCACCGCACAGATGATCTGCAGAAACGCCACCTTGGCAAATGCTTATCCGATAGTCGACTAGTGTTTAACATCCCTAATGAATACTAATGCTAAGAGTAACTAACAATAGTCAGGTTTTTAAATAATTCTGAAATTTATAAAACAGAAGAACCTGCACGGAAAACAAGTATGGTTTGTTTTCTGAGAAAATACATTGCTGCTGGCAGGTTGGAGAAAACAGAATAAGGGTTTATTTTCATTTTAGGGATACTTTTTAATTTCTAATTACAGTCTGTAAATTTAGTTGTATCAGTTGAGAAAAGCACTTTTTAAAAAACTATAATCTACTAGTGTGTTGTGATCACTGCTGTCTGAGTGCTGTGCCATAACTATTCTTGCCTTTATAAGCTGTGGAATGGGCAACTGCAATGTGTTCTCAAGCCATACGGAAACTCTAGCATTGCTTGTGTTGCTTTTGTTAGCATATTATGCTAATTTTTCTAAGACCAGATTTATTGCTAGTTTTCATGATGATTCAATATTTTGATCTTTGGAACCATTTACATTTTGGATTTTGATTGAGAGTATTCTTGCCTCGGAGGTCATTTGTGTAACACCCTCCAGATTTAAATGGAGGGCCTTTAATTTCTTCTCTTGATCTGCCAAAATCAAATTCTGTTGATTTTTTTTCAGGTATCTTACAACAGACATATTTCTGTCTTTTGTCGGCCTAAGTAATTGTATATAGGTTTTTAATAGTTCTTAACACTTATTCAACAGGTTATTTGTATTTTGTGCAGCGTCAAAATTCTTTCATGATTAAATTGTTTTAAAAACTGAAAAACTGAGTTAAAACCTTGAAAACAATTCTGAATGGTCAATTTGTAAGTAATATCTTTGCTGATCCTTTTCACCTCACTTAATATGGTATCTGCTTTTCTTGTTTTAAACATTTGGACATAATGTAAAAAAGGCAAAACCACATGGAATTGTTGAGAGCAGGTATAATTGTACAGTCAAAAGAAGCAAATACATATATTGTACAAATTGAGCCTGTCTAGTCTGGCACTCTCTCTGGCCCAGCAACATACATGCTCCAACGCGATTTTAGTTACTTGGCTGTCCACTTATCATGGATGTGGCAAAGTTTCCTGCAGTCCCATAAAGTTTTACAGCCACCTGTCCTGACTCTGTGTTAGGTGCTGTTACTTAACTTGAATTTACTCCTAAGAGTTCAATAAGCAGTGGAAGTGTTGTCAATGCTACAAGACAAGATTGACCTCCGATGGTTTGGCAAATTCTCTGGTTCAGCACAACGGAGGACCCAAAGGTGCTGGACTAGAAAGGTTCAGTCTGTAGGAGGATGACTCTGATCGAAGGATGATGGTGTTCTTATTTAATGAGCTTTTAGAGAAAATAAAACGGGGATTTAGTCCAAGACAGAAAATGTTTTTACAGTCACAAAACCTGGTGGTAGTGCATACAGTAGAGAAGGAATATTTAATATTTTTACTTTCCCAATTTAGATTAATTGTACCAAACAGAACAAGAAAATCTCAATGGTATTTGTGGTTACACACACTGCAGCAGTAACATCTTCTGAGGCAGGAAGAGCAGACTAAATAATAGTTGAGTTATTAAAGAAGTTTAGGGAGCAGGATGAGTAGAAATAATTTCATTTCAAGCACTAGAATAAATCTTGAAATTCCTTTTGAAATTCCTGATCACTGGGCATTTCTCATTCATGTGGCTGACCACAGCCTACTTGTGGCAGACCTAGTGGGAAAGAATAACCTCGGTCTCCTTGACTCTCCAAACACCAGTCTTCACTGTTTCTGCCTAGAAGCTGAAGGTTGTTTCATATCTTCAGAATAGCAGGCATGAACTTTCCAGTAAAATAAGGTTTTGTAAAAGTATAGTATTGTCATAGGAAAACAAAAATCTAGCGTACATGACATCTGCACTTTGAAAAAATTAATTTAGATAAGGTGATTATTTTAGATTAATTACAGTGCAGGTAACAATCACATCTTGTCTATCGAGGACTTTTGTGGCCCCGTCATCTGAGTGCCTTGTAATTTTTAATGGATTTATCTTTATAATACGCCTGTGAAGTTGGGAAATAGCCTTTCCATGTCTGTGGAAATAATATTAAGTGGCTTGGTCATGGTCACATAGGAGGTCTGTGGCAGAGCAGCGATTTGAACTCAGCTTTCCCAAATCCTAAAGCAGGGGTCCCAAATTTAATTTAACTTAGAGTCATTGCCAGTCAGCAAATCCTCTTAGCCGACATCCCCTCTGGCAGGGCTCTGAGGAAGCAGTGGGGTTCTCCACGTGTTCCCTCTGGCCCCGCTGTCATGCGCATTGCCCAGCCCGCTGCCCTCAGGTGATCTAGCACATGCACACCAAAGGTCACTACCGCAAGTACTGGAAGCTCAGTAGGGCTAGAGCGGCTACTAGTGCCGTGCTGTTGCCAGCACATCCTGTGGCCTGGGAAGGTGTGTGCAGAGCCATACTCCAGTTGCCCTGCAGGGTCCTGGGCAGGCTGCATCAGTGGGAGTGGTGGGGAAGCAGAGTGATGCAGCAGCTTGTTCTGCTCTGGCACCATATCCCTCAGGGGGAAGGGACAAGACAGAGCAGGGTCAGGAAGAGGCAGGGTGAAGCAGGAGCTGGGCTTGGGGAAAGGGTACGGACACATGCTGGCAGTTGCATGTAGGCCAGGTTGTGGAACTACTTGGGCAATTGATTTGAGAGCCCTGTTCTAGGGTATTTACAGTGATTGCTGGACCATCTTTACTCACAGTTGTACTTGTCCATTTCTCTCAGACCTATAGACAGGGAAGAATATCTCTGACCTAACGGCTGCTGTTAGATTGCTCGAGTCTCTGTGCCTCTCCTCTCCCTTCTCCTCCCACACCCCCTAAAAATCAGGTCCCTCCGTTTATATGTCGGGGGGGGTCAGGTCAGGCTGGACTCGTTGTGCCACTCCTGCCCAGCGAGTCTGCCAATCAGTCACTTATCCCATAAGCATAACCAGTTAAGTGTGATGCTTACCAGTTAACTTTGTGCATTCCTAGGCAGTGGCAGACATTTTGTTAGCTTCTCATAGCTTTGCCAATGCACTTAAATCCTCACATGCAACAGTATATGTGTTGGATTTTTTTTATCTGAGTCTCCCAAATATGTTGAATTGGAACAACTTGTTATCAGTTGGCACCTTTATTGGCTAGGAAAATAAGCTAAAATAACCATTTGATCATCTCCTCTCCTTCTTACAGTTTAGGTTTTTAAAAGCAATGTTTCTGTCCCAGCTGTTAGTTCAAATCATAATTATGGTTTATAGAGGTTTGCTGATGTATTTGTGGAAAGTTCATAGCATTATAATTTGAAGACTATTCTGGTCTTGCTGAAACATCCTGTTTTCTTGATTAGTCTTACACTGGATGGGAGGAGGGGATTGATGGGGTGGGAGGGTTAGTAACATCACATGGAAATAAGATTTCTGTTCCTGAGAAGTTCATTTGCTTTTGAATGTACTCATAATTTTAAAAGTCATAATCTTTTATCATAATTAGTTGTAGTGATGGTGATTATTTTGTCACAAATATTAAGTCAATTGAGTAAGGAACAAGGCCAGATGAACTCTCATGTCGCAAAGATGGTTTTTTCACACACTTACTAATTACTGTAGTTTAAAAAGCAGGGTAGCAACAGAACTACTCTTATTAGGTGTTAGTTTACTTTTTGAATATCAACTGTTACATACATTTTCATCTAATTTTTAGTGACACTTTCTGCCCTCATGTTTTTTCAATTACATTATGTAACTACTACAAGCTTTCAGATTGTTTTAGCTAGAGTTTGTATTGGGGTAACTTTTTTGTACTTTAACTTTTGTGCTTTTCCCCCATTTTCCCAAACCATTTAATCTTTCACTTTTTAATAATAAAGTTATAGTGAGTATCTTGCTTCTGATGTTACTTTTTCTAAAATAAGTTGAAAAATTAAAAGCAGAGCTTTTTTTTTAATGACTTTTTTCCAGAATGTCATCAAGAGAAATTTCTGAAAGGATTTCATTTTAATCTTCATTTTATCTTTTTTTAGATCAGTTGGAAGTGTAAATCACTTTAGTGATTATTTGAGCACTCTTAGTAAAAAGTTAATTTTTAGTATAGTTATTATTTCAATGCTATTTCTTCTAAGAAATTTAACTAGGTTTAATCTTCATTGGAGAGGGCCCAATATACAATTTTCCATTGTGTTCTGTATATTTACACTTGCCCCTTTTTAAAGTGGACTACCTGCAGACGAATGGCTTTTGTAAATTAGGACTATGTTAAGAGGATGATAGCGGTGCAAAAAGAGACAACTAGAAAGTTTAATGATAGAAATGTAGCCGTGTTAGTCTGGTGTAGCTGAAACAAAAAACAGGACTGTGTAGCACTTTAAAGGCTAACAAGATGGTTTATTAGGCGATGAGCTTTCGTGGGCCAGACCCACTTCCTCAGATCAAATAGTGGAAGAAAATTGGCACAACCATATACACCAAAGGATACAATCAAAAAAATGAACACACATGAAAAGGACAAATCAAATTTCAGAACAGAAGGGGGATGGGCGGGAAGGTAAATGTCTGTGATCTAATGATATTAGAGGTGATATTAGAAAGTTTAATGTTTTTCAAAGATAAAACTACTCTAGTTCTCATATTCTACTGATTTTAAAAATCTTATTTATGTTACTTGTAATTCTGTTAACATTAATATGATTTAGTCTGTCATAGTAGTTTTAGTATGAAAATAACTACTGTTTGGAACTACCTTTACCTATCTGGAACATAGAATATGCTGCTGTTACAATGTAGGTGGTGGAAAAAAACCATTTTTTATTTTTTTTATTGGTACTTATACATGTGTGCATACTCTTACTTACAGGGGATTGCTGTCTAGATCAATTTTGCAAGCACAAAGTGCCTCTCCAATCTTTACACACGTTTATGCAGCAGTTGTATCAATTATCAATTCAAAGTTTCCAAATATTGGAGAACTGATTCTCAAGAGGCTAATTCTAAATTTTCGCAAAGGATATCGCAGAAATGATAAGGTATGTAAGGAAAGCTTATATAAGAACTTAAAACAGTACCATATTGTAACCAGTGATCCCACTTGAATGTTATCCTGTTACTGAGTAGACAATAATGTATGTTTCAAAGGAATGTGTACAACTTCCCAGAACTTGGCATAATGCACTGTATTCATTGTAGTTGCAGTGGTGGTATATCATAGTGTGCTTTTTATGAAACTGACCGCATCTTATGCTCTGCAGCATGAAGATTAAAAATATTTTTAACTTTAGAGTAAAAGCCATTGTTGTTGCATTTACTAAATGATCTTAAAAGACTTGCTTAGAAATCCTGCGGCAATACTTTATAGAATCACCGACTGCCAGGCTAGCAGGTACCTTTGTAATCATCTTGTCTGACCTCCTATATAGCACAAGTCATAGAACTTCCTGGTTAATTTTAAATTGTGATGGTCACAAATACACTGTTTGAGAGGTCAGGTTTTTAGTTGAGAGCTCTTTGGATACGTGAAGAAATTGAAGTTTATTTAACTGTTCTTTATTCTTTTTTTTTTTTTTCAGCAACTTTGTCTGACAGCTTCAAAGTTTGTTGCACATCTAATCAATCAGAATGTGGTATGTTATTTTGTATTTGATATGGTTGCACATCTTATGGTTGTACTACAGGTTACATTTACAGCAGTCTTTGAACAGTAAGATGCTTAATTTATTACTTTTTTTTTATAAAGAATAATTTTTTAAGAAGGCAACTAAGATCACAAAAAATAGCAATATTTGCTTAGGGAGGAGAGAAGTCTCCTAGGATCTAGCTCTGCACTCAGAAGACTATGTGAGCAGAGGCAGGTGCACATGAAGAGCTTAGTGTCTACAGTGGAGTTCTGTACAAGCATAAGAGTCCGTTTCTGCAAATACAGTTGTAGGATCATTGCCTAAAATAGTCAGCACCTAAACAATAATGGGCTTTATAGGTCAAAATTAACCTTCTTAATTGCACCTAAAACCCAATTGGCGCTAAGCTGTAAGCAACTAGTTGACTATCCAATAAGCATATAGTCGACTAGTGACTTGACTATTCACTCCCTGCCTTGCTGCCTCTATCAGAGAGGGGGGGAGCAGGAGCTCATGCTGGGGGGAGTTGACTTAAAAGCTGGTTCCCCCCTAGTACCATCTTTGGGGAGGGGACAGGGACACAGTGGGGAACTGGCAATGCTTCTGCCTTTGAAATGTAGAAAGAACAGGGCTCTTGCTACGTTTCAAAAGCAGAAGTCTCACAGGGATAGTACAGGACTCGCTGGACATGCTCCCTGCTTTTGAAATGTACGACAGCCCTGTGGGCTTCTGTACCTTTCAAAAGCAAAGCACACAGGGATCGCTCAGGGAGTCCTCCACTGGCCCTGTGCTCCCCGTACTCTTGCGCCTTTGAAATGTAGCAAGCTCCATCGGCTCTTGCTACGTTTCAAAGGTGAAGGCGCCCTTATCGACTAATTGAATAGTTGATGTAAATTCCATCAACCATTTGATTAGTTGATTAATCTAAATTTAAGATCTTTACCCCTGTCAATTGGGGATGTTACAATTAGGTTATTTTAGTAATCAAGTAATTGATAGAATTTTTGACTATTCAGTTACTTGATAGGGGAAGGCAGCCAAGACAGTCCCAGCCTGCGCTGGGACCAAACCCCTCTGCAGCTCTGCAATTTAAAAGGTAGTAGAAACTGAGCGGCCTGCCACCCCCTCTGTTCCCACCCCACTCCCAGCTCTTACTGTGTTTTAAATTGCTGAGCTGCAGCGGGGTTTAGTCCCCGACCCAACCTGCCTGCCTAGCTGGTAGCAGCTCCAATCTGGACCCCTCCACAGACAGGGGTTGGGGCTAGTGCTGGAGCAGCCTCCCTTGCCTCCTCATGGCAGCAGCAGGGTGTATGTGGAGACAGTGCTGAGGGAACCAGCTTTTAAGCCAGCTCTCCCCAGCACCAGCTCCTGCTTCCCCTGGTGGGGAGGGGGAACAGGGGAGGCTGCTCTGGCACCAGCCCCTGTCCACGGAGGGGTCCCACCGGAAGGTTGGGACCCTCTGCAGACAGGAATTGTCCCTGTCCACAGATTGGTGCTGCAGATGGGCTGCTACCAGCTGGGCAGGCAGGCTGAGTCAAGGACCAAACCCTGCTGCGGCTCTGCAATTTAAAAGTCAGTAGGAGCTGCGGGGGGAGGCTGCTCAGCTTCAACTGCCTTTTAAATTGCAGAGCTGCAGCAGAGTTTGGTCCATGCGTGAGCAGTAAGGGAGAGGAGTATAAAAAGATGATAATCTTTGTTTCTCTAAATGACATTTGATAACACTGTTCCATTCTTTTCATGATAGCAAAGATTTTTCTTGCTGCGCTTGACTAAAGGAGGACAAAGTTATTTGAGTTAGGGTTGTGAACTGGTGACCAGTGCTCAGGAGCAGCCACCCTGGAAGCAGGCGCTAGAAACCCCAAACATGAAGAGGGGGACCCGCCAGTTAGGTCCTCTTTAACTGTTTAACTGATTAACCTGGAGTTTATATCCCTAACTTGAGTAGTAGAAGGTGTAAATACAGGAATCAGAGCTTTTATCTGAAACGCTGATTTTATGTGGAAATGGCAATCCAACTTCCATCACTGAAACAAGACGTAGTAATCAGAAAAAGCATAGTTCTTCGTCAACTAATGTTTTATAACAATAGTGAATTGAAGTGGATTGTAATTTGAAAGTGAGACATTTTTGCTTTATAAAACTCCTTACTGTTTTTTTTCCCCTGTAGGCTCACGAAGTTTTATGTTTGGAAATGCTCACGTTGCTTCTTGAAAGACCAACAGATGATAGTATTGAAGTAGCAATTGGATTTCTAAAGGAATGTGGGCTCAAATTAACAGAAGTTTCTCCTAGAGGTATTAATGGTGAGTATAATTAGCTGGTATATTTACCTTTAAATCTAAAATCTTTTTATTAGTATCTGATCACTTCAGATTAGAGTAAGTTTTTGTCTTTAATCTAAAGCAATCTTTGACCGACTTCGCCATGTTCTTCACGAATCTAAAATTGATATGCGTGTTCAGTACATGATAGAAGTTATGTTTGCTGTACGTAAGGATGGATTCAAGGATCACCCAGTCATTCCTGAGGGACTAGACTTAGTGGAAGAAGAAGATCAGTTTACTCATATGCTACCTTTAGAAGATGATTATAACCCAGAAGACGTTCTTAGTAAGTGAGAAATAAAAAAATTAACTTTACAATTTCATTCTGTATGAAAACAAATTTAAGAAGAAACCTGCAATAATTATTTTCTTAGTTTAAATAAGGTTTTATTTTGTTTTGAAGATGTTTTCAAGATGGATCCTAACTTCATGGAAAATGAAGAGAAGTACAAAACTCTTAAGAAGGGTAGGTAAACTGGGTTCACTTAAGTACTCAAGTGAGAGATACAGTTGTGAAGCATACTAGAAGACTTAACTGGCATTGCCCAGGTCCTTCGGGGCAGGGGTCTGGGAGTGGGTGGGTGTGTGGGTGTCAGAGCACGGCTTTGAGGATGTGGGAAGCTCAAGGCGGGAGGCTGTGAGAGCTTAGGAGGGGGGGAGTGAGGGTTTGGAGGTGAGGAGTAGGTCAGGGCAAGAAATGAGAGGTGCAGGAGTTAGGGCCAGGGAGTGAATAGGGGCTCAGAGCAGGAGTGGGGGTGACCACTGGCTTTTAAGGGACAACCCAGGGCAGCAGGAACCGTGCATCCTGCCTGCCAGCTTGTCCCTGGTACCAGTGGGGGCTCTCTTCCTCCCTTCCCTTTGCATATTATTGAAAACAGTACTTTTCCTGAGTTCTCCTAGCACAAACAAACCCTAACCTTGCTTTACGTTAAGAGAAGAGGAAGCTGCATACCAAATTTGGTGGCCATAGCTCTTATTGTTTAGGAGGAGTTCTTGAACAAGCCAATTCACAGACAGACAGATATACTCTAAAACAGTGGTCACGAATCAATAGATCGGGATCTGCTGGTAGATCTCAGAGCCTCTAATAGGTGATCCTGACTGGCTTGCCCAGGAAGTTATAAAGCGCTGTCACTTCACTTGTCCCTCCACCCACTGTCATGCTGCTCCTGCCCTCTGCCTTGGAACTGCCCCCCTGCTTGCCGTGCATGGTGTGGGAGAGAGAAGGGGGGGTCACTGATGTCAGGGTGTCCCACCCTCCCTCCCCCCCCCACTTCTGTACCCTATCTCCACACAGAGAGAAGGGGATGGAGGGAGCTTGGAAGTACAAATATCTGTCACTCTTAAACATTGTGTCTGTCTGTCATTCTCACAAAAACATACTGCCCTTCACTCATCTCCCAACCCAACACATACATGGGTGGTTGTTGTTACTACTTTTACTGCTTGTTAGTTTTGGTTTTTGACTGCTCTGTGCATTTCATAATTTTCATTTATTTCTTACTCTTAAATTTAATTCTTTGAGTAGTGAGTTCTAATATGCCTAACCTGTCGTGGCTGGAGTAATTATCCCTGTAGTAATTGCTGATCCTGGATGTGGCTGACATGTCCTTGCAGCCCCTGAGAGAGGCAGAGGGGGGGTCCTTGCCTGTTGACACCACTCCTGCAAGTCCCATTGATCAGTAATGGGAACCATGGCCAGTAGAAGCTGTGTGCTCAGTGCCTGTAGATGAGGGGCAGCACATGGTGCCGTGGAGCCATTGCTGTACATGCCAGCTGCTTTCGCCAGGGCACGAGTAAGCCTGCCTTAACCCTACTGCTCCACCACCCGGAAGTTGTCTCAAACGGTGCCTTGCAAGAGCCTGCTTCCTTAACTCCCGTCCCAGCCCTGAACCTCCCCCTGCACCCAAACTCCTTCCCAGAGCTTGCACCCTGAAGCCCCTCCTGGACTCCAATCCTCTACCCTGGAACCCCTCCCACACTTTGAACTCCTTAGCTCAAGACCATAGCCTGCACCCCAACCCGCTTAGCCAGACTGGTAAAAGTGAGTGAGGATGGGGCGGGGAAAGGGATGCAGGGAGCAGGGTGAGGCCTCGGAGAAGGGGTGGAGCAGGGGCAGGGCCTCAAAGAAGGGGTGGGAAGGAAGTGGGGCAAAGGTATTTGGGTTTGAAGTAAATCTTACGTTGCACTTAAATTGAAAAAATGATCTTGTGGTTAAAAAAGGTTGGAGATCACTGCTCTAAAATCTCGGTGGGTGGGTGGGTGGATGGGTAGATAGATTGTGGCTCTAAAAATTACCAGCAATAATGTTGAAGTAAAAATTGTTTTTAATTTTAGCTGAATTTTCATAGTTAAATAAGATTGTAAACTCCATATAAGCACAATAAGATAAACACCACTTTTTTGTTTCAATGTACCATAAATCGTGTCAGTTACAATCCTGTAGTTGCACAATTTTTAATCTGCCATTTGTATCCCAACAATCTATATAGTAATAGTTTTATACACCTTTCGTGAGGATTTTTCCACTGTTTTCTTTAGCAACACTTGTTTCCAAATGACCAATTCTGCTTTCAAATATTAAATTTATTATTTTAAAAACAGTGTTGATTGTAAAGTAAATCTAAGGAATTTTTTCTCCCCAAGAACTGGGTTCTCTACATGTCCTGAGTTCAATGCTTGTGTTCCTGAACCTTTATCACAATGATTTATCCTTTGACTAGAGTTGTTTCAGCACAGAACCTTCCATTATTTGCCCATGCCAAACCAGTCTGTGAAAGGGATGCTTAAAGTAGGGATGTCAATGTGTAGTTGACTGCACGATTAACCAATAAGCCTGGGCTTATTGGTTAATCCTATCCACTACATGCACTCCCCCACCTTGCAGCCTCTGTATCAGAGGTAGCAAGGGAAGGTGAGGTGGGAGCCAATAAATATGGGGAGCCAGCTCTCAGAGCCACCTGCCTCCCCAGAGGCAGCAGCACAGGCAGACGGGGGAGCTGGCTTAAAAGCTGAATCCCCACAAGCACCAGCTCCTGTGGCGACACTTCCTCTCTCTCCCCCCTCTTCCCTCCTCCTCTTCCCCCCCCCCCCCCCGGCTGCTGCCTCTAATAGGCAGCAGCGCGAGGGTGTGGAAGGGCAGGCAGGAGCCAGCACACCAGAAACCAGCTTTCAAGCCAGCTCCCCGTGCATATCGCCACTTGTAGAGCCGCCTTCCCCTCACGCTGCTGCTTCTTTATCAGAGGCAGCAACGGGGAGGGGCAGGCAGGAACAAGTGCTTGTGGGGAGCTGGCCACGCATCCCATCCCGGAAGCAGCCGGGCAACCACTATTCAGCCTTGAGCTCCCCCCTCACCCTCCCACCAAGCCCTCAACCAGCACCAGTTTACCTTCCATGTACAAGGAAGGTGGGTGCTGTTGTGTGAGGAGGTGGGCTCAGTTACAATTCTCTGTGCACACCTACACAGGTAAGCATGCTAGAGGGAACTGCCAGCAGCTGCCAAAAGAGCGATATTTGGTTCCATTGCAAGGGTTATTTGACTCGTGAGCCATAAGTTGCTGACCTGTGGTGTAACCATTAAAATTTCCAGCTGTTGCACATTTACAAAAATATCTGATAGTTAAGATTCTTAGTTTAAAGTATATTTTTCAAAAAATACCAACCACTTTTCCTCTTCACCAGATTTTTTAATGCCTGAATTAAGATTGGATTCCCTATTTTAAGGAGGTACCTTTATTTGCCTATTTGTCATATATTTTAATATGTCCGTTACTACGTATCTAGACTCTCAAGAGTCCCATTTTTCTAAGCTCTGTGAGAGTGACTTTGCTTCTGTTGAAGTTTGGTTGCAGCATATCTTCCTTCTCCAGTTTTGTTAGACTTTTCCTCCTTTAGGACTAGCTATATTCTCAAGTGTTTGGGCAACTTTTCTGTATCACTAGGCATATAATATAGTCCACCCCAGTAATACTTACTTTGGAATTTTGCTTCTAGAAATTCTTGATGAAGGTGATAGTGATTCAGGAACAGATCAAGATGCTGGAAGTAGTGAAGAGGATGAAGAAGAGGATGAAGAGGATGAAGAAGGTAGGAGTATGGTTATAGACATTTACTATTGATCTTTCTTGTGGTAGCTAAAGAAGTTAGCATAACAATGTGACTTGGTGTCCAAAGAAACTGAAATTTGAAGTGTGCAATCAACTTAGAAATGACATTTCTATATTAAATTTGTTTTTACTGTTATAAGTTTAAATATGCTAATTTTTTTTCAATTTGTTTACTTTGATGGCATTTTGGGCATATTACGTTTGACTTTTATTGACCCCCAGGAGAGTGTTTCACCAATTATAGCAGAAGCAAGGCTAAAAACTGAAGAGATGGGAGGAAGTGGACCAGAGCCCATAGAAAAAGAAAATGGGACTAGGGAGGAATTTGTGGCTTCGTATTTTTGTGTTGCACTCCCAAAAGATCCCTATAAATTGTAATTTTTCTTAAAGGATTTATCAGAAAAGTTCAGGACCTATGCTCTGTCTGAAAGTTTTACGGTCAGTTTCAAAATTCGACTTACAATTACCTTTCAACGTTTTTTAAGGGAGTTTCAAGACAGGATAATTTTATATACCATTGTTACAAGTTATTTACTTCAAATGAACAGTGATACAGGTGTCTGTGCATTTTGTAATTGAGAATTAGATGTAATTACTGATGGATGAGAATTGAGAATAAATTCAAATGTTTACTTTTGTAGGTTTGCAAAATCTAGAAGGAAAACTCTACACTGTTTAGGGTGCGTCTACACTTGCTCCCTAGTTCGAGCTAGGGATGCAAATATAGGCGACCGAAATTGCTAATGAAGCGGGGATTTAAATATCCCGTGTTTCATTAGAATAATCTTGCCTGTGCATTATTCCGCTCGCCAGCTGATTCGAACTAGGAAGTGTGCTCCGAGACGCGTTAGTTTGAATCAAACCTCTTGGTTCAAACTAACGTTACTCCTCAAAAAATGAGGAGTAACATTAGTTCGAACCAAAAATTAGGAGTAACGTTAGTTCGAACCAGGGGGTATGATTCGAACTAATGCATCCCCGGAGCGCACATCCTGGTTTGAATCAACTGGCGAGCAGAATAACGCGCGGGTGAGATTATGCTAATGAAGCACGGGATATTTAAATCCCCACTTCATTAGCAATTTCGGTTACCTACATTTGCATCCCTAGCTCGAACTAGGGAGCAAGTGTAGGCGTACCCTTTATAGAGCAGTGGGGGGACAGTTTTTTCACCAACTTGTTACACTAAATGTACTTGGGTAGCAAGCTGAGGAAAATGATGGTAATTCACAGAAATCTGCTGTCACTTCTGCTGCTTATTTGAAAACTCCCATATGAAGTAGGATGTTAATTTCCTTCAGAGCAGCTGTTTAGATATTTTAATCCTTTTGCAACACATAACATCAAATATCCTTTGTTGGGGCCCTATGAAACCAATCCCAACTACCATTGATGTAAATGGAAAGGTTCCTATTTTTGTCAGTGGGAACTGGATCTAAATAGCCATAATTGTGTAAGTAATTGTTTTATTAAACTTTGTAGAAAATGTGTTAAATCAGTCTTGAATTTTGTTGTCCCCGTTCAAGATTTAATGGCTAAATGTTAGCCAATATGTGAAAGGAAAATGTTTCACCCATTAGCCCCAAATCATAAGCAATTGTCTGTCCACAAAGTTAACAGTATTCTACACAGACATGTCATTCTGTCCTTTGCAAAATCAGAACCTTAATACATATGTCATTGAAAATTGTAAATAATTTGTGAATTGGATTTTTTTGTTGTTGTAGTCCCACGTCATGCAAGTACTAGTGTTTTGTAAAAGTTTACAGTACCTACTATATGCTCCTAAATGTATTTATGCACAATATTACATAATGAGCTGAAGACTTAATGAAGATGCACATCTCTTTACTTTTTTAGAAATGTATGTATGTGTTTCAGTTTCTGAATATCAATTTTTTTTCTCTTCAAGGACAAAAAGTGACGATCCATGACAAAACTGAAATTAACTTGGTCTCCTTTCGTCGTACGATTTATCTTGCTATTCAGTCAAGGTAAAGTGCAGTTTATACTGAAAAGTGTGTTTGGTCTTCTACAAAAATTTATTCAACTGATTCAATAGAAATGCAGTAAGGTTTGTTTATAGCTGTATCATTACCTTAAAGTCTTATGAACAAATTGAAGAGATGTTTTAAGGGGTTCAGAAAAAAGATGGTTTCCGAAATGGGGATCTAATTTCTGGTTCTAAGCTAAATTCTCTGTGCATGACAGATCTGTGAAAACAGCACATAGCTTTTATCTCTTAGGAATGCTGTGATGTAAAGACTTGGAATAAGGAGGGGTGTGTAATTACCATGGGTGATCTTGAGGGCTGTAAGGGGCATTCAGGATCCCTGAGACAAGGCTTATTTTTAACATCTCAGAATTCTCTGAAAACATCTCCTCAATGTGCAGCAGCAGTCAAAAAAAGCTAAGTGTTGGGATCTGGGAACTGAGGAAATTCATAGACAGACAAAAAATATCATAATGTCACTATATAAAACTGTTGTACGCCAGCACATTGAATAGTGTGGTTTTTTTCTCAAAAAAAAAATTAGAATTGGGAAAAGTATAGAGGAGGACAGTAGAAAATTATTAGGAATGTGGAACAACTTCCACATGGGGAGAGATTAAAAAGTCTAGTGCTATTAAACTTCAAAAAGAAACCATTGACGGGAGATATGATAGAAGCCTATAAAATCATGATTGGTATGGAGAAAATGAATAGTCATCACCCCCCCATGCTTTATGAAAATTGGCTTATGAATATGCATAATTAAAAGATGCTTTATACAAAATGTAGCGTGTAACATATTAAATTTTAGATTACAATCTGCTGAATGTGTATATCCTATTTTTGTGCATGTATCATTCCTGTGTGTGAAGTTAGAAATATAAAGCGTGAATCTGTTTTTAGTTCAAAATGTGCTAATGAGGGCCCTTAGTGATACTTTATGGAACCTAATGATTCAGTGTTCAAGTCAACAGCCTGTATATGGTCATATTTATCCTATAAACACAAACTGTGGTTGGTCCTAGAAGAACATGTGACTATGCCAGCTGGTTCTGGAATACATCTTGAACCTAGTATTTTTCCATGGGGATGGGAGGGCACCAAATGAAAGGGTTCCCACACTACTGGAAAGTGAAGCCATCATTCCTTGGTCATCAGTTGGTCTTCTAAACTGCTTGGCACACCATGTGAGGATACTTGGAAGAACTCTGAAAAGCTGCAGACCCAACTCAGAGTAAGGATCATCTGACTTGAAGCTTTTTCCAGAGATAAAAACGGCTGTTTGGGATAAGAATTTGCATGTAACCAGTTTCTTAGTGGATTAAAACTAGCTCAGCGGTTTTTTGTCCTCGCTTGCTCTAGCTCGCTCGCTCTCTAAAGCCACCTGCTCTTGTACATTTCAAAAGCAGGGAGCACAGAGCTGTGCTTCCCATGACATTTCCGCCTTTGAAATTTTGCAAGAGCCAGCAGGGCTCCTGCTAACATTTCAAAGGCGGCAGTGCCCTTATCAACTAATCGAATAGTCATGCAAATTACTTCTACTATTCGATTAGTTGATTAATCTAAATTTAACATCCTTAGTCACAATAAATTGTACAGTTGTGTGATCCTCTCTCCTTTTCTACATGAGTGAAATGAATAACAGTGTTGATATTTAATTATTGGGCAGCTGAGTTAACACCTTATGTTATGGAGATCAATAAAGGCAGTTCATACCACTCAGAAGTATTGTACCAACCTTCCTTCAAACTCTTCTCAGGCCTTGTCTACAATGTCAGCATGAAGTCGACTACATGATTAACCAATAAGCCTGGGCTTATAGATTAATCCTGTTGATTACACACGCCCCCATAGGTGGTAATACACTGGCTCTCCATGCATACCAGCTCTAAAGAGCAGCATGCCCCTCCTTTGCTACCTCCCACAGAGGCGGGGGTGGGGGAATATGACACAGAGGCAGTGGGGGGGACAGGCGGGACCCTCCCCTCCACCACCTCTCCCCCCCCCCCCCCCCCCACACACACAGACAAGAGGTGGGCAAGCAGGAACCAGCTTAAAAACAGGCTTCCGCTCCTCTCACCCCTCCCCCCGCATGTAAACATGTAACCACTGAAATTTCAAGCAATTGCATGTTTACACAAATACTCGATAGTTAACTTCCCTCCTCTACAATACACAGTTTGGTTTACAAAAGTCAGAAAAACCATGTAATTGTCTTCTGCCTGATATTTTCTTCAATCTTGGGTGCCACCCAGACTCTTGGTTTGAGCTGCTGTCAGGGCTCTCCACAGAGAGTCCTGATTCCTCCTGGGATACCAGCTTACTGCTGAGAAAGCAGCAACCTACCAAACTCTGGGAGCAGATCTCTACAACGGAGTTGAGAAGACCTGAGTGACTTTCTTCTCCCATTCCTAGAGATGTAAAATTTCAATTATTTGGCTAATCGAATAGATGGTGCAATTTGTATCGACTATTTGATTAGTCGATAAGGGTGCTTCTGCCTTCGAAATGCTGGCCCCATGCTCCTCATGGAGTTTTAAAGCGGCAGCGCCACGTGGAGCCTGGGGTCAGCGGGGCAGTCCCCCGCTGGCCCCCGGCTCCACACAGCACTGCTGCTTTGAAATGCCATGTGTAGCCCAGGGCCATCTGGCAATTCCAGGCTCCACGTGGCACTGCCGCTTTTAAGCAAGGGGCGGGAAGCAACTAGTCAACTAGCCTGTCAAATATCCGATAAGCAAATGCTTATCAGATAGTTGTCTAGTCGTTCACATCCCTACCCACTCTTGGCTGAGTGTGGGAAGGCAAGAAGCCCTGGGGGAGGAGAACAGCTGGGCTCCCTATAAGAGAACAGTGTGGCGTTGAAAGCCTTGGCTCTGTCTACCATGCTTCCTTCTCTTCCTCAAAGGAGAATAGTGTGGACATCGTCTACCACTATAATTAATACAGTGGCTGTATGTTCACCTAACATAGGTCAACTTATCATTGTAGTGTAGATTTAACCTCATTGTTAGTTACTTAGTCAACGTTTTTAGAATTTCTTGGTAACGTAACTTCTACAATCAGAACAACATAATGGTAACAACATTTTTTTAAATGAGAACAGATCCTAGAGATGAAGGTTGTAACTTTAGAAAGTTTGGGCCTGGGCTCAAAGGTTACGTTTTCATATTTAACAGGAGTTAGAATGAACTAACGTTTGTTTTTGTTACTGAGTTTTATTTATTTTCATTTAGTATGATGTGATACCAATGACTCATAAAAGGGAGTCATCTTGTTTTTAGTCTGTCTGCAGATTTATTGGCTTTGGATTCACTTTCAGTTATAAAATTGTTAAATAACAGAATACTGTTTGGAAATATTTTAGTTTAAGCTTGAAAAATTGAGGAAAGCTTTTAACACTTGATGCTTTTGATAAGTAATTAAAGTGTGGTGAAAGGAGAAATTATTCAGTCATCTTTAAAATGTAGATTATAGTCTTGATTTAGATGGCTTCCCCCATTGTTTCATTTGTCACCCTCCTTCAAATACGGATATCCTCAAACACCTTTAAGTTTGGAAGCATTGCTAGGGCATTTTAACAGTAACCAGTTCAATTACATAATACTTTTGTAATACAATTACATAAAACGCTTCAGTTTGTATCCTTGACGTCATTAATATCAGCATAATGTATGCTGCCAGGGGAATACAAAACTGTTTTTTCTTTGCAGCTTAGACTTTGAAGAATGTGCTCACAAATTGCTGAAGATGGACTTTCCTGACAGTCAAACTGTAAGCCTTGCTTTTTATTCCCTTTCTGGAGTAGGGGGCGTCAGAAGGAATATAATTTGATCATTATCATTTTAACAAAATTAATATTTACGTGATATACAGCTACAATGGAATAATGTTATTTCTAAAATGGAATTTAAAAGTGAAGTCATTCTATTTATAAAAAAGTTTGTTTATAAGCTGTTGAAATGTTCTTTGCCACAAATGACAAAACGACTACTATAGAATAGCCATAACTTAGAGCAGGCCTGCACAATTAAGGGGCAGGCTAGCCAGGCAGCTGCCCAGAGCACCAATCTATGGGGGGGCACTAAAACACCCTAGAACCCAGAGTTACTCCGCCACGCGGCATGTGCCTGCTGCGCTGTCGCGTCGATGGGACTCCCTGACCCCGGGTCTCCCCTGTCCACCGCGGGGGGCAGAGAGCCTGGGAGTGCACTGAGGCCAGGTTCGCACTGTGCCGTGTGCCTGCCCAGCTGGGCTTGCCTCCACTCGGCATTGGATTGCTCTGGTCTGCCCTGACCTCATGCTCAAGGTGTGCTTATCCGAGTGCCAAGGTCCGCTTCCAGGCACCTGCTGCTGTATGAGGCTCCAGATCCTGGCGCTGGCAGGTAAGGCCAGGCAGGGGGAGGGGCCCGCTGCACTCCGTGAAGGGGGGAGCGTTGAAGGCCGGACCAGTTAAAAAAGAAAATGCTCCCACGGGGAGGGAGGAGGGAGGGATCAGAAGCAGTGCTCTCTCTCTCCCCCGCCCCCCCACCTCTGCTCCTCAGCACAGGGGGGGGGCACAGGGTAGGGAGAGGGGGGCGGCCTCCCTCAGGGCTCCCCACCCCAAACCTACCCTTGCAGCCTGCAGCAGTTTTCTTTGGAGTAATATGGCCCTCACCTCTTTCTGAGTTGTGCAGGCCTGACTTAGAGGCTAGAGAAATGCCTCTGAAAGAAGGTTTTAGTTTTTTAGTAGATTTGTGGATAGCTGTTGACTTTCTGTTTAGCTAGAAATTTAACACAGTAGCTTCAAAAGATGGAATTGCACCCTGTTTTATGGGACTGCTTTAAAAAAACAGTTTTTACTGCTTTTATAGTCTTTTTTGAGCAATACGTACTATACTATGCAGTCACCTCCAGACATGTCTGTTTTGGAGTAAGCTTGAGAACTAACTGCTTGTCTGTACATAGTACATATAAAATCCATTTGACTGTCATGTTTTCTGAAAAGGAAATTGCTGTTTGACTAGAGCTTAAGCCAACTCCAAGTAATGTATAGGACTTCAATAGCCATGTCATTTCCAACACAGATTTTTAGTCAGTGGTGAGATTGTTCCTCTTTTATGTATTTATTTTAAAGTCATAATTCAGATACCTAAACTTGTGGATTATTGACAATCTTTATTTGGAACAAAAATGATCCAGAGATACATGAAGCTGATTTTTATCAATGCAACAATTAGTGCATGTGAAGTCAATATTATGTAAATAAATATCTGTCTGAACAAAAAGGAAGAATTTTAGAAGACTTTGATAAATATTATAATTAGAATTTATTTTGACAAATTACTATGTTTTCTTATTAAGGATATTTGCATATAAATAGGGGACTTTCTGATCTGGCTATGTATGTCCCTATCTGAAGTTCTAAGTCGTTTTGTGGGAAATGATTTAGCAGTGATTGAATGTGCTAAGATCACAGAAGATTATGACTTTCAGAAAATTCTGATAAGAAAAAATCTTGTCAGCCACATCTGTTTAAGAAAAAAACCCAGAAAATACAGTTTACAGTACACAGTGTACTGTAAACAACACACTCTTTGGATGGCTGCCCCAAGGTTCACAACCATCTCTCCAACTTTAATGCACACCAAACAGCTCCATACAAACAACAACCACCTGAAAATGGTCCAGCTATCACTTGCATTCTCCCATATCAGACTACAGGTTGTACCACTCTAAAGTAGGACTCTGTGGTTCTGCCAGACCATGAATACAGGCAGTCCCCGGGTTACGTACAAGATAGGGACTGTAGGTTTGTTCTTAAGTTGAATCTGTATGTAAGTCGGAATTGGCGTCCAGATTCAGCCGCTGCTGAAACTGACCAGCCGCTGACTACAGGAAGCCCGAGGCAGAGTTGCTCTGCTCTGGGCTTCTTGGAATCAGCCGCTGATCAGTTTCAACAGGCTGAATCTGGACGCCAGTTCCGACTTACATACAGATTCAACTTAAGAACCCCAGGCGTCCCCAAGTCAGCTGCTGCTGAAACTGATCAGCGGCTGATTCCAGGAAGCCCAAGGCAGAGCAATTCTGCCTTGGGCTTCCTGTAGTCAGCGCTGGTCAGTTTCAGCAGTGGCTGACTTGGGGACGCCTGGGGCAGAGCAGCTGGGGTGCTGCTGGGTTGCTCCAGTAGCGCCGCTCCTCGGCGCTCCTGGACCAACCCAGCAGCACCCAATCTGCTCTGCCCCAGGCGTCCTGATTCAGCCGCTGTTGAAACTGACCAGCAGCGGCTGAGTCAGGATGCCTGGGGCAGAGCAGCTGGGGTGCTGCCGGGTTGGTCCAGTAGTGCCCAGAGCGGCGCTGTGGGACCAACCGGCAGCGCCCCAGCTGCTCTACCACAGGCGTCCGGAGAAAAGCCTGGTCTGCTGGGGGGGGGGGGGGGGGGGGGCCACTAGTTGCGCCCCCCCCCCCACCCCCAGCAGACCAGGGAGACGCAGGCGGCGGACTGAGACGCACCGCAGTCCCGCCTCCCGGGTCCTCCACGGCTTTGCTCCACGTCTCCCTGGTCTGCTGGGGGCGCCCCCCAGCAGACCAGGGAGCCACGGAGCAAAGCCGCGGAGCACGCGGGCAGCGGGACAGCCCATACGCGCTGCAGACCAGGGAGACGGGGAGCAAAGCCTCGGAGGACACAGGCAGCGAGACAGCCGTGGCGCGTCTGGGCATCCCGCCGCTCCCATCCTTCGGGGCGAGAAAAACCCCGTTTGTAACTGCGGATCCGATGTAAGTCGGATCCGCGTAACTCGGGGACTGCCTGTATTCTTGGATTAGTGAGCCCTGCAGCAGCGGAGTTCCGGCGTCCAACAAGCCTGGCTAGAGCTGGCATCAGGCTGGGGATGGGGCAGGTTGGTAACAGAGGACTTCCCCTGGTCCAGCAAATTTCCTCATTCAGGCCCTGTGAGGTCCTGAGGGTGCCAGACCAGGGAGGTCCAACCTGTATTTACAAAAAACCCCTATCAGGCTCATAAGACCTTGTAGCAGTGATACTGAGGATGTCATTCAGGCATAGTAGTAGGCATGTATTAGGGTGCCTAAGTTAGGATATCCAAATCTCCCATATAATTTGCAAACCTCTATAAGGTGACAAGTAACAGCATGCATTTGCAAAGAACAAATCACGTCACACCAACCTGATAGCTTTCTTTGATAGCATAACAAGCTGGGATAAGGAGGAAACTGAGATGATGTATTCATGACCTCATTAATAAACTAGAGGAGTACAGTCTAGCTGGTACTCCTGTAATGTGGGTGCATAACTGGTTGGATAACCATTCCTGGAGAGTCATTATCAATAGTTTATACTCAAGCTGGAAGGGCCATAACAAATGGGGTTCCACAGAGATCCATTTTGCATTCTTTTGAATGTCTTCATCTACTATTCAGATGATGGCATAGAGAGTACACTTATAATGTTGGCAAAGCTGGGAGGAGGGAAGTTTGCAAGTGCTTTGGAAGATAGTATTATCATTCAAAATTGGACAAACTGGAGAAATGGTCTGAGGTAAAAGGATGACTTTAAAGAAGGACAAATGTAAAGTACTCCATGTAGGAAGGACGAATCCGTTTCACACATTCAAAATGAGAAATGACTGACTAGGAAAGAATACTGCAGAAAGTTATGTAGGGGTCATAGTGGACCACAAGCTAAATACAAGTCAACAGTGTAACACTTGCAGAAAACAAAAAAACAAATATTGTTCAAGGATGTATTAACAGGAGTGCTGTAAGCAAGACACAAGAAGTAATTCTGTTAAAAGTGGGGGGAGGGGGGAAGAGAAGAATTATTCTCCTTAACTTCTGATGATAGGACAAGAAACCATGGACTTAAATTGCAGCAAGGGAGGGTTCAGTTGGAAATTAGGAAACATTATTGTTGTTGTTAAGCACTGGAATAAATTGCCCGGGGGAGTGGAATCTCCATCATTAGAGGATTTTTGAGAGCAGGGTACACAAATATCCATCAGGGGTGGACTAAATGTTGCTTGGTCCTGCCATGAGTTCAAGAGACTGGACTTGATGACCTCTGAAGATTCTTTCCAGTTGTATGATTCTATGATCTCTTCTACATAACTTCCAAAGATACAGTTCATGTCTGGTGGGCAGGTGAGTTAAAAAAACTCACTGAGTAAATTCAGAATCTAAGACTTATCTTTTTAAAAAGCACCTATATCTTGCTTTCATTGATATGAAAGCTTGTCTTATTGAGTTGAAATCATCACAGTGCTGAATTCCCAAGTCAGTGGGCAGCATCAATGCTTTTGTTCCTCCCCTGAGCTTCCACAGCCTGAAACAAAGTAAAAACCCACAAATGTCAGTTTTTACAAAAGTCTGAAAAACAGCAGGCAACAGTCTGTCTGAAGAGATTCAGGTCAGGTTCATTTTCCTAAAGTTAAAGTTTTGAGAAGTTTTGAGTAATAGCAGCAGGCTAGAGACGGTTAACTGAGAGAGACTACTCAAAATATGAATTCCAGGAGAAGGATATGGTAGTGGGAAATGCTTTCCATGCAGCATCCAGAAAGGTGAGAAAGGCGTGAAGTAGTGAGAACACCGTATCCCACAGGGGCCAGGAAATTCTGAAGTTAAAGGAGTGAGACTACAGAAGAATACCCCTTCTCCATTCCAGAAGTCAGACTTGTTGTTTGAGACTCCATGTTTCATATCAGGATCTGACTGAGATGGTGGTTCCTAAACTTTTTACTCTGGTGACCCACCAAATGCATTGTCTTTTTTTTAATGAGTCAATATCAGAACCCTAATCCCCGCATGGAAGGATAGTGGTTGGGGTTGGAGTGCGAGCCCATCCTACACTTTGTGGCTCATATCTTTTAGGGCTCAAGCTGGCTTCCCATTCTGGGCATTGCAGCCTGGTGTATGGAGTTGCAGCACCTCTCCTCTTTGGCCAGTAGGCATGACTGGGCAAAACCTGAATAGCACAGTGATCTCATACAGCAGGTTGCAATGTGGGAAATCAAGTCCAGCCCCATAGGACAGGAACTGTGGCCGCAAGATGAATGTGGAATGGGACTTGCTGTCCTGTCTTCCCACTCCAGACCTGCCCCTCCACATCAGGCTGAGAGAACTGTGTTTGGCTAGGCCAAGACCCATTATGGGTTAATCTGGCCTTGGATATGTTAGCCCATCTAAAATCTTCCCACAATCCACCAGCACCCGCCTTTTTGAGTAACTCATCAGGTTTGCAGCTCCCAGAGAAGACCCAGTTGCTAGAATGGGACAGCATTGGCTTTCTGAACAGTATCATTCCCCGATTGTTTTGTTTGTTTCATTGAGTGGATAGTATGTTTAATATTTTAGCTATGGGATGTGGGGTAAAATTTCCAGCTGTAGGTATGGGTGGGAAAAGAGAGAAGCTGATTGAATTACTTTAAATCATACTTGACTATAATATATGTCTACACAGCAAAGAGAAACCCTGTGACTCTGCCACCCTCCCACACCACAGGGTCCTAGATCCTGGGCCCAGCCTAGCCTCAAAGTGCTTACGTGCCATTACCAGTCACTTCTTAACATGCCATATTCCTTACCCACCACTGCTGCTTTCTTTCTCATCTTCCCATCTATCATTAATTGAGATGGTCACTTACTATTGATGAATGCATTTTTCAGTCTCATCTGGTGATTTGGCTCTGTTGAAGTCAAAGATAAGATTCAACACCAATTCTAGCTCTTCTCGTAGTTATAAAGTAGAACATATTAGGGATGTTAAATTGCAATTAATCAGCTAATTCAGTAGTCGATAGAATTACTATCGACTACTCAATTAGTTGATGGGGCGGGCACTTGCTACAACTGCTGCGACTCTGCAGAATAAATGTAGTAGGAGCCAGCCAATAATAGTGGGGGATTTCAGTTATCCCCATATTGACTGAGTACATGTCACCTCAGGAAGAAATGCAGACCCAAAATTTCTCAATACATTAAATGACTACTTCTTGGAGCAGCAAGTACAGGAACCCACACGGGTAGAGGCAATTCTCAATTTAAAGTGGAGTGCAGGATCTGGTCCAAGACGTAACTATAACAAGACCACTTGGAAATAGTGACCATAACATAATAACATTTAAAATAACTATGGTGGGAAGAACAACTCAGCAGCCCAACACTGGCATTTAATTTCAGAAAGGGGAACTATGCAAATATGAGGAAGTTAGTTAAACAGAAATTAAAAGGTACAGTGACTAAAGTAAAATCCCTGCAAGCTGCATGGACTCTTTTCAGAGACATCATAATAGAGGTCCAACTTAAATGTATATCCCAAATTAAAAAACACAGTAAAAGAATGAAAAAAGAGCCACCGTGGCTTGGCTTAACCATGTAAAAGAAGCCATGAGAGATAAAAAGTCAACTTTTAAAAAGTGGAAGTCAACTCCTAGTGAGGTAAATAGAAAGGAGCATAAACATTGCCAAATTAAGTGTAAAAATATAATAAGAAAAGCCAAAAAGGAGTTTGAAGAACAGCTAGCCAAAAACTCAAAAAGGTAGTAACAAAATGTTTAAGTACATCAGAAGGAGGAAGCCTGCTAAACAGCCAGTAGGCCCCTATAGGATCGAGATACAAAAAGAACACTTAAAGTCGATAAAGTCATTGTGGAGAAACTAAATGAATTCTTTGGCTTCAGTCTTCACGGCTGAGGATGTAAGGGAGCCATCCTTTGTAGGTGACAAATCTGAGGAATTGTCTCAAATTTAAGTGTCATTAGAGGAGGTTTTGGAATTAATTGATAAACTTAACAGTAACAAGTCACTGGGACCAGATGGCATTCACACACGAGTTCTGAAAGAACCCAAATGTGAAATTGCTGAACTATTAACTATGGCTTGTAACCTGTCCTTTAAATCAGCTTCTGTACCCAATGACTGGAAGATAGCTAATGTAACGCCAATATGTTGATCTCTAGAGGCGATCCCAGCAATTACAGACCAGTAAGTCTAACGTCGGTACCGGGCAAATTTAGTTGAAACAGTAGTAAAGAATAAAATTCAGACACACAGAAGAGCATAATTAGTTGGGCAAAAGTCAACATGGTTTCTGTAAAGGGAAATCATGTCTTACTAATCTATTAGAGTTCTTTGAAGGGGTCAACAAACATGTGGACAAAGGGAATCCCTTGGATACAGTGTACTTAGATTTACAGAAAGCCTTTGATAAGGTCCCTCACCAAAGGCTCCTTAAGTAAAGTAAGTTGTCATGAGATAAGAGAGAAGATCCTTTCATGGATTGAGAACTGATTAAAAGACAGGAAACAGAAGATAGGAATAAATGGTAAATTTTCAGAATGGAGATGGAAAACTAGTGATGTTCCCCAAGGGTCAGTAGATCAATCCTATTCAGCTTATTCATAAATGATCTGATGAAAGGGGTAAACAGTGAGATGGCAAAGTTTGCAGATGATACTAAACTGCTCAAGATAGTTAAGACCAAAGCAGACTGTGAAGAACTTCAAAAAGATCTCACCAAACTAAGTGATTGGGCAACAAAATGGCAAATGAAATTTAATGTGGATAAATGTAAAGTAATGCACATTGGAAAAAATAACCCCAACTATACATACAGTATGATGAGGCCTAATATAGTTATAACTAATCAGGAAAGATCTTGGAGTCATCGTGGATAGTTCTCTGGAGACGTCCACGCAGTGTGCAGCGACAATCAAAAAAGCAAACATGATGTTAGGAATCATTAAAAAAGATATGGAGAATATTTTACAGCCCTTATACAAATCCATGGTATGCCCACATCTTGAATACTGCATACAGATGTGGTCTCCTCATCTCAAAAATGATGTATTGGCGTAGAAAAGGTTCAGAGAAGGGCAACTAAAATGATTAGTGGTTTCGACTGGGTCCCATATGAGGAGAGATTAAAGAGACTAGGACTTTTCAGTTTGGAAAAGAAGAGACTAAGGGGGGGATATGATAGAGGTATATAAAATCATGAGTGGTATGGAGAAAGTGAATAAGGAAAAGTTATTTACATGTTCCCATAATATAAGAACTAGTGGCCACCAAATGAAACTAAAGGACAGCAGGTTTAAAACAAACAAATAAAAGTAAGTTTTTCACACAGTGCATAGTCAATCTGTGGAACTCCTTGCTGAGGAGGTTGTGAAGGCTAGGACTAGAACAGGGTTTTAAAAAGAACTAGATAAATTCATGGAGGTTAAGTCCATTAATGGCTGTTAGTCAGTATGAGTAAGGAATGGTGTCCCTAGCCTCTGTTTGTCAGAGGGTGAAGATGGTTGGCAGGAGAGAGATGGCTTGATTATTACCTGTTCGGTTCATTCCCTCTGGGGCACCTGGCATTGGCCATTGTCGGCAGATAGGACGGACCTTTGGTCTGAACCACTATGGCCATTCTTATGTTCTTATGTACATTTAAACTGCAGAGCCACAGTGGAGTTAACTCCTGGGGGACTAACCCTGCTGCACTCCTGCCTTTTAAATGTAGTAAGAGTCGACAGGCTCTTACTACGTTTAAAAGGCAGAGATGCAACACCAGACCCAGTGCGAGTGGGGACTGAGGCTCTTACTACATTTAAAAGGCAGAGCTGCAGTAGTCGAGAACCTGGAGTGAGTGGGGACTGCTTCAGTCTCCACTCACACCAGGTCCCACACTGCACCCCTGCTTCCCCCCAGGCACTGCAGAGACGGTGCTGAGGAGAACCGGCTTTTAATCCAGTTCCCCCTAGCACTGGCTCCTGCTCCTCCCCTTTGCTGCCTCTGATATAGAAGCCGAGGGTGGGGGGGGGAGGAGAGGATGCTAGTAGTGGACTCAACTACCCAGTAAAGCCTAGGCTTTTCAGGTAGTCAGCTGTTCAACTACTCTTTTACATCCCTAGAATATAATGTCTGTGGAGAAGAAAAAAAAGCATTTCTTCAAATAATTCAGACTCTTGGTCTCGCGATAGGTGAGCACAGAAATGAATGTTTTAAATGGGGTTATTCACTTGCTCCAGGATGAATGATTGGAAGAGAATTACAGAAGGCACTTGAGAAAGGGGTAAAGCTAACTATAATATCTTCAAAATTCCTATCTCCAAATCAGAAACTCCAAAGCCCCTACTAATTGTATCATAGATCCTCTGAGCTTTTCAGTCTAAAGCATATACAGTTGAAACAACTAAAGGCATGAAAATATTGTTAGTGAGCATGAAAGGGCTATACCCCACTCTGGCACTCTGAGTGCAGAAGGTGGGTGTCCGCAAAGACTTTAAATATCCCTTGCTACTACAGACACTGGTTACAAAAACTTCCCCCAGAATGAGAAATACAGAGATTTGGGGCAGGGGTAGCTGCCACTATCAAGTGGTTTTTTTTTTTTTTTTATCCCTAAAAACTGGGATGAACACTTGAATTCACCCACAGGGGTACTCCAAGCTTTTTTGCCTCAAAAAAACTTGAAAAGAGGAAAAACAAGCTGCAGTTTCTGGTAGCTGACCTCTTGGTCTGAGGCATGCAGACAGACCGATCTCCTGTACCTTCCAGAACACAAGAATCAAATAAAGCGAAGAAGAGTCCTGTGGCACCTTATAGACTAACTGAAGTGTAGGAGCATAAGCTTTCGTGGGCAAAGACCCACTTCGTCAGATGCATATATTTTGCCCACGAAAGCTTATGCTCCTACACTTCAGTTAGTCTATAAGGTGCCACAGGACTCTTCTTCGCTTTTGCAGATTCAGACTAACACGGCTACCCCTCTGATATAAGAATCAAATAATCACCTTTAAAAAGTGATTTTTATAACAAAACAAAAGATATACTTGATAAAGCATACTTGGTTGCTAGATGTTACAGAGCAACTAAAGAAAACAAACAAAATCTCTGGAAACAATGCTTCGATGGTAAATGGAGAGGGAGGCATAGATTCACACAGAGCAGTTCAAATCAAACCACAAAATAAAGAGAATAATCTGCTCACAACTAGATTCACTTTTTCCCTTTACTTACTCCCAGTCTTTTCTTGGTTCGGTCCACTTCCATGCCCCAGATTCCTTGGAGGCATGGTAGTCCTGCCTGGCTTTGAATCATTCTCTGTCTCTCAACTCCTGGTTTATCTCTTCCCCCACAAAGAAAGCAGGCAAAACCTTATACAATTCAAATTTCAGCACTTTATTTCCATAGGTTCTCTTGGCTTCCTGCTAACCCTCTTGCAAGCTACCTGAGTTTAACCCTTGGTCACTGGGTGCTGGCCAGCTTTCTCCTGTCCATTACAGAGCAGATCAACAGAGGAACGTTTTTTTGAAAATAGTGGGTTTAAGGAGTGCAGAGTGGGTACTTGGCAAATACTAAGTCCTTGTAATTAAACAGGTCTGTACCTGTTCAACTAGAGCTGTATGTTTACATTTCAAGTTTGTGACATTACTCTGATTTCCATTTAAGGAGTGGCTTATTTCACTTGACTTTACATGTTTTTACAAACCAGGATTAAACAAAACCAAAATAAACCATTCTTGATCTGAAATAGGAATATCTACACACAAACTTTGATCAGTTTTAAAAATACAGCTCTAGTTAAGAGTGCAATAGTGTGTGGAAACAAGCTGTCCAGTGTCATGCAGTTTCCAACCATAAGATACTGCATCAACTTGCAAAGCTGAGACTTAATATTTAAATAAAAAATAAATATAAAAAATATATTAATATCTGAATAAGTAGAAAAAAATAATTTTCTCCTTTGCCCCTGGTGGTTTTTTTTGTTTGTTTTTTTGTTTTTTTGAGGTACCTCCTAGCTCCCAACATGTTATAAGAATTGCCCACTGCAGCTATTTTTCTCCATATCCAGTAGATTAAAAGCCAGGGTTGGTGTTAGAAGCTAGCAAGCACAGCAATTCCACACAGCTCTGCAACCCTAAGTTGCTCAGGCTTCATTCCTGTGTGTCAGGACTTCAGCTGTTGCTTTTTGCACTGGGTCCCAGCTTGCCTAAAGAGAGCCCTGCTCACTTATTTATTTTGGTGACCCCTTTGAAACCTGCTGCTGGATCCGTGGCTGAGAACTACTCTTCTATAGGATAGAAGTATAAATGGAGAGTGATGTGGGGGGTCTGTCTGTCTGTTGGTCTGTCCGTTCGTTCTAACTTACCTTTCAACCACCTAGGCATGGAGACACTTCCAAGCCAAAACCACATCTGGAGCTAAAGATCTTCACAGAAATAAACCATTAACTTCATATATGGGCCTTGAGAGCTCTTAAACACTTTTGAAATACTTAGGTGTGTTTCATTATTGAAAAGCTATGTGTATTCTCTTATCATTTAAATATTGATGATAGTCAAGTTTGCATGCTATTTGTGCATTAATATGTAAAAACCTTTGAGATATAGGATATATAAATTGTCTATAAAATTAAAATTCACTAGCTTTTTAAAGCAAATGATGGACTTAAAGTTCAGACTGTTGGTGTCAGGTATTATCAGAAGTGTTGTTATGAGTGAAGAAACTAGTGAAGTAACCTTTAAAGCTATAATTGAAGTTAAAATTGCTATGTGAACTTATCACATCTCTCTAAAATTTAATTAAATCATTTCAAAGTTTGTTAATTTTTAATCTAGAAGACAGTTACTCTAGACCTAACCTCAACTTGTTTTGATAACACAAGCAAGAATGTCTTTGTGGATAAATCTATTTTCATGCATATGGTTATTCAAGATATTCTCCTAGAAATCATTGTAATATTTAATTAAAATGTTAAAATATTTAATTACTGTAAACCACAAGGGATATCAAAGTTGTAATTGCATTTAATATGAGGGAAAAGTAATTGGTTTTGCAAGTCAGGCCGACTTTATTAGCAATGGCTTCAGCACTCTGCCCTGCTTTATTGTTTGAAAACTGATTACAGCATTACTGTAAAACAGGGTAATATAAAAAAGTTAATATGCATTTTAATATATCGAGTTAATAGTGTGACTATATTGAAAAAGTGGCCTTAAATAAATTTGTATGGTTTTTTTGGTATAATACTTGCTTAATGTTACTTGTTTCCTTCTATTGTTTAACACTAAATATATTTATTTTTTACTTATTCATATTTGTTTTGTTACTATGTTTGAGCTGTGTAATGAGAAAAATGTTTCCTATATGCTCTCATGATACAAGGAATGGGAGTACATGGCAACAGATTTAATTATAAAACTTCCCAAATTTAAAGCATAAATCTGTTCAGATTTCTCTCACTTTTTTAAATTGCTGAGGAGATTAAATATATTTATTCCCTATTGATGTGGGAAAATTTTTGTTGTTGTTACTTGTCAATTTTGAGCAAGTACTTATAGACCTTTTGGCATAGAAATTAGGGGTGGGCAATAATTTTTGATGGGGGGACCACTCCAAAATTTTGAAAAGTGGTCGAGGACTGCACTCTTCCATGATATTAATGGAGGAGATGCAGGGTCTGCAGAAGGGAGCTTGGGGTAAGGGACTGGGGTGCAGGAGAGAGACTGGAGTCTGGGAGGGAGTTGGGATGAAGCAGATGGCTGTGACCTAGGGCAGGGGACTGGAATGCGGGGGTTTGGGATGTGACCTAGTGTAGGGGGGGATTGTGATCTGGGGCAGGAGATTGGGGTGCCAGATCTGGGAGGGGGTGTGGGTGTAAGAGGGGGACAGAGGGTTTGGGTATGTTGTGGGGGGGGGGGGGGGAGGCAGAGAGTTGGGGCAGGAAAGGGCTGGGGTGCCAGAAGTAGGCTGTGGCCAAGAGACTTACTTGTCTGCTGCCAAACTTGCCTGCCTGCCTGCCTGCCTGCCTGCAGAACTTAAAATGTTTCCCAGACAGCCTGCCTGCTTGTCTGGCCATGTGCTTCATGAATAACTGAGTCCAGGAGAGGGGGCGTGATTCTTCTTAGCTGCCTGTTATTCTAACATGCAGCTCCCATTGGCCGCTTTCTGCCAGAAACCAGCCAATGAGAATGTGCTGGTGGTGGAGCACCTCTTAATCCCCCCCCCCCCCCTCCTGTTTTAAAACAGAAATGGAGCCCTGCAGCCGTGTTTCTGCACAGTGCTGTGAGGCTAGCTAGGAAGCCTGCCTGGGGCTCCCTGCTGCCTCCACGGGCTGGATCCGGTGGCATGGGGGGCTGTATTTTGCCCAGGCCTGGCATAGAGCAAGGTTAAATGGACACAAATAAGCCATCATGAATTGTAACATATGTAAACTTGTAAGAGAACATTTTAACCTCCCTGGACATTCAGTAATGGATTTAAAAGTAGCAGTCCTCCTACAAAAGAATTTCAAAACCAGATTACAAAGGGAGAAAACTAAACTGGAATTCATATGCAAATTCAGTACCATCAACTTAGGTTTGAATAAGAATCTTAACTGGTTAACGCATTACAAAGGCAATTTCCCCTCTCTTGAGACCACATTTCTACATCATTTACTGTGAATGAGCCACTTCCACCCTGACTTGATTAGCTTCATTTACACAAGTACACTCTGAAACTCTCTCCAATTAATCTGGAATAAATAAATCAATCTGTTAGTCTCTAGGGTGCTATAGCACTCATTTTTGCAGAAAACAAGGCTACCCCTCATGTATGAGCAAATATTTTTAGGCTTCAATCCTGCAGAGACTTTGGCATGGTCTACATTCAAAAGTTATAGCAACATCAGTCAAGGCACCCCAACTAACATAGCTGTGCTGACATGATCCTCTCCCCCTCCAACATAGTTTCACTATGTCAGCAGAAGAGTGCTTCTGCCTGTGAAGTTAATATCGTTTGTGGAGGTGGGCTTCCTAGTAGAAAAGCTCTTTTTGTTTGTTAGGCTGCATCTGCATTATGGGGTTACGCAGGCATAACTATGCCAATGTAAAAACTTAAACAACAACAAATGGTCTTGCAGCACCTTAGAGACTAATAATACATGTAGATGGTAGTATGAGCTTTCATGGGCATAAAGAAGGGGGTTGTACCCATGACAGCTCATGATACAATCTACATGTTTTTTTTTTAGTCTCTAAGGTGCTGCAAGACTATTTGTTGTTTAAGTTTTTCCAGTTAGACTAACATGGCTACTCATCTGAAGCTTTTGAATAAGCCAGTGTAGTCTTCCTTGCAGGTTTGGGCAGATGGAGAAGTTTGGATAGAGAAAGTTAATAGCCAAGTCCCAAATACCTTCCAAAATAGTAGAAATGCAAAAAAAAAAAAAAAAAAAACCCAACCCAAAAACACAACCTACTGAAATTATCCCCTTCTACTTTTTTCAGCAAAAATTAAGTTCTTGTTTCAAAGATGGCATTCATGTGACAATTGCTCTTTAATATTTTGGCATATATGGAGCAGATTTCAGCTGCTACAGAGAATTTATGTAGAGGAATTTTTGTGTTATTTTAAAACAGAAAGAGCTTTGCAACATGATCCTTGACTGTTGTGCTCAACAAAGAACATACGAGAAATTCTTTGGTTTACTGGCAGGGGTAAGTTCCATTTTCAATCTTCAAATTTTACAGCAAGAAACATAATTAGTGTAATGTGACACTAAAAGTTTTCATATAAGTAGCTGATATTTTACAACAAGTAAGTCCTAATTCTGTGTGGCTTTTTTGTTCTGAACTTGTTTATATGAGCTGATGTGGTCGGATTATCTATTAATGGTAATGAGCATTCATAGTAAACACACAATGGGAGTGCACGTTTTCCTTTTTTAAAATGTTATCTTGTAGAACAGGGATGGGGAACCTTTTTTGGGTTGGGAGCCGCTGATCCCCAGGCAAGTAGATTTTGTGCGCTCCAAGGTGGAAGCTAGAGTGCCAGTGCAGGCTCCCCAGGGTAGAGGGGGGAGCCCCAAGCCTCGGGGGATGGATCCAGGCAAGACAGGGGCCATAGGTTCCCACCCCTGTTGTAGAAGGATGTTCAGTGGCCAATGCATAGCATTAATGGTACTATATAAGTGCAAAGTACTTTGTTAAAAAATTTCTCGCAGGAGTTGGAGTTTTACATTGTTTTTCTACTTCATTAAGGTTGCTGAGATAGTTTAGCTAACTATTAGGATGATTTGACTTATTCTTGCAACATTTGAAAAGAAACAAATCTGGTTTTCTTCTTATTCTTGTGTCTGTGTAAAATTAGATATACCTTTCATTGCAATTATTTATTTATTTATCAGTTTTCCTTCTTACTCCACCACTAATTTCAGTGTATCTTACTCTAAAGTTATACCTAAGTTCTTAAGGTCCTTTTTAATGTCCTGAAAGGGTTAGGTACAATTACGGAAGTTTTACTAATTTCTGTTATTCAGCTAGCACTAACAATTACCTTTATAATGTGCCACTAACAGGTTATAAGAAGTGGTTCCATAATAATCCTGGATTATTAAAGAATAAATTAACAGTACTTTTTTACAGGTTACCACTGAAAATATTTCAGTGTCCAGGACTATTATGTAACCAAGTGCATTCTTTATATTTCTCAGAATGGCTGTTTCTGTCTGAAATGTTCTGACACTAACTCCCTCTACTTCTCTAGCTTCAAATAAACTTGTAATGGTGTAATTTAAAATACTGTGTCCTGTGGTATTGTATTAAGGCAGGGGTTCTCAAAGATCATTGCATCACAGCCTCCTTCTGACAACAAAAATGACTGTGACCCCAGGAGAGAGGATCAAAGCTTTGGCCTCACTGTTGCAGGCAGGGGAGGGGCCAAAGCTGAAGCTCAAAGGCTTCTGCCCTATGTAGGCAGCCTATAACCTGCGGCCTTGCCACACTTTGATCCTGGGTCCCAGCAGGTCTATGCCAGTCTGACAACTCCATTTAAAGAGGGTTATGAACCACTTTGCAGTCCTGACACGCAGTTTGAGAATTGCTGTATTAAGGGATCCCATCAGGTAAGAATACTAGAAACAAGGAGATATGAGGTAAATGAAATTACCTCATCTAGTAATATGTCAGAATTGATAATTACTGTTTTCTAATGCAAGATTAGTTTAGTCTAAAAAACTGCTGACAGTAATAAATGGATCTGTACATTCCATTTAAAGATACTTTCCTTCCCTTTTAAAAGGAAAGACTTGTATATAAATGTTTAGTTCTAAAAGTATTCTTGTTTAATGTTCTCTTCTACTTAATATGATTGTTTTAATTGTACAATGTTATTTCAGCGTTTCTGCATGTTAAAAAAAGAATACATGGAATCTTTTGAAGCTATTTTCAAAGAACAGTATGATACCATCCACCGTTTAGAAACAAACAAATTGAGAAATGTAGCCAAGATGTTTGCTCATCTTCTGTACACCGATTCACTTCCCTGGAGTGTAAGTAGAGAAGGGCTTTATCCCAGCCTCTTTCTTCAATACCTAGTCTGTAGTGCTCAGAAATAAGCCGGGGAGGTAGAGGCACAATGGGAAATGGCGCGAGCAGGGACTGAAGCAGTCTCTGCTCTCACAGCTTCTGTTATGATTCTGCTTTTGAAACGTACAGGAGCCCTGACCAGGGCTCTTGTACGCTTCAAAGGCTCAGGCACTGCAGGGATCCTGGGGTCAGCGGGAGAGTCCCCTGCTGGTCCCGTTCCCTGCGAGATTTTGTTTTGAAATGTACAAAAGCCCCAGTGGGGCTCTTGTGCATTTCAAAGGCTGAGGCGCTGCAGTCCCCCGCTGGCCCTGTACTCCTTGTAGGACTCTTGCTACAGTTCATAGTCGGAGGTGCCCTTATTGACTAAGCAAATAGTCAATGGTAATCCCATCATCTCCTCAATTAGTTAATCTAAATTTAATATCCCTAACTTAAACTACTAAGTCTGATTTTTTTTTTTAAATCAATGTGTAGTTTTGACAGTCTTATAAACTACCTTGCTATATATAGTCTTGAAATGAATGATGCTACTTCTATATATGAGCCAAAGGCTGAACTTAGTTCTGTAAAAATAAAAATAGAATTGGGTGTATGTATTTAAACTGTGTTTTTTCTTAATATTTTCAGGTCCTTGAATGTATAGTATTGAGTGAAGAAACTACTACATCATCCAGTAGAATTTTTGTCAAAATATTCTTCCAAGAACTTAGTGAATACATGGGTCTGCCTAATCTTAATGCAAGATTAAAGGATGAGTATGTTTAAATTTTATTGTTGTCGTCCTTTGAATGCTTTCACTCTGTAAGAGTAAATACATTCTCCATTTCAAGTGAAAGCCAACAAAGCAAAAAGTACATAAATTATGGCCCCGATTTTGCAGAAGTCGTGTGTGTATGCACATTGTTGTCAGTGTGACTAGTCGCAGCATGTAAAGTTAAACGTGCATAAACATTTCAGGATAGGGGCATGTATTTTCTTGGTTTTGATTCATGGCTGTTTCAACTTCAATACTAAGTTCCTAAGCTGAAGCACACTTATTTATGTAATTTAGCATAATTCCTGAAGAGCATGGGTCAGGATAGCCTTTTCCTGACAGATCTGCAGGAGACTTCAAAATATTAACTTTGTATTTAGAAAATTGCTTAATTTTAAGCACAAGACTAATGCATTCTCTTATGTGTATACGTTCCACTACTTACACAACAGTGAGGATCCTTCTAACTGTTCAAGTTATTTCTTGAGGATTTAAGGCTTACTCCTTTTTAGGAGCTAAATTTAAGAAGAACTCAAAACTAATTGGAGCCCGAACTTTGACCTGCCTTAGGGCCCAATTCAATGGAATTTCTACATGGAGAGCTGCTACTGAATCAGGCCCTTAAAGTCATAATCTGACAGGGAAAGGTTATATCTTTGTTTATGAAACCACATGCTTCTGAAGCCATTTTAAAAGGAACACTTACTTTGCCTGATCCACCAGAAACATGACTTATTTTATCTCTTCCAGTGTCCCTAAAAGGCAATGTATGAACAAAGCCCTTTTTTGTCCTGTGGGATTCTTATGATATATTTTTTAACAAATGCATGTAAATATTAAGAACAGTTTGCTGCGTGGTACTGTATTTAATTTCAATGTTTTTTTTTATCAGAACATTGCAACCTTTCTTTGAAGGATTATTACCTCGGGACAACCCAAGAAACACTCGATTTGCTATCAATTTTTTCACTTCCATTGGTCTTGGAGGACTAACGTAAGAAACCTTTTTTTAGACTTAATCCAGATTTGACATTGCTTGACTTGTATTTAGAAATTGAGATTGATTGTTTGTTTTTTGTTGCTAATTAGGGATGAATTACGGGAGCATCTGAAAAATGCTCCAAAGATGATCATGACACAAAAACAAGATGTTGAGTCATCAGATAGCTCATCTTCCTCAGAGTCTGATTCCTATTCTGATTCTGACAGCAGCAATGATAGCTCAGGATCAACTGGTAGCAGTGACTCCTCTTCTAGCAGTGGCCATAGCAGTGACTCAGGTATTAAATGACATCTAGCTTTTATCTCATTCTCTTTTTACTGTGTGCACTGATACACTTACCGTGAGGAACTAGCTACAGCTGATATTTAATTATTTATTACTAAATCTCTACTTTTTAAAACTCGTTACAGTAATTTGAAAAAAATTCTGGAAATCTTAGAAGAAAACAAATTGCTTTCAGTCCATAATAATTTTACTGTAGAAGTTATAATGTTGAGTTGTTTCCAGTAGTGATGTAAAAGGTTAACCGGTAAGCATTAACCAGTTAACTTGAGTGCCAGGAAGAGGGAACAGCCTTACTATGGCATGGTGGGCCCATAGCTGTCCCGAGCAGTCCCCCATCTGTGATCCACAGGACCCACCTGTGATCCACAGGACCCCAGCTGACCGAAGCAGGCCATGAAAAGTTGGGCTGAAGGAACCCTCCGCCCGCAGCAGGTTGGCCAGACCCCAGCTGCACAGTTAACTGGTTTAACTATTACTGTTGAATCATTTAACCTGTTAATTTACATCTCTAGTTTCAAAGATTGAAAAATGTATTTTTAAGGAGCATAGCATATTGGAGGCTGATCCTTAAACTTGTGCATCTATTGCATAAAGTGAATCAGTGTGACCGATTGCAGTTGGGATTGCACCAGTTCTTTACCCTACACATTAATGAGATCCAAAAGCTCTGCATTGTTCTAAGGGCAAGACCCCTGGGCAAGGCGGCGAAGGGGGGAGGAGAGGGGTTTGTAATGGACAGGACTGAAGCTAGCCTCCCCTCGGCAGCCCTCAGTGCATTGTGCAGGCTCCAGCAGTAATTTAAAGGGCTTGGTGCTCCAGTCACTGCCACTGCAAATTCTGGGCCCTTTTGAATCATTGAGCCCCGGAGCAACTGCCCCTTTTCCCCCACATCTGTTCTCTCTCCCTCTCCTCTCCACCAAATTGTGGGCTTGATTCCAATTTACTTTAAGTCTTCCTGACCTTTTTTTATAACTAATGATCTGGCACCAGTGTCCTTTTGGCAAGACTGTGAGCTGTAAAGATTAACAACACTTTTGTAGGCTTGTCTTGCGACTCTTCTTGCTGTATCCATTGGACTCCAATCCTTTTTTTTTGCTTCCTTCTCTGTAACCACAGTTGTGCTATTTCATGTGTTAAATAAGAGATTGCTCAGTTCTTTGCAATTCATTCAGCTTCTTGCAGATCTGGGTTTCTGAATTCATTTCCCATTCCTGTTGCTCTCAAGCAGTATGGTCTGCTATTATACAAGGTTCCTGTCCCTTGAAAATTCTTCAGGAAAAATTAAACTTGCTGATAATTGTTATGAAATAATTTAATACATTAGAATTAGTCTTTTTATAAGTACTGATGTGAAATCTATTTGATGTGAAGTATAATAAACATCGTTAACCTAAAATAAATCTGCTAGTCTACTTTAGAGCACTTAGTCTCACATAGCATGGTGGGAGAGCAGATGATAGCACAGCATGAACTTCTGTAGTTAGGAAGCTTGCTGTTTCAATGTTTATTTGATTTAGTATGATTTTAATAGCAAAAAATATGATTTAATAAAACAAGTATACATTCAGTGTGAATTACTGATGTATTAGAAATGTATTTAGTTTATGAAGTGTGACTTGATTGTATATCACTGTAAAGCTGTTGCATTAATGACATCAAAGCACTAGTGGCGAGACCAGTTTAACCGGGTCAGAGAGGCGTAAGTTCAGCAAAGACCAGATGGCTTCTGCATAGACAGCTGCAGCTTGGCTCAGCTGCTTGATAGGAACCAGAGTGGTAAGTCTTTAGTGACAAACCAACTGATTCTGCAGTCTGCTAGAGTGAACATGCTTTTCTGTAAAACAACACTCTCTTCTAATACTTTGTCCTTTTTCCATTCAGAACAGATTAATATATGCATTTCAATAATCTCTGCAGTATGCTTTGATTTATGTATGCTAGAAGCAGGACTATGGCAAAAATAACTAAATACATTGTTAATTATAATCCTTCTGTAAGATAATCAGATTTATTTTTTGTAATTTTGTATTCTCTAAAGGTTTAAACTTCACAATTTTACTAGAAAGCAAAGGCTAATGGTTGTTAACTCAGATTTTTCACATTTTTACATCTTTTTATAGACACTAATGAGGAGTTCCTTTCTAGACAGCATTTCCCAGCGGAATGTATTTGTCAGCTGTCTTACTGGTGTAGTAATGGTCTAGCAGTTAGACCTGGTACATAAATGTTGCTAGGCAAAAGTCTGTTCCTTATCAAGAATCTAAGATTTTGTGATCCCTGTGTTGACGGAAACTCTGCATATGTGATGGCATATGGGCCAGGAACTAAAGAAATTCCATGTTTCTTACAACAAAGAAAGGGAACCAGATGTATGTATGTATTTAGGAAAGGGCATTCTTGGTCTTCAGGTAAATTTTCAAGGTAAACTTAAAAAAAAAAATTAAATTGCCTCGGCATTATGTACTGAACAGAGAAAGAGGGCACTGAACACATAACAAATGCTGAATTTGTCGTTCACTGTGCCCCCTATCCCCATGTCTCCTCTGCCAGCTCAGCTAGGACTCTGGGTTGTCTGAGGGAGCATTAAATTTGTTCATAATCAATAAGTAACATTTTTAATCTATTAAACTACTTTCCAAAGCCTCTGTTTTATCTTTATACTCCAGTAGAGCTATAATAATGAAAAATAAAATATAACATGTAAATTCTTACTGAATTCAATCCCTTTGGACTGGTTTTAAACATGCCATCAGAGAGACACCAGCAACCTCTATCTCAGTGTTTCTCAAAGTGATCCATGGACCCACTCTGAGATTGCTGCTACTGGGCCGCTCCGGTTTGTTTACTTACCAGCTCCACAGCCACGGAACCTCAAGGCTCCCATTGGCTGTGGCTCGCCATTTGTAGCCAAAAAGAGCTGTGGGAAGCAGTAGCCCAGGTCGCACTGCTCAATCTCCACATGAGAGGTTATGCAGCTGATGTAAAATGCAAGTTATTTGATCTAAAATAAAAGGTATTCATGTTACGGATCTTAAGCGACTAGTTGCTCTCCCTCTTCCTCCCCACCCCTTGCCTTCATCAGAGAGAGGCAGCAAGGGAGAGGGGGGGAGCAGGATCCGGTACTGCGATAAGAAAGCATAAAAGCCGGTTCCCCCCAGCACCGTCTCCATGAAGAGAAGGGGCAGGGGCGCAGCGGGGAACTGGCAACACTTCCACAGAACTGCCACTGAGAGCGCAGGGCCAGCAGGAGACTCAAACAGTCCTTTGATTGCCCCACACTTCCTGCTTTTGAAATGTATAAGGGCTCTTGTGCATTTCAAAAGGAGAGCCAGCGGGGAGACTGTTTGAGTCCCCTGCTAGCCATGCTCCCGGCGGCATTTCAACCTTTGAAATGTAGCAAGAGCCAGAGGTCCCCTTATTGACTAATCAAATAGTCAATGCAAATTACATCAACTATTCAATTTAGTTGACTAATCTAAATTTAACATCCTTAATTCATGTATCCTTGGTAGATGTGATACTTTCAAAATATAGGAGAGAGAGAGAGAGCTGGCTAGTGTGATACATCAATGCTCAGAGTAAAAAAAACAAAGTTTGTTTTTCACTTGTGTTCTTTATAGTGCTCTTGGTCTTTGTGGATGTTCAGTGCGTATTGTTGATGTGAAGTTTGTATTTTATTTGCAGCTCGTCCTTCAAACCCTTCCTTTAGTGACCAATCACCATAATAGCACTATCCATGATTTTGGAAAAGTCTACCATGTCTGTTTATTCCACTGAATACTAAAAAGATTCTTGATCGATAGATATTGGTAGGCTGGGAAAATAAAATTTGTTTGGAAATCTAGACATTATTTGAAGCTTCGCTTCCCTGTGATATAAATGTAGAACATGCATACCTATTTTTTTAGTGGGATGCAGAGAAAGAGATACACCTTCCAGGTTAGCAACATAATTACCTTTTTTAGCTGTATTGTCATTGCTGCCCTTAAGGAATCATAGCAAAAATAAAAACTTTGCCTACTGACTGTTAAGATTATATCAAGACATATCTAACCCCTTAAAAGAATAAAAATAAGGGTAAAAGACTCTAGCTTTTCTTGCCTCACTCACATTGGCTCAGTGCTATCAGTAACACACTTCTAGCACTCTCTAAGGCTTTTAATTTCAGCTGCAACAGATTCTTAAAGCACTATGTCCTCACTTCTTCAAACTCACTCTGATGCAAAGTCTCAGCACTAATCCCCTAGGCTGCCCTTGACCCCACAATTCCATGTCCCCCTGAAATATGGAACCACCTAAGGCATGGGGCCTGGAGTGCTTGTCCTGAACCACCTTATGGACAAGACAACTCTGGCAAGAGCATATGAGATCACTTTTTTGCACAAAAATGAGCATTTGAACTTGTGAATAGAGTGGGAGCAGGGACTTGGGGAATCACAAGAAAGGCTGCTGGCACTGGTCAGTCTAAGGCAGGATGAAGCTCGTGTTTAGGATTATTTGGTGGTCATAGACTGTGCCTTGGTGCTGTGACCAAACCCAGGGTGCCCACCAGCAGCAACCAGCCATCTGGAAATGGGTCTCGGATTTGCTATCATGTTGCTTCAGTTAAGAGAGTTGAATTGTGATTAAGTGGCCAATTGTTTAGTCGATACAATTTGTATTGACTACACGATTAGTCGATATGGGGGGGCCCCCCACAGAGCTGGAGCTGGCTGGAGTCAGGACTGAACAGTCCCAGCTCAAGCCGGCTCTGGACCACTGTGGCTCTGCATTTTAAATATAATAAGAGCTGTCAAGCTCTTACTACATTTAAAATGCAGAGAGACAGTGTTCTGGACTGGCGTGAGCCGGGACTGCCCGATCCAGGTTGTGCTGGGTCCAGCAGCCCCTGTTCGTGGCAGCCAGAGGTTGCTGCCGTAGGAGCCCCTTCCTGCAGCCAGCTGGGACCACCGTGAAGAGGGTCTGCTTGGTGGCAGCAACCCCTGTCTGCTGGGGAGGGGGGCGGGGACAGCTCCCCATTGGGATCCCCACGGACCAGGGTTGCTGCCATCTCCTCCCCCCCCTACACCTTTGATGGAGGCAGTGGGGAGTAGGAGGGGACTGGCTCCTGTTCCCTCCCCCACCTTACTGACTGTCATACAGAGGTGGGGGGACAGGAAGCGAATAGTCAAGAACTCCATTTGACTACCCAATAAGCATAAGCTTATCAGGTAGTTGAATAATCCACTACTCGCTTCCATCCCATGCTTCAATACCATCCCCTTAGCTCTGTCATGGCATTTTTGTGTTTTCCCTCTCTTTCCACTCAAGATAACTTAAGCAGACCTCAGTCACTTTGGGAATTGAGGGACTTTTCAGGGAGGAGGAGTATGCTAATGGAAGGAATGAGTATGTTAATGCTGATCTCATTGAGGATAAGGATCTGGGACTTCTGAGTTTTCTTCCTAGTTCAGGATAGGTAGTGTGCTCTAGAATGTTAGAATAGTGATCTGAGAGTCAGGACTCCTGGGATCTAGATCTCTGCCACTGACTCTGTGTATTAACCTGGGCATCTGCGTATTGGTCCTGCTTTCTCTAGTCACACCAAGAGTTTGCTTTGCACTAATCATTGTAATAAATACATGTGCTGTATATATGGACACAGTGTGGTCACCAAGAGGGATGGAACTCAGGTCTATCAGCTTCAAAAATGCAAGCCTCTAGCACAGGAGGGCAAAGGAGTATCACGGTATGTCATCAAAGTTTTTATCCTCTCTGTGGGTGGCCACCACATCTGCACAGGTTTGGCTAAAACCTCATACTCTTGCTTCTCCTATGTTCCTTAGCCGTTTAACACAAACTAATTTTGCTTAATGATTGGTAAGGTTTCATCAAAACATTCTCATTGCACTTGGAAGCTTAAAATAGAGGAAATATGATGCTAAGGGAAATTGATGGTTAATCCTTCAATTCTTGAATCAGTACATCTGTTATATTGCCTGTATTTGGGAAGTTTCTTAGCCTTGACAATGTTGAGTTTTCTGGTAAGGTTATATTACAGTGAACATTTCATGAAGTTAGAGTAGGTATTTCGTTTTGTTATCTTTTGGAGATACAAGTGGAAGATGTACGTTGGATGGAATGTGAAGACTCCCTTTATTTCCAAACGTTTAAAATTTTGGGTGGGTGCAGTTTGTCCATATGCAATCTTCCTGTCTCTAAATAAAATTGTTTGTGGATTTTTTTGTTATATTAATATACCAAGTGGACATACAGGCCAGTAATTAAACCTAGAAAACAAGGAGATAAATTATGGGGAAATCTTGAGAGCGATAGCCAGTTTACCAGATTTTTTTCCTTAGGTTTCTTTTAGACAGTTTCGTCATTATTTAAACAAAGTGTTAGACTGCCATTTAAAAATAAGACCCTTTTCTTCAATTAATAGAGCTTGGGCAGATTCCGTGAACATGTTTTAGAGAGAGTCACATGGGAGAAAGAAACGTAAAACTCTTCAGTACGTTATTTTGAATTCTGTGGCAAGACAAGCATTTAAGAATATAAAATTTTCACAAAACATTTCTTGCAAAAAATTCTCTAATACTAATTATGCATAATTAATTACACTAAATAAATTTTAAAATAGTTAATTCTCATGTATGCTATACTTTCAGATGCTGCTAGAGTAAAAAGGAAGAAGATGCAAAAGAAAAATAAAGCACTAGATAAAGTTGCCAGGAAAAAACAAAGGAGTAAAAAGAAGCTACTTGAAAAGAAAACAGAAAGGAGACGACAACAGGAAGAGAGACACGAAGTTGAGAGAAAGTCAGAAAGAAATGCTGACGTAAATTTGAGAGATTTAAATAGGTGGGATGATGTATCTAAATATCCCCATGAGAAAGATGATGCAACTGACAGGAACAGTTATCGGAGTGGAAAGGATAGGTATTATGAAAGAAATATGGACTTAGAAAATAAACACAGTAATTCCAAAAAGAAAGCAGAGAGAAGAACTTCTTTCTCTGATAATGATAAAGATAAACACTGGACTAAGGACAATGTACATCACAGTAGGAGAAAAGAAAGGTCAAAATCTAGAGAAAGAAACCGTCATAATTCAAGTCCCAGAGAGGAAGAGGAGCAGGAGAATCGATATCGGAATGGTGCAGAGAAATGCCCAGAGAAATATAGCCGATATTCTGACCAATCTAGAGAATCCAGGAAAAATGAGGACAGACGAAGGGAGAATTCTCCACACAGGCGAAAATAATACTATCCTACTGAGTCTGAAATAAATGTTTTTCTGTGCAGCAAAAACTGTATTTTTAAACCTGTTACTGAACTTTCTTTTAAAAAAGTTTTTGTACAAAGTGCAGTTTGTATTTGTAAAGTTCATTGGATTACTTAGTTTTTAGTGCCACATCTTTTATAATCACTGTATTTGAAGAACCCATTTGTTAAATTTCTTCTTTGGAAGAGCATTTTCATTGAAGAGAGAGAAAGTGAAGCTTGCTTATATTTTGTGAATAAAATAGATTTTCATTTCAGTGAGATCTTGTTTTTAATCAATTTAGCTTTAGATGTTTTATAAATATTGTTTCAGTTATAATATCTAAAAATGCTGCTACTTTGGTTTAGTAGTTGACAAGCAGAGCTGTCAGATTACTGTACATAGGTGAGAAATTTCATACTTCTTTATAAATAAAACCCTCCATGTTTTATTCTCTTAAGCTGAAAATAAATCCAGCAAATTAAGGAGTCTCAAGTAAAAGTGCATATTACCATTTGGCATAATATGAACACTTTCAAAAAGCTGAGTACAGTTAAAATATCAATTGAAACGATAAGTGATGTCTTTCTGTTTCAGTAAGGCTTATAAGTGTTATGTTCAACTTTTTTCTTCAGTCTCCTTATAAACATATCCACACAGGCAGTGCAGACTGTATAAGTACATATCCAACATGTTCTTCAGTTTGGGGGCTCAGTTAAACTTGAAGGCAGATGTGATCAGAGCCTCTGAGTAATCTGATTCATTATTGATTTTTTTTGTCTTAAGGCATAACAAAATTGCACCAGTAAACAACAGAATTTGAAGCTTTAGAGACTTGTTTTTATATTACTTTTTAAAGTGTTTTCTTCTAGAAGATTTTAGTTTCTTGGACCAGCCTCTCTTAGCTTGCTTATAAAGATGTTCTCCACATAATTATCAAGTCCACGAAACGTTATCTTCAGCCAGAAACAGTAGTTGTAGCAACAGTTAGTACAAATCTGAGAGACCCAAAATAGAGCAGACAGTTAGATAAATATATTTTTATCACCTGAGAAAACAAAATAAGCTGGTAAACGTTGCTCTGCCCTTTGATACAAGGTATATAAAGAAATATTTGAAGATACTAATGTAGGCAGGAGAGTTATACAAAGTATAATTTGAGTCAGTTCTATCGCTTGCCCTCACTGCTATTACTGACATTTCTCCCTGACCTTTTTTTACAGAATGAACTAAAAACAAGTTGCTGTGAATATGAAAACTCATTTTTCAATAGTCTCAAATCTTTGTTTTATTGCCTTGAACTTGGAATCCCACTGAAAAGATTAATTCTGAAAGTATGCTTGTAACAGTAGAATTCCAATTGGTGATTATCATTGTGTTTTCATCAACTCTCCACAGTATGCTGAGTCATAATTACCTTTTCTTCGTTATAATTGTTTGGACATGCTTATTTGTTACTACACCACATTTTTCCAAATTTTGCAATGATGCTCCACTATGTTAAGGGTCTCCTAACATTCACATTATAAACCCTTATTTTTGCATGCTGAACATCAGTTAATAAAGCCTTAAAAGGCACTTGAATAAGACTAATACATAAAATACATTTATTCTCTATTTCTAAAAAAAATTCTTTGGCATATGAATCAAGAAGTGCCAGCATAAACTGTGGTATTGCTATATTTGTAATTGTTTTTACTGTTTAATAAAAATACTATGCTATCTGCTAAATAGAGCAACATTAGCTATTGTTGTGATTACATCCAATCTGTATTTGAAATGAAGATGGCTTTTACAAAGAGAAATGCATTGCTGTTCAGCAGAAATGCGAACATTTTACAATCTCCTTTGCAAAAGATTTTTTCAAGATGAGCCTTTGGCTTCAATTTAGTTCCAGTTTCTTTTTATGGGAGTGTTTTTCATAAATCATTTCTCTCTACTTTTAAAATAAACAAGCTGTTTTTATTAAACAAAAAAGTGTTCCCATTTTGTGGAGGAGTGCAGTTGTTACACAGGAGAACTAGAGCATATCTGATGTCAGTTCTTTGGTATCACCATTTTGTTGCTGCCCATGAATCAAAGGATGGCTATTTCCATTTCCCTAGATATGGAATTACATTAACTCAGTTTTAAGCAGAATACCAATCTTGCTGTTAAAAATAAGCCTCTGGTTAACTATTGAGAAGATATTATTGTTTAAAAATAACCAATATATGTCTTTTGCGATATATAATTTTACCAAGTGATTCCTGCAGCAAGCTCAGAACTTCTGGTTGAGTTAGAGCATCTATTTTAGAAAGACATCCAATCTTGCTTTAAAGACTTAAGAAAATAAACCAAATGTTTTCCAGACCTTGAAGTTGAGTGCGATGAAAACTTAATGCATTACAGTGCATGGAGTGAGAACACAATATGTACATTTTTGCTAAATACATTAGTGGCCATTTAAAGGTAATATAAGATATGTTTTTAGTGGTTCACTTATTTGACACAAGGGCCAAGATCCATAAAACTATATAGGCATCTAACGCCCAATTGTACACTGACCTATAAAACTGCTAAACCCTGTAGGGAGGTTGACAAATGCCTTTCATGTCGACGGCGGAGTGTCCAGACTACCGCGCTGAGCCGACAAACAGCTGTTGTCAGAGGCATGTAGTCTAAACGTACCCTTAGTGACTCATGTGGAAGCTATCTGAAGTGCCTGGGGGAATCTGACATAAAAGTGTATCTGTAAGAACTTTCATCCCAGGATCCCAAAAAACAGAGACTCTCCATCCAGCCTCAGAGACAGTTCTTAGCATTTCAGTCTTGGTGCAACCTAATAGATTCCCAGGCTTTACCTGGCTCCACTTGATTGGTTGCCCCCCCCCCCCCAAAAAAAAATCTAAAAAGTAGGACCCAGCACCAAGCAAGGAACAAAGAGCATCAGGTCCAGGACCTAAGTGATCCTGTTTAAGCTGCTTACCCATGCCAGAGCCTCGAGGGGGACATATGCCCTAGGGAACCTCCTAACCCTCCAAGGGACCTGCCACTGATTTTTGGGGAGCAGTAGGGGACCTAGACTTATGGGAGTCAACATGTTCCCAGCTCCTGGCACCCATAGAGCAAAGGGCTATCCCAGTGCACCTGGCACTGCAGGCAGCGAGGGACCCAGCATAGGCTGGCTTGGAGGGCAAGCCAGTCAGGAGAGCCCCCCAGAAGGTAAGTGAACACCACTGTTCTCCAGAGCTGACGCAAAGTTCTTTGCTGCCGTGTTTCTGGTCTCCACATCAGCCCAGGTCTCTTGTTCACTACCACAGACGTCTGGCACTGCACTTGGTCTCTGCCCTCTTATGGAGACTTGCCCAGAGGGAAGTGCCAGTCAGCACCAGTCATCCACATGCTGACCCTCCATGCTAACAATCTCTGATGCTCCCCCTGCCTACACCCAGCACTGGTCTGCCTATTTAAGGCACCTTCAGCCACAGCAAGTTATTTGTGAGAATTGGGGATCAATGGACCCACCATGGTCACCAGAGGAGGATTCCTCTAGTGTGGAGAGGGAGTTCAGCCCCTTGCTGAGAGAGCACCATCGTGACTGGGCTCTCAAGGATGTGTGTGTGTCTCCTCAATGTCATTTTTTGGTTTGGAATGAGTCAGGTACCCAGCTGATATAGGAAAGAATTTAGGCACCTGAGTTGCCTGACTCCGGGAGTCAGGTTTCTGGCAGTGGCTTGCTAGTAGAGAGACACTCTTAGTTGCCTCCCTACAGCCCAGATTTTGTCATCTATCCTCTTGACTTGGTGAGGCCAGACTGAAGATGCATTCATTCCTTTTATCAACATCTACCATTAGCTCTCTCTGGTGGCTTACCATCTCTCATGCTGGCTTTCGTGGATCATATTGAGATGCGCCTCTCTCCCCATTCATGATGTGATTTTCTGTGGACCTAAAAGCTAGGCACTGCAAAGTTCAGTGATGCAATACCCAGATCTTTTTGTGGATGCAGCCCTAAATTCCAAATAATATTTGGTTTGTGATGATCATTTACAGAAGTATTGTAGTTTTAAGTGTGTTTGAATTTATCTGTAACTGGCTTCGTCTAGACTGGCCACTTGAATTTCCGCAAGAACACTGACGATCTAATATAAGATTGTCAGTGTTCTTGCGGAAATACTATGCTGCTCCCGTTCTGGCAAAAGCCCTCTTGCGCAAATGCTTTTGCGCAAGAGGGCCGGTGTAGCCAATGCAGTATTGTTTTGTGCAAAAAAGCCCCGATTGCGAAAATGGCGATCGGGGCTTTCTTGCACAAAACCGCGTCTAGATTGGTACGGACGCTTTTCCACAAAAAGTGCTTTTGCGGAAAAGCGTCCGTGCCAATCTAGACGCTCTTTTCCGCAAATGCTTTTAACAGAAGAACTTTTCCGTTAAAAGCATCTACAGAAAATCATGCCAGTCTAGATGTAGCCCCTATGTAATAAAAATAAAACTTATGTTCAATGTACAATTTCAGGTCACCTTACATGCGACAGAATTATTTGTCTGGGCATCAATGTTTATTCAAGTGATATAATAAGGGTAATAATAGGATGATATGCAAGATGTAAAACCGAAGGCAAAGGTTACTCAAACATTTAAATATTCAGCAGCACACACTGATTTACTTTCATTGCATTATCACTGTGTTTGTGGGCCAGTTTTCTAGCTTAAATGCAGTCATTATTGGCCCCTTGTTAACTGTAAACAAAAGAGCTGTTCATTTTCAGAACAAAGACATTTATTTAGCAAGGCCTTTCTCAGGTGAGTATCCATCTGCCAATTTGATTCACATGCTGATAGGGTTGGCCCACTTTCAGTTTCATCTAATGCATGCAAATTTCTTTCTTCCGGCACTTTCACAGTTGGTGCCTGTTTTCTTCCATATTCTCTCTCTCCAGCAGAGCTTCTGCTCTCATTTTTTATTCTCTTTTTACTTGCTTATTAATACAAAATATTTCATCTCCGAGAAAGGACCTTCTCAAAATGCATAAATCCAAATGAGAACCTGCCCCTCCATGAGTCGGATTGGATCACCCTGGGATAAACATTCCAACAGCAAGATGAGCCTCTAATAATAATAAACCCAGAAAGACAAACACAGCAAGAAACTAGTTGCTCTCCTGGAATATGTCACAACACTTACACAGTCCCTACAAAAAGATTAGGAGGTACCTGTTTTAACCCTCAGTATCGCTGTGGTCTGTATAATAACATCTAACTATCATACTGCTCTGAACACATCTAACAGAAGGGATATCAGAACTTTCTCGGTATGGTGGTGTTTTTAAAAAAAAATTTTTATTAAATTATGGTTTTTGTGACTATTTTCTCTTGATTCCGCTACATGGTGGGAAGGCAGAGATTCTGATCTAACAATAACTTTGGCACTTGACTGCTTTGGCTGTTCAGTAGAACTCAATCAATGAGCCACCAACTAAAGGAAAGTACTAGAACCAAAATGGCAGAAACGAGAAGTTTTTCCTGGCATTTTATTAAGCATTGCTAACTTGATTTGGAGATACAAATAGTTCTTGCAACTATATTTTTTGTAGCAACAACTTATCCCTTCTGAGAACCATGGGTAAGCCAATGGTATTTTCCTAGTTTTCCAAATACCCATTAAATTTCAGTGTAACCTTGGCCTTAGTTTGGGACTTGGGAATTTTGTTTTTTCTCCCTGTCAGTAAGCCTTAGATCAGGGCTTCTCAACCCATGGCCTCTTTGTGGCGTGTGGTGCAGTTTGGGCTTACCCAGGGCTCAACACGTGGCCTGCGGTGGGAGGCAAAACAAAAAAGTAGTCAATATAATGGTCTTCTGTTGATGTGCATTTTAGTAGTTAAATTCCTAGACTGTCATTGCTCATTAAAAGTGCTGTGATATGGATGGAAACAGGGTGAATATTGCATTTTATTACTATCAGCAGAACTTTGTGTTGTGTAGTCTTGCCTTAATCTTTGTATTCATGCCCGTCAGTGTGAAAGAAGCTATTTGCATATATTTGCAGGCATATACAACCACACTTAAGTTGCAGCCCTCGGCATGTGCGGTATCATTGTGGCCCCTGGAGCTTCTAAAGTTGAGCAGCCCTGCCTTAGATGATCTAGGGCTGTTAAGCTGTCTTCTCTCTGCATATCTATCCATTATACTACTTGGCATCCAGCAATGCATGTGGAACTAATGCACAGTGTATCCAGGCTCATTCCTCAACTCCTGTTATGGAATGGAACATAGATATGTAGTATTTGGAGCATAGGCATGTGCAGCACATTTCATTAGGGTGTGCACCCAAAGAATTTTTTTAAATGCACTTTGACCCCCATTGGCCACACCCCTGAGCCCCATTGGCCACACCTCTGGAGGTAACATTCTCAAGGCAAGATGGATACATGACCAGAAGTGAAAGATGTCATGTGACGCCCCCCCTGGACTTTTCCCACCATCCTCCTACCAATAGGGATTAATTTGCCCCCTCATGCAACTATCCTGTAATTGCATTAACTCAACGTGTGTGACATTAACTCGGAGGCGGAGAGGCTGGGGGAAGTGTTCCCTCTAAGAGTTTCCTCCCATGAGCAGAATGAATTTTGTCTTGTGCACCAGTACTCTGAGTTCATGTGGCTTGTTTGGATGTGCCACTGTGGCATCCAAGTTATTAATACATATCTCAAACCTCTACCTTTTCCCTCTGCTGCCATGTCTCCTCCTCTTGCTCCATCAGCTCCCCGGTGCTTGCTGCCCCCAACCCCTCACCCTCCTCTGCTGTTCTGACTCCTGCCCTTCTCACTGCCCTCAGCCTTCCTGAGACCTGACCCCCTCCACCAGCCCTTCTCTCCCTCCTGTGCCCACTCCTCCAGTAGCCCCACTCTGATCATGTGACCTACCCCTCCTCATCCCCTCTCCTAACACCTTCCTCTACATACCTGCCCTGCTGCTCTTCTCTGGTGCTGGTCCCTCCCCTGCAGGTCTCTGCCCTTCTGCTTCACCCCCAGAATCCCCTGGCACCTGCACCGTCCCTTACTCCTGCACCCTCCTGGTGCCTCCCCCTTCCCTCACTGTCCGTGTCCCCTTTGCCCTCTTTTTCCCTGATGCCCCCCCACCCTCTGCCCCCGTCCCTTCATGCCTCTTTGCCCTCACACAACTTGCTCCATCCCTGCCTTCCTCATGCCCACCCCTTCTTTCAAGCCTTCTCCCAGAACCTCCCTCTCCCACCTCTAGCTCCCAATGCCCTTAACCCCTCCTCTCCCAGCATCACCCTTTCCCCCTCCCACTGATACCTCCCCTCCTGCCCTTTTCCTCATTGTCTCCACTTGGCCCCCTGGCATTTGTGTCTCCTCTACCCTGTCCCTTGGTGCCTTCCCCTTTCTTCTCCTGACTTGCCCCCTCCCTCTCCCACTCCTTCCTCTTATTTTTCCCCCCTTTCCCCTCCTCCCTTATTTTTCCCCCTTCTCTTACCTTACTTTCAGCTTTTGGCTTCCAGCTTGTGGGGCTGGAATCAGAGTCAGCCCAAACTACAGGCTGGCCAGGCCATAGCCCAGGGCGCCTCAGGAGCGCTGCGTGGTGCTGCCGGGCCGGGCGGGGGCACCCCTGGGGGGGCCATGTGGTGCTGCCGGGCCGGGTGGGGGTGCTCCTGGGGGGCCACACAATGCTGCTGTGCCGGGCAGAGCAGGGGCGCCTCAGGGGGGGCCACGTGGTGGAGCTGGGCTGGGTGGGGGCACCTCAGGGGGGCTGCGCAGTGCTGCTGCTGGGGCGGGGTAGGGACCCCGGCTGCAAAAATGGCTTGTGCTATATAGTCGGGCCCCAGCTGCCTCTGGAGCTGAGCAGCATGGTTTTAAAGTCCCAAACATGATATCAGCCATGCCTGGGCATCTCCCCTCTCACCTGTTGCGCAGCGTTTGAGGATGCCGCGCATGCGCTCTCTCTGCCCCACAGTGTTCCGTAGATGGCCGCGGGGAATTTAAAATGAGGGGCTGCGGTGCCCCATTACAAATCCCCTTTTAATAGGCCCAAGACATTAGGGTGTGCCTGGACACACCCGGCACACCCCGTGCGCATGGCTATGATTTGGAGTGATATTAAGAAACAGTGGAGTCTTACCTACAGTGGATTTCTCCACTGTAAACTGACACATAGAATCATAGAATACTAGAACTGGAAGGGACCTTGAGAGATCAAGTCCAGTCCCTGCCCTCACAGCAGGACCAAGCACCATCAGGCTTTTTGGATCACAGTGGTGTTGGGATCAGGATGATGTATGTATGTCTTATCTGATTCAGAAAATCTACCCCCAGGTTTAACTGTATATATTACCTAGACACCTGTTTGTATATGCCTATCAAACCATTCCATCAGCCTTTTCATAAGGTCTTCTACATACTTCGTCAAAAATCTGAGGCATGCTGGATATTGGCTCTCAATGATCTTTCATGGTATATATGGTTGTGACTACTTTCTTCCACTATTTGATCTGAGGAAGTGGGTCTGGCCCACGAAAGCTCATCATCTAATAAACCATCTTGTTAGTCTTTAAAGTGCTACATTGTCCTGCATTTTGCTTCAACTACCCCAGACTAACACGGCTACATTTCTATCACTGATCTTTCATGGATATTACTTATTTTCACACATGACTGGATCAGGGCAGATAATCTTTACCTGTGAAATCAGAAAATATTTGGATGAAGCTGCGGGACTGAATCTGTCCCAGATGGTTTTGAAGGAAGGATCAGGTAAGCAGTTGACTATCTTTTTTTGTGTCTGAATTTACAGGCAATAAATTATCTTCCAAAAATGGATGTAATTGAATGTCTTGTCTCAGGATAGTATATGGGTTCACCACACTATCACATTAAAAGCCTTTGCTGAATTTCTACCATTGTTCACTGTAGAGGCGGTAGGGTATGTCAATTTAAAGTAACCAGAGAATTCAAAGTCCATAGGGACGAGTTCTTCTTTGATTGTCTTTGGTATTCATGGTTATCAGTTCTGCCTTCTAAACATAATTTTTGTCACAGTTTTGGGTATATCTGCGTTATTGGCACTGTTATCCCTATCTTCAAGTCTGAAAACGACTACTGAAATAGCGTGACAACTCAATTCTATTTAGGCTATAAAGGTATCTGACTACTAGTAATTTAGGCCCAAAATTTAGACTTGGTTAAAAATAATTTTAAAACCTAATATATATATATAAAGGTATCAAGAATTTCTAAAAAAATTTTACTCAGAACTCTTTTGGTGAATATTGAAATAATTCCCGTAGTGTTTTGAACTTTGTGCATTGCAGCATTATGCTACTGCATGGAAAAGTGAAAATGACTTAGAGGGCTTGTCTAGTTTCAATCCAAGCTAAATAAAATGTGCAAATAGAAAGATAAGGTGGGTGAGGTAATATGTTCTACTGGGACAATTTAGGTTGGTGTATGTGAGAGAGAAAAGCTTTTGAGCCACATAGAGTTCTTTCAAGTTAATTCTGTGTGGCTTAAGAGCTTGTCTCTTTCACTAACAGAAACTGGTCCACTAAAAGATATTACTTGACCTCTCTAATATCTTGGGACTTGCACAGCTATAACTGCACTGCATTGCACAAAAGAATACTTATTACAAAGTAAATTGGATTTTGAAAATTCTCTCTTGCAACAAAGAATTAATATTGCAGGTAAGGAGTTTTGTATGCCAAAGCTTGTTTTTTAACCTGAAAGAGTCCTATTTAAATTCATTTTGGATTTTGAGAATGATCCTTCTTTCAACATTTGAATGTGATGAACCTTCTAGAATAGCTAATTATGCATCCGATCCCACCACAAAAAATGGTGGTTAGGGTGGAGTATTTTTTCATAACTCCAAAAAAGATTTAGTGCATGCCTATCATTAAGTTTCCTTGTGCAGTTTTGCAGATATAAAAGAAAGCTACAGTCAGAATTTTGTTTACAATGCTCAAACTGTTTCAGATCCTTTTCTGTTCTAAGAAAATGTAACAAACCATAATGCTTCAAAGAATTTTAAAGCATAAATGTGACATTTAGTGATGTTATTTTATCAGGAAATGTAACTGACTTCTGTTATTTTCTAGTAACTTCTATATATTTTTAATCACAATAGTTTTCCCTTTGGAGGATTAAGTTAACTAGTAATTTTTCTTAAATATATTCTTAATAGTTAAAAATTACTTTTGATTTCCAATGCAAAAACATCATGGCAATACAAATTAAATTTACACACATAATTAAACTAATTCTATTTTAAAGAAACACATTGTACTATTCTTAGGTTGAAAGTATGTAACTTTGCACCAATCAATATACAGGCAGTCCCCGACTTACGTGGATCCGACTTATGTCGGATCCGCACTTACGAACGGGGCTTTCTCGCCCCGGAGCTCACAGGCAGCGGTCAGCCACCTCGAGCTCCGGGGCGAGAAAAGCTGCTCCCGGTGCCCCTGGTCTGCTGGGGACCGTCTCCAGCAGACCAGGGGCATCGGGAGCAAACCCGCAGCAGCGGCGGTTTCCCGCGCTTCTGAGGCTTTGCCAGAGGCTTTGCCAGAGACCGTCTCCAGCAGACCAGGGACACAGCGAGCGAACCCGCAGCAGCGGTGGGGTCCCGCGCTTCTGAGGCTTTGCTCTGGCAAAGCCTCAGAAGTGAGGGACTCCGCCGCTGCTGCGGGTTTGCTCGCTGTGCCCCATGTCTGCTGGGGACCGTCTCCAGCAGACCAGGGACACCGCGAGCAAACCCGCAGCAGCGGGGGGTCCCGCGCTTCTGAGGCTTTGCTCTGGCAAAGCCTCAGAAGCGCGGGGACCCCGCCGCAGCTGCAGGTTTGCTCCCGGTGCCCCTGGTCTGCTGGGGACCGTCTCCAGCAAACCAGGGGCACCGGGAGCAAAGTGGTCCGGCGCAAGAGCAAAGCCTCAGAGGCGAGGCACCCCCCCGCTGCCGCTTTGCTCCCTGTGTCACTGGTCTGCTGGGGGGGGGGGCGCAGCTAGTGTGCCCCCCCCCCCAGCAGACCAGGCATTTGTTGTGGACCCTGGGGCAGAGCAGCTGGGGCGCTGCCGGTTGGTCCCGCAGCGCCGCTCTGGGCACTACTGGACCAACCCGGCAGCACCCCAACTGCTCTGCCCCAGGTGTCCCCAAGTCAGCCGTTGCTGAAACTGACCAGCGCTGACTACAGGAAGCCCGAGGCACAGTTGCTCCGCCCCGGGCTTCCTGGAATCAGCTGCTGATCAGTTTCAGCAGCAGCTGACTTGGGGTTCTTAAGTTGAATCTGGCTGAATCTGGACGCCAGTTCCGACTTACATACAGATTCAACTTAAGAACTAACCTACAGTCTCTATCTTGTACACAACCCGGGGACTGCCTGTACTACTTTGCATACTAGAAAAGCTAAAGTAACTTTCTAAGTAATCTGTTTTACAGTTAGTTTTCCTTTTTATATTTTCCCTTAGCAAGTCTGTAATTTGGCTTGGAGTACAGTCGGGATTTCTTTTCCTGTTTGCTTCTGATGACTATCATTGTGCATTTTCTACAAAGTACTTTAAAATAAAAAAAAGCAAAATTGAACCCTTGGTGTGCATTGGGAAAACCTATTTCTTAAAGCCCAAAAGAACGGAAGCCATTAAAAATATTGCCACGTCTTGAGCCTAACTCTACAAACCTTTAATATCTGTTTTCCTTTTAAATATCTTATAAAAATTAAAATGATGACCAACCACCTCTCTGTGGCCAGAAAATAAATCACTAATTTAAAAAACAAAAAAGAACCCCAAAACCACAAGACTACACAAAGAGATTTCACCTTTTAATTAATAAGGGCTCATGGCAGGTAAGCAAAGTGAAAACCTCCAAATCTTTCCTACCTGATACCCTTGACAGAAGAACATCCATGAAATGCTAGTAGGTTTTTAGCTCACTTGACTGCTACAATTGTTGCTTTTTTGCTTACTTGAAATGTGCATTTGGCTTTTTTCAATAGTTTACTCCCATTAGAGGTGCTTTATGCTTAAAACCCCCATGTTGATTTTTGGTAGTTAATTTCAGCAGCTCCTCATCCACTTTTGAATTATTATGTAGAATTATTACTAGTAATTATTTTTGTTTTAGAATAAACTTCCCTATTCTAAAGGATAGGATTTTTGATACATCTAATATATCAAGGCGAATGTTTGTATGTTTGTGCTGTAATATCTTGGACACTATAAGAGCTACCGCAACCAAACTTTGCATGGGATAACCTTTCATTGAGGAGAAGGTTTTTAGGTACTTTTGGACCCGATCGGGCCCAAGCTCAATCTGTAAAAATCAAAAAGTAACCTGCCACACTGCGCTGCAGGAGTCGTCCTGCCCACCCTAGGTCCCGTGCCCGCCGCCTGTGACCCCCAGTGCTGTCAGGGACTCACCCCCTTCCACCCATGAGGTTACATAAGCAACCCTCTCCCCCCCCCCCCCGCTCCCTACACCAGCACACAGTGCCCTGACCCCCACACGTACAATCGCTCGGGCATCCGCTCTGCCCCACGCGGCACCTGCAGCCCCGGGCATGAGATGGGACGTCCCTCCTGTGTGTAACCTCCCCTCCACTCACGGTCGCACACCTCCCCATCCACCCACCCCCAGGGATGATGCGGACCTATATTTTAATCCCTATAGTAATCAGTGCAACTTTCCTACCATTTGAAAAAAGATAATGGACTACCGTTTTTCTACATTTTGTTCCTCCAGTTCCCTGAGCAACGCCGGGTAACTCCAGCTAATCACCTTATAAACTACTTTGATTTACATTACTACTTAAACAACTGCCAATTGACATTTTGTGATGCCATTCGAAGACATACATTTGGGCCTCTCTGGTAAAAACCTAGTTCTAAATTAAATATTTCAGAGAACTGAAAAAAACCCTAAAAATCTTAATAGGGGCCCATCCTGAACATAGGGTGCCCATTAAAACAAACCTAAGTATCGTATTTTAAAGGGACCATTCTGGTTGGACAATTTTAATATTAAAAATAATTTTTGTTCTTTATTTTATGTGCATAGCAAACTAACTACAATATTTTTTAAAAATGAAACATTTAGGAAGAAATTCTGGCTTCCTTACACTGAATAGTATTTTATTTCCTGAATGATCTGATTGATTTCATTGCAAGGACTTACAGAGAGAGATACTTTTCAATCGGAGTTAAGAGAACCAGGATTGGATCCCTAACTTTTTGGATCATTGAACTTTTACGATTTTTCCTAAAAACTGGTTTAATTTGAAAAATATCTGCATACATTTAAGACTTTGATAAACATTTTTCCTTGTACCACATAGCTGGAAATGTGCATGCCTCCCTCTCTGCCTTGGAGCCTGATTCAAATCTCAATAAACTTAATTGAAAAAGCCTCCCATTTAGTTAAATGGAAACTGGATCAGGCCTTTGATCTGTGTGGTTGTAGCCATTTTGCTATTCCTGCCTCTCCTATATTTGGGTTGTTCAGCATTCCCACTCTCATTAGACTGTTGCTTGTTTTGCTTCTGCTCCAGTTAGAGCTTATTCTGTCATTTTAGTAACTTATTTTTAGAGCTACTGTTTTCTTTTTTCTCTGCCACATGCAGTGTGTCAACCATTCAAAAGATGGGGATGAAAAACATACCGAAAGTACACATGCAAAATGCACGCTGAAAAGTTTCTTATAAGAATTGTTTGGACTAGAAGATTTACCTGGTATTGCTCAGGCCCTTAACTCAAATAATTTTTGTAATTCTTAATTTAAATCATTGCTCTGGGGTGGGGATGTGAGGAGCAGTACGTAGTCTGCCTCAAATACAGAGCGCAACCTCATCCTGCTCTCACTGCAGCAGCTGGGGGCCAGGTAAGACGTGCTTGTCCATGGCTGCTGCAGCTGCAATGGCCACAGCCAGGAAGGGGTGCATCTCCTCTGGCTGGGGGACAGACATACACACATAGTTAGATAAACAGACAAACTCTCTCAGATGTATAATAGATAGCTGTCCCTTTCTCCACCCTTGCCTCCTGCAAAAATCTAGCCTGCTGATATAGCTGTCTCAGTACCAGTATCTCTAGCCCCTTGCTGTTCCCCTGTGGCATTTCAAAGGGGCAGTGCCACATGGAGCTGACCTCGGGTACCAGGTAGTACTGCCACTTTGAAAAACCGAGGTCAGCTCCACGTGGCACTGCCCCTTTGAAACGCTGCCACGGTTTCAAAGCGGCAGCTCCATGCAGAGCCCAGGATCAGCTGGGATTCTCCATCTGATCCCAGGCTCTGCGTGGCATTTCTGTGGAACCTGGGATCAGCTGGGGAGTCCCCATCTGACCCCAGGCTCCACGTGGCATTTCAAAGTGGCAGTGCAGCATGGAGCCCGGGGTCAACGGCGGATTCTGAGTCCCACACTTGCCCCAGGATTCATGTTGGAGCTTCTGCTTTGAAATGCCCAAGAGCCCCCTCTGGGGATTCTTGTACATTTCAAAGCTGGCACCCGCATGCAGCCTGGGGGACTTCCTGCTGGCCCCGAGCTGCACACAGAGTTCCGCATTCCTCCTTTAAACGTATGAGATCCCCATCGGGGGCTCTTGTGCATTTCAAAGGAGGAATGTGGACGTGCCTATTGAGTAGTCAATGGAAATTCCATTGATTACTCAACTAGTAAATTAATTGTTAGTTAATATCCCTACATTATGCTTTAAAAATGTCTCTGCTAACAGAGCCCTCACTTGAGAAACAATCACATTCCAGACACATCCCATTGTCCTAGAACAACCAATCTCTTATTTTGCTTTAAATTATGATAAGAAGAAGCTACATACCAAGTTTGGTGGTGCTAGCATTACCGTTTAGGAGGAGTTCTTGAACAGAGAGAGACAAACTGTTTCAAATATATAGTTGTTGCCAGGGAAAAGACACTTAAAGCTATTATGCTCAAGATGGAGCCTCTTTAGATTCCATCTTGTTTTCCTTCTCCCAGCGTTACCCTTTTCCCGCCAAAACCTAAGTGCACACGGTCATCTGCTCAGTGCACCCCGCACTATAGTTTGCACTCAGTCCAAAACTGTGCACTGGGCACTAAAATGAGCTGCACACCGCTCAGAAACTGTGCATCCCTCCCTACTGGAATGTTGCACACGGCACCATTTGCTGCACGCCACCCTTACCACCCTTTTCCCGCCTTGAAGGGCTTATAAGCCCTGACCAAGGAAAGGTTCGGGTTCGCCACTGTCCGTCTGTATTGTAGCCTGTCAGTCACTGTCTGCTGTCCCAAGTCCTGTCAGTGTTTGTTCGTCTCCCGTGGTGCTCCATTTTAATTCGTGGGACCGGGTATAAGGATTTTGTTCGAGCTGTGGGGGAGAGAGAGAGAGAGCCTCGCGAGTGTGGGAACGCCCCACTTAAGGATTACTGGCTTCTGCCACATGGACTTGGACTCATTTACCGCTATCTTTACCTGCTGGATTGGACTGGAAGTCGAAGGGCTACCAAGTACTAACCCCAGAGGGAATCTACCCGACCCATTAGAGGCAAGATCCACCTGTAGGAGGGCCGTTCAACTGGATTACCTTTCCCTGTCAACGAGGGACTCCCTGCCGTCCTCCCCTAAGGCTTTACATTAGCCGCAGGGTAGAAGGTCGCAGGCATCAATCGCCATCTGCCTCTGACACTGTAAAGTATATTCCCCTTTGTTGTACCCGGGACTTATCTATCTCCTTTTCTTCTGGGATAGGGTGAGTTCACGCTGTTGTTGTTGATGTATGTTACACTGTTCAAAAATATATGGTTTGGCCCTAAACATTGGTCTAGCCTGATTTGTGGTTACCCAATCCAACGGTGATTAGATACGTACCACCAGGCCGAATCTGGCTTCTGGGAGGGGGACACCCGGCTTTAGGCCGTGGGCTCAGTCATTGCCATTAGCCTTAACTCCCACAACAATTGCTTACCTCAGTTCCCCAGGTAACATAGTAAATTAGAAGAGTTGTCACTACCATGGCATATAGTTGCTATCCTTCTCCCCCCATCCCCACCACCATACATACACTTTAGTTGAGTTATAAGACACTGAGCAGTTAACAGGACTCATAGGCTTTGTCTACACCAACATTTTTTAGTGGATTCACAATGGAGATTTAGGTTGAACTTGTAGTACTTTTTAGTGCAGTGCCTAGAGGAAATCACAACCTCAGTTAGATGCAGAGGCTTGCTGTGCAAAGCATGTGGCATGTTTAGATGACTGAAAGAGAGCTTCATGGACAGTTGATAGAGCAGCCTACTAGGAGGTGGGAGCCATGGGTTCCAGTTTCCCATTCTGCTTGATGTGCAGCAGGGATTTGCACCCAGGTCTCTCACCTCTCAACAAGCAACCAAGATCACAGGTGACAAATCCTTCAATTTGTTCAGTGTGAGCACACCCCAAAGAACATTGTTCACATGAGAGGAGTTCCACTAGACACAGAAATCTAGCATGCGGGAACAAGCTGCAGGGTTAGGGCTTTAGTCTACAAGAAGAAAGAGAGACAAAAATAGGCTTTTGATTTTCTGATTCATTCCATCTGTATTAATTTGAATATTTGGCTGAGTTTTGTAAAATAATCTGGTTTTATGCTTTCCCCACTTCTTTCAGTGAGTCTTCGTTTATTCCAGTTATTCCCAAAGTTATTACAGTTTAACAAACCTGATTTAAAATCAAGCTAGCTATATAAATATACCTAAACTAGTTTAAAGATTTATAGACTGATGTATTTTAACTTGCACTGTTTAACTTGGTCAATTAGTTAAACCACTGCCACTTTTCATGTATAGACAAAGGCCTAAATACCTTGTACCAAGTTTACACTAAAGATTCATTTTATCCTTTTATTTTGTAGTGTGGATCTTGTCTTTATTTTTTCATATTTTAGTTTCTTATATATACATATAACCTTCACTTGTCTTCCTTTTTTTATCTGATAATTTGCAGTTAGGGGCTATGTGCTTTAAGGTAGTTTATTGGAACAGATTTTTTTACAATATTAAAATATGTTATTCATTTATATACAGACTTTTCTATGGTGTGCATCATCATGTCATCTCAACATCTCAAACACTCAGGCACAATATATTCATATTCCTACTACTAGGAGATCAAGTTGAAAACAAAAATATGCATATGGTAGATAAGATCAATGTATTTTGAGATGTATGGTGTAATACATGTGCCACTGACATGGAAAATTATACATTTTTTAAAGGTTAATGACAAATGTACTATAAAGGTGGAATAATAGATATCAGCACTATGGGAAATGTTCCTTTGGATTGCTGTATTTAGGTGTTGCAATCTGGCATATTTACTTGTGCATTGTAATTTGCGGTCCAGGAATAATTTTGAATTAACATTAATTGAACTACTTATTAACATGAAATTCTGCATCAATGTACCAGTGGAGGACAGGTGCCACACACTCTGTAGTCTGCAATATTTTGATTACAAATCTGTTGGGAGATAATGATAGTTTTTTATAGCACAGGAACCCATAACTTGAACTCTACTTCCTTTTTGCTGCATCTGTAATCAAAAACCTTTACACTCTTTCTAGGAGGGCTTATTTCCATAATTGTTACTGTAGTTCATATATGGAAAATGTAAACAAAAGCCAAACGTTTTAATGTCCTATAACTTGCATTCCAACTGAAACAGAGTAGTTTTCAAGGTCAATTGGATGATGGTAGTCACCAATCTGTGGAATTATCAGTCTCGGTGACCAATTTAATTTACACTTTAACCCTGGCCGTGATTTTTAAATCCACCTCCTTCCATGTTATTGGCAAGTACATCTTCTTTTTTACTTCTGTTCTTAAAGTGACTGTAACACTAAACAATTAAATTTTTAAAAGCCAAATATTCAGAAGAAGGTCAAGAAATCTTGTAGACAGTTATGGCATAAACTACACAACGAGGATTGCTTAAAAAATGAGTGTGAAATTTGTTGCATTTCAATTTCATTTAATGTCTCCTTGCATTATGATCAGTAGGAATGCCTGTTTTACCTTCTTTATGCCTTTCTTCATTGCTTACATCCCTGTTGTGTCCCTCCTTATTTATCTCCTTTCTAAACTATTCTAATCTTTCCAATGTCTCTTTAGAGGAAAATCTTTGTATGCCTATAATAATTTTTATTGGCCCTCATCCCACCCCTCTCTCTGTTTTTTCTATTTCTACTGTTACTTTTCAGATGTAGGGTGACCAGAACTAACAGTTAGTTCCATTGATTTATAGGCTGGCATTATAATATTTTCAATATTTTCTCTCCCCTTCTTTATAATTCATTTTCTCTTTTGGCTGCTCGGGATATTGAACAGAGGTTTTCACTGAGCTGTCCACAATGATGCATGTGTCTTTTTCTGCAGTGGTTATCATTAATATAAAACTCTGCAATGTGTATGAGTGATTCATATTATTTCTCCAAATGTGATTACCTTGCACTTGTCAACAGTGCCATCATATTGGCTGTTCAACTGACAAAGGTTATTTGAAAGTTCCTCATAATCTCGAGTTTTCAGTTTCCTAAATAACTTAATTATCTACAAAAGTTTGCAACATATTGTTCTCCATTTTCCACAAAATTGACCCCTTATTCCCATGCTGTTTGTCTGTCTCTGTCACTTTCTGATCCACAAGAGTACTTTCTCACACTATGACTAGTTTTCTAATAGCCTTTTGTGAGGGACTTTGTCAAAGGCTAAATAAATTATATTATCCAGAACAGTTTGCACTGGTATATCTTAGAGACGATCTGACATTTTAATTACAATTAAAGTAGTATTTGTGGATACATGCAGATACTGTATAATCAGGTATGAACACTATAATCAGTGTTCCCTGTAAGCTGAGCGGTCACCCAGAAGAGGTTCAGGTGCTGCCCAGCTCATTATCAGAGCACCCACAGCCAGCAGCATATGTTTCTACTGGTGGTGTACAATCCTCTATGCATGTAACAAAATTTATTCTGCAAATGAATGGGGAAAAATGAGAGAGAACATTGACTATAATCTCCCAAAAGACACTGAATGCAATCTAAACTATTGAGGACTTGAATTAAAAGGATGAAGAGATTGGAAACAAAATATGAGGCTATGTCTACACTGCAGGCTTCTTGCACAAGAACTGTTTTGCACAAGAGTTCTTGTGCAAAAGGTCTTCCACAAGAGCGCATCCACACTGCCATGTGCTTTTGCGCAAGAGCGTCCATGGCAGTGTAGACGCTCTTTTGCGCAAGAAAGCTCTGATGGCCATTTTAGCCATAGGGGTTTCTTGCGTCAGAAATTCGTGTTGCCTGTCCACGCTGCCTTCTTGTGGAAGAGCTCTTCCTCAAAAGGACTTATTCCTCGTGGGGAAAGGAATAACGCTTCTGGAAGAAGCCCTGTTTCCCAACGCTGTACTGTAAATTTATTTGCGCAAGAACGTGCGTGCAGTATAGACGCTCTGCAAATTTTTGCGCAAGAACAGCCGTTCTCATGCAAAAAGCCTACAGTGTGGACGTAGCCCTAGTGTCTCCAAGGACTTCAAATTTTTTAAAATCCCAAATGCCAAGGGAGTAAAAATAAATTCACTCCAGAAAACGCTCACTTTCTCTGGCTCCTTCATGTTTTAAAAACTTACTTTAAAACCTTTTGAAAAACAGTTTGATTTGTTTCATAAAAGAAGCAGAATAAAAAGTGGAGTAAAGTACTGTACTCATGGAGGATCAAATTGTGGTATGATAGCACAAGGCTGTAAGATGGCACAAATTAATCTCTGTCCTTGAGTTAGCTACTCAAATCTGATAGTAGGCGCCACAAAGCCACTGGGCAGGTGAGTGGGACAAACACTCAGTGACATAACCGTGCAGCGCATTGGGCAGTGCATGGTACATGGGACAGAAATTCACCACCCTCCTTGAAGCAGAGGGGAACTGGGAGGTTAAATGATGCTGTAATCCAAATCGCAGGGTACATCTAGACTACAGGTTTTTGGCAACAGAAGTTTTGTCGACAGATGCTGTCGAAAAAGCTTCTGTCAACAAAGAGCATCTAGACTACATCCAGTTCTGTTGACAAAGCAAGCCGCTTTGTCGACATGACAGTGTAAACGCAAAGGACAATGTAGATGCAATAACACCTTCTGTCGACAGAACTCTATCGACAAAAGGCGTTATTCCTCGTAGAGACGTTATGTCGACAGAACTCAACTCTGCCCTGTAGTCTAGACACACCCTCGGTCTCCATTTTGGTGTGTTCCTGGATCTGCAATTTACACAGAATATACTATTCCATGTGCTGCCTCTCACTCACAGCGGATTACATAGTCATGGGTGAGTCTTGGGATTTTTTTCACACCTTCCCATATGCTATACCACAGGTATTTCTCCTGGTTATTTTTACATTTTTTCATAAAATATTCCCTGAGCTAATCTGTTCCCAGATAGTTTTAAACTTGGTTGTACTTCACTACACCAAACAGGAGAAGCCTGTATAATTTAAGCAACCTGGGATCTGGGGGTACATCTGAAAAGCAGTGTTATTTTGGAGTAACTCCCATAATTCCAAAATAACAAAATGCATGTCTACACTACAAGCTTTTATTTTGAAATACTATTGAGCTGGAGGACTTCTTACTCCAACACATGGTAACTCTTATTTTATGAGGTGTAAGGGAAGTCAAAGGAAGAGTGTTCTTCCTTCAACCGCCTGCTGTATAGACAGTGCCAAAAGCCAAATTAAGCTATTTCGACTTAAGCTACGCAATTGACGTAGCTGAAGTTGCATAGCTTAATTCAACGTTAGCCCTGCTGTGTAGAAGTACCCTAAGAGAGATCATCTGTGTTTAATTCAGGAACTTATATCCATAACCCCAAAAGAGAAGTACTGGGCCAAAGGAATAAATCCTACTTTCATTAGGATATGTTGGCAGATTTCCCAATTGTCAGTGATTTTCTGCAGACAAGCAGGATAGTGGAAATTAATCTGAATCTTCCTTTGCCTGCATCTTGCTCTGTGGGGCTGGCTCTGGAGTATTTTTCCAGATATGCACTATTCGTGGGGCTACATGATTTTAGTCTCACTTATACAAGTGAAACTCCACTGACTACAATGAGTCTACTTCCTGATTCTCACAAGGCTAAGGGAGCAGAAAATCTGACACAGATCACAGGCAGGCACTGCTATACTATTATTCAGTCCTACCTATGGTTAGTGTCAGATCAACATTTACAAACCTACTTGTGGAGAAAAGTAACATCAATTTTTCTGGTGATTTAAGATGCCTTGATCCACTTGCAGAACACAGACCAGACAGAGACTGATGCTTAGCCCGCTATCAAGTAAACTTTACTGGCATTAAGTGGTTTAATTCCAAAAGAAATCAGTAGGAGTTTTACCATGTTGTAGCATATTGTGTGATACTCATGACGGACATATCACTTACTGGCTCATCAGCTGTGCCATTACAATCAGTGTGTGCCATGACACTGCTAAACTGTCAAGTATTTTCAGGAGAAAAAATATGCTGATAGGGAAAATGATAAATCTTGAAAAGCTGTTGCTGAAGGATCTAAATATGGTATTGAACAGAGACTTTGCCCAAGTGTGAATCAGAGCAGAATTTGTCAGCTGGGCTTTTCTCAGCTGATTTGAAAAGTATCATCCTTTCATTCTCTATGTACACTGCAGCCATTGATTTCCTATGTGAAAAGACAAATGTATGGGTAAGAACAAAATTGTCTGATATGGTATTTGGTTTCTCCTCAGCCAACTTTGTTGTGTACAGGTACAAAACTCCTGCTTCCACATATAATTTGGGATTGTTCCATACTGAGAACAGTGGCAGTGAACAGTACAACAGCAAAGGAGATTGGCTTCCTTCCCAGTAACATGTCTGTCTTTTTGCCTTTATGGGAAGGGAGAGAGAAAGAATATGAGAAAAGCTCAATGAGGAATCTTGCATTGCTAGTTGGAAGTGATCATCACCACCCAATTGGGGAAATAAATTATTAAAGTGTATTTCCCCATGTAATGGACAGGGAGACCAACGTTCATGAAATTCACTTACTGACAAGAAATAGTTTGAAGAAGATGTGATGAACTGGGAAGTAGCTATTTTTTATGAATACTGTGTGCGTGCATGCGTGCTTCCCTTACTCTGGAGCAAAAGTTTGTTAAAAGGACAAACCAAGGAAATCATAATAATGACAGATAAGTCTTTGAGGCAACAATGGAGAAGCTCTTTTTTAGGAACACACCCCACCTGGCTTTAGTCAAGCTAAGAACTGTGTGCTTCTCTCAAGGCTAAATCCCAGCTGAAAAGAATACTAAACATTAGAGGACATCAAGGCCTTGAAAAAGGTGGGAGTTGAGTAAATGAACAGAGATTGCCCAGAGAGTACTAGCAAGAACTGACAGGCTAGCAAGGGAGCTCAGAGAGAAAGGAAGTACACTGTGAGCAGGATAGCTTACTTTCTTAGTTAGAGAAGAGGGTTAGGTGGGCTGAGAGGACCTAACACCGTACTCATTCCTTGCCGGCTTTTGTAATAGAGTCATGCTTGTTAAATTTAGGGGTGTTTTTACCCTGTAAACTTTTGGGGGAATGAATTAAATAGTGCTTTGTTCTGAAGACACTGTTTTTGAGTTGCTTTAATCATCTGCTATCACAGGTCCCTGAAGTAAAAAGGCCAAACACAGTTAAGCTTGTTGCATTAACACAGCTGAGAAATTCCTGGAAACCCAATCCCAAAGCAAGGTTGCCAATTGTGTAATAATACCTTGGCTCTGCTCCTGCCCACCCCTTTCCTTGGACCCTGCCTCTTCCTGAAACCTCATCCACTCACTCTATTCCCCCTCTCTTCATCACTGTTCTCCCCAACTCTTGCCCACATACTCATTTTCGTTGCAAGACCTCAACAGCCATATTTATTGTTTGATCAGATGTAGTATGCTAAGCTCTGGTTGTATTTGTTACAAAACACTGGAGCTGGCAGAAAAATAGTCAAATAGGATAAGTTAAAAAATGAAATTACACAAAGGTTTTCATGATTCTTTCCTTCCCCTCTTCCCATTTTTCATAACCAGCTCCATATTTTTTTGTTCACTAAAGTTATTGTAATTTTATGTGTGGAATTAGAATGAAACATTATCACAGCAGCAATGGGTCCATTGAAGACCCACTAGTGAAGCCCAAATATGAATCCATAGAGCACAACCACAGAAATGCACCTTTCAAGATACCTATATAATTTCATTTGTATAAATTCCCATACCTACATGCAGATACACACATGCATTCATGTGTACACATCTACCATGCACTGACACCTATACTTCCATGTTATTTATTATTACAATTGGTATTTAATGCCTAAAGATCCCAACTAATATCAGGGCTCCAGGGTGGTTGGTGCTGGACAAACACATAAAAAGAAAACCTCTGCAAGAAATAATTTATAATGTAGCTAGACAAAAGTGGTGAGAAATATATGATAAATGTGCTCATTTCCAATTACTGGTCAATAACATTCACTTTTTAAGAAATAATGCATTTCTTTTGAAGTTCCCTTCTCTTTTAAAAAAATCAGAGACTGAAATGCTATGTTAGTCTGTATCAGCAAAAACAAGGAGTCCTGTGGCACCTTCCAGACTAACTAATTTATTAGGGCATAAGCTTTCATTGGTTAAAAGCTTTCGTTGGTCACACCTATTTTATGTCATCCATTATGTGTGTGTGTGCGCGCGCACGTGCATAAACTAGCGAAAGTAATGAAAGTCACAGTTAGGCTGCAAATTTCAGTCACACAGATAAACACACATGCGGCAATACACATATCTACCTACACAAAAGACACACAGTCTTTACACATATACAGAGCATGTATGGACACGCTTGCTTACAAAGAGACACTTTTCATGTACCTTTCCAGGGGCTGCATAAATCACCAACTGGAAGGATGGACTGGAGGGGAAAAGATGGGAGGAGAAGGGAGAGAAAAAGGCTAAGGATGCAACATAGTGAAAAGGAAAAAGGAGGGAGTATGCAGCAGATGGGGACGCTGAAGGCTACAGGTGCATGAGGATGTGGGGCGTATAGGGACATAATGGGAAAGCAGCTGTGTATGGAAGTGAAAGGGGTCCAAGGGTGTGGGAGGTGAGGGACATGGGGATGGTAGCTCTGGGAGGTGGAGAGGATGGGTGGGAGAGTGCTGTAAAGGATACAGAGTTGGAATGGGCAGCTGGGGAGGGGGTAGAATGGAATGGGGATGAATGCAGATGGGGCAGGATGGGATGGAAGAGGGATGCAGTGAGGGGTATGAGGTGGAAAATGAGATGGGGAGGGATGGAATGATGGAGGAATGGGAGAGTTTGGATGGGAAGGAAAGCAGTGAGGAGTAGGGGGCAGGCGCTGGGACAGGGAGGGATGCAGTGATTGGGATGGAGTGTAGGGGTTGGAAGTTGGGACTTGGACAGATGCAAATGACAGGGATGTCATGTGGGTGGGGGCTGGGAGGCGGGACAGGGAGGGATGTAGTGAGGGAATGGGGTGTGGAAGGTGGGACAGGGAGGGATGCAATGACAGGGGGATGGAGTATGGGTGTTTGCTAGCTTGGGGATACCCATGTGTGGACAATCTCTGCACATGCACCTACTCCACTCCACTGGGAGATTCTGGGGGAAATGAAAAATTGGCCTTCATGGCTTCCTCTCTAATATTTCAGCTCCTCACGTTCTCATACTTTAGTTATTCTGGGTAAACTTCTCCTGGGTGTAGAGTGTTTACATTTTCTGCTCATGTTATGCCTCTTGTATGTGATACTTTGTTTTTTTGTGGTTACACAAGATGATGTTTTGTTCATCTTGTACCATTTTGGTGGTAGTTATTTTTAAAAAATGTGTAGGCATTTTCGGATTTATAGGAATAAATTGTATTTTTGCTGAACCTAGTTAAAAATTATATTACATTAATTAATTACACTAAAACTGAGTGAAAGAATAAAAACTTGGTCTGAGAGACTTAGTATTTGGAAATGTACTTTTTGGCCAAGTTATAAACATTGGAAAAACAAGCTCTGAAATTGAAGTGGTGGCACAATTTTTAATCTTACCTGTACAAATAGTAATACAGTGGACTTTAAGTAACTAAAACCCTTCAAAGGAGTTAATCTCTTATAAAATATTTATGGGATTTATTGACAAGGCAATAATCTAAGTTAGAATGATAAAATTAAGGGTTGTTTTTTTTTTTGGTGGGGGATCAAGTTTCAAAAATATTTCTGTAATTATAGACTGCTGTATAGGTTTTTAAACTTACAAGGTGAATAATTAGATACATATGTGTTAAAATAAACTTTTAAAAGAAGGAATGTTTTTTAGTGCATTAGGATTATATGTTTGGCATGATTTTACTATATATGACTGAAATTCAGTAATTAAAATATGTCTTCTAGTTAATATTAAAATCTGATAAGAGTAATACATAGCAGAGTTTCATGGATACTAAAGATCTTGAACCATTTTAATTATAATTAAAACAGAATAGTATAAATGTTGTGTGAAGACAAACCATTGCTGTATCCTGAATGCAGCTACTAGTTACGTTTCCACTTAAGATACGGATCTTGTTTCCTCTGATAGAAACAAATGTGGGCTCTTTGGGTACATCTACACTGCAAGGCTAAAGTCGAATTAAGATATGTAACTTCAGCTATGTCAGTTGACATAGCTGAAGTTGAAATGGCTTAATTTGTTTTTTGGTGCTGTCTACACAGCAAGAAGTTGAAGAAAGAACACTCTTCCTTCGACTTCCCTGACTCCTTTTGAAATTAGGGTTACCATGACTTGGAGTAAGAAGTCCTCCAACTTGACATTATTTCGGAATAAAGGCTTGTAGAATAGATGTGCAGTTCGTTATTTAGGAATAACATTAGTTATTCCGAAAACGTTGCTGTGCTGGATGTACCCTTATTGAGCAGTATCTATTCCCTTCCTGTTTCTGAAAGATGCAATGAGAGCATCCACCTTTAAATATCAGACAACCAAAGATCTTCAATAATAGCACTTATCGAACACTAACTACATGACAAGCTCACTCTAGAAATCCCACTTTGGAATTGTATTGAAATGTTGAAGTAAACAGTCATTAGGCCAATTTACTTGATGAGATGGATATAGCTACAATATTGGAAGGCTAAGAAACATAATTAATTCAAGTTCAGGTTTGAAAACATCATGCTGCTCTGCTCTGTCTGTCTGAATTTCTGCTTTGCTTAGGACAGCTGAGCATTTAAGGTCTGTGTTAAAATGCAGGTGATAGAGAATTTGGTTTTCTTTGTTCTCCTTTTTCACATGTTTTATGCATCATTTTGGAGAGCAAAGGAGGGTGAGGATAAGATCCTCAAACAAGCTAGTCTTAAGAATTCTCTACACACAATTAACTAAAATAAGTGATACCAGTATCTTTTATGTTCATATTATTGTGTCCCCATCAGGGGACTGTGCAAACACGGTGTATAGACAAACCCTTAGATTAATTGAGAATTAATCATTCCTAGACATATACAAATGCAAGTCAAAAGCTTGGCAGGATTGCCTTGTAATCTCAAGGTATCATACTTAAGAACCATTAGGTATAAAGCTGATAGCTCACAGCTGAACAGGCCCTGGCTACTTAAGGACTATACACAACCCACCTCCTTGGAATAAGATATGGTACAATTAAGGCTAATTAAGATAGCAGCTCCTCTGACCCATATAGAAATCTTCCCCATACAATCTACAGTTCAGTTTTATTTCTGGCCTAATCTCCAGGACCTTACTCATTTTGCTTTTCCTGGATGTGCTAGGTACTATACATTTAGCAAAAAGAATTGACAGGTATAACAGGATGTTCCATTAACAATAATGGAATGAAATATTACAGGTACTGGAGTGAAGATCCAGGTACTAGAGTGAAGGGAACAAGTCTCTTAAAAGCAGCAAGGTAGGGCATTCTGTGATGGCAAATCATTACATGTTAAGTTACAAGGATATCTATAAGACTGATTTCATTCACGGTATTTATAGTCCATGGTACACAGTCTGATTTAGATTCTGTATACTTTTTGCAACCAAAAATCCCACTGATGGCCAAATAATAATGATCAATACTTTCCACTTTTTCCAAAGATCTCAAAGGACTTTAACTTCTCTATATAATGAATATAAAAACACTTAGCACTTTGATAAATGATTTGTTCGTGATCACGGAAAGAGTGTGGAGAGCCAGCAATAGATTCTAAATCTCCTGACACCAGGTCTTCTGTTTTAACCATGCTTCCAGTGGAAGTTTGGGATGTGCAAGGAATGTAGGATTAGTCCTATTATGTGTAATCTGTTTAAATTCACTCGCTAATACTGACATAACCAATTTCTATTCTGGGCGAAATCCAACACATTTTTACACTGGTTTATATCACAGCTTTCTTGCTTTCTTGTTACAAAACAGTGAAATGTGGGCTATGAGTATGTGGCTCCTTGTTTCCCTCTAGTGGGTGGTCCAACCAAAAACTCTGTGTGTCTGCTTTCAGCTAATGGATTTAGTCTTTTAGCTCAAGCAGTGAGCTAGTTCTCTAGGTCTGGGATTAGACCTTGGTGAGGGGTCATTATAATGATGGAGAAACTTCTATTATATTGAAACATGAGTCAAAACAAAGATGTTATTACACTAAGTCACCAAAGAAAAATGTATTACCCTGACTCACTAGTACTGCTCACAGTTCCAATTCCTAACCTCTTCTATGAATTCAATACAGACAATATTGGTGGAAATGGACTGATAGTTGTGGTTTGTCATCTTAATTGCAAACAGGAAAATGCTTTGTTCTTATCATCTGGCCACAAACCCCTGATGCTTTTAAATAGACACTACTACAAAGCCATTGCAGAGCAAGAAACATACTAATTATTCTTGTTCTTCAGTGTTTGCAGTGTTGTTGCCCTGTTTGTCCGATAACATTAGACACACAATATGGGTGTGGCAATATCTTTTATTGAACCAACTTCTGATGGTGAAAAAGACTGCGCAGAACTCTTCTTCGATAGCAGAAGAGTCTGTTTCGACATTCAAAGAATTAGCTAACACAAATATTATGCCATCTGCCCAACCTAATTAAATATTACAGAAGAAGATTTTCAAAAGGTCATTCTTGGATTTTTTGCAATTTTAGTAATGTGCTGTTTCTGCCTAGTAGTTCTCCAGTACCCCCGTCTAGAAATAACCTTGTTCCTCAGTCTCTGCCTAATGATATAAAAAGTAGTCTTTCCATTTATGACTGGAACCATTTTTCCTTTACACTATGGAATTCAAATGCTTTCAATGTTTGCACTAAAAACTTGAAGGAGGTGGGGAAGCTGATTTCTCAGGAAAATGGACAGGTCTGAATAAGTATTTGTATAGTCTCATTCTCTAAGAAAGATTGAGAGTGACCTCTGTTCTATTGAAAAGGAAAGGCTTATTGTACCTTCCCTTCTGGTTAGTAGTATGGCATAAATTTCTGCTCTGACTATTTTTTTCCGGATTTTTTCATATTATTCAGTCTTTTAATGGAACAACATTCAGGCACAAAAGCATAACATTTAGCAACTCATAGGCAGAATATTAAGATTAAAATTGGCAGCAGAAATAGACACACATGGCAAACAAGCACTTGTAAATATTTTGTTTTGTAAAAGCAATGAAGTTGTTTGGAACATATTTTTCAATTTATTTACATTTGTTTTTCATTAACATTTTTGCAAACAGACAAATACTTGCTCACATGGAAGTTCACAAAGTGTCCCAGTGAATATATACTTGTGTTGGAAGAGGCCATGTCATCATCTTAGCAACTCTTTGTGGTGTTACTTCTTTTTATTTTTATGTATATAATTTGCAGATGCATCTTGATGGTTTGCTAAGGTCCCTGTAATAATATCTCTCTTGGCTCAATCTAAATCCTGAGAATCCATATAACCAATCAAAAAATATAAACAATATCTTGGGAATTAAGTGGTTCATCACACGGAACAAACAGTATATTGATATACAGGCAGTCCCCGGGTTACGTACAAGATAGGGACTGTAGATTTGTTCTTAAGTTGAATCTGTATGTAAGTCGGAACTGGCGTCCAGATTCAGCCGCTGCTGAAACTGACCAGCGGCTGACTATAGGAAGCCTGAGGCAGAGTGGCTCTGCCCCGGGCTTCCTGGAATCAGCCGCTGATCAGTTTCAACAGGCTGAATCTGGACGCCAGTTCCCACTTACATACAGATTCAACTTAAGAACCCCAGGCGTCCCCAAGTCAGCTGCTGCTGAAACTGATCAGCGGCTGATTCCAGGAAGCCTGGGGCAGAGCAGCTCTGCCTCGGGCTTCCTGTAGTCAGCACTGGTCAGTTTCAGCAGCAGCTGACTTGGGGACGCCTGGGGCAGAGCAGCTGGGGTGCTGCTGGGTTGGTCCAGTAGAGCCGAGGAGCGGCGCTACTGGAGCAACCCAGCAGCACCCCAGCTGCTCTGCCCCAGGCGTCCTGATTCAGCCGCTGCTGAAACTGACCAGCAGCGACTGAATCAGGACGCCTGGGGCAGAGCAGCTGGGGTGCTGTCGGGTTGGTCCAGTAGCGCCCAGAGCAGCGCTGCGGGACCAACCGGCAGTGCCCCAGCTGCTCTACCACAGGCGTCCGGAGAAAAGCCTTATCTGCTGGGGGGGGCGCATACTAGCTGCGCTCCCAGCAGACCAGGGAGACGCGGAGCAAAGCCGCGGAGCACGCGGGCAGCAGGACAGCCCAGATGCACCGCGGCTGTCCCGCTGCCAGCGTCCTCAGAGGCTTTGCTTCCCATCTCCCTGGTCTGCTGGTATCCAGCATACCAGGGAGACGCGGAGCAAACCCCGTTCGTAACTGCGGATCCGACATAAGTCGGATCCGCGTAACTCAGGGACTGCCTGTAGTAGTATGTTGAGTAGTTTGCAAGTAATCCAAAGACTAAACATATTAATATTAACCATTAATCAAATTTTTTTGAATAATGAATACACTAATAAAACTTGAAATCTATAGACAATTTACACACAGAAAATGACATTTAGTTTAATCTAATTAATTCTTTAACTTGAATAGTTAATGCAGCTCTAGTTAGTGAACACAAAAGGATTACAGATGGATATCTTGAGCTATTAAAGAGCCAAATGGGACATTTAAACCTATTTTTAAAGCACAAGGACTTTGTAGGGTCGAGGAACAAAAAGAATAAATTAGAGTAGTAAATAGAAACAGCAAATTAAAGAAAATCTCAAACAACAAGTGACTCATCAAATATTAAGGTGATAAGAAAAAAAAGCTGAAATAAATAATAACTTGCTTAAAACAATAAGGATAAATTTCTTAGGAAATAGCATAACACGTAAACAGTCAGTTTGCCTATTTTCACACAGAAGGCAAAATGTTTTTCCATTAAATCAGGGATTGTTTCCCCAAAGTCTGCAAAAGGAAAGATAGAAATTTTATAGACATATAATATAACTAATTACAAAAAGTTATATTCACTTAAAGGATCCAAAACGCTATTTTCAGCTGACAGACTGCTATGAGTGTTAAATAACATAAGTAACACTGATTAACTTTCAACAGATTTAAAACAGAATTACTAGATTCAGAAGAAATGTTAGCTGATTAACTTGATTATTTAAAAAAAGACGAGAAAAAATAGAAAATTAGCTAACAGTATATTTCGCATTGCTTTGGGGGAAATCTTGGAAACTATTTTGAAGAGAGGTGGTGAGAAAACACCTGGAAAAGCTCAGTTTGATTAAGAACAGCCAGCATGGATTCAGGGATGGGAGATCATATGTAATTAATCAGATGAAGTTCTTTCACCATATTGCTTTCATAAGAGAAAGTCTATGGATACTTAGGGTTTTTTATAGCACTCTGAATCAGACATTAATCACTAAGATAGAATCATCGATTAAGGTGATGCTGGTCAGAAAATTTTAATCAATCTCTTGTTTGCAGTAAAAATAGGCAAGAACTCTGAGAGAGACGACAGAGTTTTTTTCTGGTTCTAACAGAGGAACAAAATAGGGTGCCAGATTAAAAACAAAACAAAACAGCCTCCCCCCCACATACACAACTGCTCTCTCTCTCTCTGTGTAATATAGATACACACATGCATGGTAATCCTACATAGAAGAAAGCTTTTCAAACTGAAAACTGCAATCTGTAAAGAACATGAAGAGTAAAGGATGTGGATGAAAGTACTGAAACAACATGTCAAACTAGGATTATACTAAAATTGTAGAAACATAGCAAATAAGGAAGTACAATGCGACTAGATGTGGAGCATGCTTTGTATTGCTTAAGTAATTATGACAGCATATGGCAAATATTCTTTAACACAAACAAATATATTATCAGCTTCGGAGGGGAAGCTGAGTTAGTCTGTAACAGGAAAAACTTAAAAAACAACAAATAGTCTAGTAGCACTTTAAAGATTACCAAAACATGTAGATGGTACCATGAGCTTTCGTGGGCAAAACCCACTTCTTCAGATGACCAATGAGTCTTCTTGGAGCAAAGAACAAATGGAACAATCATCCACTACATTGATCAGGAAAATGAGGTAAAGACTAGTTCGGAAAAATCATTATCTCAGTACACAACACTACAAAAAGGGTAAACAATATGCTAGCTCACAGTGGGAAAGGGATAAAATGACACCAAAAGCTCTGTGCAAAGCATTTCTTCATACCTATGTGGAATGTTACATGCAAAACAGATCACTGTACTAGAGAAAGAACACTATTTTTGAACGGCTGCAAAGAAGATGTCCAGTATCAATTACAAAATCAAGAATATGAGATTCTGGAATCTAGGCAAATTCTCACTGGGAAAGAGGAGACTTCAAGGTGAGCTCTTACAAGCTTTTACAGTTAAGGGAGATTGATAGTTAACAGCAACACTGCTTCTGTCTGTACTTTCCATTTACTTCTCATTTTCTCCATTTTCAATTATCCTTGAGTTTTTTAACTCTATCTTAGCTGTAGTATTTTTCAGACATAAAAAACATATTAAATAAGTTAATAGACAAGGCAGCTAAAGAAAATGTAAATGAGTACTGGAAACACCAATGTTTCTATGTGCAGATGAAATATGGTGAAAACAAATAATAAGGTTGCATTCTAGCAGCTTGAAAATTAAGGCACATTAGCCAAGAAGATGTTTCCTTGGCCCCACAGATGTTTCATCAGGCAGTTCTGTGAAGAGGTCCTCGAGAAGATGCTTTTCTTTGGATCAGCTTATTCCAGGTTGATAAATGAAGATACTAATCTGAAATTTTGAGGGTCACTTTACTGTTGTCATTTATAAATATAGTTTATTCCCAATGTAAGGCCTCTGCATACTGCCAGAGTGCAGTAAAGTGGGAATTGGGCCCTTAAGATTAGTTCCTTGTCTCAGAGAAATAAAATGCAAGCTTGAATCCACCTGGATAAATCTATCTGCAATTGTGTCTGTCCCAGGGTGAGTTAGATCTGTCAGCAGTAAGGCCCAAAGCTCTGGTCTGTGCCAGAATCAAATGACCAGAAATCCTGTTATGGCAACCTAAAGCTAGTACCTCCTGTAAGTGGGATTGAATGCACCCATTCTTTGAATGGGACTGGCAGAGCACCTTGGCCAGACTGTGTGGGGACAGGAGTTCAGGAAGGTATTTGTGAACTAAGGTTAGTGGGAGACCAATGAGAAACACAGGGATACTACTACTGTACCTAGCTTTTAGCAACAGTAAAGCAGCACATTTCTTCAGTGGAGTTCAAAGTGCTTTACAAAAGAGGTCAGTATCCTTATTTTACAGCTAGAGAAACTGAATACTGGAGAAGAGAAATGAGCAGCAGGCAATTGGCATAGTCAGGAAAAATAATGTAGGCCTCTTCATTTCCCGCTCCTGTGCTCTCTTGACCGCTACACTGCTATGAAGAGAACTCAAGAACCGGATACTCCAGTGACTCCACTCAGAGATCGCTCAGACTGCAGCTGGGAGCTAAGACAACTGATATCTGAAGCCCTGAAATCAAGGGTAGCTGTGAAACTCTGGGGCAAAGACTACATGAAAGTGAAGTCCTGAGACGGTAACTCGAAAGTAATAAAATGACCTGGGCAGCCCTGATGTAAGGATGAAATCCACTGATGTTATATTCCAATAAACAGCCCCAATGAAGGGTACCTTAACTACAATAGCATGCGGTATGTGTACATGGTGCCAACAGAGAGAAAACAGAGGTGTGAACACCCAAACACAAGGTCAGGGATAGCCAATATTAGCACAGTGCTTTAGTCAGAATATACAGTGATTTTTTTTTTCAGATAAAGATATAACCCCAAAATAAAGACCATAGATATATATTTCCAGGTTTGGATGGAAAAGACGGATTATAAAAACAATGAGCAGCCCTGTGGAACCATAGAGACTAATAAATATATTACATGTTTGAGCTCCTAAAAATGGCTTTGAACCAGGCAATTACCAGAGGTGACGGTAGCTGCAGCACAACTAGTTCAGACAGGCTACTGCTGTTCTTGGACAGTTTAATTATTTTTTTTAAATCCTTGGGTTAGTCAGTTATATTTTTTTTCCTGAGTTGATCAGCAAGATCTTTTGGAGAAAGTTATCTCAGTAAAACATTGGACCTAAGGGTTTATAGGAAGGTGAGTTATAAGGTAATAGGATTTAAAGGGAAAGCTTTATAAGGAAGATCTAAATTGTGGATTAAGTGATTAAATTAGTATCTATAATGGGAACAGCTCTTTTTAAGACAGATCCAAGAAATGGTTCTGAGTTTTTATTTCACTTGTAAAATTCATATGAGCTATTCAGAACCATACATATTTATCTATCCATGACATCTCTCTATAGTAGGCTAATGGTTACTGTCCACTGAAGTGTCATTTTATGAAAGGCAATTGATGATTCTACAAACCACAGATATATTTGTGCTGAAAAATGTCACAACATTCCAGACCAGGTACTCACAGAATAACTTATGAACTGCTCCCTCTCCCATTCATGGTTATTCTGAACCATCTGTCATCAGTTGCTGACATGGAAAAGTAATGTTGAGAAAATCTTCTATATGACATATTCAAACTCCTTTTAACATGATTTAGCATATGGAATGAACAGAAAGTCAGCTCTTCCTTAGACTATAGAAGATCTTGAATCAGTTTGGAAACTGATGTTCTAAATTTTAGCAAATCTTTGGCATTAAAAGAGCTATTAGTGAAATGATTGACTTTAATTAATTTGGTTTAAGGTAAACTTAAAAGTAACAAATAGTCTGGTAGCACTTTAAAGACTAACAAAACATGTAGATGGTATCATGAGCTGCCCACAAAAGCTCATGATACCATCTACATGTTTTGCTAGTCTTTAAAGTGCTACTAGACTATTTGTTGTTTTTAAGTTTATCCTGTACCGCCTAACTCAGCTACCCCCTGGAGCTTCTGGCTTAAGGTAAAAGACAAATATCCAAGGCTTAGACACTTCCCACATAAATTAGTCCAGTGCCATGTGGACTAATTTTTACAAGAACATTAATTCTGATTTGTCCAGCATTCTGCCATTAAATCAGAGCTTCTCTTTTGTATGGGGAGGTACTGAAGATATTCTCTCCATTAGTATTTTCTGTATCATTGGTTTAGAATAGCAGAAATTTCTATAGCGGAAGCAGTAGCATAGAGCATGTTCTGGGACTTTTACTACTGGTGACATCTAATGACCAAAGCTGGATTAACAACAAATTGAGACAAGAAATTCTGAGGAAATTGTGCCTTCATTTATAATACCTCTCCCTTCCTATCTGTAGAATACAGATTTTCTTTAAAACACACACACATTAAACATCTAAACTATTTAGATGGGATTTTGTGGTTTGTTAAGCCCTTGGAGAGTAAGTGACTTTAGATTCCATACTTAAAAGTAAAGATTAATCCAAATCTTGAAAATGACCTGCCATAAACCATAAATGAGCATGTCAACCATTTTTTAAGTGAGCTGTAAATAAGGTAGGATGTGATCCTTATTTTTATTAAGTAGAACTAGACTTGCAATTTTCCAGGTTCTTAGACTGAAGTATGGTGAGGTATTATCCAATCAATGGTCAACTGTTTTTTCTTTTCTGATGAGTAGCAAACAAATGCTGTAGTGCTTTCTCCATCATTTAAAATCACATATTTCATAAGGAAGATAGCCTAAATATTTGTTCTTTAATTTGTATTCAGACTCTAACACTTCGGTGTCATTTATAACACCCTGACTTGGTATATATAAAAGTGATGTTTTCTGAAATTTGTCATCCGCTTTTGCTTTCTCTAGCATTGGAATAGAGAACCTCATTGTTTTGCACAATTCACGGGTAGTTTTCTTCCGCCAGAAACTAGGAAGCTCCTGAACACCTAATGTAATAAAAAACCCTCCAGTGATCTGAAAGTGGAAGGTGGAGGAAAAAAAATAAATAGGGTATTTTTTCATGACTTTTTCTAAGTTCTTTTATATCTGAGACAGAGTTCTGGTGCTTTTGGCATGAGAATGCTAGACACTGTGGTCTGTAACTGCTAAATTTGCCAAGGAAAAAAATATACTGCAGCAGATTATTTCCTATGTAGATTTTCCTCTCTTTCTGTTTGGATACTCTTTGAAGCATCTGCTCCATAATTTGTCTTGGATATAAGCCATTTTGCTGTACCTTTTGAAACTCTTTGCCATTACCATAGATGTTTTGGGATACTTTGGCAAGCCAGTCACTCACTCACATTCTTTTTGGATTAGTTTTATGGTAGTATCTTGGTTTGCAATGGAGGACTGAGACACTGAAAATTAATCCATTTAAATTGCCACTTGTTTAATGTCTCTGGCTTTGTGTGTATGTAATTGAGGCTGATCTATAAGCCCCGGGGGTGGGGCCGGCAGCTAGTGCACTCCCAAGGAGACCCCTGCCACTCTGCACAGCTGCCTCTTTATCAGAGGCAGCAGCACAGGGTGCCAAGCAGGAGCTGGTCCATGAGAGAAGCCAATTCAAAAACCAGCTCCCCTCATGGACTGGCTGCCTGTCACCCTATGCTTCTGCCTCCGATAAACAGGCAGCAGCATGGGGTGGCCGCAGCCCCTGTCTAGGAATGGTCTGATCTCCCAGACCCAGTGTGAGCCAGAACTAAGCGGGGCTGCCTGCCCGCCTGGCTCCTAATACACTTTAAATGCAGAGCCACAGCACGGGTAGGTCCCATCACAAGCCAGGACTGAGCCAGGCTGCTGGCCAGCCTGCTAAAAAATTTACTGGCAAGTGTGGGGAGGGAAGGGAAACACATGTAGTCTATAGCATTAACCTATAAGCTTTTGCTTATCTGATAATTGGTCAATCCACTATACTATTACATCCCTACTCTGAATTGTTGGGACTCCTACAAGGCTATGTTCTCTGTTCCTTCATGAAGGACTCCATTTTTAATATAAGCCTCCAGCTGACAGGTGTCTTCCTGATGAAATAGCTAAATGTATGGGATAAAATCATAGAGTTTTTTCCTCTCGCCCTAACGTTCTCTGGTTTAGGTAAAAGTAGAAGTGGTGAGGAGACATGCCTTCTATTCTGCTCTGTGACAGGATAAAACTGCAGATCTCAACAACACAACCCTGAGCCAGCTTGAAGATTGTTGGGCTCGCCAGGGCTGCAACTAAGCTGCTAAAGTCACCTGATGAGAAGGGAATCTCACCTTTTTTTATTAACAAAAACTCTCCAGCCTTCAAGCTGGGGGTCCTACAGACTTGCTGAGCTCCTGCGTAAAGTGAAGGGAGGCTGTATTCACACTCCTGCAAGAGGAGAGGCCTTGGACAGAAGGAGAGAGACTGGGCCCTCAATGCTGCCCAGAGCATGCCATGCTGCACCCTGCTCTCTCCCCCTTCCAGCTAGCCCTCAGCACTTCCCAGATCACATCATACTGTGTTGTTCTGCACTCCCGGGCCAGCCCTCAGAGCCACCTGGAGCCTGCCATGCAGCGCTCCAGTGGTGATTTAAAGGGCCCGAGGCACAGCAATGGCAGCAGGGAGCCCTAGACGCTTTTGAATTGCCAGGCAACTGTCCTTTTTTGCCATGGCCTGCCCTGAGGCATGCAAAAAAACCACAACCTTGAAAATATTATCTACCTGTGCCTGATGCCTCCATGAATCTGCAGAGTCTGAAACATGTGCTCCTAAAAGCTGTGATTTGCCCTATTCATTTTAAGTCGGAAACTTGCTGTCAGGATATGTGGGCATGGGCAGAGCGACTCCACCTGCAGTATTTCTAGGGACCTGATTGTCATTCCACCTTGACTGTACTTAGTCTCCTACAACTCTCCTTCTGGTCATTGGCCTCTGTGAACAGCTGCAGTTGCCTCTGCCCAGCAAAACTGTCAGGAATCTTTTCGGTTTCAGTTCTAGAGGGTTCTAAATGCAGCTATTAAACGGATCTCTCCTGCCAGTTCCTTGATTTCCTTACACACAGCTGCAGAACTTTTAAAAGTGGTGAGTGCAGAGGCAGGAAAGCACCGTAGCCCCTTCGCCTTAGGAAGCTTGCAAACAAAAACGCTTGCACCGTGGCATAACTTGATGGAGTAGGCCTCCGCCACCGGAGTGTTCTGCCCGCTCGTGGGCTGGTGGCCACGCGTGCACAAGCATAAACCCACTGGGCGCGCGTCCACACGACCGGCCAGGCACACGTGTGTGCCCACAAAGGAATAGCGCACCCACACAGCTCCCCGCCCCCCTACACATGTAGGTCACACAGAGTGGGGGACACGCGCCCCCCGCGTGCCTGCCCCAGCGCGCTGTCTGCCTACGGCCCCGCGCGGGGTTCCCTTGCGCCCAGGCGCCGCGCGCCCATTCACCTGCGAGGCGCACTCGCGCGCCCACGCCCCTCTCACCTGGGCAGCGGGGTGGCCGGGGCACCAGCCTTGACGCATGCGCCGGGCAGCAGCCTGTAGCTGCTCCAGCACCTAGTAAGTGGAACGCGCTGCCTGATGTGGCGGCTGAGCTCCGCGCGCCTGCAGTCCCCGCGCGCCGGAGGAGCAGCTGGAGCCCGGCGCCCGGGCAGGGTGAGAGCGGGGCGGCTTCCAGGCGGGGGAGGGACTGAAGTGGCGGGGCTGGGGGGAGAGGACCCCTGTTGTAACTTGCGGCGGGGAGGCTCTGCCCCGGGGACAAGCTGCGAGAGCGCCCGCCTCCCCGGTGCAGACTCCCGGCAGCTCGTGGACACGGCTCCGGTGCGTGCTGGGCTTCAGTAGTGCCTGGCATGCCGCGCTGCTGCCCGCTAGCCGGAGCTCCAGCGAGCCAGCGCCGCGCCAGCGTGCCGCCCCTGCCCTTTGCAGCGGGCTCTGCTGCCTTAACTCCAAGGCGCCTCCTGCTAACTCAAGGTGTGTGAGCGCGTATTGTGTATCTGCCCGGCTCCGTTTCTCTTCTGAGTGGGTTGATACCTTGCTTCCCACGTGCTGGCTCAGATGTCCTTCGTGTGCTGGGGGGTTCCTTTGATGCTGCAGCCACTAATTTATTGCTAGAAAGTATAACCCGTTTCTCTAACTAGGTCAGTCTCTTTAGTCATGAGACAGGTTTGCATCGCAATGTTTCTGATCTCTAAAAGGTATACGTGGTATTTCGCTTTGCTATAAGGTTAGTTCTGTTTTTCTGGCCTTTTGAGGGGGAGTTCGTTGCAGTTACACAGCGCAGCTTGGCTCTCCTCATAGATCGCGGAAGCTTTGGGAAAGGTGAATTTCCCCAACAGAAGAGGCATTAACCTACTTTAAGGAATCATCCTTGATGATCTAATTACATAGCATAGATGTAAATACTTGGCAATGTAGGCTATTTGAGGACAAGTCTCGAAATACTGTAAGTGTACTTACCCATTAATTTTCTAGATTTGGGGTTTTTTTGGGGGAGGGGGGTCTTATATTCTTATTTTTCAAAGTTTGCCTTTGAGATGCTTAGTTATTTCTTTCCCCCCACCCCCTGCTGAAAAATCACAAAGTAGCCTAACATAAACTTTGAAAATTAAGAATATAAGGCAACCAGTCGTGAAGTCTAGCACTCGCACTGAAAATGCATTACCTAGTGTGTATGTATGTGTAATACGCTGGAAAATTGTTTGAGACATTCCTATCTATATCTATATCTGTGCGTGTGTGTGTTCATATATATATGTGACAATAGTTACATGTCACATCAGTGACTAAGAGACATGACAAGTTTCTTTTTTCCTGTTGATTTCTCCCATTCTGGGAAAAGAGAACTTGTTTATTATCACACCAGGGAAATACTTCTTGAACCTGCAAGCTGTTAGCACTTGAATATCAAGCTCCAATAGAAAGGCTAGTCTGTGCTGAAGAATAATATTGTACTTTTAATCTATGGGACCAGCCAAAATGTGGAGAAGAAGTGCAAAACTAATATTTAGTGCATCATTAGGTGAGAAGGTGGAAATTGCCTAGGGTGATGAGTCTTATTCTGGAAATACACTAGTTGTAGTTAGTAAGGAAGTTCTTTAAAAATAACCACTGGATAAATTTAGAATTGTATGTTCTTACCAATAAAGCTAATAGACATTTTATTCCTAATGCTTTTTGATGGTTTATTTCTACAAATAGCTAAAGAAGGATCAAAATAAGTCATCTAACATTAAAAGAACATACATGTTTTAGTACCTGATTGAATAACAGTATGAAAAGTGATCTAGCTTTTATTTAAAATTAATGGTTAGTAAAGAAACTTTAACAATAAGAGATGCGTATGGACCACCCCTTGTCAACTGGTGGTTGATTGACATCCTTGTAGCAATTACCTGTGAGAAGGGCAGCATCCTGGTGAGCAGTCAACATTACTCCCAAGATAAAGGATGCTGTCCCTAGATCCCTGCTTGGGCTTTCTGCCATTGGAAGCAGTCTCTATCTAGCGAGTAGGTGGTGATAGAGAAGAGCTATCTCAGCTCTTTGGCTGCTAAAAGACAGAAAAAGCTGTCTCTTTCTTGTGTACTGCAGGGCTGTTTGGAGAATGGGATGCATTGTTCCTTTAGTTTCTTACACTTCCCTTCTCTTTCCAAAGAGCAGTGTCTTTGCTGTTCTCCCCCTCACCAAGTCTGTTGGTTAGGAGAGAAGGGAAGAAGGTTATGCTAGGAGAGGTGGTGTGAAGAGGATTTCTGCCTATCCTTCCCAAATCTGTTTGCATGTTTTGTGATTCCCTTCCCGCAAATAGCTCCAGTAAATAATGCTCATTACATGGATAAACAGCTTCAGAGTGAGATTTATGTGATACTTGATAGTTTTACTCATGTCTGCAGGATACTGGAGTTAGGCTAATCAATAGTGTATTATCAGCTTTACTGTTGCTTGTTTAACTTCTTGCATATCATGGACTTCTTACTTTGACTATCCTTTTGTGGACTACCTTCTGATTGTATTTCTTAATCCTTCACTTTCTATCAAAGTCATGGACTGCAGTCCCGATGCAGCCACATAAAGGAGCTTATTTTATTTAGTTTATTCTGTTTTGGGTTTTTTAATGCCTTCTGAAATTTTCAGTTCAAGATTGGGTTGCAGTTAGCTGCAAGTGTCACTGCATGAAGTCTGATATCTGTCAGAAACAGTGCTGTGGATTACCAGTGGTTCAAGGACTGCAGTTACATCATGGCTGTCCGTAGAGTTGGAGAAATAAGGACATTAGTAATAGTTAACATATATAGTCCAGTTGGAATGGAGCTATGAATCCTGAAGAACTTGTTAGTCTGTGCCAGGATGTAACTGGGTATAGAAGTTCACTGGAAGGTTATCTTCCTGATACACTGAAGTCAAGTTGCAAAGATCAGGTCATCTTTACTTATTCAGAAGAAAAAGATGGCTTCATAGTCTGATTAGCTTGAGTGCTAACTTGTGCTCTTTATCAATTACCATTGTAATACGGTTTTGATAAAATGCTGGGTTTTTCTTTACATTTCAAAATTTTTGAACTAGCAGTGGAGACTGCTACAAAATGGAAACCGATACTTTGCACTTCATCCAAGAGTGTCAAAACATTTAAACAACAATTTACACGTAATATTACAATGCGTATTTGCCTATTTTGTAAGCTGACGGATATTTTTCTTGACACAAGTCATTCAGAAGGCTAGTGATAGCAGATATTTTAATAGCAAAATATTAGACTTATAACTGAAAAAAGTTCATTTTTACACATTTTATGATTCTTCAGTTTCAGCCATGACTCTGAGTTGATGTTCTCACTGTGTTGTCAGAATGCACAGAAGTTTGAAAGAATTGTAATAAATTTTGTTTATATGCTGTACACATAAATAGATTTTGACCACAGGCTTTGCTTGCTTAAATTTGTGAATATAAATCAAATATTTACCAAATGACACACAGTTGTCTGTTCTTATTTTGTGTACTAATGTAAAATGTACAGAGATACCCTTAAACTATGAAATATAGGTGGGGTTTTTTTGTTTTTTGTTTTGTTTTGTTTTTTTGCTATACAAACAAGCTTGGTTAAATTAACTGTAGTAGGTTTTCAATACAAATTTGGTTCTATTTTTAAAACATGATGGCAAATACTTAGCAGTATTAAAACAAATTTCATTTCAAAATGAATTTCTCAGAATATTCAGACGCCTAAGAAAGATCTATGTACTTCCTGTTAATCAGTTTGCTTAAAAAGTCAACATAAAAACAAATGTGTCTTTATAGTATATTTAGCAAAATGTTGGATAAGGTATGCTTTTCCAACGTCAATTATAAAGACACAGCCTAATCATATAACTATACTGTATCTTTTCTTCTTGCCAAAAGTGCTTAAGAAATAATGGTTAACATTACAATGCAGGGAGGTGCTGTAATAAAGTATTATCTGATGCTTCTTTAGCAACAATGTCGACATTACTTAAGCAATTTACATGATCACAAAATATTCACTCAATTTTGTAGGCGGCTTAATGTCAGGAAGTTTTAATGGTCTTTCTCTGTTCAAGATGGATGAAACCTACCCATTGATTTTGTAATTATATTGCATATTATCCTTTTAGATGAGCTTTCTCATCAGATTTTCTTCTATATTGCTTTTTAATTTCTAAAATGTAATAGCATACAGTCTTAACACAGATGTTACACATTCTGCACAGAACTGTGATATTTCTAGTGTATTAGCTGAAACTGACATCACCTTCTATAAACAACGGTATTAATTGACATGTTAAAAATGCATTAGAGAACCTGAGCTGCTGAGGTTTGTAGAAACAGAAGCCTGGTGAGTTCATCTAAGTATATCAGTGCAGTTCAAATCTTCAATTTACCATTATTGGTAATTTACATATTATTGTTAACTGCCAGGCAGGTTTTTATAAATGGCAAGTGTTAATAATCTGCCAGATATGCTACAACTGTCCAATGCTCCTTCGATCCTTTGTTCATTGGACTAGTATTATGTTGACTGAAATAAATTGATATTTTATGTAACTTTTGAAAGTGAAATAATGCTTTTATTTGTTGAAACAACATATGTTTTAGTACCTTTTGAATATTGTTTCTGTATTAACACAATGTTGGCTTTTTTCGATTTTCAGTCAAAAAGATTGAAGGACAATCTTTGTGTACATGCACATATGTTTATAAAAATACTTTGCCTGTAGTATGTTTCAACTAAGTATCTCCTAGCATATTATAGGTAGTAATCTAGAGCCTCACCATTCTCTTTTTGAGCGTTAATTTTACCCATAGTTCCATATTTATAGTGGAACATAGTATCTATAGAACAATCAATAAGATTGCTGATCTTGGGGACCCACAACCTCCCATATATTTCTGGATTTTGGAAAATGGTAAGTGTAAAGAGTGATCTCAGCTTTCTTTTATATTACAGTCATGTCAAAAGCTTTCAAAGTTTTGTTAGGTTCCTAACTTTAAATATAGATATTGGAATAATGGTGCACTGTTAGTTATCTTTCAGTCAGTCTGAGTTGTAGGTGCTCAGAACCTTTGACAATGAAGTCCCTTACTTGGGCATCGTACTTAACTAAGTTTTGACCCAAATTTCTAGTTCTGCTGCTGCTTTGATGGCTGAAAGTTGAATGATTTATTCCCTCAGATATCTTGCGTTGTTGATAGTACACACTCTCCCAAAGTTTGACTTGAGGGTGGGGAACACAGACTAACTTTCTGTTGAGAAGAACATTATTTTCCAGACTTTTGCTGCTTGTGCTAAGGCAAGCTCTCAGCTGGCTGCACTGAGTCAGTGGGAACTGCAAGTACCTCAGAAAATCAGGAGACTGTTTAAATGCTGAAACTGGATTTGGGCTGTAACTTTTCTGTTTAGATTGTCTACATAAGAATTTCTTTCAGATCAAGTGTAATTATTTTGTTTTAAATTGCCTTATTCAGTGTTTTATTCTGCATTAGTCATTGTAGTTTTACCTGTAAAATAGGGCTAATACCTACCTACCTAATAAGAGGTTGGTTGGTTGAGAGGATTAAATAGCCAGTGTTGAGGACAGTTCTGATGACTGCGCAAGACTACAAAAAAGGTAGAACAGATAGTGAGGAATACTGTATCTAATTGCAATCATAAGGGAAGCTCAAATAGAGCATTGTTACTTGAGTTGAATTTTGATTTTGACATTGGTATTAAAACTCCTTTTCTTTTGAAAAATGCCATCGTGTTTTGTTATTGACCACAAGTGTTCTGAGTCTTGATTTTATCACAGCCAAAGATGGCACCTGCAAAATTGGTGTCTCCTAATGCTCTACAAGCTGCTTATTGATTGGTTTATTGGTTGTAACATTGGTTTAGTACTGAATCCTTAACACCACTCAACCCAACTAAGCTTGTGTGATCTAATGGGCTTATAGAACAATGATTGCATTATTGTTATGATTGCAGGCCATATTCTCTCTGCAAATTTTGAAAGGTTAAAGATCTATTAAGGAGACTTGCTTAGTAGTCCATGATGTTAAATTCCTATCGGATGCTTTTTAGTACATACGTTCTGAACACAACAGATTTCCAAGTCTCCTTGGAACCATTACAATTATGATTGTGATGGACCTAATTAGTGTGGCTATTGAGTATATACACTACATTGTCATGCTAAAAAAAGAGAAACCCTTATGCTGTTTTTACTAAGTTCTTTTACTGCACATGTAAAATAGTAGCCCTTAAACTAGTGTTTTGCTACATTTTAGAGAGAATAACTTTTTGAATAATGATTTATTTATTTATTTATTTATTTATGTCAGAGGTAGAAAACTTTTGCGGAGAGGTGAGAGTGAGAAATTGTCTTTGCTCCAAGTAAGCAGCTTTAGCCAAGAGAAATTGTTTCTTTGAGAAACTGTAAAACACTTCCTCCAGTGAAGTCTTCAATCAGTTCTGCAGAAACATTCTTCCAAGGTCAGAGTAAGGACTTCTACATAGTGTTTCATAATGTAAATACTTGTGCAGCTTAGCAGTAGTTCACAGAGATTTTGGAGCCACTTCTTTCTTTCAAGCCACCTACTAATATGACTATGAATCATTGAATCAGGTTTGATTTATACATAAATACGTGTATGATTCCGCACATTTTCAAGTTAAGCTGAAACCTTAATATGGAGTTCATAAACATTTTTTTAAAATCCTGCATATAACCCCTCCACTTTTGTTTCTAAAAATATAGCCTATTTATGTGCGGCCCAGATCCTGTAACTAGCTGCACCTCGTTGGTTTTGGGGACTATTTGTGGCAATATCTGGTTTAAGGCTTTAGTTTGTGTCCCTGTTCATAAGGAAAAAATCTGAAACCCATATTGCATACACATACACCTTAGAGAGAGCAGATGCAGAGACCAGAATTATCATGCCTATAAGAAATATTGGGCATGGGAGTAAACCGGACCTGGAACTATGGATCAGCATGGATTATGAGTATAGGGAAACGTGTATCTAGTTGCAATCAAGGTATTTTTCTTTATTTTGGTTGCTTGGTTTGAACTTCTGCATGTGAATCCATGCCTTCCCTATCCCATTCACTATCTAAGAATTGTTCCCAGAGATTTTCTCTGTTTTAATTTGTTTTACTTACTTGATCAGTAGGTGTTACAGAGCAACTATGCTTGATCAAGTACAGTAAACTTCTGATAATCTGGCACCTTTAGGACCCAGGGGGTGCCAGATTATCAGATATGCTGGACTATCGGAAGTGGGGGCTATGAGGGGTTTGGAGTGGAGTGTGGATGGGGGACCAACCCGGCAGCACCCCAGCTGCTCTTCCCCAGGCGTCCCCAAGTCAGCCACTGCTGGAACTAATCAGCAGCTGACTCGGGGAAGCCCAGGGCAGAGCACCCCAGCTGCTCTGCCCCGGGCTTCCCGGAGTCAGCTGCTGGTCAGTTTCAGCAGTGGCTGACTTGGGGATGCCTGGGGCAGAACAGCTGGGGTGCTGCTGGGTTGGTTCCCTAGCGCCGACCCTCAGCACTGTGGGACCAACCCGGTAGCATTCCAGCTGCTCTGCCCCAGACTTCCCCAACTCAGCCGCTGCTGAAACTGACCAGCAGCTGACTCCGGGAAGCCCAGGGCAGAGCAGCTCCAGTTGTCCTGCTGCCCGGAGCACTTCTGGGTTCCAGATGGTGCCGGACCATCAGGAGTGCCGGACCATTGGATGCCGGACCACTGGAGTTTTACTGTCTATCTTTTGTTTTGTTAATAAAAATCACTTTTTATGGTGATGATTTGATTCTTCTGTCCTGGAAAGTAACAGGGGAATCTCTGTGTGTTCCTGCCTGCCTAGTCTGAGCGGTCAGCTACCAGAGACAGCAGCTTGTTTTTCTTTTTCTTTTCAAGCTCTTTTGCATCAAAAGAGCTTTCGGTACCATTGGGGGAGGAATTCAAGTGTTCTCCTCTGTTTTCTTTTTAGGGTAAATCACTTGATGATGGCAGCTTTTTTTTTTTTTCCTCCTCTCCCCTCCCCCCCCCCCCCCCCCCCTCAGAGCCAGTGCATGTGTGACTCGGGACAGTTTTTGTAAGCAGAGCCTATAGAGGCAATGCATTTAAGATTTCTTGCGGGCCCCCATCTTCTGCACTCAGAGTGCCAGAGAGAGGATCAGCCCTGACACAGGCAATGCTACCATCCTTGCTAATAAGAAGTATACTACTACTACATATACTATAAAACTACATATACTAATTATTCATGCTATAAATAAATTTATGCTTATTGTGAAGTGTATATATAAAATTAACATTAAAGGAGGAAGTGCATGCTTGATATAGGCCAGTACGGCCAGTTTTCTGTTGCTGTGTTGATCTAGCTTTGAAAAACCAGAAGCCCCAATCAGGGCAGGCAATGGACCTTTGTTTCATTTTGCAGCTGGGTGCCCAAACTGTTTGTGATGTGAAGCAAACAGTCATCCCTAAAGGTGAAGCAGGCCTGGATTCACCTAAGGCTGTGTGTCTGCTTTCTTCCTCCTCTTTGGAAGAAAGGTAAAATATGTCTAACTTCTGCTGACTAACCTAAGAGCATATGGGGTAGGTGCATCTGGGGAGGAGAAACTCAGAAAGCTGCACCTACTTTTTCAGTTAAATCCAGGTACAGACAAAAACATGTCGAATAGTGATAGAAATGTAGCCGTGTTAGTCTGGGGTAGTTGAAGCAAAATGCAGGACAATGTAGCACTTTAAAGACTAACAAGATGGTTTATTAGATGATGAGCTTTCGTGGGCCAGACCCACTTCCTCAGATCAAATAGTGGAAGAAAGTAGTCACAACCATATATACCAAAGGATACAATTAAAAAAAATGAACAAATATGAAAAGGACAAATCACATTGCAGAACAGAAGGGGGATGCGGGGGGGTGGGAAGGGGGAGGAAGATTCCTTACCTTCCTTCCTCCCCCTTCCCACCCCCCCGCATCCCCCTTCTGTTCTGCAATGTGATTTGTCCTTTTCATATTTGTTCATTTTTTTTTAATTGTATCCTTTGGTATATATGGTTGTGACTACTTTCTTCCACTATTTGATCTGAGGAAGTGGGTCTGGCCCACGAAAGCTCATCATCTAAAAACATGTCCAATGTTGATAACATAGTCGGTGATGTAGGCAGTTCTGCATGAAATAACTGCATTTGTCGGCTAAGGGCGAGTGTCATTGTCACATCAGAAATAACTTGACAATTACTATCATAGTTCGAATAGAAAGAAGAAAAGAGAGGAGGAACAAGAAAGCCACATCAACTTGTCTTAACTCTTATATTGTTTGATTTAGCCAGTGGCTTGAATCTCTAACTGAATGAGGGTTTGGTGTAGGCGGCTTAAAAGATGGTCAGAAATTTTCTCATCGTGAAATCTACTCCCTAGGAATCTCATTCACAAGCTACCACTTAAAACTTACTTGGTCAAATCCCTGAGACATCACTTGCGATGTTTCAGGGAACCTGTGGAGCAAGGCATTCTTAACGGAGAGGGCGCAACTGAGCAACATGTTTCCAGATATTAGAGGAATCCAGATTCTCTGTCTGTCTTTAGGAAACCCCGCAAAACATTCCTTATGGATGAGTTTTTTTTTCTGGCAAAACCAGAGTTGTTGTGCCAAAAATGAAACAAAATTTAATACTTTTCCATTTTATTCAAAAAATGGTTGAATTTTTCTTTCTTTCAACAAAATGTTTTTGGTTTGTTTAAAATTATTTTTCTCCTATGTTTTTAATTTAAAAAAACATACGTAATACAGTCCCTCTGTCCTCTCCACATGAGCTTTCAAAGAGAGCCATTATCTCTTTCTGTGGGAAATGTGATCATCTGTTGTATGTTAGTAGTAGTACCCAGAATAATAGGGCTCAGACTGTATATGGACTTCAGGTACTACCAAAGTATAATCATCATCATCAATGCTTCGCATGACATGTCTGGCTCTTTTTATAATTCAAAACAAGTGTACATTCTGTATGTGAAATTTCAAAAAAGTGCAATAGCCATGGAATGAGGAGAAAAGCAAAATTATTTAAATCAATGGGAAATATTTTTTAATCAAATTTTCTTGGGTCATGGTGAGGTAGAAATTGGCTTTTAGTTGGAAGGCCATACATTTCCCCTGTCTTGATGTCTCTTTCTGTGTGTGTTTTCCTTACATTGATTCATCCTTTTATATTTTGATTCCTCTCTGTCTTTGCTCTTATTTCTTCAAGGTTTTTGTGGTCAGTTTAGTCTCTCCCCTTGTATATACTATATTACAATTTTCAAGTATTTACTCCCCATTTTCTCTGTTGCAATCTTTCTCTCCAATTGCAGCATTGGTGTTTTTCCTTAAAACCTTGCTCCTCGACTCATGTTATTCCATGAGCATTTAAGCTTTATTTTGTCCCTTTCTCCCTTCTAAAAAGTTTGTTAGCCCTCATGATTGCAGAGAAAAAACTTGAACAAAACACAAGTGCACCTTAAAGACACCTAAATGGAAAACAAATAACGAACCCCAAACTGAGTTTCTTAAAACTCATTATTTTGAGATCTAACTCATAAGTTTTTGAGTTTTTCTGGCTGTACTTCTTGTTTACTGCAGCACTTCAGTATAGTTGTATAGGTGTTTATACTAACTGTACCAGCTTATTAGGTGAGCAACTTGAATTCTTCTTCAGGTCCTCAGAACTTAATTAAAAGATTTAAAGAACTCTTGAGGTTGAATTGCCTTATGCTTGGGATCATACCCAAAGGATGTGTGTTTGTGTTGTTTAACTTAAAGGAATACTGCAACTTAAATTTTTAAATGGGCTAATTATAAAAAGGAAATTTCAAATTACTCCCTTGGGAGCAATATCAGATTTTTTTTATTCATTTAAAAACAGTCTGTTCCCTAATTTTATATTTTCCATTTTTTTCTTGTTAACTGAGTATTCCCAGAAATGGTGAAACTGTATGAAAAGTAATGTCAAATGCACAGAGAAGGATGGCAGAGCAAATTTGAAGGATAAAGCTTCCTGCAGGTCCTGTCAGATACTCCACATTTTAAAAGGTAAGATCTGCAATCTAATTCCAGGGGGAAGGGAGAGGGACAAGTTGTCCCCCCTCCTCTCATGATATAAGGGGATTCTCTGAGAGGCCACCTCCTCAATTGGTTTTCTCTCTGGGACATATAAAGTGTTGAGTGGAAACCTGACGACTCAGGTTGTCAGTATTTAAATAACAGATTTTGAGTGATTCAGACATGAAATGACTGTTTTTCACTAGCTGAGATGTTTTAAATGGTTTTCTGTTCAGTAGAACCACTTAAAACCAGATGTATTAAAACTTGGCTTGTGAATTCTGTGTGATGAGGAATATGTTTTGCCTTGTCTGAAGGATTTTTGTCTGGGAAACCTCAGAGTCATGAACATTGAGAATAAAGCACAGTGGCTGTACCAAACCATTGCCTGCAGGTATCAAATCAAAGTCCTTGTGTGCTGAAATAATTACCTTTTTGAGCTGAAACTGTTCATGTGTCTTTGGTCAGAAGTGATTTCTTTAGTAATTTCAGTTATACAGAAACTGGATATTTAAATAAAGAAATGAAAAGAAAACTGGACTTAAATTACATAGCAATGTTTTTGGGGGCAGGGTGTCTTTTTTTTCCCTCCTTGTGTAAAGCACCTAACATAATAAGATCCCTCCTGGACCATGACTAGAGCTCACAGGCATTACTACAAAAGTAATAATACTTCAGTGCTTTCAAAAGGTTAAGATTTTAGTTATACAAAGCCAGTAAATTCAAAATTCATTTAGCACTTTAAGCTCCAACCCCTGGAATGTAATAAGCTCATTTACCAGCTGATCACAGAGCATTGGACAAATAATACAATATTATAATGCAGTTATTTCTAACTCTTTTTAACTCTTTCCAAATAATTTGGTTTACAACATTCCCACCTTTCTCAGATGGGGGTAGAGTTGCCAGATACTTTCACAAAAAATACCGAACATGGTATTGGTTGAGCAAACAAACAAAAAATTCTCCCGCCCCGTCAGATGTGGCAGGGAAAGAATATCCCAAGTGGCCTTCCGTCCAAGAAAAATATTTTACCTGTCAGGTATTTTTTTTGTTTTTAACCTGATAGGTCACAAATACCGGACTGCTAGGGCCAATACCGGACACCTTGCAACCCTATATGGGAGTCATAGGGCCACCCAGATTTGCTTTTTGTTTAGAAAAAGCTTCTAGATATTTTCAGATTCTCTCCCCCCCCCCCCCCCCCGACACCCCGTCCCGCACACACACACCACGAGGGTGCAGAGGAATTTTTGGAAGTCCAGTCAAGTGGTGTTGTCAGGCCCCTAGGCCAGCCCTATGGGAAGGGCTCAGGGAGGGAATGCTACCTCTACCCCACAATTAACCTAAGTGGGCCACCCAGCCTGTCTGGGTTGGGAAGCACTACTAAAAATTGTAACTAAAGGAAGGGGAGGCAAACCAGACAGGTTGGGTGGCCCATTGAAGTGAACCTGAGGGTGGAAGCAGCACTCCTCCCCTGAGCCCTGCCACTCTCCCTGCCCCACTCTCCCTGCCCCCCCCCAAAAAAATTTTTTCCTTGGCCCCTTAGGCAGGTGCACCCCACACACTGAAAACCTCTGGTAAAATGTAATCCATTTTTTAAAAGAATTATTATATCTCAAGGAAATCTATACATAAATTATGAACTATTATGTTTAAACTTAAACTATTTCCAATCTTAGATGCATTTGCTCAGAGCTTTTTATTGCCATGTGTATAGGACGAGCCAAGTACTGTATTCCTCTCCTCTGCACACTCCTCCTATTGTCCTGATGTCTCTGAGAGTTTAGGGCAGTGTTTCTCAACCTTTTTTTTTTTTTATAAAGTACCCCCAGTACCTACAGTTTTCAGACACACACTTCTTTTCTAACATTGCAACACATTTGTTTAAACAACTTAATCGTAGCTGGGCAGCCGATAAAATTTTTGGGTGTAAAAAGTATAAAAATAACAAAGCGCTATAAAACTTATAACAAAAATTCAGTTTTCTCCAAATTTCAGTTGTGCTTATGTACCGCCCCAGACTTCTCTCAAGTACCCCTAAGGGCACTCGTACCACTGATTGAGAAACACTGGTTTAGGGCATACAAGGAAAGTAGACCTGAACCCTAAATGCCTTAAACATGTGAGGTGGCTGGTTGCTATGAGAAAATAAACTCTGAAACTGAGGCTCTGTGCAATTAAAATCTGAATGTTGATGAATTTCACACAGCTTTTCTGCTTTTTTTTTAATATGCATTTCTGTCTGAGGAAAAAATAAGTCTCTGTTTGAAAATTCTTTAATATTTGGCAATATTTTCTATACAGTTGTCAATTTTAGTGTCTGACGCCTAACAGTTCAAAATTATGTACTTAGCTGACTCTTTAATTAGCTCTCATTCTGTCTTATGTGATTTATAGCTCTGTGGCACCTACGTAGAAATGATACATGACTTAATGAAGTGAAAAAGCTAGAACGTGTTTACACCTCCAATTTTTTTAATGGTTTTCTCTAGCTAGCAAATAGTATACTGAAGAAGAAAGGAGCAGCAACTATAGGCTCATCATTTATTATAGCAAGGACAGGAATGTTCAGCCAACTGTGATTTGTAATTACTTATGTTCCTTGGTCACTTACTTGTTTCTTGTTTTGGAAAATACAAAATAAATAAAAATACAGTTCTTCCATAAAGCAACAATTTAAGGTGAAAAGTCATGCCTCTCCACTTATATTTTCCTCACATTTAATTGATTTTGATGCACCCAGATCACAAATTGTAACTTTAGTTGTAACTTAATTTGTTTAAATTATCATTAGAAAACAGCATGTAATGAATTTAGCTTTCTTGATATTGACCACAAGTTTTTTTTATTTTGAAAAAACTTTTGCCAGTTGTGGATTCTCTTTGTATATTTTCAGACATCCACTTCAATAACTTCAGTTGCTTTTGTGTAGAAAGAAATTGTTTCTCCTTTCTTTTAAATCTGTTTACCTTTTCTAAAATATGTATTAATATTTACTTGTTATTTGGGGATCTCAGGCTATTTGTTTTCTGAAATTTAAAATCATGGTTTATAGGTTTATTAAAGTCTGTTTATCAGTTACCCCATTGTAAATCCATTGAATTCAGTGGATTCTGGACTTACATCAGTATAGCTGAGAGCAGACACTGGCATTCAGTGGGTTCCATTTCTGTTTAATGTTTGCCAACAAATCTGGTAAAAAGAAGGGATATTATAGAAATAAACTAAATTTATACTTCTCTAGTTTTTAAGAAATCATAAATGCAGATGTGGTAGTTAGCACTGAAGGCAAATTAAAGGTGGGGGGAGAAAAATAGGGTATCTATACAATTAGTTAAGTTACTGTCCTTGATTATAGAAAGCCAGAAGCACTGTAGACACACCAAGTTCGGGGAGTCAGAAAGGTCTTGCTCGGGGGCCAGTGTGGGGTGCATAACATTTGACTAGGAAACATTCAGGATTTGTTGGTCTTTACTACAGAGCTTTTTAAAATATGCAGGCATCGCCTAATTCTTAGATGGTCTTACTGCTCTAGAGTTTATCAAGTCAACAGCTGTTGCTACATAAGTGCATAATCCATAAATTGTGGCCCATTTTTAAAAAAAATATCTATAGGCCCAATCTGTAAACCTTGTGAAGTTTGTGCTTATTGCTGTTTATCTTAAAAGATCTGCAGATGGTGCCTATGGAATTTGCCTACACTTTATGTGTTAACTTCCTAGTTTACATCTGAGTTCATTTTAGGATTGTTCAAAGATTCCAGGTAAGATATTTAATATTATCAAGTCTTTCACGTCGTTAATAAATGTTTGTGGGCTCAATGAATTTACAGGCTACTCCATTACATTGTCACTTGCAATATCAATAAATATATAGTTTGGGACTTAGTTTGCTAGATTCACAGCAGAGCTTGTAATCTCTGGAATTCTCAAGTGCACTGTGCCAAAGGACGTTGTGAATCATAATTGTTTCTCTGTTTGATTCCTTTGTGCATCATGTTTCTAAATTCCAAGAGAAAAACAGCCAACATTCATGGAAATCTTACAAATGCCCTTGATGATTATTACTGTAGTTCTGAGATTTGTTAACAATGACTCCCAAAAAATACAAGCTGTGTTGGTGAAATCTGCACAAGTGAAAGAATGGATACTCCTCTTTCAGTTTAGGTTAAGTCAGCTAGGGACAGATTGAGCTTAAAATGGAAATAATCATTCTTCAAATGAAATGTGAGCATCCATGTGGGGGTCTGTAATAGTTTAAATAAATCAGTGCACATTTCCATGTCTTTAACCTCAAATACCAAAAGTACTTCCTGCAGCAAGTTGGAGATCTTTATATAAGTGCTAACCAAGCCTTTAATTGCAATCTGATCTGGTTGTATTTTATAAGGTTATATGTTCTGCATGCAGTTGTCTGAGTTAGCCCTTTGTCTGCATTTCCCTATTTCAGGGTAAGTGTGTTTCTGTACTCTCAAAAGCATGATGGGCAGCCTCTATAATTCAGATCATTGCTGAGCATCCTAAACTTTGTCACCATCAGGTAGCTACTAAATTAGTGAATTATTATAGTTCTCTTTGTGTCTGGTGTTTCTAAAGCACAGATTCTTAGAATTATAAGGCTACAATCCTGTAAAGGTAATTTCACAGATGGTCCCTTGATTTAGTGGCGTTCTGTATGGATTCACAGATCCACCCGTGCAGATACATTTTCAGTGTTAGAACTTAAGCACTGCTCTTCATTTGAAAGTTTTCTGATTAAGGTAGGGTATGAATTTAAAGCAAAAGTGATTAATACGTGTGTGTGTGTGTGTGTGTGTGTGTTCTTCTGCAATAAGAAAGTCTTGTTCCTATATTCAGATTAACACAAGGCACTCTTATTCTGGAATAAGTGTGTTCATACAGGGAGTTAATCCTGAAGAGCTCAATGGGTAGGCAAGCCCTAAAAGTATTACTGTTCAGTGTAATTCAATGTAATGATTAGACTCTTTCATATGCAGTGCAGTTTCTCTAAGTACGGTCTCTCATTTGTGCTCTATAGTTAAGCTTCAATGAAGAATTAACTATCTACCCAATATTTCAGATTAATTCAAAGGCAATTTGTTAATGGAAACCCAGGACCATAGTAAGATGCCACATGCATTTGTTTAATAAACTATTGAAAATGTCCTTCATACCTCACCCCATTTTATTTTTACAGATTTATTTATTTTATTTTTTTTGCTGTGAGATGTACAGTGCCATTTCATGCTTAATAAGTAATACTTGGTTTAAAAATGGTGTAAACCTGTTTTTAAAAAAAGACACGGTTACGGATTTGTTTCCATATTTGTGATGGCTTTTTCAGTATTGCAGGCTTTTTACTCTTTCCTCCCCTTCTTCCAATCCTGCCCTTGAAGGAAGCTCAGATCTTTAAAACTAAAAGCAATCTTGGTACAATCAAGATAAAATATTTGTAAATTGTTATCCTAGTAAGATTTCTTCATCTGTCATAAAAATAGAAAACCTGCAAACCCACACTAGCAGTTTACTATTCTTTAGGAGTATAGGGATTAGGGTTTATCTCTCCCATAAAGGACACAAATCATTTAGATTAGAAGTAATCTGATTGTATTGAGGTACAAATTATAGCACAAAGGCCATTCAACTGGGTTAAGTGATCAGGGTCAGTAAACACCATATGACCACTGATTGGTCCATGAAAGAGTATTAACTGTAAGATAATGATGGATTTCAGTCCAAATCCCTAAAGCACAACAGCTGTAGTTCCCAAATGAGTTCACTGTCATGCTGCGTTTTAGGACACTGATTTATCCATTCCTAACATTTTTACACAAGAATTGATTTGAAATGTAATTCTGAACCCTTGGAGTGAGCATAGGAACTGTATTTAATTTTATTTGATTGGGACTCTATCCTGCTCCTGTGGAAATCAGTGGGAGTTTGACTTCAATGGGAGCAGGAATAGTAAATTGTAAGCAGTCTGTCACCCTGGTTTTTTTCAAACTTACTACAGTATAATAATATTAGGGGTGAGGTTTTATCTGGTATGAATCTCTTTTAAAAAGAAACAAAATACAGGACTAACAAGATGGTTTATTAGATGATGAGCTTTCGTGGGCCAGACCCACTTCCTCAGATCAAATAATGGAAGAAAATAGTCACAATCATATATACCAAAGGACACAATTAAAAAAAATGAAAAACACATGAAAAGGACAAATCAAATTTCAGAACAGAAGGGGGATGCGGAGGGAGAGGGGGGAGGGAACTATAGTCCCCCCCACCCCGCATCCCCTTCTGTTCTGAAATTTGATTTGTCCTTTTCATGTGTTTTTCATTTTTTTTAATTGTGTCCTTTGGTATATATGGTTGTGACTATTTTCTTCCATTATTTGATCTGAGGAAGTGGGTCTGGCCCACGAAAGCTCATCATCTAATAAACCATCTTGTTAGTCTTTAAAGTGCTACATAGTCCTGTATTTTGTTTCAGCTACACCAGACTAACACGGCTACATTTCTATCACTCTTTTAAAAAGGTGTTATAAGGAGGAGGGAGAAAATTGTTTTCCTTGACCTCTGATGATAGGACAAGAAGTAATGGACTTAAATTACAGCAAGGGAGGTTTATGTGGGACATTAGGAAAAACTTCCTAACTGTCAGGGTGGTTAAACACTGGAATGAATTGCCTAGGGAAGTTGTAGAATCTCTACAACTGGAGATATTTAAGAGCAGGTTTGATAGACATCTATAGATAGTGCTTGGCCCTGCTGGGAGGCCAGAGAACTGGACTTGATGACCTCTTGAGGTCCCTTACAGTTCTAGTGTTCTGTGATTCTATGAAAAGTAATCTGTTACTTGATTACATTCTACACACACATTGGCGAATTGATTCTTTTACAAAATCAGATTTTTTTTTTCCTGTTAACTACACTTAAAAGTTCAAACCCTTCCCTTGAGACACTGGGAAAGACCATTAGAGCTACTCTGGCAGGTGGTGTAAATCCTGATAGGACCTCCCAAGACAGATGGGTCATAAGGCAGGGATCAGAGGGAAAGACCGTGCACCGATTGTAGGATGGGGGCTGTGTAATAGCATCAATGAGCTATTCCACCAAACAATATAATTAAACAGGGATGGCGTAGTCTTGTCTGTGCCTTGAGTGAGGTCTGGTGGTGCAGAAAGGATTCAGATACCATTCAAATTGTAGTGCTAAATAAAGTTTTGGAAAATTATTCACAGCCTTTATGATCATGGCTTCAAAATTTTAAACAAAGCAAACCACTGATGTCTTACAAATGACAAGACAGATACTTATCACTGTTGATAGATAAATGAATATACAACTTACATTTTTCTTGTACCTTTCACCCTCCCCCACCCCTCCAGTGTTCCAAATGAACTTTATAAACTTAAATCTTGATGCTTATCACTACCTCAAGAGTGGCAGGTAGCAATTGTTTAACATAGAATTGAAACATTACAGTTTGTCAGGATTAAATTTTAATCAGTCATGCTAAGAAGTCAATTTCACTCAGACCAATTTAAAAAAAAATCCATCCAAGATGATCAGCATTTACAGACAAGGAAACTATAGAAATTACAGCTTGAAAATGCATTAGTTTGATCTGAGAATGTTTACTTTGTTTTGATGTGATGTTGACAATTTGTTTTAACTTTTTAGAATCTGCCTTTTACACTTAAATATTGTAATCTGTTCTCCCTCTGTATTTCCTGACCTTCCCATAACTTCCTGCAACTGAATATTTAAATTAGTAATAATAAAAATGTTTAAATTTAAACATTGACATCCATCAGAATTATAGAAAAATAAAAATATTCTCCAAATCTGTTTAGGTTAAGTGAAGAAAAATATTATATCCTCCTAAAACTCCTGACTGCACTTAGGCTGAGTGCACTTAAAAATGACCAGGATATTGGATTTAGTGCTTTCTGCTGCTTTTTTAAAAGCTAGCTATAGGATCTTTCGTGATCATGAGCAGCTTGCCTTCTCTTAAATCAGGGTTGGGGAACCTTTTTTGGGTCTGGGGCCATTGATGCTCAGAAAAATTTGTTGGGGGCCACCCATAGCGAGAGGCAAAAAACAAACAAACAAAAAAACCCAGCCCTCACTGACATGGCCCCTGACCTAGAAGGAGAAAGACACTCCCTACATTCCCGTCACACACCAGAGTCTGAGGGTGGGGGGGCCTTAGGCTAATGGAGTTTGTGTGCTCCAGCCCCTTGGATTGTGGCAGAGAAGCTGGAGCACCAGCACAGGCTCCCCAATTCTTGGGGGCCAGATACAGGCAAGCAGAAGGCCACAGCCAGCCTCTAGGTCTTAGGTTCCCCAACCCCCTCTTAAATTTTCTTAAGAAAAATTATGCTGACAACAATGTGGCCATTCCCCAAAGAGATCAGAAAAGTTGAATGCAAGAAAAAAGAGCATTTTAACTTGGTAGCCCTCACCCACCTATTTCTGTGCTTTAAGGATACCAAGAATATCCTGGGTATGTGTAGGCTAGTTAACCCTAGTCTAAGCTAGGGATGTAAAGGACTAGTCAACTATCCAATAAGCAAATGCTTATCGGATAGTCGACAGGGTAGTAGACTAGTTGCTCCTCCCCCTTGCTGCCTCTATCAAATAGCGGCAGCAAGGGGGAGAACGGCACTGCCGCTTTGAATGCTGTGGGGAGCCCGGCCTCAGGCTCCTCACATCATTTCAAAGTGGCAGCATCATGTGGAGCCCAGGATCAGCTGACCTCGGGCTCTGAGGCATTTCAAAGCAGCAGCGCTGCATGGAGCTCGCTTCGTGCCATGCTGCTGTTTTTGAAATGCCGGGGACTGATCCTGGCTCCGTGCAGCATTTCAAAGCGGCAGCTCTGCTTGGAGCCCGGGATCAGCTGGGGACTCCAGCAGACCCTGGGCTCCACATGGCATGCCCGCGGGGGCTCTTGTGCAATTCAAAGAGGAAGCGCCTGTGTGGAGCCCAGAGTCACAGGACTTCCCGCTGGCCCTGTTCTCCAAGCGGCATTCCAACTTTGAAATGCACAAGATGTACATTTCAAAGACAGAATGTGGAAGTGCCTATCATCTAGTCAAGTAGTTGATGGAAATTCCATCGACTACTCGACTAGCAAATTAATCACTACTTAACATCTCGAGTCTAAGCAGCCAGACTGATACAGGGGAAGGCAGCAAGTCTTTGGGCATGATTCTTTAAAAAAAAGTTTGGATTAAAGTTTCAGCTAATCCATCATTATAATATCTAAAGGTAATTTTGTATACTAATATGCCATTCCTCTGATGAATTCATATTTAACAAGGCAGCCAAAGTAAGGTGCTCTAGGATGGTGTTAGTAAGGCTTGAGGAAAATTCTTGGAGGGAAAAAATGCCCATTTGATTATGTTGTTCTATATGCATTTTATATTCTTTTAAGGGCTTCATCCTGTTCAAGTCAGTGGCAACATTCTATGACTTCAGCTTTACCCAGGTTTTGCTCTTAGTCCTCTTTCACATTATTTGAGTTATAGAGCATCAGCAACGTGGTTGATTCTGTACAAGTGTGTATAAGATGACATAGATCCTGTCTCCAAAAGGCTTACCCTTTAATTCAGACACCAAAAACCATTTAGATTCTTCTAATGCACTGGTGACCGTAAAAACTTAATGTCTGACAGAAATCTTTCAGCTGTCATCACTGAATTCTTCTTCGAGAAAGATTGTTCATCACACGAGAAAGTGGAGTATTGATCACATTTCCCGTGACTTTAGATGAGCAAGATGACAAACCTATGAGCTATGTATTCTTGCTATCAACCTCTGTTTCTTTAATCTTGTGTTTTGAGCACAATGAGCTCAAAAGTTTAGTGAAATTGCTTAAACTAGGTTCCTTGGATATAGAAATATAAAGAATACTAAGTTTTCCTGCTTAAGAACTTTAAAAAAAGAGTAGTCCTGTAGCACCTTAGAGACTAACATACAGAGCTATAAATAAAATAAACTTAAAAAAACCAACAAAAGGTCTGGTAGCACTTCATAGACTAACAAAACATGTAGATGGTATCATGAGCTTATTGGATAGTCATGTTATGTCGTGCGCTTGTTTGGATGTGTGCTTATTGGATAATTGACTAGTGCTTATGCTCATCAGATAGTTGACTAGTGGCTTGATTAGTCGCTTCCATCTTGCTTCCTCTATCAGAGAGAAGCAGCAAAAGGGGTGGGGGGGAGAGCAGGAGTTGGCACTGGGGGAAAGCTGACTTAAAAGCTGGTTTCCAGCACTATCTCCGCAGGGAGGGACAGAGGAGGCAGAGACATAGTGGTGAACTGGGCATGAGCTGGGAATCAGCTGTCCTGGCTTGCACTTGGTTACTCGCCCACGCCCCCCTGGCTGCCCTTCAGCTTTTAAATGTATTAAGAGCCTAGCTGCTCTTACTACGGCTCTGCCTTTTAAATGTATTGGGGTTAGATCCTGGGGCTGGGAGCTAACCCTGATGCAGCTCTTCAGTTCCCCCCTTATCAACTGATTGACTCATCAGTAGAAATTCCATCGACTATTCAATAAGCTGATTTAATGCTATTTAACATCTCTCTCTATAAATGAGAGGGAGGGAAAAAAAGCGTGATATGGAAGAAAAAATATTGAAAAAAGGGATAATTAACAAGGTGAGGGATCCTGTATACCCCACCCCCTGAAAACCACCTAGCTTGGCATCCAGTCTTGCTCCCACCATTCCTGCATCCAGGGGCTCCCGAACCCATGCACCCCAATCCATTATACCATTTACTGCTAACCCTGCATTGTGCCCCCCGTTCTACTATCATCTGCACAGTACCCCCTTCATCTGAACCCCTGCACTTTCCTCCAGCCCAATCCAGTCAAAAATGTGTACAGGTTGAAACTCTCTTAAACAGGATTTTCTGGTCTGACATCATCCATGGTCCGACATGGATGTTGCAGGGCTAGCTAGTTCCAGTGGAGGGCCAGAAGTAAGAATCCCTGTGGGCCTAGCAGGGCAGAGGGCTGCCTACAGGGAGCTGATAGTGGGACCACCTAGTGCGTGGCAGCAAGGCTGCCCAGTGGGGCTGTGAGTCCCGGCATGCTGCACGCATGGCTGCTGAGGAAGTGGCTGTCCAGGGAGCTCTGGCATGCACAGCTGTCTGGAGCCACAGCACTCAATGCGTGCGACTGTCTGGATACCCAGCGCTGGGCTGCCCAGCAGAGCTATAGCTGCCATGGCTGTCCAGCAGGTTGGCAGGGCAGCGGGGCCAGCAGGAAGTGGGGAGCCAGCTGGGAGACCAACGGCCAGGCCAGGGGGAGTCGGTGGCACCGGTCCAAAAATGACCTTCCCTCGTCCAGCAGAGTCTCTCATCCGGGACCAGTCAGGTCCCAAGGTGCCAGACAAGGGAAGTCCAACCTGCAGTATTTTGGAAAGCATTTTAAAAAATGAATGCATCGTCCTTCACCGTTGACTCTAAAAGCTCATTCTGCAGTTGCAAGTTAATGACATTCAGAAAATGAATTTAAGAATATCACCAGAAAATTTCATCCACCTCTTTTTCTTCAGTTCACATTACTACATAGTACATAATCCAATTATTGATTATATTTCTTATAGAATATGCATGCTTTAGACCTCCTGTGAATCCTAGAAAAGTCTCTTTAATACAGGAGTGGGCAATAATTTTGGATGGAGGGCCACTCCAAGATTTTGGAATGTGGTTGAGGGCCGCACTTTTCCATGATATTAATGGAGGAGATGTGGGGTCTGGAATGGAGGTTGGGTGCAGAAGGGAGAATGGAGTATGGGAGGGAATTTGGATGAAGTAGGCGGTTGTGATCTAGGGTAGAGGACTGGAGTCCAGGGGTTTGGGATGTGACCTAGGGTAGGAGGGGATTATCACTGACGCTATTGACAGGTACTCCCCCCTTTTTCTATCTATCAATCAATCAGCTTCTAAGGTGCTACAGACTAACGCAGCTACCCCTCTGAGACTGCTGAAGAACTGTCTTCTCTGAAAAGCATGATAAAGTGGACTCTCCCAGAGAAAGGTTACACAAACTGCAGGCACAAAATTGGACATGCAGCTAACAATGTGTGTTTATATACATGCTTGTATGCTCAAGTCATGTAGCTGGATGTTCAGGAGCTACTGCTTATGCTCATAGTTCACTGTCATGCAAAGAGAAAAGCTCCATTCAGGCCCCTCTACATATATTTCTGGCCAGATGTTGGCAATGGGATCAAAGTGTATGTTACAAGGTCACTTTATATTCTCAGGCAGTTGTTAGCTGCTATCTACACCGAGACGGGGTGGAGTAGTTTGGCAGAGATTATTGTTTGTGTTGACATGTTAAATATGGTTAATCTATCTGTGATTATTTATATGAACTCTTGGAGCATGCGCAAATCCGTGAATAGGTGTTTTTTAAGGCAGAATGGAACCTGATAAATTATCTCTCTCTTTCCCTCACACCCAAACCCCTTATTGTCTTTGTTGGGAATATTGGTTGTTCAAGGGCTGTAGGTTTGGTCCCCAAGTATGTAATTTTAAATTTAAATAAAATGTGAGTAATGAAAAAGCATTGCTAAGTTTTTAGGAGGGAAAAAAATCATTAAGACCCATGGATGCTGTCTTTCCCTCTAGCTGGGAGGTGCTGGACCCCCTCTTTTCCCAGTCCCTGCCTCTTCCTGATCTCATCCTGTCCCTGCTCTCCTGGAACTTCCTGAACACTGTGAATCAGCTGGAAGCACTAGGGAGGAGCTGGTCAGTGGGGCTGCCAGTGGGAAGGAAGCGGGGGGAAACGTGGGTCTCAGCACCCACTAACTTTTCCCCATTGGTTCTCCAAGTTGGAACACCCTCAGGATTGGTGCCTATGCCATGACCCAACAATCGGCCCAAGGTGCTGAGGGCCAGAGTCTGCCGTTATTATTCATACCAATCAACTTCTTGCTCTGCAAAGTGTTTCTTTGCAATGAGTGGAACTGAGATGCAACTCAACATGTCCTAATCTGGCCCTAAATGAGTAACAAACACAATGAATAATAGTGAAGCTCTTGATTCTAAAAGCCTCTTTAAAGTTATTAAGTACTGTATAAGGTTCCTCTAAGTTAAATGGCATGGGGCTTTTTCCATGAGGTACTGAGAACACTCTGGCCCTGATCCAGCAAAACATTTAATCACATGCTTAACATGAAGCACGTGTTTGTTTCTGCTGGATAATGGCCAGAGTGTGCGGGATTTCCCTTATAGTGCTGGAGAACACATGTTTGCAGGGAAACCCTCTGCTTAGGATGGGGCTGTCCATGATTTTCCTCTTGCTTTCATAGAAGAGTGCTTCCATGACACTGCCTATTTTCTCTGGGGCCCTCGAGGAGACTGCTTGGGAAAGGACTCTGTGATGTCTGCTTTCTGCATAGTTTTGGGGGCTGGTAGGGACTATGCAGACACATCTGTGTGTCACAGTAACATCTTCAGGCCAACTGTGTTCTTGTGAGGAAATCTGCCAGGAGTAAGTGGTGAGTTGCAGAGGAAAAAATAAATGAGGCTTGAGTCTTTCTTTGCTGCTTTGATATGTGTAAAAGGCATAAAAATCTGTTTATTTTACAGAAGTAGTTCAGATCCTGTCTAGACTAGAACACTCTTTGCTGTTTGGCGAACTAGAGTAAATTAAGACATCACAGATGGGTGAAAGAAGAGCTATTGAGAAGAGGGACTTTCCTCAGATTGCTTAAAGCTTTTTGGCTTTTGTCTGTGCTTTAAATCTGTTTAACTTCTGTTTAACTTGTCTGGCACCATTAACAAAGAGCCTCTCTTGGATTCAAAACCATTGCCCCTTCAGTTTGCATATAGGTTGAACCTCCTAAATCCACCCACATGGAACACTAAGGGGGAGGCAGCAGAGCCTGCTCTGCAAAGTAGCCGCCTGCTACCCAAAGCGAGAGAGGCAGACCCCGGGGCCACACAATGGCAAGGAGGGAGTGACCATGGGCAGGAAGGTGACTCCCCCATAGCCAAGTCTTTGGGTGTCCCAGTGGGAAGAAGCAGAAATTCCACCCCAGTCAGTTTTGGCTGAGCGCCCATGGAAGGCGCCTAAACGCAACTACAAAGCACCTGTGGGCTTCTCTCCTGGACTATGGCGCCACAAAACGCTTGAACAGCGCTCAGGAGCAGGGACAGGGCTTCTCCTCCTCTCCAAGGCGTCGTCACTCCTTAGACGCAATCTGCTGAGGGCTCCCAGCGCTGATTGCGCCCCGCCTCCCAGCAACTCCCCCCGCCCCTGCCTGGCTTCTGCACGCAACCAGAGGCCCCCAGCGCCGATCGCGGCCCTGCTTCCCAGCCTGGGACTCCCTCTGGTTGTGGGCAGAAGCCTGGCAGGGGTGGGGGGAGTAGCTGGGACTCCTAGCCACTCCCCTCACCTGGCTTCTGAACGAACCACAGGCTCCCAGCTGGAAGGCAGGGCTGGGAGTCACAGCCACTCCTCCTGCCCCCTCCAGGCTTTTGCACTCTACCACAGGCTCCCAGTGCTGATCATGGCCCCGCCTCCCAGCCACTCCCCCTGCCCCTGCCAGGCTTCTGTCCGGTGCCCAGATGGAAAAACAGAAAATTGCACGTCTTGTATTTTCTGAATTTTTTTTACCGGACAGAGGGTACAAAAACTGGACTATCCGGTAGGATGTTGCTGGATGAGAGAGCCCCGGTGTTAGGAGTGCGAGCCTGACAGGAGTCCAGAGGCAGGGAGTCCCAGCCTGGGCCAGCGAACCCTGGCTGGGTGTGGGACAAGCAGGGCCAGCAGTAGCCAGTGAGACCTGTCCCTGGGAAGCCCAGGACAGATGGGGCGGGAGCACAGTTGCAGTGGGGCCAGAGCTGATTCAGCTGCAGGGAGGGGCCACATGCAAGGAGGCTGGGATAGAGGACTTTGCCTGATCTGGAAAATCCCCTCATTCAGACTGGTTAGGTCCTGAGGGTGCCTGTCACAGGGCTTTATACCTCCAGCTGTTTTCTGTCAAACCAGGGCAGACTTAGCTTTACATTCCTGATATTCCCCTCTTGCTCTGTACCTTTCTAAGTCAAATATCTTGTAGGCCCTCTTCATGTATCAGAGATACAAAACAAGGTACAACTTCCATTTCCTGACAATCCACCTTTAATGCAGCAAATCTGTTACTGGTAGGACCCTTGAGCAAGTGCTACTGCTTGAATCAGAGCATCAAGTGGGGACTTTAGTGGCGGTGGTACAGTTCCAATGGGGAAGTGCTCTTCAATTTCAGAACAAATGTACAGAGTGTTTTGTACCTGTGTTAAGTTACTTCAGCATATTACTGGGTCCTAAACTTTAGTAGTTAATCATCTTAATTCAAGATATGTTTCCATATGGTTGGGAAATTCAGGCTTTCAAGGAACTTAAACAAACCCCCACTCTAAAAGGATTTAGAGAGGAGCAATTGCCTCCCATTTTTGAAATGACGTAGGACATAAGATTTGTGATAACCTGTTCAGAGAATGGTCTTCTGTCAAATATTCTTGTTTACAGACCCACTTTTACTTCACCACCAACAGTATTGCTACCCCCCAGCATTCAAAAATCCAGTAATTTAAAAAAAATGACACTTTTATTTCAGATGGATACATAATTGTCTTCCTGTTTTAGCTTTAGTCCTCAAGCTCTTCTCCACAAGGACAAGAAATGCACTTTTAAAATTACTGTAAAAAACAAAGGTGAATTTGCCAGGCAATTATGACTCCAGGATCCAGGGCTTTAAGAAAAACATCAAATACCGAGGGACTCGTGATCAACTTGTGAAAATTGGTGGGACTGAGCAGTGTTAGTAGCATCCAGGTTATAGCTGTTGCGGCAGCTTAAGAAAGCTGTGAATTCAGCTTTGAGCAATGAAATACTTTTTGTTGGGGGATTATTTGCCACCTGTCTGGTAAGCACTGGGCTAGTGATGCAACTGGGAGGATGGAAGTGACAAATGCAGAGGGCAAGGAAAGTCTCAGAAGGAAGACACAGAGAGTGAGCCTGGGCTGAGGAGCGAAGGCTGAGAAGAAGCTGCCAATCCAAGCCTACCCTGTGACACTTTATAATGAAATAATAAGCACATGTTTGTGAGGGGGTAACATCCTGGTGTGTGTTTGTTCATGGGACAACATGAACAGGCCAGCAGAATAGTACATTGGTACAGCTGGAGGCGCTTTGTGGTAGTTGGTAACACTGCGACTGATCTATGGAAAAACAGCAGAAATGTCATCTAGACAAGGGGATGCTTTATTTTTGGAGTTGAACCTTTCAGTATATGTGATACTTCAGTAGATGGTATCCATGACGTCAATGCAATTAGCCAAATATTGTCCATATGGTCCCTTAAGTCTCTGGTTTTTTAAGCATTTAGCACTGAAACTTCCTGTTAGCAGTCATTTTTTAGTTAATTCCCTCTTATGTACAATCCAGCAAATTGTAACATGAATACAGTGCAAGTTGATAAACTAGTATGGGGGTGCAGGGAGGTTGGCAAAGGTTTCATTAACCAGCTGAACTATTGAGATGGAGCAGTTGGTCAGAAAGATGCTTTGGCTGACTTGGAATGGTACAGGTTGGACCTCCCTAGTCCGGCATCCTGAGGTGTCCCAAACCAGAGAGTTTGCACTGCCTGGGGAGCTCAGTGCTCCCCTGCTAGCTTCCTGCTCCTGGGCTCCTGATCCCTGGGCTCCCTCTAATGCTGGTCCGGCAGGGGCTCCTCTCATAGGCTGCCTCAGCATCTTCCGGGGTTCCTAGCCAGGACTGCCTGGCCGCTGCAGCCCTACTGATACAGGGTGTTCCCTGGGGTTTCCCAGAAGGGGCCGCTAGGCCATCCCACCCCTCTGCTAGGGCCAGGCCCTGTTACAGCAAGCAATTCCCAGGGGTCCCCCGGGCCGCCCACCTCCACTAGCCCCGTTTCAGCTGGGGCCTTCTCAGCTGGTGCTGCCCAGTCATTCTGGCCTCGCTGCCACCAGGAGTTTCCCAGGGTTCTGGCAGGGGCCTCCTGGCCACTTTCAGCCCTGCTGCTGCCAGAGGTTCCCTGGGTGGGCCTCCCACTGCCCTCAGCCCCTTTTGCAGCCAGGGGTTCCTCATCTGGGACTGGGACTCCTCAAGCGCCTGGCCCAGCTGATGCCGAGGATCCCCCTGCTGGAGTGGAGGCTCCCCCGCCATTCCTAGGCCTGTTGACATCAGGGGTTCCATGGCTGAATCGGGCTTTCCAACTGCTGTCTGATACAACCACTGCTGATCCAGCCTGAGCTCCCTAACTCCCATGTTATCTCCTTCTGCCACCTCCATTGCTCTTTGGTCAAGCAACGTTTGTGGCCCTGCAGGACCATGGTTGTGGCCAGACCAGAGAGTCCCAGATTTGGAAGGTTCTACTTGCATTTATGTTGCTAATGGAGCTGAATGTTTCAAAATACAACAGTCGTATCCTTTTCCCCACGCCTTTATGACCAAAATGCTGCTTATTTGAGAAACCAGCTTGTACTGCTAATAGATGGGATAACTCAGCATAGGAGAAAATTTTTTTATTGAAATGAGGTATGAAAATCATCTTCATACTTTACTGCCCAGTCTAGAAAAGAGCCGAAACTTACAATTATCTTGGCCTGCTTGGTTTTGAATCATGAAAATAACATCTGCATTTGAAGGAAAACCTTATCGATAAAAATGAATGAAAAGGCTTCACATTATATACGTCAGTATTTTAAAGTGGGGGGAGAGGGGAGAAGGCTGTTCGCATTTGTGCCTTTGGGTATATTTATTCACAGAAAGTTAACAGCCCATCTGTAAGTGTGGCCACCATCAAGAGTGTCTTTCATATAAGAAGACTTTTTTATTTTTATTTTTATTGGATTAGAGTACTTGAATTCCTGTGAAGATTGCAGATTCTTAGTCATTATGTGAAGAAATATTTGGGCCTGCAAGGAGACAACAAATTAGAAACACTATACAATTGTCCCCAAAGAATATAAGAATAATTAGCTAGAGACCGGACCTCTGTGGTCCAGTGCCCTTGGTACCTGCCTAGTCCTGAATGGGGGAATTTGCCAGACTGGCAAAGTCTCCGTCAATGTTCCCCCTTCCTGCTGCTGGCTCTGCTTCTAGCCTGGCCATCCCCCTTGCCTCTGATCCAGCTGGGCTTCCAGCCCTGGCCACGTGTGCTGGCGCAGTCCCCCCACTGACTGCCAGCACCAGCTACTCTCCCCCTTGCAACTGCTAGTACCATTGCTGGATGCTGGCTCTGGCTCTGGCCCCGGCTGGGCTGCTGGCCTCTCTGCCACTGGGCTTCCTGTCCCAGGGTTCTCTGGTTCAGGAACATCCATGACACTGCTGGACCATGGATATTTGTGGAGCAAAGAGCATTTGTTTTGGGATGTACAACCTGTAGCGTCTGACAGTTTTTTTTATCCACGAAAGCATATATCCAAATAAATCTGTTAGTCTTTAAGTTGCCATAAGACTCCTCATTGTTATAACTAGCATGTATTTGTGAGATCTTTCATGATCACATCTCTTTGCACTGAATTAACCTTATTAGCATATTGAATTTGAACTGCATCATGGCAACCTGAACACATTATGTTTTATGCTTCTTACCCACAGCTGTACACAGAGATTGTGATTTTGTTGTAGTAGCCAATATTTTGCTATGATGTAAGAAGCATCAGAAGTCCATCAGCTGTATTAGGAGCTACCTAAAGGGGACTAGGAAAGCTGGCTATATATACAACATGAAAAATCTGCCTTATAGTTGGATGGTTATGTAAAAAGGAGTGAGGGGGAAAAAATCCTAAACCTCTTTCTATTGACCCCTTCATAGACTTCTCATTATTACAATTATGTGCAACCAGGTGCTATAATTTATTTATTTATTAAAAAGAATGACACCCCCTCACCCCCAAAAAACACCTGTTGACCAACATACTACTATTTAGATACTTGGGCCTGTGACTTGTTTGCTTGTGCTTGAAAAGATATAAACTGACTGACTAAAAGATATTGAGGGGTATACAGTGGACCTTATTGCTGACTGAAATGGAATTATGGTCACCATCCCCAGCTGCTTCTAATCAGTGGCATAGCCAGAAGAAGACACTTAGGTGGGCAGTGATGGGGGGAGGAGGATGGGCTGACAAATGGGCAAGTTGTAGAAAATATCATCTATATTCTGGAAGTGCCTAATTACCTAAGATCCGGATTGGGGCTTCATTGTGCTCTGTACAAACACACAATGAGAGACCGATCCTCATTCAAACAGATACAACAAGATGGAGAAGAGGGGAAGGATATGATGTAAGCAGAGTGATCAAGATGGCAAATTCCATGGTGGTGGTTCTTTTAAATTGGTGTGAATGGAGAGAAGAGATGAGTCCAATGGGAATGGGGGAAGGAAGGGCATTTTGAATTGGGAAGGCTGGGAGGAAAGGACAGGGTGGGAGGGTGGACAGCCAACTCAGAGTAAGGAGAATCTGAGGGAAGGAAGTTAGAGAAAACTAGTTGGAAAGAAGAATGTCCAAAATCAAAATAGAAGGACAAAGATGAGATGGAAGAAATCTGTCCGGGTTTTTGAAGGAGCTGCAGTTGCTACTTTCCACCTGCTCCTCTTTGCTTCAAAGAGCCCACCCCCTGCCTTCCAATTCCCCTCAAGCCCATGTGATTGAAGTTGAGACTGTTGGGCTGCTTAAGCTTGGGTGTCCTGTGCAGGAATTCCTCCTGCTGGTCTGGGACCAGTGAGTGGTGGAATAACCCCTGTGTTTACTTTTAGGGTTCACCTTGGACACTAAGGTGTTAAAATTCAACTTGTCCTTCTCTTCTAAGGCTTCAAAGTGTTATAAACCCTATCACTTATCCTAGTCTAGATGGAATCTTCAGATTAACCCAGTAGTTCTCAAAAAATCTTGTAAACTTGACAGCAGATGGCACATGCCTTTGTATAGCCATACATGTAATAATATCTTTGTGTTAACTGCCTCAGGACGAAATCAGCATCCCACCAGTTGCCATCTGGCAAGGCACCGATGATGTCAGGGACTGTCATGGGTAAGCACTCTTCCATTTGTGGATGTCTAAAGAAATACATTTCCTATAGACGCTCCAGGCTGTACAGCTGAAGAGTCAGTGTATACAATTTTGAGCAAGTTACTACATTTCTGTGCTTCAGTTCCCTATTGGTAATATGGAGATACTTACTTATTTTCTCCCATCCTTGTCTTTCCTATTTGGACTGTAAGCTCATAGGGGCATGGATTGTCTCAGTTTGTGCTGTGCCCAGAACAATGGGGCTATGGTCATTCTATAATAAAAATAACAATGTAGGTGGATGTACTGAAGTTATGTCTAGACACCCTGACTGAGAGTGGCATACCATTGTGCTTCAGAAGGCACATGCATGTTGTAAGAAGCATTCCCTGCCCTGAAGTCTTTACAGTGTAAATAGACTGAATAGAAAAGGGGAAGAGGGTGAGGGTAAATGGCCAGAGAGTGGTAAAATGAGTTGTGTAATACAGTTAGTCAGAATCCAGGTCTGCTGATGATCATTTTTAGTGTCCTGTATATTAGAGCACATTGTCTCTCCATGTATATGATTTGTCAACTAAATAATTTGCTCTAAAATGCTATTTTGATTTAAGGGATCTTCTCAGGTTTGTGGCTCATATGGGCAACTTACCAAATGCACAATGCTGTTTTAGATAGTGATTCTAGTCAGGAGTGTGGCTGTGTGTAAGCATCTTTGAAAGGAGGAAGTCTTTGATTCCTTCTGGTACTCTTGTTTATGCTGTAGCAAAGTTGTGGTTTTTAAAATGTGTTTTAGAACAGATGCTTTACTTGGACTTCAGCTGTGATATATATGTGATCTATATAGCTGATCACTTTGCTCATGCAGTCAATTGTTTTGGTTTTACATCCAGCCTAAAGAAAACAGAAGCACTGTAAAATCTGTGTATGTCTATCCAAATAGATGAATGCTGACCAGTGGAGGAATTTGGCTAGCTAGGGATTATGCTATCACAGAATGCCATAATTGATGAAGTTACCCATCACATAACCAAGGTCAGCTTTGCATTTAGAGTTGTCATGCTGCCTGTGGAATGGTAAGAACATACAAATAAGTGCTAAACTAAACATCTGTTGGGCAGTTATGCTAACAATGCTTCTATCTATAAGGTTGTAAGATATGGACAATATATCACTATTAGGGAACTTAATCAGTTCCATATGAATTCTCTTCAGTCTATTTGAAGAGTCAAGTGGTGGGACAGGAGTCCCAGTATTGGGATCCTTAATCATCATTGGACATCTAGCATTGAAAACAAGCTCATAAAAACTCAGCTATTAGTTTGGGCATCTCATTCATATGGCAGACTTGAGAATCCCCAAGGCCATATTTTATGATCAGTGAAAGCTAGATATCCATTCTTGTTCTGGCCACTATATGCTATATATATAGATGCACACTGAAGTCATATTTGAAAGTGTCAGGTGACATATTTGACAGTGCAAGGTAGTGGCAGATTTATCATGTTGCTTCTAATTGCTTTGAATCAAGGTGCCTAAGCATCTTATATGAAAAATGTGAACAGTGCAAAGCAATGATATAATAGCCTGGAATGGTCATGGACAGTTTTGTCTGTCTTGCATGTAACTACTTTTGTGGTTCTCTCATTGATGTGACTGTGTGTGTATTCTTTCACTTAAGTGTTTGCTGAATCCTTGTTTGTCAACACTGACATGAGACTCCATCATCACAGTTCGGTTGTTTATGGAGTTTCTATTTAATAAAACAGCAGTTGTTTATAGTTTGCTATTTAATAAAACAGCAGTTTTAATAAGTGATTCAAATAGCTGACATTTGATTCGTTATATTGGTACTTTTAGGATACTTAGTGCATATGTTCTCTAATTTCAGCATATCTAAACATTGGGCTTTAAAAAAATATTTACAGTTCTATGCTGTTTCAACTATTACTTGTTCTTTTTTATAGAAAACTTAAATGGCTGGAACACACCATCTTAGGCTCTTCATATGCATGTTTCCTCAATAGGCTCTCCAAATCACATACTTCTGTGATTTTGTTATTAAGGAAGAACAAAAGATCTCAGAACAAAATTGCATGGAATTTTTTCATAATTTAATGATGTTTGTCGTATCAAACCTCTGATTGAAAAAACTGCAGTAATGAAATAAGGGGCAGGAATATGGAAAGATGCCACTAGATAAAGCTTCTAAAATGAGAAAGTGATCAGTACATTTATATTTCTTTTTTTAGAAAACTTTCATCCTTATTAAACCCAAAAGCTGCATTAGTACCACTTTGTAGTAGCACAGATACAAATCAGAAGAAATTAAGGCCTTTGTCCTTCTAAATTTTGTGAACATATTTAATACACTAAGTATCAATTAATCTTGTTGAGCTCAATAGGACTACTTTCGTGCATAAAGATAAACACATGCCTAAGTCTTTGCAGGGTCAAGATCTATGATTTTTCCAGCAAAACATTAATATGATTTCATAGAGCGTCACATATTGAAGTATATATTCTGCTATTAACAATGATATATGAAGCTATTGTTCACATTTAACAAGAAAAATTGGAGAAGAAAATGGGAATGCAATGCAGCTATGTTGAAGTGACAGTCAAATTGAAAACTAGTCCATGTCAGCAAGTAATTTTAAGCGTAGATTCAGATGGTTTAGCTGATCTGGAGTCTACCTGCCATTTCTTATGGCTTTGCAATCATGTCTCTGTGTCATTTTTATTAAGTTGAATCATGAGTCAAAAATTAAGACTCAATCAACAATAATAACAGACATGCTGAGGTATCTCTTTGCCTTTGTTTTCGCTCCAGTACTAAGGGGAAGCACTGCCTGAAAATCTTTGAGTTACGAAGATTGTGTCAGTTTAATATGAGTGTTGTGGATGCTGGGTTAGATACATTTATTCATTTTCTCCTATATATTGACTGCATTTCAGTCAGCACCATATTTTTTCTGCCATGATACTCTTTGCTGCTTTCAGTGAAATAAAGCCCACGGCTTTGTAAATGTATTTCACAAGTCTTTTATATGGACTGCCTTCAGATATTATTTCTGTTTAGAATTGAATTCAACACTGTGAGAAGGCTGTGTAGTGATATAGCTGCAGATATTGGAAAAAACTGGCAGAGCTCTCCCTAAATTTGTTATGGTGACCCATGCACTAGGGTAATAAATAGTGGTGACATAGTAGCCATGCCTATGTCTTTAACCTTTTGATCAGATGACGGACACGGCCGAACTTTCAGGGCTCTGTGCATGAGGAAAGATAATTCTAGACCTCTTGGTTATCAGATTTCAAAAGCTATCAAGCAAGTACTAATGTCTTTTGTTTCAGTGTTTTCCCAAGTGCTGCCCACTGGTAGATTATTAACAATTTAATTGTAATAAGCTGGGAAGCCTTCTAGGCCATATTCCGCCATTACACATGTATATATGTAGTGCCATCTCACAGGCTCCAGTGGATTGATACCAATGCAGTTGATGAAGAATGTGTTCTCGCTTTTACCAGTTGGTCTTAAATTAAAATATGCACCAGTAAAAACCTGCTCAAGTGACACTTGCACAGTGATTATCTTTCAGATTTACTAGGATTCACAAGCTCCACTTAACTGTAGTTTTCTTTTCATTTTGGCAGAAAACAATTTCCAATCATGTTCTCTAGTTGAGTTTTCACACACTATACCCCAAAGTGATAGTCTGTGCCTAAACTGAGAGGGGAAGGGAGAAATCCCACCTTCAGAATTCTTTTGGGGCTTTTGAGGTTACCTATAGAATGCCCTGTGTGGGTTCTAGAGCTTCTGGCATGTGTTCCAAGAATCCTTTAGGGCTTGTACCAAAATGCTGTTATTGACTCCCTCAGAAATTCCAGTAATTTGGAGATTTGAGCAAAAACATCTTTGAGCAAAAACATCTTTCGCTACATCTTTAGTAGTGTCACGAAGACTGATGGTTTTTCAGATCTGCAGTCTCTTGCTGCTTCGATTTCCCTGGTGTGACTGTCTCTAATCCCTTGTTTAGCAAGCCCAAATCTTAGTGTGTTTCTCAAAGTTCTTGATGGGGTTCCACGAGCCCTTCTATGGTGCCCCTTCAGTTATGAAGGAGAAATTGTGCTTGTTTGACTGCTTTCATTGCAGCTGAGATACTTCTTTCTACCCTGGTGTCTGGAGCTTTCGTTGCATAAAAGTGAAGGCTGCCTTTCTTGTCTGACTTTGTCATACTTTTTTTTCTGCTCAGGTGAATTCTGCATATTAGAAAACTGGGGGAAATGCTCCTTTCTGTATATGGGCTTTGTGTCCTCCTAAAATAGTTAATGAGTGACAGCAGAGCAACAGCCAGGTACAAATACTTTTTTGGAAGCTTTTGTCATCTATTTCCCCCACCCCCTTTTTACTTCTCTCTGCTACAGTACTGTAGCTGGGCCATTGACATGGAGGAGGAGGGAACTGTATGACAAGAGGGAGAGTTATATTTGCCCTCTAAAGTTCATGTATTTAAGGAAGAATGCAGTTTCTGAAGGTTTTTTCCTTATTTCTCTGAAATAAGAAAAGATACACATTAATAAGGTGAGTATATCAAATAGTCAAGCATTTAAAACATTAAAAAAATATAAAATTATAGATCCTAACATGAAAGTGCTGTATAATGTGAAGGCTGCGCATGAAAACTAAAGTTGAAGAAGTGGATAATAACATTTGAATTCTTCCACAAATCCATCCAGGTTCAATTTTGAAGTCAGATTGCTTTCAAATGGCGTGAGAATTAGGTTTCTCTTTCCCGAGTCTCACTACTCCTCTGATGTGATAAAATTCTCTCCAAACAAGAAGAAGAATCCCAACAAGCTGCAGCTGATGATCCAAACAATAAGACTTCTAAAAGATATTTTGGAAATGTATGGGAAAGCCTCCTTTAATTCCTTCATGGCACCTAAAACGTCTGAATTCTTAACAATTTCTCTTCTGTGGTTTAAATATAGCCATTTCAACTTTCACCTCCATATCTAATCCAAGCAAGTTTATCAAAGACAATGATTCCAATTTCAAGAAGTCTGGAGAGTCAGTGGAATAGGTTGCTGACAAGCTTTTGTACAACTTAGAGGCCTTTTCAGAAAATCTCTCCAGTTACCCACTGGTTTCATCAATCAGTTTATGATAAATCTGGAACAATAGATGCTCATTACACTTTGGAATCCTGGCAAGTGCATGGTGACTAGGGAATCATGAAGCTTTTTTTAGAGCAATACCTTGACAATTTTGGTGGGACATCTTAGTGTTGATAATTTGTCACAAGAATCTTTCAAATGAATAAAATGAAATACTAAAATTAGTGAACTATTTGTATGCTGGATTTATCACACCAAATTTTGGAGCCTTCCTCAAAATAAGGTGTTTTTTTTTTTAAATAGACGCTGAAGATCTTGGTTTAAATTTTGTTCTCTTCTTCCCCTCCCCCCCATTTATTTTCTTTCGGCATGGTGACTTATGGTGATTCAGGATGGGAAAATTCCAACCTCTTAGGCCTAGTTTATGCTACAGAAAGTGTCTTCACTTAAATTTGGCTCCAGCTGACTTATGTTTCTGTCTACAGTGATTTAGTAACACAACCTCCATAAGTGGTGTAATTAGGTCATTGCAGTGTCAGTGTAGACACTGTATTGCTTCCATTAATGGTTGTTGGCTTTTCCACAATGGTTCACACTGACAATACAATGGGTACAAGAACTCTTGGCGGAAACATGCACTAGCAAAACACTGAGCCAAGTGTGCAGCTGTGCACATACACATGATTTAATAACTTTGGTGATTGTAAGGTAGGTTGACCTAATTTTGTAGTGACATGGCCTAAGGGTACGTCTAGACTACATGCCTCTGTCGCCAGAGGCATGTAGATTAGGCTACCAGGCATAGGAAAATGAAGCGGCGATTTAAATAATCGCCGCTTCATTTAAATTTACATGGCTGCCGCGCTGAGCCGACAAACAGCTGATCAGCTGTTTGTCGGCTCAGCGCTGTAGTCTGGACGCGTGGGTGTCGACACCAAAGGCATTTGTCAACCACCCAGGTATGCCTCCTGGGATGAAGTATACCTGGGTGGTTGACAAATGCCTTTGATGTCGACACCCGCATGTCCAAACTACAGCGCTGAGCCGACAAACAGCTGATCAGCTGTTTGTCGGCTCAGCGCGGCAGCCATGTAAATTTAAATGAAGCGGCGATTATTTAAATCGCCGCTTCATTTTCCTATGCCTGGTAGCCTAATCTACATGCCTCTGGCGACAGAGGCATGTAGTCTAGACGTACCCTTAGTTTTCCCCATGTAGGATTTTTTTCACCCTCAGTTTTGAATTTAGTGTTTTCCCATTAACTTTAATGGTCCATCCATTATCTATTCCAGATTGTACAATTCTGGTTACTTAGAGTCTTGTTTGCTTGTGAAGGGGGAGCCTAACTGTTTGTTTTCACTTTCCTGTTTGTTTTTCCTGTAGCATAATTTTAAATACATAAAACACATAATCAGCTGGTCTCTCTCTCAGTAGCCATCATGTTAATTCAGAATGCTTCATGATTCATAAGAGATTTGGCATGTGTTTATATACTGTAATATTGTGGACAGTCAGTTGCAGGTTTGGGATTCAGACACCCTTATTCTCTTTTTGGGGTCTGGAAAAAAATTTCTTGTTACAGAAACGTAGAAATAACAAAAAGGAAATTACTTATAGTATCTTTCTTCCTTGATGGAGCCTTTGCATTCAAGTGGACTAAACAGTTTTCTTGTTAGATCAAAACTTTGTGTTGAGCGCATTTGATTAAAAACCCAATTTGATTAAAATCATAGCAGTTCCCCAGCATTGCTGGGGTGCATACATCTGACAAGGACAATAAGGGCCTTATTAGCTTTAACATGTGACTGGCAATAGGGTTGAGAGTATATCTAGGCATTCCCTATGACTATATACAGTAAATTTCCGATTATCCGGCACCTTTAGGACCCGGGGGTGTCAGATTTTCAGATATGCTGGACTATCGGAAGGGGGGGGCTATGAGGGGTCTGGGGTGGGATGGGGGGGATGCCACCCCAGAGCCCTCATAGCCCCCCCTTCCGATAGTCCGGCTCTGCCCCAGGCATCCCCGATTCAGCCGCTGCTGGTCAGTTTCAGCAGCAGCTGAATCGGGGACGCCTGGGGCAGAGCAGCTGGGGTGCTGCCGGGTTGGTCCCGCAGCCCCAAGGGGCAGCGCTATGGGACCAACCCGGCAGCACCCCAGCTGCTCTGCCCCCGGCTTCCCTGGTTCAGCTGCTGGTCAGTTTCAGCAGCGGCTGAATCGGGGAAGCCGGGCGCAGAACAGCTCCAATTGTCTGGCAGCCAGAGCACTTCTGGGTTCCCGATGGTGCCGGACCATCAGGAGTGCCAGAGCATTGCATGCCGGACCAATGGAGTTTTACTGTAGTAGTTTCACAATTCTATTGGACATCCATCTCAGGTTTCTTCTGGACTCAACAGGATCATTTTAATTCTAGCCAGTCCATCCATGCACTCTGAAAGGAGCATTTCTCTTCTCAGTTGGAAAGGAAATCTTTTATTCTCACTCCAAAGAGATAGACAAGTTCTGATTATAAATTCCAGCATAAAACCCTGTGTCTCCACTTTAGCTACTGTGTAAGTCTCCCTGCAAGAGGCCCTCTCTGCAGACTTTTTTTTATCAGGGTAACACATCTTTAGTTATAGCAGCAATGTAATACAGTCCCCTGTACTTCACTTAGCTGACATAAGATCAACAGCATCATGTATTTGAGCAAACTTGGACTAAGAAATGGGGTTGAGAAGAAAGATGGGATACATCTTATTTCTAAAGAGGAAGAAAAAAAAATTCAGGTGGGCAGCAGTGCCATCGCTACAAGGCAGCTCTGGTACGTGTGAAAGTATTTTTTAAAAAAGAAAAGCTACATCAACAAAAAGGTCCAAGACATGTCTTTCCCTCTGTTGGAATTTCTTACTTATTTTAAATGCAAGCATTTATCTATAAATCTTCAAGAAACTGCTCTCAATTCTCCAATTAGAGAGCAAAGTTGGCATTCACTTTACAGTAGAACTTATAAAAAAGACTGTTAGTAGACAGTTCCGTTTTAAGAGACCCTTTGCAAATACAATAGTACAGTTCTGACCTACATCTTGAAAATAGCTAAGTTAATAAATCAGGGTTCAGAAGTTTCTTTTGCGTGTCCCTGAAGTGTTAAAGACAGATTTCACTGTATGTATTTGGGTTTTTTCTTGTATACGTTTATTTCTGTTCCTTATTAAGTTAGGAAATACTGTTTAAAACAAATCTCATTTATGTCTTGTGCTGTTAAATGGGCATCCTGTTTGTAAGGAAAGGATATAGAAAGACTTCTGTGTCCTAAAAGAGGTTGGAGATGCACACTGTCTTGAAGAGGCACAGAGGAAGTTAAGAGGAATAACAAAAGCAAATGTTGGTGAGAGTACTGCAAACAAAAAAAAGTAAACAATCTTTCATAACTTACTTGTTAAAGAAAATCCAGTATTTATGGGAGAGGGCTGTGCTAGTAAGCTACTGTTTTTGTTTTGTTTTTCCCTCACAAAAAAATTAAGAGGTTGAGCCATACAATTTCCTGGTGTCAAATAAGCAGTTTTTAGAAAATGGAGAAATGGATATATCAAAAAAATAGTTTTAACACTATGTGCAACATTGCTAATAATCAACAACTTGGGAAAGAATATAATAATATATTTTAATCAGTTTTATTGAAGGCATTTTTTCTTTTTTTGAATTTTTATTCTTAAAAGGATTGACTTTGACCTATTCTAAAAGTCACTCTTTTATTTGTTCCTGTTCTGTCTATTCAGCATTTGTATGAAATCTGACTTGGAATATCTTAATTCTGATTTTGGTGTGAGTAGTCACTTGGATTAGCGAGAGAAGGGTGGAGGCCCATAAATAATGATAAATAGCAGCCTGTAGAATGAAAGAGGTTTCTAAGAAGCAGCCATGAGCTGGTTAGATGATGTATCACACAGAGGCATTATAAGCATGCTGCTCTATTGGAAAAATTTTTTACACCTCTTAAAGTCCCAGGTGGCCCACGAGACTTGAACTTTCTGGGAACTCTGTAAGACTGTTTTCTTGCAAGTATTTAAGGAGGTTTGAGGGGTAGATAGAAGGACTGGAGATGGAAGGATACCTACAAATATAGAGTCGACCTATAGTCATGTGAACATGCACTAGGGATGTTAAAAATCATTTTTGTTTTTTGTAAACATTTAACTGCTGAAATTTTCTGTGGTACATGCTTACATGTGGGAAGGAGTTGGCTCTGCGGGAGCTAGTGTGCGCCAGGAGTCTGTATCAGAGGCAATAGCATGGGGGGGAAGGCAGGCGAGCACCAGCTTCTGCCTGCTCCCCCTCCCTCTGCTGCTTCTGATACAGAGGCAGTGCTGGGGGGGGGGCAGGGAGAGGGAGGCTTGCATGTAACCATGAACGTTAACTGATGAGCCCAGGCTCATTGGTTAACCATTTAAATGAATACACTATCACATCCCTAACATGCACATACAATTACAATCTTAAAACAAAGCCAGCTGAATTCTGGTCTAATTTTTGCTATTTAAATCCAGAATAAACCACTTCCACAAATGGAATTACTTGACAATTTACTCCAGGCCAACTAAGATAAAAATCTGTTCCAATATGTCTAATTTTAGGTTAACTAGCATTCCAGTTGTCCCCTTTTAAGGAAAATAAAGCAAACACTTTGCTGCACACAAATGATTTCAATTTTCTGAATTATCTTTTTCTGAGCAGCTAATGTTTGTGTTCAAAAATAACCATCTGTTTTTACAGTAAAAAGAGAATCTTGTTAAATATCCTCAAATGTGTTAGTGAAGATGCTGTCAGCAGTTTGTCACCCTATACCATTCCAAATAGTTTTCTGTGTACAAGAATAGAAAGCTGACTTTCTGTTCATGTGGATTATCCCTTCTATTTTTAGATATGTAAAATGAGATATGAAGCACCAAAAACAGTATTTCTTAGTGAACTGTATCCTGACCTGACACAGCCATCATGTCATGACACTATATATCATTAACCAGTTATTCTGTATCGGTCACATACCCAATGCCGAATAGTACTACTCCTGATACAGTTTTAAAACTACAGTATTTTAGGAGCTCGGGGAGCAGCGGAGGAGGAATAAGTCAGTAGTTGTTGGATGTATCTGTGGACAGACAACTGGAGAGCGGGAAGCCTGTCAAAACACAACACCTCTTCAAGGGTTTTAAGAACAAAACTGAGATTTTAATGTAGGAATTCTATAAGACTTCAATTTGGATTAAAGGAAAGAGTAACAAATCTTTAGAAAGACATATGGGAGATCTTTCAGGATTGGCTTCAAAGTTCTCTTGTGCTTCTTTTAACACTGTTGGATACCAAGGACAAGGCACTGTGCATATGCTGCTAACCACAGTATCCCAGTAGAATTTGTTGCCCAGATGGTGCAAACCATATGTTTTCATATTTTTTAAGATATATTTAGGAAATACTATATGGGGGAATGGAAAAGGTTATATGTTTTCCAAACCCTGTGATCTCAAAGGTTTCTAGGATAATGCTTTAGAGTTACCTACATAAAGAACTTTCCTGTTCTGTCCTTTTTATGAAATTCACAAGTCCCTATCTGCTATTGAAACTATAGAATGAAATTAATTCCAGTGCAGGGACTATGCACAAGACCTCCTGTTTGCATTTTTTGTTTTTGTTTTTTAAATGCACAGAGACTTAGGTGGGCCATATGCACAGAGAGAGGTTTCACCTATAGTAAATGCACAAGAAATGTACGATATAGGTTGTACCTCCCTTAACCAGAACTCTGTGGTTCAGCATGGACCACTGCTGTTCCTGGACCATAGAACCCAGAAGTGGGAGGTCTGGCAGTGCAGCAGGACCTCCGTAAGGGGCACCAAAAACTCAGCCGGGAGCCCAGAATGTGTGTGTGGGGAGGATGGACAATGTGGCGGGGAGTTCTGGTCCCAGCAGAGCTTCCTGGACCCAGCGGCCAGGGAGGTCTAGCCTGGCCATGGCCCTCTGGCCCAGGCCAATGATCTCCAACCCCAGTAGCAGCCAGGGAGCTCTGGTCCCATCTCTGGCCGTGTAGCTCTGGCTGCATTCTGGCTCCAACAGCTAGGGAACTCCAACCCCAGCAGCACCCAGGGAGCTCTGGCCTGTGGAGGCAGGCAGCTGCGGAGGTCTGTCCTGGCTATGTATCTCTGGCCATGGCACTCTGACCTTGGCAGTAGCAGGGCCAGGGAGAGCCCTGGGGGGGCTGAGGAAGCAGCGGGGGTAGCCTAGACCCCTAGCTCACAAGGGAAAGGACCTTCCTTGGTCCAACAAATCTTGTTCAGGACCAGTCTGGTCCCAAAGGTGCCAGACCAGTGAGGTCCAGCCTGTACGAACTTGAATCCTCAATTTAGCGCTGCTGGCCGAACAAACCATTTTGAAAACACAAGTATGTAGAAAATCGATTTCATTTGATACTTTTCATCTCTGTGTCTCCTACAATTCACTTGACTTTTACCAAAGGCTATGTGAGAGAATTCTGTTTGCAGTAAGTTATTACTGTATTTCTGTTTCTGTATTGCTTTGCTGACATGGCTTCACAGAGGGATGCTATTCTAATTATGTTTCTAAAGTCTAGTCTTTTGAAGTGTCAGCTAATAGGGAATGGGTATTACAAAAGTTTGGCCAATACATAGGAAAAGAATGCTTTATATAACCATCACTAATTCATTAGGGAAACCAAAAGCTTATTTCCTTTGAAGATTTGCATATTCTCACCTACAAGAGTGAATCGTACATAGTCCTTTTTGTAGCTCCTCTGTTAGTATAACTCTATTTAAAAGGTAAATGAGCTAAATTGAAAGGCTAATTGCCTTGAGCTTCAGGTATCAAGGAAGTCCATGTTTGGATGTCTTTGCCATCTGTGAGAGACTGAGATGATGAGATGTGGTTTCAGAAATCCAAAATATCTCTCAGAACTTAAGAATGTGGTGGTATAAATATGAAGTTTGTTTTTTGTTCACATGTTACTTGCAGAATTGAGTTAGACAGATCAGAGATCATGACTGTATTTTCTCAGTGTGCTAACTGTGTACATTAAGGAATCTATTCCAGGAAAAAAAATAATTCTCTGGCTGTTTCATTCTACTATTTGATCGGCATGCATACAGATTTTAGCCTGTTCGAAGCAAAACTTAATTATGAGAGAAACAGGGGAGGCATAGTCAGGTGAAGTATTTAATGGAGGCTTCCACATGGAAGAGGTATGCTCTACATAATACAACTTTTTTTTTTAAGTAAGCCAAAATGAGCAAGAAAATGTTTGAGAATAACCAGTACATTTTCTGATTTTGTTTTTTCATCCCCAAACCCAATGATTTTAACAATTAAAAAAAATGTTCACAGAAAATATTTATCATGTTCTAGTTAGTTACCTTTAGTTAAATCCTAGCTCCCTCGGTAAATAGCTGCAATATAGGTGTGCAGAATCACGTAGAATGCAAAAGCAGTAGCATTAGTATGTATCCTTCTATTATGATTTTACGATTAACAATGGCCGCTTAGTGGTTGCATAGTCTCTGTGTAGATTATCCTTGTTTGTGGGGATTACACTAGGTATGGTTGCTGCTACGTTAGGTGGTACATTATTCCACTGCCAACACTTCCAGAATCAAAAGCTGACAATAAGTGTTACTTTTAGAGATGGATGTTTTAATTAATCATGTTACTATCAGTGGTCTCCAACCTTTTCAAGCGCAAAATCACTTTTTGAATTTAAGTGCAGTCCAAGATCTACCTCAAATATAAATACCCTTGCCCGGCCCCTGCTCTCTTGCCCATCCTCGCTCACTTTCATCAGGCTGGGGCAGAGGGTTGGGGTGCAGGTTGTGGTCTTGGATTAAGGGATCTGGAGTCGGGGAGGGGCTCTGAGCTGCTTTTGGGGCAGGTAGTTGGGATGTAGGAGAGGGCTCTAGATGCAGGGTCTGGGACGGCATTTGTATGCTGGGGTGCTCGGGGCTTTGGGTGCAGAAGGGGGTTGGTTCGTGACTGGGGTAGGAGTTCGGGATGTTGGCTCTGGCTGGGCCCTGCTTACCTCAGGTGGCTCCGGTTGGTGGTGCAGTGAGGCTAAAGCTGGCTCGCCCTGGCCCTGGACCACTCCCTAAAGCAGCCAGCAAACTCATCCCAAGTTCTATTGTGCCCCCTCTGTGCATTGTGGAGAAAGGATACGGAAATCAGTGGTCCTCTTCTCCCTGCCCTGCACAGAGAGCAGGAGACTCCCCCGGGGGAGGGGCAGCTCCAAGGCAAAAGGCAGGAGAGGAACAGCACGGGGAGGGCAGCTGAAGTGCTGGCACTTCATGGCCTCTTGGCCAAACCAATCAGGATCACCTGCCAAAGGCTCCAAGAACTACCAGTAGATCCCTATCTACCGGTTGGTGTAACAGATAATAAAGACCAAAGTACAGCTGGCCCCCGAGTTGCGAACGGTCAAGTTACGACCATTTGCATTTATGACCAAAGCTCTCATGGAGCAGTCGTAAAGGCGATCTCTGAGTTACGAACGCGACCCGCGCTTACGAACACTGCGGTTGCATGTAACTCAATGGGGTCCAAGTTACGAACAAACTGAGTTACAGCCAAGTGTTTGGTCCGTAACTCATTCGTAACTCAGGGAGAGGCTGTATTCAGAGTGTTCCTTACGCTCAGCTTCTGATCCACAGTTTGTTGCTGCTTTGATCAGAGTGCCCTGCTACTTACTTGGGGCAGAGACCTACTTGCAACCCAAAGGAGAATTCAACAAATGTGTTGAAGCAGATCTGAGTGAGGAAATGAAGCACCTGTGGGCTCCTCAGCAGCGCAGGTGAATAATCCCTGCACTGGTGAATTAAACTTTAAAGGCTTATCACTAGTCAGCTTCTTTCTGACTCTGTGTCTAGGGAAACCATAGAAAATGTTTTTTCCAACTTTAAGTAGACTAAATTATGATTTTTCTCAAGTCCATTTTTGGCGTGCTATAGGTCTTTTCTCCAACCAGTAGCTGAAACTTGGCACGTAGATGTGGAGTTGTTTTGAATGGGGATAGCATTCTCCCATGGATCCTAGGTTAGGTCTTTAGTTGTCTTCAAACTTTATAGAAGATTTTAACGTCTATAGTTGGCTCTCTTGATGTATGCACAGGTGGATATTTTTCACGTTTAAAGGGAGCAAAGCCAAGTGTTTGCATAGCAGAAGAGAAGTTTAACTCAGAACAAATCTTGCTTAGTTTCCAGAGCTGCCACTTAAGTGGAGCTGAGTATACTGTAGGATCCTTATTTATGAATATGTGTCTATTTAAATGTTATGTCACAGACAGATATGGTCCTTTAAATATAGCCCGTGACTGGCTTCAAAACCATTCTCAGCGCAAGAACATATAGTCTTAAAGGCACTTTGGAAAAATGTAATATAATCTAATTTTTAAATATAAATAAAGGCAATTTCCAGAGTTATTCATCTGAAATTAAGTATATGCAAACCATAGTATGTTACATGTCCTTAGATTTAAGAATCTTAAGTAAAGGAAAACACCTAAATTGGCTTCAAAGAGTATAACAAACTTTAGAAGAACAGGCATTGAGATCATTGCAAGTGAAGTGATAATTCAAGCATACTCATCTTCTGGTTCAAAGAAATTCTTTTCCTTCAGTCTGTTCATTGATTGTGCTCAGCTGTGTTGCTGCTGCTATAGGATTCCAAAATTATTTATCATTTTGGTTTTGTATGGACATACTAGAGATGCGTCCACATTTTCACAAAGAACAGCGTTTCACTCTTAGTACAGGCAGTCCCCGGGTTACGTACAAGATAGGGACTGTAGGTTTGTTCTTAAGTTGAATCTCTATGTAAGTCGGAACTGGCGTCCAGATTCAGCCGCTGCTGAAACTGACCACCAGTTCTGACTTGCATATAGAATGCACTTAAGAACCCCAAGCGTCCCCAAGTCAGCTGCTGATTCCAGCTGATCAGCAGCTGATTCCAGGAAGCCCGGGGCAGAGCAACTCTGCCTCGGGCTTCCTGTAGTCAGCGCTGGTCAGTTTCAGCAGCGGCTAAATCAGGACGCCTGGGGCAGAGCAGCTGGGGTGCTGCTGGGTTGCTCCAGTAGCGCCGCTCCTCGGCACTACTGGACCAACCCAGCAGCACCCCATCTGCTCTGCCCCAGGCATCCTGATTCAGCCACTGCTGAAACTGACCAGCAGCGGCTGAATCAGGACCAGAGCAGCTGGGGTGCTCCTGGGTTGGACCAGTAGCGCCCAGAGCGGCGCTGCGGGACCAACCGGCAGCACCCCAGCTGCTCTGCCACAGGCGACCGGAGAAAAGCCTAGTCTGCTGGGGGGGGGGGGCGTACTAGCTGCGCCCCCCCCCCCCCCAGCAGACCAGGAAGACGCACCGCGGTCCCGCCGCCTGGTTCCTCCGCGGCTTTGCTCCCCGTCTCCCTGGTCTGCTGGGGACCAGGGAGACAGGGAGCAAAGCCTCTGAGGACGCCGGCAGCAGGACAGCCGCGGGGCGTCTGGGCTGTCCCGCTGCCGGCTTCCCCCGCGGCTTTGCAAAGCCACGGGGAAGCTGGCAGTGGAGCAGTCCAGGCGCACCTGGGGTGCCCCGCTGCCCGAGCCCCCCCCTCGGCTTTGCAAAGCCACGGGGAAGCCGGCAGCGGAGCAGTCCAGGCGCGCCTGGGGTGCCTCGCTGCCCGAGCCCCCCCGCAGCTTTGCAAAGCCACGGGGAAGCCGGCAGCGGAGCAGTCCAGGCGCGCCTGGGCTGCCTCGCTGCCCGAGCCCCCCCGCGGCTCTGCAAAGCTGCGGGGGGGGGGCTCGGGCAGCGAGGCAGCCCAGGCGCACCTGGACTGCTCCGCTGCCGGCTTCCCCGCGGCTTTGCAAAGCCGCGGGGGGGCGGAGGGGGTGCTCGGGCGCCCCTGGGCTGCCCGAGCCCCTCCGCGGCTTTGCTCTGCGTCTTGGTACTCCTGCAGGAGTGAAGGGAAAGCCCCCACACCCAGCCCTTTCTCACTGGAAGGAGCACCAGGTGGATTGAAGCATGAGGGGGTCTACTTTTTCAGTGCCCCCTAGGCACAGGCCTTATTGGGCACTCTGCACTTTTGTTTAGAAATCCAACTTAGGTACACCGGTTTGAAGTAATTGGCTTAACAATTTCTAAACTTCACCCTTTTGGGAAATTACTTTAGCATGTAGGTTAACAAGTTACCCGGTAAGTAGTAGGATTATTGGCCTTGTTATGCTTAAATGAAGCACACACAATCTTTTACAGGGAAAAAGGTAGTATGCCGCATTTACAAAGAATACAACAGTTACATATGCTTTTCAATCTCTCTCTATCTCACTCACACTCACAAAGTTCCATAGCAAAGCATCCTGCTTTTATAATCCTTTTCTCTGTTGAAATCAATGGATTCCTCTCTATCAGCCTGTGACCAGAATGTTACCTTGTTGATGTCAATCGTTCCCAAACATCTCTTGAAGGCTCATCCTGTAATCAGTCATCTTTTGCGGGTGCCAGCTTCACTTGAAGGCTCCTCATTCTGCCAATAGTCCAGTCACTCCTTATTATGGGTACTGTATTTTCCGGCGTATAAGACGACTTTTTATACTAAAAAACATCCCCCAAAAATCGGGGGTCGTCTTATACGCCGGGTATAAACATACAGGCAGTCCCCGACTTGCAGGTACGAACGGGGCTTTCTCGCCCCGGAGGACACGGACTGCGGGACCTCGTGGTCCCACCGCCCGTGTACTTCGGGGCGAGAAAAGCTGCTCCGCGTCTCCCTGGTCCTCAGAGGCTTTGCTCCCGGTGTCCCTGATCTGTTGGAGACGGTCCCCAGCAGACCAGGGGCACCGGGAGCAAAGCCAAAGCGGCACCCCGCCGCTGCTGCAGCTTTGCTCCCGGTTCCCAGCAGACCAGGGGCACCGGGAGCAAAGCCGCGGCCGCGGTGGGGTCCCGCACCTGTGAGGCTTTGCCAGAGCGAAGCCTCAGAGGCGCGGCATCCCACTGCTGCTGCGGCTTTGCTCCCCGTGTCCCTGGTCTGCTGGGGGGGGGGGCGCAGCTAGTGCGCCCCCCCCCAGCAGACCAGGCTTTTGTTGTGGACCCTGGGGCAGAGCAGCTGGGGCGCTGCCGGTTGGCCTCTTAAGGGGGGGGTAGTCTTATACGGCGAGTATAGGCGAAAACCTATGTTTTAACTAGAAAATTAGGGGGTCGTTTTATACGCCTAGTCCCTTATACGCCGGAAAATACGGTATTCATTTTTGATGCCAGGTCATCTGAAGTCTGGTCTTTGCCCACACTCAACCTCCCTCTTTGGCCATCTGGTTCTGAGCAATAACTTTTGTACCTTATCTCAACACATTCATTCCCTTTTCACACACACAAGCAATGTTACAAGGGCTCTCAAGGTTATGCAGCACAACATCAACATCTGCATTGGCAAGACGGAGGCATTGTAAATCAAACAATTAAGGCCTCAGCCTTCAACATCCTTTTAGTCTTATTAACACAGACACAATATCAAAAACTATCTTTTTACTTAGGCCCATTTACTAAACTTTAGGACAAAGAAATAGACATTTGACTAAAAGTACTTAATTTAATGAAATATTAAATATGTATTTACATAAACCTTATATTGCTATCATTAAACTACATTATTATATCACCAAACCTAAACAAATATAAAAAGTCAAGGCTTTCAGTCCCAATAGCCTGCTTGCACAAGGTAACCAGATAACCGGCTTAGCCAGCTGGACCCTGATTAACTGGTTAAACCAAATGTTTAACCAGTTACTATTAGTGTGTTATTACATCCCTATATAATTATTTGACCTGTTCTGATGCCAGCCAAGACAATACTTTTTTTTCTAGCACAGGCTGGGATATTGCATTTGTTTGGCAAATACATAAATTCAATTTTAAGTTTTGAATGTTTTTATTCTGATGGAGAGGGCAAGGCAGACTGACTCCCCCTCTAGCCCTCAGGTTCAGACACTGGCTTGGGATGTGGGAGCCCAAGGCTTTTCTTTGCAGTGCCTAATTAGGGTATGTCTTGAAATGTACTATCAAAACTAGCCTAGTTCTATGATATATGTAGTGTAGTTGTTATCAAGTTGGTCCCATATATTGGACACAGAAGGTGGGAAAGGTAATATCTTTTATGGACCAACTCTGTTTTTGTGAGACACACAGAGCTGCTCTTCAGGTCTGGGAAGGTACTTGCCATATACGCAAGAAGCAACCATTCTGGCTAGAAATGGCTATTAACACCTTTCTGCTGGAAGACACTGCTTACTTGAAACCAAAATGCTTTGCAGAAAGTTGTTTTATTGAAAATTATTCAGCTGTCTCTACTCTATATTCGTGCTCTCTATCATGAGATTAATACAGTTGTGCATTTTACATGCTTCTGAACAAATGGAATATAGAAATGAATATTGTATTTCCGTAACTGTGATAATTCAGGAAACCAAAAGTCCAGTGTTCTCATGCATTAACAATCTTATTACATAGTAAATAGACTCAAAAAAAAGTTTCAATTTTTCATATAATAACTAAGACAGAAGCTACAAACGGATTAAATTTTTAGATGAAAATGTCATGTAAACTCAGCTGAGTCAGGGATCTTGGTTGCTTGCCTTGAAATATGATACATACGCTTAAATGATTTAGTGTGACAGTATCTAGCCTAGGTCACAAGATCACAAGTGATAGATGTTTCTTAGTCTGAAATGTAGTTAAATGCCCAGAAACCAAAATGATTTTTAATAAGGGTTTTTGAACATTCATTTTTCAATGTGCATACATTTTACTGACAGCTATGCTGCAGTTAATTTTATTGACTGTTTTTTGGGGAGGGGAATGTAATATACACGGTCCTTAACATATTCTACAGAAAAGATGTACTTCAGAATAGTTTTTATCAATAAAATCATGTCTTAAAGAAATTTGACAAGTGCTAAAGTGGATGTAAGAGAGGATACCATTCTATAGTAGTAAAAGCAGCATTTGCGTGCAAGTTAATATATTTTCATTCCAGCAAATGACTTGCTGTTTAACTTAGAAATTTAAGTTATTGTAGCCTCACTTTTCCTCATCCTAAAATGGTGGCTTGAAATACTTACTAGCCATAGATCTTGTCTTCACTTACCAGGAGATCGATGCTGTGGTGATCCATCTCCTGGGGGTCAATTTAGCAGTTCTAGGAAGGACCTGCTAAATCGACCACTGATTGCATCACACTCGTTCCAGTATTCCACTGGGTCACAAGGAGTAGGGAAATGAATGGAGAGTTTCTCTTACAGTGGGGACTAGGGGTGTAAAAATGCAGTTGAAAATGTAACCATTCAAAATCCCTATTCCCCATGGTATCCCCGCCCCCCTCTCCCCCAACCATCGTATGTGCAGGATAATTCCCTATATTGATGGGAGCCTGCAGGGCCCAGGGTGGGCTGGGTGATTACTTTGGGAGTGAGGCTGGTAGCTCAGGAAGCAGAGTGACACACATAGCAACCTGGTCCACGTTGCTGCCCATCTCTCAGCTGGCTTGCTCCACTTCATTGCAGTGGCGGAAAGCAGAGCGCTCTGGTCCCAGCCTGCTTCCGACTACAGAGTGCTTCAAGCCCTGCATTGCTTGGTAGAGCAGAGCTGGCTGGGACTGGGGCGCTCCTCTTCCTGCCGCCACAGAAAAGCAGAGTTACCCGGTTGGGAGATGGGTGGCGGAGCAGAGCAGGTTGCCAAGTTGCTCCACTTGCCGGGCTCCCACCGCCACAGTGAGTTTGGAAGGGGGACCCTTTATGCTGTCCCACGCCAGCTTCCCCAGTAATCCCTAGGTTGTATAGCTCAGCTGGGGGGAGTGGGGGACTTCAGAGAAGGAGGGAAACACGGCCGGGTAGCGGTAGAGCAGGGGCAGGGCTCAGGGAAAGGGTGGAGTGGAAGCAGAGCAGGGTCAGGAAGAGGCGTGGCAGAGGCTGCCCCTCCCGGCCCCAAAGGATGGCCCTGTCTGTTGGCAGAAGTGGGGTTAGGCTTGAGTCTGAGCTGAACCCTCGTTTTACAATGCAGCACAGGGTGCACTTACTCAGGGATACAAGTTCTGTAGTTGTTGGCCTGGGTCAGTTGATTGGCCTTGTAGTCACCAGCTTTCTCTGGGCCCAGGAGGTGCTCAATCACCTCGCCATCCCGGACCCTGCCCCTACCCCTATTGACACCTGATCCCTTCTCCTAAGCCCCATCCCTGTGCCATCTCTTCCTGCCCCCACTGCACCCTTTCCCTCAACTCTCATCCCTGCCTCTCCTTTTCCTTCCTCCTCTCCAAGTGAGCCCTATCCCTGCTCCTCCCCCTCTCTTCCAGAGCCTTCTGTAGGACTCGAACAGTTGACTGAGGTGGGCAGTTTAAGTGCTGGGAGGGAGGAGGAAGAGTTAATTAGCAGGGCCACTGGTGGGTGGGAGGGGGAGTTGGGTGCCTATGGGTGCAAAGCAAATTCTAATTACTGCTGGCGAGTGCTCCAGCCCTGTAGCACTGTAGAGTTGGCACATTTGCTTTACCTCACAGTACTACATTTCTACCACTACTCATCAACAGCGCTGAAAAATTGCTGTGTTGAGGTTTGGGCTCATGCTGGAGCTGAAGCTCTGAGCCCTCCACATTTCCAGCCCTTGAGTCTCCACGAACCTGAGTCAGCTGACCTAAGCCAGCCTGGTTTTTTTTTATACCTGTGTAAACAAATGGTAGATACATTCATAGATTTACCAGATTGACTTGATTCTTGGTAGTTTAACTGCTGGTCACTACAGCAGTGGAAATAACAATATTGTTAATTTTACTTTGGCAAAACTGTTGAGTAGCAGATGCACAGAACTGGGATGTTTGCAAGCTCCGGAAGGAAACATGTGGGTCTATTTTATGTATAGGTTTAATTTGGGAGGTATCTTAACGAACAGGGCTAGAATTTCTCCCACCACCACATCACTTTTTCTTTTATAGAAATGTTAGTTGAGAAAAGCTGCCTGTTGCAGGAATCGTCATTTAAACCTTATGGAAATCAGGCGAATTGTAAGCTTTGTGAGACAGGATCTATCATTTATTGTACATTTGTATACCCACTAGCCCCCTCCTCCTGCCTAGTTAACCTCTAGCTGCTACTTGCAATATAATTGTTTAATAATAAAACAACTGCCTCACAGGTCTGTTATGAGATACAATTGATGTTGTAATAAAGAACTTTGAGATCATTGGGTGCTATAAATTGCAAAGCATTCATTAGCCTTATTTATTTAAATATTCTGCTGTCCCAAAAATTTCATTATCATTTTTTGTTCTTCATCCTCTTAATCTAATACTACCTTAGGAATTCGGGCACTATTTTGTGTACCAGCAAGCAAAAAGCTTTACTTTCCCCTCTTCACTACAAATGGGTTCTAATCTTAATCTCTGCTGGGGAGAGGTGAGGACACTCAATTTATTTTTTGTAAAGAGTATTGATGGAACAATATAAGGACTAGTATTATTAATTGAAAGTTACACATTACTAGCTTATTATTGCAGAGCTTATTGCGGTAACACAAATACACATTTCTGTATTAGTAGCTTCTGCATTATCATGCAAGATGTGAAAGCTTCTTTTTTCTGAACCTGGTCCTCAATGCTCAGTATGTAAGTAATAAGTAAGGATCTTACTTTTAAATTTACGAGTAAATAAGCATTATTGTTTAGTTTCTGGCATCAACACTCTGTTCATTTTGTAGGTATGAAGCACCCAGTAAGTCCTGACTACATCTTTGAAGATGGAATTATGAATCCATCTACTTTTCTATGGGGCTTTGAAGAGAAAGGACTGAGGAATGACAGACCAGACTATCAATTAAATAAAGAAAAAAAGAAGATACTATTTTCCTTCTGTGAAGTGTGCAATATACAGCTGAACTCTCCAGCACAGGCTCAGGTTCATTACAATGGGAAATCTCACCTGAAAAGAGTGAAGCAGTTGAATAATGGAAAACAACCTACAAACACAACTACAGGCACTTTGTTTGCAACCACAAGCACAGGTACATGATTAATATATGAGAGCGAGCGAGCCTGATTTCTGGTTAGAAAAAATTAAGCTTACAGGGATAGCTAAGATTTTATAAATACTCCATATTGAATATGATTGGTAATAGAGAATATTACTATTACTTATTACATTTTACACCTTCATTTTTTATGTGAAAGGAAACTATTCAAAATCTTTCATTTTACAAAACACTAGTAGAAATTTATTGAAATTATTCTAATTGTAGCATCGAACATGTTGATTCCTACCTGTTGATCCATCTCTTATTCAGGCAATGTTGTGTTCTTTGAGGGTTATAGGTTTATACCTTCGGTATTTAAGGTATGGAATATTCAAAAATATCTGTAACTAAAGATGTAGCATGCCATTTTGTGATATATAGGCTTTTAAACAGATCTTACTAGTAACTGCTTCTGTATACTTGTAAATTTTTTGTTTTGTTTTGTTCCAAGAGTTCTAAATTCTGGAAAGAAATTGCAGAAGTAATTGTGAAAATATCTGGAATTTATACAATTGGATACTTCAGATATTTTAAGCACAATACCTCCTTCTCTCTCTTTTGTTAAAAGGAAAAAGAAAGGCAGCCTTTTTTTTTAGCTCCTAAAGAAGTAAAAAATGCTCAAGTCCAATATTTTAAAACGTCCTTAGGATGTAACATTTTAAAAATAGGTATCCATCATTCTTTATTTTACTGAGAGAGATGCAAAAATGGCATAGTTATTAAAAATTGCTTTCTAGAGAAGGCACGGTTAGCTGCTTATTAATTTTTAGTACACAAGTATTGATCAGGTGACAAATTCCAGATCTTCATAGAAAAGATTTATTAATTTTATTAGAGAAACACAACAGTTACATCAAAAGAATTGTAAAACTTTGGTATACAGGCAGTCCCCGACTTACATGGATCCGACTTACGTCGGATCCCTAGATACGAACGGGGTGAGGCAACTCCCGCACATGCGCAGCAGCATTCCCGGGGCTCGCTCACCTGGGTCCTAGGATCCTCCTCCTCGGGCCGGCTCCGACTGGGGTCCTGCAGAGCTGCCGGGCAGAGGAAAAGTGCCCCTCCATGCCCGCTGCCCCCCCCCCACCCCCCTGCCAGCAACAGGCTGCCCCCTCCCCTGAGCAACAGGCTGCCGAACAGACAAAAGCAGCCCCTCCGCCCCTCCTCCCCCTATACATGCCGGGCTCCCGGAGCGCAGCAGCGTCCCCGGGGCTCGCTCACCTGGGTCCTAGAATCCACCTTCTCCTCCTCTTCGGCCGGCTCCAACTGGCCTCTGCCTGCAGCAGCTGGCCACAGGGACAGGGATCCCTCAGAGCTGCCGGGCAGAGGAAAAGTGCCTCCCCACGCCCGCTGCCCCCCCCCCCCCCCCCCCGTGGCCTCGCATCCTGCACGCCTCCCCCCTCCCCCCTGCCAGCAACAGGCTGCCCCCTCCCCTGAGCAACAGGCTGCCGAACAGCAGACAAAAGCAGCCCCTCCGCCCCTCCTCCCCCTATACATGCTGGGCTCTCTGGGCAAACAAAGACTCCACCAAAACAAACAAAGTGCTGGCCTCATTGTGTTAGCAAAAAAAGGACCTTCCTCCTAGAACCCTGGGTGGTGTGTGGAAATAAAGCTATTAGCTCAAAGCATGATGCAGAGCTGTTTGGTATTTGATGAGTTACTCCTTTAGTCCTGAGTTTGTCACAGGGACAGAAATAGATGTGAAATCTTCTGAACAGGGGAACAGACAGCAAAACAAACATTAGAGGGGAGTTAACCTTTCCCTATGCTATCCAAAACTAAAAAAAATGTTTGGCTAGAGTTTCCCCTACAATATGTACCAGTTCCGACTTACATACAAATTCAACTTAAGAACAAACCTACAGTCCCTATCTTGTACGTAACCCGGGGACTGCCTGTACTGGTTTGAAGAGATGAGCCTTTGCTATTTTTCATTTTCTTTGTTTCTCATCCTTTTGAGTTTTGTTCTGGGTGCTTGACTTTTTTCTGTTTCTTTGGTTTATGATTGATTCTTTAAGTTTGGGTTAATTTTGAATCTAAGGATGGACTGTGTGTCAATTAGATATACCGATCCTATCCCATATCATGTTGCTGGCAACCAGACTTGTGTTTGAAAATGATGGAATTCATATGGATGTGTAAATACGTGGCTGGATTCATTGTGAAATTTTGCAAAAATATTCTGAATGAGACACATACCATCACTTAATGAAATAAAATTCTCTGTGTTGCTCAAAACTGCAAGCCCCTAGACCAGAGCATTTGCACTATACGTTTTGATTTCCCTGAGTTGTGTACTCATGCTGCTTTGTCAGTCATGTAAGTCACCTAAAACTGTAACCCTTTGTCCCCTCTGTTTCCCACATTCTTATCCTCAGACATTTTCCATCCAAGATGAGTGTGTGCCCTGGATATGTACCTTTACCCCCACCTGCTTGTAAACATCAGGATTGCTTGCCTCACTAAAGCATACATTATTTGAAATTAATATTTCTTCTTGTAATCAACCTGTGCCCCACAGGGCTCTGCTTCAGAAATAAATATATGTACTTATTTTATGGATCTGTGTAGTGCCTGCTACAGTAAGAGCTAGGCATTTTATTTGTATTGTTGAGTTACATTAACTTCATTTGCTAAAAGAAAAACTCTAAACATAATGCCTTTCATAGATTTACAAAATATTTATTATGGTCTCGGAGCCAGTGCATTGACTGGAATGCAGTTCTCAAAGCATTTCAGAAAAAAGAATACTGAAACTATCATAAAATTGACAGTATTTCCCACATTCTTTCCTACTCAACTTCTCTGGAGTGGTTACGACCATACAGCAAAATGGAATGAAAAGATGCATTTTTATTTACAACATAACATTGGCCAAAGAAATGGGAATTTGTACAGATGGTAAAAAATATTATACAGATGGTAAAAATATTATTTTAATCTCAACTTACCAGTAAGTAGACTTGATTCCAAGTATGAAGGAAACAAATGCTCCTTCCAATACTTTATTACCACATGTGTTTTTAAAGAACCCATTCACTGTAGTGTACATGGCACTTTATAAGTTGGAAGAATTGATTGTTCGCCACACCTCTGAAATCTCTGACAAATACCTGACGAAAGTAATTTCTCCCTCTATCTTGACAAAAGGAATAATATTCCCAGTAGACCCAAAGTTTATCAAATAAGGCTACCCTACATGCTGAAAATGTGGGAAGTCTTCTGTCATGATTACAGTCCCACTAAAACTGTCACTTCAAGTGCATATGATGGAACCAAACTACGTAACCTGATTGTCTCACCTCTCTTCTCATTAATCCCAGTCCAAAGTTGTCCACAAAGTGAGGGGTGCTCCTGAAATACAATACAAAGAGAAATACCTCACTCCTCCTGCAATGAGCATTTCCCTATGACAGCTAATCTTGATAATCCTTCAAGCATTCCACTACCGATGGCCAGTTGTTTACAAATTGAATATAAGCATGATCTTGTTCACAACGTGAAATAACAGGAAAAGACACAGTTACAAGATTTAATAGCCTGCTAGAACCAATAGAATTCTGTGGCCTGGCGTAGTTCTCTGATTGTACAGGTCAATTTAAGTTTTTCAGAGAAGTTAGTTTTTATAATTCCACAGCTTTTAATGAACTTCTTATAAAAATTGATTTTATTTCTGTAGAACCTTGGTTTAATCCAAAATAAATTCTTTTTGACTTTAGCACTGTATTGTGTAAGTATTCTACATTAGGGATGTAAAAAAGTTTTAAAAAAATTGTGTAACCATTAAAAATCCTAGTGGTTACATGCACTGTGGGCTCTGCAGTATAAAGCTTACACTGTAGAACAGTGGTCACCAACCAGCAGATGGAAATCTACTGGTAGATCTCGGTGGCTTTGGCAGGTGATCCTGACTGGTTTGACCAAGAGGCTATCAAGTGCCAGCATTTCAGCTGCGCCTTCCCCTCACTGCTACTTCTCTCCTGCCCTTTGCCATGGAGCTGCCCCTTCCCCTGGGGAGCTTCCTGCTTTTTGTGCAGGACAGGGGAGAGAGAGAAGGGTGCTGATGTCAAGATGCCCCCTCTCCCACTCTGTAGCCTTTCTCCAGGAAGCACAGAGGGGGTACAACAGGACTTGGGAGGGAGTTTGCTTGCTGCTTTAGGGAGTGATGCAGGGCCAGGGCACAGCTGAGTCTGCCTTAGCCCCACTGCACCACCACCCAGGAGCCACCAGAGGTAGGCAGGGCCCAGCTGGAGCCCACAGCCTAAATTCCTACCCCAGTCATGGACCCCCTCCTGCACGCCAAGACCCAAGCACCCCTGCATCCAAACGCTGTCCCAGAGACTGCACCTAAAACCTCCTCCTACATCCCAGCTGCCTGTGCCAAGAGCAGCTCAGAGCCTCTCTCACACTCCAGATCCCTTAATCCAAGACGAAAGCCTGCACCCCAACCCTCTGCCCCACCCTCATGAAAGTGAGGATGGGTAAGAGAGGAAGGATGGAGTGAGCAGGGGAGGGGGCTGCGGAGAAGGGATGGGAGTGAGGCGGGACAAGGGTATTTATATTTGAGGTAGATCTTGGACTGCACTTAAATTCAGAAAGTGATCTTGTGCTTAAAAAGGTTGGAGACCACTGCTGTAGAGCAGCGGTTCCCAATCTTTTCCAGATGGGGACCCATTTTGACAATTCAGGAAGACTTGGTGATCCAGGGCAATTCAAAAAATGTGTGAATGGCTCCTTAAGAGCCACCTGAGGAGACACCTGGCGACCCCTTTGAAATGTAATGGTGACCCATATTTGGGTCCCAACCCATAGGTTGGGAAACCCTGCTGTAGAGTCTGCAGCATAGCCTGCTCCCTGCGAGTGGCACCAGAAGCAGGCTCCCAGGAGTAGGACGCGCAGCCGGGATACAGCGTGTGCTGACAGAAAAGTTTAACCGCAACTGAAACAGATAAGCTGATGCTTATTGGTTAAGTGGTTAAACTCTTACATCCTTACCATGGGTGGGTTTTCAGTAGTTGGTCGATAACATCTTATTAGTCGGTAGATTTAATTGAAAAAAATGTATTATGGCTTTGAGGAAATGTACCATCCTACCAGGGGAAAAAATACTCTACAGACGAGGTCAGTGTGTGAATTATAGTACTAGTGGTGAATTAGTTTTAGTAGCTACCCAAGCTTACTAGGTCTAGGAGTCTAACTGAAGCAATAGTCACAACTGGTATGTTTTGCTCATAGAACAGTTGTTAATGGCCTTTCTCTAACTTCCTGAGGAAATCCTTGCTTTCTTGCAGACTAGAACCTTCAGCATAGCAGGTGTGCATAGTAGAGAGGGATGGAGGGCATGAGGTACATGTGTAGCTGGAAAAGAGATTTTCAGATGTTGGTCTCCATAAGTGGAAACAACAGGCAAGCTGAGCCTTGAAGTTCTGATATAGTAATAACAGTAATGGGAGAACATGGGATAATGACAAAAACACAGAGAACAAGTACTAGGATTCTCTGATGTGCTGGAATCTGGTGAGTGGCTACAAGTGGGTGCAGGGGTCATGAAGGCACCATCACTGTAGATGTGAGAGGAGAGGAAGAGATTTAGAGAATGAGGGAAGTGGTCAGGACAATAGGTTGAGAACTAATGTTCTATAACTTCCCCCATCATTCTGTGCACCACTTGTGGCCCAGTCAACACCAAACTGCAGCCCATGTGGTGTTCTCACGGCCTTATAGGCCGTGTATGTATTGTGAGAAGGTGGTTCACATAACACACACAGTTGTATCTGCAGCCCACAATGGTAAATTGGTTGGCAGCCATTGCTATAGAGAAAAAAATGGGAGGGGGAGAGGAAGGGCACTAGACAGGAAAGATGAAAAGAAATCAATAGAAGGAAAAATTGTGATAGTAGGAGAGAGGAAAAGGAGAAATGGAATTTGAGGTTAAAAAAGGAAAGGATGAATGAAGGACAGAAGTCACTCTAAAATGGGTGTAGAAAATGCATAGTTGGACTCTATATAGAGACAAGTGTGCATATGGTGGACAATCTAATATTAAATCTGACTAATTAAAAACTGCTTGCTTCAGTTGTCTGTAATACATTCAGTAACTTGATAGAAAATGTTTGTAGTTCCTTCTCTTAGGGGTTTTTTATCCCCATAGAATGGTGTCTGTAACAAGTCAAAGCTCCCACAAGATGGTGCTGCAAGCTTACCACAGATATTTGATCTACAGTTCTGCTAATTCTTTGCTAAATTCTGTTGCTATAGGTAATGGGTTTTTTAAAAAACATGACTTCTCTTTGTGAATCCCTATTGCTAGTTTCCTGAATGGTGGTCTCCTACTCCCCTTCATTCGCTTTCGGATAGTAGCAGCAGTGATGTCACTTAGGGGAGTCGTCTTCTGGTTTCTGCCTTGTTTGTATTAACGCTGGGGGGTGGGGGGTGGGGGGGAATATATATATCCAAAGTTAAGAGGCACAAATTCTGGCAGGTGCCTGGAAATAGGCAAACTACCTTTTACAATGAATTAAGGATATAAAAGCTGTGAGCTCAGTGGTTCATCCATCCCAGTATCCTGTCTTCTCACACGGAGCAAAGCGTGATGCAACCCCACCCTACTGCCTCTCTATCACAGGCAGCAGCATAGGGTGGCAGGTGGGAGCTGGTCCACGAGGGGAACCCATTTAAAAAACGGCTTCCCACGCAGGCAGCCTCTTTCTGTGGTGGGCCCAGATTCACCATGGACAGAGCTGCTCTATGGGATGCTGGAGAAGCTTCTGTCCACAGGAAACCCAGGCTGCCACGGACAGAAGCTGCTTCACAGCAGGCTCCCCTCCCTCTCTCCTCCCCCGTGTTGCTGCCTATCAGATGCAGCAGCATGGGGGGAGGGGGAAGGCAGCAGCACAGAGCTGGTGATGGGGGTAATCATCTTTTAAGCCGGCTCCCTCTGGCACTGGCTTCTGCCCTCCTCCCCCGCCACACTGCTTCTGTAGCAGGCAGCAAGGAGAGGGGAGCAGGCGGGTCCATGGAGCCATTATGCACAGGGAGCCTACTTGAAAGCCAGCTCCCCATGCATATCAGCTTCCACCTGCCCACCTCGCCCTCTGTGTTGCTGCCTCTCTATCAAAGGCAGCAGTGCAAGGGTGTGTGGGGAGGCAGATCCAGTGCTTATGGGGAGCCAGCTTTTAAGCCAGCTCTTCACGGGCACTGCCTCCTTCGTCCCCCCCCCCCCCCCCCCCCCGCCCCCGTCCCCCGGCTGTGTCTAATACAGAGGCAGCATGTAATCAACAAGATTAACCAATAAGCCCAGGCTTACCAGTTAATCGTGTAGTTGGCTACATGTTGACAACCCTACTTCTCTGTACCCATGTACATCACAGATTCTGGAAGTTCCCTTTGTGCTCTATGTCCAAACTTTTTCTAAGAAATGGGACAATTTTCCTTGGGTTCTAGGCTGGTTTTGGGTAGCAAATGTGAATTAACTTGGCGATTACACTCCATGATGTCTTTTTTGCAGTCCTTTTGTTGCTGAAGGCCTGCAGGGTGGCCTCTCTGATTTTGCTGGTGAACATGGGCTCTCTGCAATACACTCGGTCAGCAGCGTGGGTGCGTAAGCTGTTATACTGGTACATGCATATCTAATTGCTCCCAGGTTTCTATTGTTACAGAGCATGATGTAGGGCTAGATCCTGTAGTTGTTGGCCCAAGTGCATTCTGTATGTATGCTGTGCTCCTGTTCACATTAGAGGGGGTCCCATACAGACTCAGGGGAACACACAGGAAAACCTAGTTGCAGGTTGTAACCCCATAACTTCTACATTTGTGACAGTTGAGGGATCTAACACATCATAATGAAATGTGAGAATTCTATAAAATGAGAAGTAGCATCTTAATGAATGCTGCCCATAGTTAAAATGCCTAACTGAGGCTATCCGTAAAAAATTAAAATTACTACAAGCAAGCTTTGGAAGATATTTAAAAAAAAATGTAATAGCCCGGCCACAATGTCTACTCATCCACCTTTTCCTTGATGATAATGGAGGGCAATCGCGGGGGGAGGGACCTAAAGAAATGACTTGTCTCCGGTGAATAGGTGAGCACAATTTGCTAGATCAGTACAGAAATCTATTCCTTATTCAGGTTATAGCCTGTTACAGTAGTGTAAGCCTGCAGTGAGTAACTCTCCATGTTTTAATTGTGAGCAGAAGCTGACCCTAAATTGGAATCTGGGCACACAGCCCCAAATCCTTAGCTGTGCCAGAGCTTTGGGTCTGCGCTGCCTTGTTGGAGATCAAAATCTGAGAGTCAGTAATCTTACTGAACTAGGTCTTACACTCCTTTCACTTATTTTTCTTCACAGAAAAAACTAGTGTGTCAAGTGTATTTCAGTGAGCATTGAAAAGCAGGCTGGGCACCAGACAAATGGCCTAGAAGAACGTAAATGCTCTACTCTGTATGTTTATAAGTGTTTCCAGGACTGGAATATGCCTAAATAGATGGGAGAAGTACAGGAGAACAAAGAACAAGGAGTTCAGGAACAGAAACACCAGTTAGCATAGCTGCACTGCACTCGTTCTTTTGGGGAAAAGGAGAGGTTTGTTAATAGGTGCTATGGTACTCCTAATATAGTACATTTTCAATGTCAATTCTGCCTGCTTCCATGTAGTTAGCTTTTAATCCTTGTGCTTTTGTTTTCAAAGCCTGACTACTTTTAGGGTTTCCAACACTGAAGGGTTGCACCGCAGTCTAAGGATTTAAAGGTCTTTAATTGTAGTGATGTGATGAAACGTCTGGGGGATACCTCCAACCACTACTGGCAACCCTAAGTATTATGTATGTATTGCTGTATTGTTTGCTCTAAGAATGAGATGTATCTGGGAAGAGAATACAGAGCCCAGTCAGCGCTAATTCTAACCCTCCTTCCTCTGCTAGATAAAGCCCAAACTCAATGTACAGTAGCTCTAAAAAAAAGGAACTGCATGGGGTTTGAATGGGAGCCTGATGCTGCAGGGCTCACGCTCTGTCCCCGTTTCAGTGTGTGCATGAGATGGTTGCTATTCTAATAGGAGAGCAGAAAGGGACAGTTGAGCTTTAAAATAAAGGATTAGTTCTTATCTTTCATTAAACCCCCCCAAATCAATAATTCCATGGATGTAAGTTAGATTAGTATTAAATGAGGTCTAGAGGCAGTATTCCTTTCTTACTCTTAGCTATTGTACAGTCTCCTGTCCAACCAGATTTTGTTCAGTGGAGTGCATCACTTTACTTCCACTACTTACGTATCTTCAAAATGTATTTTGTTCCGGGAAAATGAAATTTTGCTTAAATCTGCATATATCCATCCACCCATCTGTATGTATGTATAGATAAATATAGATACTGCTGTTTTTTCTGGATTATCAAAGCTGTCATCAACCATTTTGAAACTAAAAAACGAACTTTACTATATTGCTTTGGTATACTTACATTTATCAGTAAAGCATGTTCTGTGGTAATAAATGATTGAGGTATTTATTTATGTAACAGATGTTAACTGAAAGCCTAATAACTGTGCATAATATCCTTTAATGCCTGATTCAAAGGTGGAGGAGGTGTCGTGTGAATTTACTGGTGGCTATATTAGATATGCGGTAGTTGGAAAAACATTGCCTTTTTCCTGCTGCTTCTTTTGAGGGTGGGAGGGTGGGGAGTTTGTGCAAAGTAAACCCAATGCCCATATTGCGTACAAACACATGGTCTGCTGGGCGGGAGCTATGAATAAGCCTTGAACAGATACAGTTAGTATCGGCATCTGCAAAACTGATCCGCGGATATCTGCATCTACCTCTGCAGATGTAGATACCTGCAGATATCCATGGATTTGTAGGGCTCTAGCTCTCAATCCTGTTGTGTATATAGTGTGCATTGCTCCAGTTCCAGATATGGAGCTGGTAGCAGGGAAAGTTAGGACTGGTGCATACATTGTCTCTTGGAACCTTTTACTTCTCCATTATTGGTTAGTTAAGGTTTATTTTTTAGCAATTGGTGAAGTATTGAAGCAGAACATACAAAAATCCCCCAGAAGTAGTGCGGAGAACATTCCTTTGACTAGCTAGGAGTTTTAGTGCTAATTATCCACCAGCATTCTCTAATTTTGTGTTTTATGTGATTGGGCGTGCAGCTGTTTAAGGCACATGTATTGAGTAGATAGATGGCTGGCATATTTATGTGAACAAAATCATTTTAGTATGAATTTGAACATGACAAATTAGGGACTGTAGCTGAAAAAATTGCACAAAACATTCTTGAGTTGCTTTTTTTTAAACATTACTCACAGTCTAGTGTACATTGAATATATTACCCTGTTGCAAGTGTGTATGCTGTTTCTGAATTGTTCAGGTAATTCTCCCAAGTCCGAGTTCTGTCTTGGTGAAGAATTCATATTTGGGCCTTCCTTTGGATAAGGAGATGTTGACTTTAAAGGGTATGTCTACACAACAGGGTTATAACAACATAGTCCACACCTACATACAAGCAGTTATTTTGATATAATGTTGAAATAATGTCAGGCTGGGGGACGGCTTACTCCGGACTCCTGTAACCCTCATCGTATGAGAAGTAAGGGAAGTCGGAGGAAGAGTGCTCTAACCCGGGCTTCCTGCTGTGTAGACAGCACCAAAAGTCAAAATAAGCTATTTCAACTTAAGCTGCACAATAAGTTGCGTAGCTTATTTCGGCATTAGCCCTGCTGTGTAGACGTACCCTGCTGGTAAACCTGACCCTATTTCTGCCTGGAAATGGTTGTAGTAGTTATGTACAACATGATCGCAAGACAGAGTGTGGGCCTCAGGCCTGAAATCAAATCTGCGTGGGCAGACACTTATACCTCCACGGAAACCCACTGCAGTCAGAGAAGGTTCTGCATAGGTATGAGGGTCTTCCCACATAGGTCTCATTGCAAGACTGGGTCCTTTGTTGAGATGTAAGATTGCTGCGTCTGTAAATGTTATAATTTTATGGGATAAAAGGTGCTCTATAAATGCAAGATAGTGGTGAATAGTGGTTATGATTTTATATGTTGTTTAGTTAGTTTAAAAAAAAGCCAACCACCCACACCCCAACATCTCTGACTTGTCCTAAAGTAATACTATGAATACTAGTATTTATCAGAACTAAACTTCCCATGCTTTCTGTTAACCCAGACATACTAGGCTATTAGTAAGTTTATCATAGATACTTGTTTAACAAACTCGTGTGTGTTTTTGCTTTGTAAACTTAATCTTTCCCGGATCTTCAGTTTATTCTTGTTGCAACACTTGTCTGTGTCTGGTAGTTTGTATAGATGCCCCACTTGTTACTTTGTAGGGAAAGATAACTGGTAGGAAACAGATGAAAAGACAGCAAGATTCACATACTGAGAAATGCATGAAAAAATGCAAATGGTAAAATGTCCTTTAGTAAGTAATCTAAGCAAAGAACAAATGTGCTTTGTTATGCTGTCCTGCACTTAACTGTTACATTATCTCTGAAAATATGTAATATGTTCTACACAGAAGATCTTAGTCTAGGCCAATACTCCAATTCCCCTCCTCCCCCAATATTTACATTTCTCTTTATATTAGAGACAGACATATCTGTGAATATTCTTGCTCTTTCTTATGCTGATTTTTGTATCCTTTACATAATTGTAAAATCAAGTGCTTCTATTCATATGCAAAAGAGCGCCAGGAATGACTTTTTATTTTTTAATTTACTTTCACTATTATTTATTTACTTATTTCAGGTTTTTCTAAATATAAATCTCATTTGAATACAGGCTGCTGATTCTCCTCTGTCTCCTATTCACAGTGGAAAAGGCAGAGCTATTTTTAACATTTATACAATTTAGATAGATGGTTCTTCATTCTGTGTGGTTTGGAGCTAAATCTGTAGAGCCTTTCATAATCATATCCTTTTTATGGTTTGCTTGAATTTGATCACAGTCGCTGATTTCATGAATTGATAATGAAGGCTTAGGTTGCCTGTTTCTCAGCATAAATCCATCTCAGACTTCTACTTTGATAGTGCTCTGTGTTTCAGTACGCATGAAGATATAGAACTGAAATTGCTTTGCTTTCTTTACAAATGACTCAGTGTGCTTGTCCTCCTTCCCTAAAATGTTGCCAGCGTGTAAAGGATTTTCAATGAGCAATGCAATAAGCCAGCATCTGGAAAGGTTTGAAGCTGCATTGGTATAACAGTATACTGTCACACAGATGATCAGGGCTGGAGCCAAGTCTCTGTAGCACCGTAGATCATATTGGTCACATACTGGAAGTTTTGTTTACCTAACTTGGTTGCTATTTAAGCTGGCTAAATAGTATTGTCATTATGTGGAGTGGACTTCCTAGTAGAGGTGAGCATGATTTTATTATTAAACTTTTCTGGGTAGCTTTGAGAGATCACTAGTAGATACTTACATATTTCGCACTATTTCTGTGGGTATGTCATTCGTATTGTAGTTATTACAGTGGAAATAGCAGATGGGATAACAAAAAGGCAAGGTATATCTGATAGAGGTTTTTTTCAATGCAAAAGTAAATATATGTGGTAAGCCTTCTTTCTTTGCTCGTTGTTTGCAGAGGATTTCTTACCAGAAGGTGACTTCCTATGCATTTTAAGTATTTTGGAATGCATCAGTGATACTGTTTGATTTGCTGATCGTAGAAGTAAGCTAATTAATAATATGCTTTGTACACCTCTGGTCAAAAAGAAAGCTATTATTAAAGGCATTAAATCCAATTTTGAGTCATTATGATATAAAGAATAAATGAGACCAATAGCGTTCATATGATAAACTGAGAGAAAATGAAATAAACTGCATGCTGGAGCTGACATCTTACATAAACCTGGCATTATTAATGTTAAAAGTTATGACCTGTCATGTACTGAGCAACCTTTGATAAGTCATTTGTTCTGACAACTTGTTTCATGACAGAGGTATAAAATTACTGTCACTTATGTCTAACCATGCTTTAATTAAATTTGACATTTTAAGTCCAACAAGTTTTATTTAAAAATAGGGTGCTGAAGCTATAATATGAAGTTGATATTAGCAAATCTTTTAAGTTAAAAAAGATCCTATAGGGCAGGTAACTACATAAAAAGCTTGGACCAGAAATTTCACTGACAGCAAAAAAACACTAGTTATTTCATCTGAAAGTTACTTATTAAGCATCACAGTACTGCTGATGTGCTTAGTCTATTGAAGCTAGCTTTAATTATGTTCAGGTCTGGCAGTATTAACTTGTTTGTTACAGAAGTAGAGAGTTGCAAATTATTATGATGTATTCAAAATGGTATTTTGATTACTAAAATAATGTCTGTTTATGTAGACTAGATTTTTTTTTTATGAGGAACTAACATGGCTCGTGTGTCTTCCTACTAAATTTATTTGAGGCAGCTGTTTTATAGCTTTCAGCTATAAAGTTATAGATAAGTGTGTATTTGTTTGACAGAAGATTCGAGAATTTCCATTTACTGCCAGTACATGTAAAGCTTGGCTAAGCAGACTGCATCAGGAGCACACCATTTGTATTAGCCAATCTGTCTTTGCAAGTCCCAGGGCCACTATCTTGCTAGAAGCCACTGTGTGCTTTTGAAAGCATGAAATTAGTTTTATACTGAGCACATGGTTTCTCATTTAGCAGTTCTTTTTATGGTAATGGTCAATTTATGGTTTGCTGCCAGGATTTCGGTGTTCTCTCAAAGCTGGTAGCTTCAGCTAAGGTGTCCTTTGGAGATAAAAAAGAAAACCCAATTAGATCCTAAATAGGAGAGAATTCTTCCCATCAACCAATCTATTAATATTCTTATTACAAAGTTATTTTATGAAGAGAATATTTCAGATAATACACATCAAAATACATTTTCCTACAATGCTAATTCATGAAATGCAAAAATTAAAACATTGTCTTGCTACTTTGTGCATAGTTTTGTAATAGGCTGCGTTTATAAAATTGCGCCGTGTGTAAATGTTTTTGTCCTGTGTCGCAATATAGTTTTTTAGATTCTAGACTGGAGTTGATGTTGGTTAAATTACAGGAATAAAAGTAAAATGGCTGTAAACAGTTATTTTGCTCCTAACTCTCCTCAAAATTGATTTTACCCATAGCCTGGTGAAACTACTATTTGTACAAGTTTAACTCTTCTAATTTGTAAGTAAAATTCTCACTATAAATTATGCACTGTTCCTATAATTGCAAATGCTTGTCAGCTAGGAGTTAAGAAGCTAAAGATGTTAACAAATGTTGAATTGACTTGGTACTAGGCTGCTATCCTTAGGTTAGTTTTTCCAATTTATGCTCTTAATTCTGTGCCTAATTGATCCTAAAGCATGGAGAGGGTCCTATATTAATTTTGTGGTATGATACAGCATATACTTCTGTACTCCTGCCCCTGCCTCTTGCACCTTGGAAGACCTGATAGGCAGTGGCACCAATGCATTTCTACACCTGCGTGCACTCAAGAAGGGGTGGAGGTACAAGGTTGTGGATATAAAAGTAAGCTGGTAGGTGAACCATACACCCGTTGTGTCCCATGGAGGAGGGACGGGTGCAGCAGTTACGAAGGCTACTAAACACATGAGGACAATTGGAGGAGCCATTGGAGGAGCCAAAGAACACCACTGCAGTCCAGGGAAGAACACTGTCCAAAGAACGCCCTGCACCAAATTGGGTTGGAGTTGGCCCTAAGAATTGAAGCATAGATACAAACTAAGAGAGTTGGGTTTTAAAAATATGTTTGCAGTCATTTTCAGACCTTTAAATTTATTGTGCCATCATTTTTCTATATGTGCTCAAAGTGTACCAAGCAAAGCGTTTGGTGCTTACATTTAGAAAAAGGTGTGCTGCGTATACCAGTAGCACAAACTATATAAAATATTTTGTTAAGTACAGCAAATTTTTCTCACCCTGTTCTCATTTGGACTTTTATGAAGTATTTGAATTGCTATAAAATGCATGCTTGCCAAATTACAGGCAGGCTAGTTCTTTGTTCCACAACTTTTCATTGTGAGTAACCTGCTTTCAGCTTCAAAGACCTCACATCCTCCTCAAAATGTTCAGATCACTGTACAGCTCCCCTTCTGCCAATTCTCATAACCCATCAGTGTAAACATCACCTTCAACACAGGTCGTGTTGAGCTAGAAGCAGTTAGTTTCCTTGTTGGAAAGTTTACTGCATTCAGCCAGTACTAAAGGGTGTTATTTTTGAATGGGGGCTTGTGGGTCCTTTCTCTATGAAAATATTCATTTTTTTTAAATCCCTTTCAGGGAAAAATATTTATTGCTAAATAGATCTCTGAGGATTGAGAAAAATCTTTTGAATAAGTAGCACTCCATTCTGGATTTATAAGAATACCTGTGAAAGATAAGGGCATTGTTAGTGAAAATGGAGAAGTGATTTCAGGAAGGTGGCTAGGGGTTTAAGAAGAATTGCATCTGCACTCTTCCTGTAGGCTGGAGAAACACCTGGGTGGAGGTAGGCTGTTGGAAGTCTCTCCTGGAAGGTAAGACCAAGTCTTGGGCCAACCCCCTGAAAAATGTTTCTCTCTGTGCTCAAGAACTGTGGTTCTCAATTGCAGTTGAGATGCGGAACACGAAGCAGTCCAAGTATCTTAAGTCCAAGCTACTTAGCACCTTGAAAATAAGGAGTGAGACCTTAGATTTGACAGTGTATTCCTTGGGAGACAGCTCAGCGAGTGGAGTGTAAGGCTGATGTCCTCAGCAGTTAAACAGCAACCTGTTGCAGTTTTCTCAGGGCTGATGCTTCCGAGTCCAGTTAGATTGCATTGCTATAGTTAAAAACGTGCCTTTGTGACTTCTCTTATCAAAGTCAAGTTGTCATTAGCAAGGATGGCATTCAGTTTTCCAGACAGTCGGTGACATTGATGATGGAAGGAATGATTCTTGTGGATTTGGCAATGTGAGAACTTTGCACCAGGAGAGTCTGAAGAACTCCTATACTGAAGACTAGCTTGATCTTTTGAGGGACGCACCCCAGTCAACCAAGTGGTGGTTGTATGCTCTGGAAGGTGCCTCCCTCTGCCTGCAGATATCTGTCCTGCCAGGATTTATCTTAAACCTGCTCTTTCTTATCTCTGTGCTGATTTTAGCCAGGGATTTCAATGGCTGGATGACAAACAATACTGTTATCTTTTACATTTGCAAATCCAAGGTTGTCTGAGTGCTCGCTGCCATTCCATGCTAGGGGTGTCTGCGCCATATGCACAGTTGCTGGCAATTCTTCCCTCAGTAGTATTGATTGTGCTGGCTCTAATGCCCTCTGAAGTTATGCACAGCTAAGATGGTGTGAAAGGTGCTGCTGGTCCTGCACTTTCCCAACTCCTCCATATCACCTTTGATGGTTGCCAGAATGACCTTTCTTGCTGTGGCAAGGTTTCTTTCCCATAGGTTGGACTTACTCTGTTCATATTCTGTATAGTTCTCACAGTTGTACTTGTAGTCCTGGGATGGTATGTAATAGTGTCAATAGTTGCTCCAATGGTTTGGGACCTTTTTTGCCCTGGGAGCTGGGCATGCCATTGTCCTTGTGCTTCTTTAGGCAGTCTGATGCTAGGTAGTGACCTGCACACTAGCTGTTTGGAGGAGTCTTACATCAAAGAAAAGTGCCAAATCTGTTAGGACTTCATCCTTTTTGGTACCAGGTTTGGGAACATTCAGCTGAAAGCCAGTCTCAGGCTGGCAACCCTCACACCAATCTCGGAGCCAAGCCACTCTGAATCAGTGCTAGGTATTTCAGCACCTGTGTGGTGTGTCCTCCAGCCCCAGTGCTGAGGGAGAAACAGCAAACAGTGCGATGAAAGAGGGTGTTCTCTGGTCCCAAAGAGAGAGAAGTGGGCACAAGCCTCTTGCCCTCCCATGATGGTGCCATAGAAGCTGCCTAAAGTGCAGAGTCCAGTATCGGGCCTTCCACTGATTCCTGGGAGCAGCCATGGAGCCAGGTGTTTGCTGTCCTCCTTGATGCCAGAGGTTTTTCACACAGTGAAGGATCTGCTGTCTTTCCGATCCCACTGATCCCTCTAGGACCCGCACCAGCCAAAGTGACAACAGAGAGAAGGGAACAAGGTCTAGCAAGTTCCTTCCTGGTACAGACCACTGCAGTACTGTCCAGAGGCAAGCCCTCCATGCTACCAACAGGTGGACTGACAGACTTGCCAGGCCCCTGGACAAGTTGGGGAGGTGGGGGATCCGTGCTCCCAGAAGGGGCGGGGTTTTGAGTGGAACGGGGGGCAGGAAGAAGCCAGCCCTCAGTGTCATCTGGAGCATGACATACCCTCCCTCCCAGAGCATGCAGTGTGGTATTCCGGTGGCAGTTTTCAGGGCCCAAGACTCCTGCTGCCGCTGCAGTAGTAACATTCAGAAGACTTGCTCCCTTTTGAATTGCTGGGCCCAGGGACATCTGTCCTCTTTGCACCCCCTGTGTTGACAGGCTTGGCTGCTGATGCATTGGTGGCTATTGAGTCACCGGTATCCTGGCCCTGCCTGGTGGCAGAATTGGGTTCTGTACCGCCATGTTCTCCAAGGGAAGAATCCTCTTTTGAGTTTGAAGTGAAAACCTTAGCTCCATCCAGGACCTACTGGTACTTCATCCATATACCTCTGGACTCCAGTACTGGGGCTCCCGCCACATCCTAGTCACCAGACCACTGGTCGATGCAGTGGCAGTACTGGAATCCTTGGCGGTTCCTCCGGTACCAGAGCCCCCTTTCACTGCTTATACTCAGTTGTGTAAGAAAGGTGGACTACCACCTCTTCCAATCTGGCACTGGACTCCAACTCTGGCACCAAGCCTGATGTTGACATCCAGGAAGTGCTCACAATGGATGAGGTGGAAGCAGAGGAAGAGGGAACCATTCCGGAATAGGCCACCACCACCTCATCCCATAATGAGGCAGGATGAGGTTACAGGCCCTAGTAACCTGCTCCCTTAAGATGACTTCAGGGCCCACCAGGACCTCTTGAAAAGGGACAAAATTAATGTGGGCCTGGAGGTAAGAAGCTTAAAAAAACCGCTCACATTCTGACTGACGTCCTGGCTGCAGTAGCTCCCTGCAAAGTGGTCTTGCTCATAAACAAAGCAGCACTGAGCTCAGTTAAGAAACTGTGGTAGACCACTTCTTTTTTGCCCCCACCTCAAAGAGCATAGAGAAGAAATACTACATCTCAGCAAGCAGGATTAAATACCTTTACTGACAACCCTCTTGGCCCCTGGGATCCCTGGTATTACCAGAAGCAAATAACTGCCCCTGTCAGTCTTGCTCAAGAGTTCCCTTGCCCCAAAAATAAAGAAGCGGAGATTGGACATTTTTGAACACAAGAAACTAAACTAGCTGTGCGCAGAGCGCATAATTAGCAGAACAGCATTGGAATGTCTCCTGAGCAGCTGCACAAGCGCACAGCTTTCAGGGACCATCTGTCACCTTTCAGCCCATTGTGATCACGTATGACATTGAACTGTTGCACATGGAGTATACTAACGGACAGTCACTGCCTCCAGTTTTCATCCACTCTTCCTTACCACCCTCTTCAGGAACTCATTTCATGAGCAGCTTCTCATCTAGGAGAGGCCTCTTACATCCTGGGAACTTAGAGGAGGTTTCTTGAGAAGGAAGGAGTTTTACTCCTGATATTTTGTAATCATGAAGGCCAAGGAGGCTCTATGACCATCTTGGCCCTGCATCAAGAAACTGAGGTTCTGCACGAACATTCTGCAGGAATGTAAAATCCCATTTAATTGGCTCCAGCCTGGCCCTGTCCACGGCGGGCACGGGCATGTTGCAGACGGGCAGCTGGGCTCACTGTGGACAGAGGCTGCTTTGGATGACCAGAGCCGGACTTTTGTGTGGGGGGCCCCCATGGGGCTGGTGCAGTCCCCTGCCCATGCCAGGCCTGGAGCTGCTCAGACCCCCACCAGTTAATGGTTAACTGGAACCGGTATGCATCACCCATTAATAGTGATGCTCAGAAGTTAATTTTTCACATCCCTACTCTATTCCCTCCAGCATTCTCTCCCTGGATGCCATGTTCAACTTAATAGAAATTTATTTCCCCATCTCTGTCTTTCACAGTTACAGAAGATTTCTCTAGTTGCTAAGTTGCTTTTGAGCCACGAAGGCCCTTTTAAAAATGTTACCTTGGAGCACAGTTAGCTGAAGGCACCGTTATAACAGAAGCATTCTTAAGTTGCTCTTACAGAGACAGCTAACCAAAAACTGCCCTTTTCTAAGTGACCACCTATCATAAACAGAAAAAGTATCCCAAAAATGTTACATTAATCACCTTAGAGCAGAGTAAGACAAGATTGTAAAGCAGGGTAAGACAAGATCGTTCAATGTTAGGCCAGTGGCGACAGATTTCCCTAAAACACTCAGTGTTATTATGGTCAAGTCAACCAGTGACTTTACAGAACTAGCCTGATAAAACACACCCTTTTCTGGGAAAATTATTGAATGACTTTGGATTTCAATGCTCATGCACTAAAGATAAGCCCATGTGCAGGATTTTGTGCAAAAGAGACTCTAAACTTTGCATAGTACTATAGGTGCTGGAACTAGAGGTGCTGCATCCCCTGGTTTGAAGTGGCTTCCATTTTACACAAGGCTCATGGTTTGGTTCAGTGGCTCTCAGGACCCCCATTATAAAATTGTTCCAGCACCTCTGCCTTAGTAGTGTTGCTTTGTTTTTATAATGAAATACTAGATGGTGACTCTATTACAAACCTCAGATTTTTATTTCTCATAAGTCTGAGAATCTGGCACACTGATCTGTATGTGACCTTTTATACTTTAAATGTTTGTTTTATACCGAGCATTTGTATTTTATAAATATTTTATTATTTTAATTCAAAATCTTAAGTAGTTCAAGCAGTGCAATTCTTGATATCAAATATGATTTAGCTTTTTTGTGATTCTGGACTCTTTCAAGAAAAACTTTCAGCCACCTTTATTGAAAGGCTGTGTTCTTGAAAAGAGAAGCTTCTGTCAGTCCCTTGAATTGCTTAATTCAAGTTTCTCTGTCTAGTGATCTTGTATATGCAAGAAATAAATTTGAGAGACTGTAAATTGATTGAAGTCCAGCTTTGCCATAAAAGTCATGGACTTACTTGAAGTTAAGTTTATAGATTTCCACCGCACTTAATATGTCCAACATTATAATGGCAACTGCTCTATCTTTCTGCCCTCACACTGCTTTATTGGATAATGATTCAGTCTGTTGCACTTTATTCCCATGAGTGTCTTCTCCAGCAAAAAAGTCATGTTTATAGCAAAATGCTCTTGTTTGTTGTTAAAACCTGAGCATGTGCTGGAATGACACATTTTCTGCTTTAGACAGAACACACTTTATTTTCCATCTTTTGGGGCCCATTTCTGCTGCCTGTATTCGGAAATGCTCCCATTAAAGTTAGCCAGACTTAACATCCCTGCACAATTTGAGGAAATCAGAGTATATTTTCAGTTGCCTTACACTTTGTTGCCACTGTCATGTCATATCATATAAGAGCCTGGGGAGATAGTGACTTTCAGGTGGAAAATTAAGATGACAGTGAAAGTACGATCTCAAAATTACTTGAAGGCTTGACTTAAATCAATACAGGCAGTCCCTGGGTTACATGGATCCGACTTACATCGGATCCCTACTTAGCGCGGGGTTGCCTTACCCCGTTTGTATCTGCTTCTCCCCAGCAGACCGGGGAGACGCGAAGCTAGCGCTGCCCTCCCCCCCCCCCCAGCAGACCAGGGAGACGCGGAGCGGCTTTTCTCAGCAGACACCTCAGCTTGAGAATAAAGGACTGAGGGAAGTGAGGTGTGGGAGAATAAAACTGAGCTCTGGAGAAATGTTTGGCTAGAGTTTCCCCTACAATATGTACCAGTTCCGACTTACATACAAATTCAACTTAAGAACAAACCTACAGTCCCTATCTTGTACGTAACCCGGGGACTGCCTGTATAAGCAAAAAAATTTAGAATTAGGCCAATTTAAACACCAAAGTTAGGAATAACAGTAGGTTGGTTTTTAAAAAATTCCATGTAAAATTTGTTACTCACTATTAAATTTTACAGGAATTTTTTTCATACGAATGAGGGAAATGAACATGGGGGTAATGCTGCCACCTTTTGTGTGGCTGGTATAGAGCAGCAATTACAATTTAATCTGAAGTTGTTTGTGCTCAATGGCCACATTAGGAATAACAGAATTTATTGCAGTAATGTTTCTTTCGTATTTATAAATTGGGTGACAAGTAAGGATATGTTTGGTTTGTTGTAGGGAACCATACTCACATATAGGGTAGTCCTTGATTTTTCATTTGTACATTAGCTATGTGCATCTACCATGGTTGGTTTGAATTGGGTTCAGAGTTGACCAAGATGCCCATGGAAGGTCAACCCCAGTAACCTTCTGTAGCATGCAGCAGAACTGGCACAATGTGCTTCTCCTCTCCCTCCCCCCCCAAAGTCTTAAGCCCAATCTGTTTTCCAAGTCTCTTTCTGATCATAGACTGTTTGCATGAGGCTAAATGACTGTTTCCAGAAAGGCTTTCAGGAAAGATATTGGGAAGAGGGAGACATTTAAGGTTGCCAGATAGTTTCAGCAAACATGGTGTGTGTGGGGGGTGATGTGTAAAAGGGAAGTCAAATCCCCCGGAGCCATTGATTCCCCTATGAGGGGCACGTACAATATACATACATTGCTAATGCTTAGATATATTTGCTATTTGTATAGGAGTAAGACATGACAAAGGTCAAGGCCTGTCACAGGTAATAACTTATAATAAGGAGACGAGGGGAAGTGAAACCAGTCTTCTGTTAAGTAGAGATATGGATAGATTCCACATCCTTGAAACTTGTGACCGGCTCAAGCAGGAAAGGAAAAAGGGAAGTATGGCTTGCCCATTGTTCAGCAAGTAGGCACTGTATTTAACCTCATTTGGAAAATTAACCTGACCTATAGGAATGCTAAATGTCAAAGATGAAGTAACCTATCATGTTAAGGCACCTAAACCAGGAAAGATGTGAACCCTATAAAAACCCCTGCCTATGAGATGTTGGGGGTCGGCTCTGATCTGAACATTGAGTTCCTTAGCCGTACCTTGGTTGCAACCAATAAACTTGAGTTGGACCCAGCCTGAAAGTGTGACTCTCTTCTTGGGGTAAATCAGACTAGCCTCCAAGGGGACGAAACCTTGCAATTTATGCAAGAGGGGGGGGGGGAGAAATGGGTTGAGCGCCAAAAAAAAGGCACAGGGAAGGGAGTACCAAAGTTGTTGTTTTTTTTACCAGACAGAAGCTGCAAATACCAGACTGTCCAGTCCAGTACTGGACACCTGGAAACCCTAGCATTGTCAAGGTTATGGGGAATAGGAAGACATCCATTTTCCTGGATTTGCTGAGATGTGTAGAATGTTGTAGCAGTTCAATAACAGAGAGGTAGACGTGTTAGTCTGATCTTGGTAAAGGAAAAAAAAATGTAGCACTTTAAAGACTAACAAGATAGTTTATTAGGTGATGAGCTTTCATGGGGCAGACCCACTTCAGATCATATTCTGAAAGTGAATTGGCATGACCATATATAACACATGAATACAATGAAAAAAGTAAACAGATTATAAACTAACAAATCAGCTACTAGAACAGAAGGTGGGGGCGAGGGGCAAGGAAGAGACAAGGAAGGAGGAAATAGCTTATTGTAAGTCAATAAGTGGCTAATCTGGAGTTACTATGTATATTAAAAAGTGGTGAGGCTGTCTTTGTAAGGCAATTAGCATCTTTATTCAGGTCCATTCGCAACTTGGTGAATTTAAGCATAAATACAAGTTCTGAAGTCTCCCTCTGTAATTTGGTGTTAAAGTCTCTTTGAAGTAAGACACATGTTTTCGGGTCTTTAAGGGAGTGGCCAGTTAGATTAAAATGTTATCTAACAGGTTTTTCTGTGTGGAGATGTCTGATTTGTGGGCATTAATTCTTTGGCGAAGTGACTGAGCAGTTTTTCCAATATACATTGCAGAGGGACACTGCTGGCACATGATGGCACATATCACATTGCTGGATGTACAGGAATATGAGTCCTTGATCCAGTGATGGTGTCTGCAGAGTAAATATGTAGACAAAGTTGGCAACGGGGTTTGTTGCAAGGGAAAGTTCCAGGGTTAGTTTTAACGTGGTATGCCCTCTGGTTGTTAGTTAAGAATCTTTCTGAGGTTAGGTGGCTGTCTGTAGGAGAGTATAGGTCTGTCTCCCAGAGCCTCTCAGAGTGCAGTATCCTGTTCCAGTATAGGTTGTAGGTTACTGATAATGTGTTGGAGGGGTTTAAGTTGGGGGCTATGGTGGATGACAAGTGGTGTTCCATTGTTGGTTTTCTAGGGCCTATCTAGAAGTAGTTGGGTTCTGGGTATTAATCTGGCCTTTTCAATTTGTTTTTTTTATTCCCCCCGGTGGGTAATTGAGTTTTACGAATGCTTCATAGAGATCTTGAAGTTTTTGGTCTCTGTCAGTGGGATTTGGAGCAGATGCGGCTGTATCTAAGGGCTTGAATATAGATGATGGATTGTATGATGTGTCCTGTATGGAAGTTGGAGGCATGTAGGTAAGTATAGCAGTCAGTGGGCTTCCTGTAGAGAGTGGTATTGATTTTACCATTAGTGATTTGTACAGTGGTATCCAGGAAATGGAGCTCTCGTGTTGAATGGTCCAGGCTGAGATAGATGGTGGGGAGTAGGTTGTTAAAATCTCTGTGGAATGCATCCAGGGTTTCTTGACCATGAGTCTAAATAATAAAGATGTCATTGATGTAGCATAAGTAAAGGAGGGATAATAGGGGATGGGATTTGAGGAACCGTTGTTCTAAGTCAGCCATAAAGATATTAGCCTACTGTGGGGCCATGAGGCATAAGTAGTTCCCAAATTGGAAATAATTGTGGCTGAGAACAAAGTTATATAGATCTGCTACCAGATTAGCGGTGGTAACCTCTGGGATATTGTTTCTAATCACTTGTAGTCCATCTTAATGTGGAATATTGGTGTAGAGAGCTTCTACATCCATGGTGGCAAGGATGGTGTTATCAGGGAGGTTATAGATGTTTTGTAATTTCCTCAGGAAGTCTGTGGTATCTCGGAGATAGCTAGGAGTGTTTGAGGCGGGAGTCTACATAGGGTTTGAGGCGGGAGTCTGCATAGCTGGATAATCCGGTAGGGAGTGTGCCAATACCTGAAATGATGGGACGTCTTGGGTGTCCAGGTTTATGGATTTTGGGAAGCAAATACAATAATCCTGGTCCAGGCTTCAGAAGGTATATCTGTGTGAATTTGGTTCTGAGTAGAGGCTGGGAGTTACTTAAGAAGAAGGTGTAGTTTCTTTTGGTATTCTAAAGTGGGATCAGAGGACAGAGGTCTGTAAAATGTGGTGTTGGAGAGTTGTCTAGCTGTCTCCTGTTCATAGTCCGACTTATAGCACCCCCTCTGTCAGCCGGCTTGATTATAATGTCAGAGTTGTTTTTGATAGTATAGCATTCAGCGCGGTTGAGATTATATATCGCTTGTTATTTGTGCATAATGTCAGTCTGTGCACGGTTGCAGAAGCACTGAATATCACTGGGGAGCGATGTTAGATGGGACAGACAGACAAATACAAATGGATGAACTTACATTTGGGTCTGCAATTCCAAACCATAGTGAGGTGAGAACGAAACTGCAACTTTAACTATGCCTTGGTTCTTTAGAATTAGTGCAGAGCCTGAATGTTAATTTAACATATTTTTACTTAAGATCAAAACCTCATTTCACGTTGTATTCCAACATACAGCTTGAGTAAGGGTTACTGGAATTCATTATGGCTTGCAAGTTGCAAATTAACTGTGAATTTGTTCAAGAGTTTAATCTAATCCATCTCTGTATGGGTTGGCCTGGTGTGGTAGTGCTCTTCATTCCGAGACCCAGCAGGGACTGAGTGCAGTGAAGGCAACAAATTCAGCCCCTGTGGGGAAGTGCATGCCTCATTTACTCAACAGCCACCCCTCCAGCTGTTAAGGAACAGCACTGAACAGTTTCCAAAATATTTCATAAGAATGAACGTTTGAAGAACACAGTGCCCAAAAACACACATGAAGGCGAATATACCTTAAACGTAGGTGAAAAAACAGTAGATTTTGGGAATGCTGAAAGTGCAAAAAGCTGTTGTCCTAAATCCATGTACATGACCTTACCAAAGGGTATTACTATTAGAAACCAACTGATGCTTCAATTAGTAATTGAACAGCAATAAATAGTGATGGTCCACAAGGAAGCGTTTCTTTACTGTACATTGCAAGTACCCTGGAATTCCTTTGCTCATAAGGATGGTCTCTCACTATTTTGTTTCCTAGAATGCTCACAATTTTACTATTGGAGCTATGTAGAACACGAAAATTCTGTTTTCGAAAGATTTTGAAACTGCAAAATTTCTGTTCATTCCAATTAGGGGTAATATTTGGAAAACTTCTAAAGTCTCCACAAAAGAAACATCTGACACCTGGGGTGGGGGTGAAGGAAAGAGAGTTTGTTGTTTCATTTACATTTTTTTATTTCAACAAACTCAAAATGTTCATTTTCAATTTATATTTTGTTAAAATACATAAGATAGTACAAATTTTTATAAAATTAAGCCAATTTTGCATGAAAAAATTAAAACATTTCTGAAATATTTGAAACAAAAATTCTCTTTCAGTTTTGACAGAACAGTATGTTCTGATATAATATGGTTCCATCAGTTTTTTTGACCAGTGTTCTTATGTCTAATACCCACTTTTTTAACTTGTTTTTCCTTAGTAGAACATCTTTTACATTTGATTAGTTAGTATTCTTTTATCTTTTTATTGGTAGGTAACATAAGTGTATATTCTGTGGAGTTAAAATGGGCAAACTTGTTTACAGATAGAGATCATTTTTATCATCAGTACTCAGTTTGTAGTGGTTATGCAATTTGTGGTGTGCATTTTATTTTGTGTGTGTGTGTGTGTGTGCGTGCAAGTGTGCTTTTTAGGAAAATCAATCTCGCATTTTAGATGTAAAACTAGTTTTTATCATTTTTAAAATTATTATTAAAATTGTGTGTGTATAAAAATGACTCTCTCTGTAACTATAGTACCCTCTTAGCCAAGGTGGAGTCTGCTCTGAGGAGTAGCTCTGGCTAAAAAAGACATACGCAGGTAAATGTCAGGGGTATGTCTACACTACAGAGTTTTCTTTGGAAAAAATGGCTGTTTTTCCGAAAAAACTTGCTACGTCCACACTGCATTCGCGTTCTTTTGAAAGAAAATCGAAAGAACAGAGGGGTTTTTCTGACATTGGTAAACCACTTCGTATGAGGAAGATGACTTTTTCGAAAAGAACATGTGTGGACGGGGAAGAAGGTATTCTTTTGAAAGAAGAGGAAAGAGCACAGGTGCTCTGATGGCCACTCTGTCAATAGTAATCACAGCTTAAATGCGAGATAGCATCCATTCAGTGTGGACGCTATCTTTCAAAAAAGCAGATCGCTTTTTCAGTGCGCTTTTGTTGTGTAGATGCTCTCTTTCGGAAGATATTTTTTGGAAGATCTTTTCCAAAAAGCTTCTTCTGAAAGAAGCCTGCAGTCTAGACGTAGCCTCAGAGAAACTCCATTTCACCAGAGAGACTTCAACCCTTCACCCCAACTAAAAACACACGCACTGAGGCTATATCTATACTGGGAAGGTTTGGCGACCACACGCTGTCAACATGCAAAATTCACCAAAAGTGAAAACTGGTCAAACTGTTTTTTCTGCTTCCCCATTGTTGACTTTTCATGGCCACATTGCCAGCTTCCCTCTTGACAGATAGAGCAAAGCAATGTGGGTAAGCATTCCACACTGCAATGTTGTGATAAGGCAGAGCTGATCCTGTGCTTCTTGGGATTCCCTCTTAGCTCTATGAGCTCTCTTGCTGAGATGTCAAAGCAGCACAGCAGTTTCTCCAGCCCCCCCCAATGATTTTCTGTTTGTTCCCCAAATGGAGCAGCTCACTCAGCTGTCAGATACTTTCCAGAGCTTTGAAAGAAAGGTGTACATGCCTTCAGGGCAGCAGAGATCACAAAACATTGAGTATAGCCATCAGGGCAGGCATTGTGGGATACTAGCAGTTTTTTCAACAAAACGAACACCAGAGTCCACACTGGCTCTTTGTTGACAGGAAAGGGAGGGAGGAAGACAAAAGTCTGTCATGAGGGTGGAAGACTTTTGTTGGCAAAACATGTTTTTCCCCAAGAAAGTTGCATTGCATTGTAAATGCTTTCACTGTTGTTACCAAAAGGCAGAGTTGAGTGACAAAATGTGCTAGTGTACCCAAGCCGTGCAGTGAATATGGGAGGGGAAAATGTTTACTTATGGAGAAGGATCAATGGATGAGTGGAAAAATAGGGTTACATCTATACTACTTTGGGAGATCGATCTAATTTACTCCACTTCAGCTATATGCGGAAGTTGATATATGTAGATCTATTTTCCGCAGTGTCTCCACTGCAGTGTGTCAATGGGAGACCCTTTACCATGGACTCCCCATGTGTGTCTCAGTAAGGTGAAGGACAGGAGTTGATTGGAGAAAGGGAGTGACAGTTGGTGTCAGCCGACGGTCAGGGTAGTGAGTCCCTTATGACCGGCTGAAGGTCTTTAAATTGTGCTTGGTTCTGTTACAGCAGCTGAAGGGGTCAGGTTAAAGCTTAAACAGTTACTATTTTATTGTTACAGGGTAAACTTAGTTGTTAAATGCTACTGCTGTGATACAGATAACACAGCCACTACAAAGGACAGGACAGAAATTACACTAATAAGTCACTTACAGGTACCATGAAACCCTTTTGGCTCTCTGAGCTCTTATTAAATGCATGCAAAATAGACACATAGCAGGTATATATTCTCACCCCTGCGTTCCAGACTTGGCGTGGCCAGCGTCTTTCTCTCAATCCCTCAGGAAGAAGTAGGGCGAGGTTGGGCGTCCCACAGACCTCGGGAGACAATCAATACTGACCAGCAGGTATAGATGATTGGAGCTCAAATGGGATGGGCTACTATACCCATCTTTATACCCCTTGGGTCATGTAGGCTTCTTCCTGGTCTCAAGTGGCCAATTAGGAAAAATGGCTTTGAATGCCAAGTTTCCCATGAAGGGTGCAAAGCATAATTCACACCTGGGAAAATGCAGACAATGGGCACCTCTGGTATGTGATGGGTGAAGAGTCCTCTCCTGGGACAGTGCAGGTGTGTCAATTACTGGTACTAGCCATCAGGACGGCGGGAGGCCCCGGGTCGTCAGCTAGCCCATTTACTGTCTGGTTTCTGTTTATGGTAGAGTCAGGGACAGGCAGCACACCTGTGTTCCCAGGGCATCAAAGGCTGACTGCCTTTCTCTTGCTCTTTGGGGGAGGCGGAAACCAAGATGGGGTTCATGTCTGGCTACAGTCAGTGTATCATGTCTGATCTAAATATGATGAATCAACCCCCTCTGAATCGACTGCTGCCCTGTCAGTCTGTCGCATAGTGAAGACATGCCCTAACATAACGCATGGGAAAAATGAAACCACAATGTAAAAGGATAGATACCAACCAAGCCATTCATCTAGACTCAGAGTTCAGGAATCGAGAGCAAAATTCCAATCCAACAGTGAGTCTCCCGTGCTCCTGGTCATCTTTGGTACCAATAAACTTCCTCAACCAACTCTGTGGTGCCTTCTGTGTTATCTGATTAAAATCCTGGCCATATAGGTAATTGTTGCAACAGCTGTTATAGAGCTGCAACGAAACTTGTGCCAAGTAGGACATGTGGCCAGAAAGGATTGTACAATCCTAGACCAAATGACCCAGAGTCAATTTGTAGCGGCATATGAGAGAAGAAGATAAATGGTTATTTAAAGCAATTCAGTGCTAGTTAGCCTAGACCAGGGTTTGACAATCTTTCAAAAGTGGTGCCAAGATTTAACTTCTTCATTTTTATTTATGGATCTGTGTGCTAGGCGATGGAGGGGGCAGGGGCAGGCTGGGTATGGTGACCATATTTTCTGAACCAGCTGCAGCTAGGGAGAATGGTTTAATTTAAATAAACAGATTAAGTGTTTTAACTTTCTCGTGTTTATCAACACAAAAGGTTTCAATGTTTTCTTGAATTGTGGCAGGGGTGGGGAGCCTTTTTTGCATTGATGGCCTCCGACTCACAGAAAAATCATTTCGGGACCACACAAGTGAGAAGCAAACTTAAAAAAAAAATAACCCTCACTGATGTGGCCCCCAACTGAGACACCTCACTTTTCTGGCGCTCCAGTCCCACGAGGTGAGGAGACGGGATAGGGAGGACTGAGGTTCAGAGCTTGCCATAGGCCATATTTACTTTTCTGGGGTTCTGGAATTAGTGGATTTTGTGGACTCCCTTAGGTTCTGGGGTGCAGACAAAATTGATTCAATGTGTGGGACAGGGCTGCCAGCAAGTGGGATAGGGACACAGGATCTGGGAGAAAGGTGGGGAGGATGGGGTAAGGACTGCAGGGTCTGGAATGGAGTTTGGCAGCAGGAGAGGGTGTGCGATGAGTATACCAGAGGGAGTTTGGGGATAAGAGTATCGCAGAAAAGGTGAGAGGGTGAAAATGCAGCCAAAAAGCAAAGAAGCAGGGAGTAAAGGAAAGTACACCTTCTGCAAAATAAAATTGTATCCCCTTCACATCTTCCCTCTGCTCCAGCCTCACTCCCCTCAGCCCCATGATTCTTCCCCCCTGCAGCCTGATTCCCTGCATTGCCCCATACTCCTTCTGTGCAACCTCTGCCCCCTCCCATCCTGCCCTCTTGCATCCTCCTTCACTCTACCTCCTACCATGACATCCCTGTTCCCCCAGTGTGCACACACTGGCAGGGCAGCACTGCTGGGACTCAAAGCCCTCCAGGAGTAGTGCTGGAGTTAAGAGGGGTCAGGGGAGGGGGCAGAGTCACTTTGCTGCCTGGCCCAGCCCTTTGCCAGGGCTTGCCCCTCAACTACAAACTACAATTCTGGGGCTGGAGTAGGAAGAGCCTGGGGCTGCTTATGGCTGGTTTCAGTCTTGCTGGGCGCAGTGGGGTGCTGGGGAAGGGGCTCCCTGTCCCCACACACATCCCACGGGGAGCAGCACAGCATAGCCCAGGCCCCGGTAGCTTGTGACAGGCCATCTAGCCCTGTATCTGCAGAGCAGCTCCAGCCCTGCCCCCTCCCAGAGCAGGGAGCAGAGCCTGTAGCAAGGGGTTTGTGTTGGGGAGGGGCAGGTGGTGCAGGGTCATGCTGCTGGGCTCCTCCGCCCCCAGTGACTCTGGAAGAGCACTAGACTTTCCTTCAGCTCAAAAACAAAGAATGCTTAAAAACTTAAGTTTGGTGTATTCAGTATATCATATGAAAAATATATTCTCATTTTTTGCTTTGGTAGGGGTTTACTGGAAACTAGCATGCTTAAATCCATAATCTTTCTTGGACAAAGCTAACACAGGCTTAATTCAAAATTTAATGGATGACTTTATGACTTAACCTCAACTGCGTATAAAGATCGGCTGTTAAGAGGCATCTTAAATAAAGGGCTATAAATGATACATCAGCTTTGCACAACGTGGAGAATTTGGGAGATCACAACATCTGTAATGCCCTTTGGCAGCCCAGACATTTTATTGTAGTATTTCTGCACTTTCACATCAAATCACCTTGGAATTTAGGTAGCGTATTCTGGTTTCTTACACTGACACACATGGAATAGCAAACAATGACTGGACCTCAGTTCTCACATTCTTGTCTTTTGAAGCTGCAGCCATAGATTCTGTAACCTTACATAACATGAGAAAAGAGAGCAATATTGTCAGCTGTCAATAAATATAATGGTCACAGAACCCAGACTTTAAGGGCTTATGCATAGATGGTCTTTATTTAGTGCACAGCCACTATATGCAACTTTGACTCTGAAAAGGATAATTAAGAGATTAAGGAATATGGATTTACATTAAGAAAAACAATCAGTGTTCTAGTAGGGAAGCAATGCTATATGTTAAATAAATGAATTATATGAATTGCAAAAATATCTGACAAATAGACTTTTGCATAACTTCTCTCTTCAGTCTGTTCAAAAGCTGTTCTAGAGAGTCCTAACAATGTACTATATTATTTGCTCCCTCTGTTATTAAATTCAGTTCTAACAATTCTAAACATTTTCACACAATTTTCTGTTCCCTTGGAATATGTCTGATTAGGTCCACCTACCTTAAACTGGGCTTAATTTCTAAAAATTCTGTTGGTAGATATTTGTGTGGTTATTCTGCTATAGCTGTGAACTATGTTGCCTTTTTTCTTCCATCTTGCCTGACTAGGCTTCTAAATAAACATTTCAATCTCAAGATGTTCTCAAGATTTAAAGATGTGTTGGCTTAGCTTCTCTGAACTCTGTAAGATTTCATCTTATTCCTCCTTTTTATTGTTTTAAAACTACATCTTATTAATTTAAAACAGCTCAAAATAAGGAGAATGTGTTGTAGATACAGGAAGCTCTCTTCTCCCTACATCATGTATCCATTTCTATTCCCCCCAATAAATGGTGATCAAACTTTATAAATGAAAAAAAGGATCACTGCCACTGAGAGGGTTGGGGTAAGAGTTTTAGTGAGAGGTGAGGGGGAAGCTGTTTGCTGGATATGAGAAGCAGGAAGAGAGACAACAGAGGTGAACTGATGAATTTTAATTTCCTTCTTGTGTAACTACTGCTTTAGTAGCCTAAGGACAAAATTTAGATCCTCTAAACTCCAGTTCACCTGCTGTCTGCCGCCACCGCTCGTGCCCAGAGCAGCCTAAGTTTTGATACCATTCAGCAGTTCAGCATTTAAGTGCCAGTAAGATCCCCAAATTAGGCATTTGCAGCGAATATACCTGAGTCTGCCATGTGAGTGCACTGACCACTAAGTTGTAATCTTCACGCTCTCTATAACAAAGAATATTTAAATAGCTTATACTGTACCAAGTGGAACAACTTCAGCAAGAGTGACTGAGAGGAGACTCCATGGAATTCAAAACCATTCCCGCTCTCCCCCCTCCCAATTTTTTGGTTCAGCTATCAAACTGGAAAGCAAAATTTATTATTCACTCAGTTGTAGTAGTGACTGTCCATCTCAAAGTGGGAGTGTCCGCTACCCTTCCCATCTTTTCTAGGGGCAGCAGCTTCCTGATTTCTGTGTTGGCTGTATTAGAAGCCTCAGAAGAGGGAAAGGAGATGAGTATTGAGTGAGCTATTTCTGTGGCTGCAAGGGTCTGCAAGTGTAACCCACACACCTAGTGTGGTTCACTGTCCCATGAAGTGGCACCTAGACCACAGCAACAGATGAGAACAAGATACCTCTACCACATGGGCTAAGAGCCAGCTGGCTTTTAGATCAGAGGGTAGAGGCGCCTGTACTAAGCTTCAGACATCCCAAGTTCAAATCTGCCCTACATCCATGGACATAGGCTGCAACTTTTGAGTCACTCCCTACATCAGAGCTGCCATGCAAACCTTCACCTCCACAACAAATACAGGTTCCTCACAGGTCTCAACCACCTGAGCTGTTGATAGCATGTAACCTATAGGAGCTGTCCTGGCTTGACTCAAAAACTGGCTTGACTCAAAAACATTTTAACATCCCTAATTGCTACCCCCTTTTGATTGTACTCAGTATTCAAGGTCATTGAGCTTGTTTCTATTAGAAGGAATAAATGATGGAATCAAATTTTTTTTATGCAATTTCATTTGTTTGCAAAGACTGTGTGTAAACTAGGGGCAGTGTCATTGCTCAATATTCCATGCTTCCTATTTTTCCAGCCAGCACCTCTACTTGGACTGCTCTCTGAGCTTTTTAAGTCCAGCTTACCAGGGGTTCTCTGGTTTTCTGCTGATTTCTTAGCTTTTTGCTTTGATGTTCTTGGCTGCTTTACATAGACACATACACCTCCTACAAACAATACCTGCCCCTCTGTGTTTGCAGCTGCCTCCCTCCAGTGGAACTCTTTCCTCACACAGCTCCTGACCAGCATTCTATGTGGCTGGCGATTTAGAGGGTAGGGTTTCTTGTTTTTGTTATCTTACTTCAGAAGAAACTTAAAATTATCCTGAATAAAGAGAGGTTAATTATGCCCACCAGCTTGAACAAGGTTTCACTCAACCCGAGCATAAGACTATTCTAAGTTCCTGTAAAGGTGAATTGCAGATTGAATAGTTTTATGTTGAAGTAATGGAATTTGTATTTTTCTTTCCTGTTTTCTTTCTGAGGATCAAATACTGTACTGAATTACAGCCAACAAAGTCAAAATTTCATTGAATGTTGTTTATATTACTTTAGTAGCAGAATTAACTTCAAGACTTTACAAAACAAGGTGCTAGAACTAACATTTATGCATGGTATGCTTTTTCTTTTTATCACAACGGTGGTGCTGCCTTTACTCCTTCAGCCTTGAACTTCAGTAGCACATGCATTGTGTGCCACATAAAGCACGTGTAAGGAGCTAGTAATTGAATGTATTGCATCTTTATTTCAAAGCCATGTGGTTAGTTTGTGCTAAATAGTTCAAGTGGTATAATAAAATGAACTTGCCCTTCTTCCCTCTGAAATGATTACTCTTATGGATTTTCATTCTTTTGTATATCTGACTGTTCTGGTTTCTCATTTATGCCCCCATACTACAGAAAATGGTTTATCAGCAAATATTTAGTAATCTTATCCCCTCCCCCTCCACACTGCTATGTAGTAATTTCTTGTTAGATGTTTCCACTTCCAGTTGTCAATTTGTACTGCTGCATGTCAGTTTCACCAAAGGATATGAAAATGATAATCTCTGTTTGAGACGAGTGTGAGCGCTTAATGAAACACCTCCAATTAAATTTCTTTTTTAATGTCATCGATTAAAAACACTAAAAAAAGTCTGCCTTTTGAATGTCCAATCTCTATCATATACTATTGCGGTACGTTTTGTCTTCAAGATGACAAATCCTATAATTATTCAGCTTAACTTGTCAAAAAGAAACACATATAATTCCCTACATTTCCATTTTTTTCCTCAATAAATCTACAGCTTTGTTTTGGCTTAGAGCTACTAGTGATGACATCTTCAAATGAATAGGTATTTTTAAATTATGGGATTTTACTCAGATTTTGTGGTTTCTGTCATATGAGCATTGTAATTGATTGGTATTGCAGTAGTGCCCAATTGCCCAGGATCAACATCCCAGCACTTAGGAAGACTTACTCTTTACATCAAAGAAATTACTTAGAATTTAATGTGAAATGAAATGGACAATTGAATGGAGCAAAAAGGGAGAAGGAATATGAAGGTAACAATAAAATACAAATCCTATGGGCTAGCTGTGTGCATAAACAGATAAGATATTTTGCCCCAGTAAGACTACAGGAGGGGAGTCACACCAAGGGGTATGCACTGCTAAACTCAGAATTTGAAAAGTAAGAATTCAGAACATTCTTAAATAGAGCTGTGTCAGATATGGCAATTTCCTGCAATATCCTGAGCAATCTCGTGGAAATGAATGTAATTCAATAAGGCTTAACTTAAGTATTTTAAGAGTTTATTAGAAATGCAAAGTATATATTGTGGCATTGTCTGTGATTTCTCTGAGGGGGAGTGCGGGGACATGGCCAGAGTAAATAAACCTTGGGAAGTATTACACGTTTCAAAACCAGCTCAGGTTTTGTGAAGCCCCAATCTTCTGAAGCTGAACTCCTGAAGAACTGTTCAAAATCTCAACAAATCAAAGCCACACTGTGCAAAAGAGTGATACTGGGATGTGTGGGGGTGCTTGTTCTGAGCTAACACATGTTATGAACTGGTGAGCACCGAAAAATATATTGGTGGAGTTTGAAGGATTGCTCATCTGTCAGAGACCTTGTTAGTACCGAGAGAGGTGATCATTGGTGATCTGCTATTATGCATATAGGCTCTTTTATTGTTTTAATGATTTCTCTGTTATGCTTTCAATTTAAGAATCAAGTTGCTTGCTTAGAAAGTGGCTGTGTGATCATTTATAGCTTTGGGCCATTATGTTGCTTACAGACTCTGAAGAAAAGGTAAAATGGGCCTGCTTAGGTAGTCTGACTTACTTGGGAGAACTGCACAGCCTAGAATATTTGTCCGCAAGAGGGAGAGAGGCACAGAGCTGATGGCCAGGGAGCTGGAAGCCTGACAGTGGGTACCTTTAGTGCAGTGGTCCCCAACCTTTTGGGGCTGCTGGGCATCCAGGGGTGGGGCTGCTCACATGCCGCGCGCCAGGGGCCGGGGCCGCCCATGCGCCGTGCGCCTGGGGGCGGGGCTGGCCCAGATTGTTCAGCGGGTGCATGTAAATGCCCTGGCGGGCTCCATGGCACCCACAAGCACCGCACTGAGGACCACTGCTAGTGGACCACAGATGCAGTTGCCTTGAACCATGACAACAGCATTGCCATTGTACAACCATAGTATTAAGTATCAGAGGGGTAGCCGTGTTAGTCTGAATCTGACGAAGTGGGTCTTTGCCCACGAAAGCTTATGCTCCTACACTTCAGTTAGTCTATAAGGTGCCACAGGACTCCTCATCGCTTCAACCATAGTATTAAACTCACTCCCCAACCATTACTCCAAAATAGATAGGAAGAAGTCTGAAATAGTGGATATTACAAATGAATAAATAGAAATATATTTACTCTTAAGTGAAATGTAAATAAGAGTCAAATCAGGAGATGGTACTATCAGTACAAATAACATATACTGTATATTGCAGTTTGTCTATCTGTGAGTGAGTCTGTCTGTCCAGCCATGGACAGGGGTTGCTTCGCATCAGCCTCCCCTGTCCCCCCGCTGCCTCTCATAGAGGCAGTGGGGGATGGGGAGGAAGCTAGTAATCAATACTACAGTCAACTACTTGCTAACATCCCTAGGCCCAAATTGAAAGAGCTTTCTAGGCCAGGAGAGGCCATTCAGGTCTGGTCAGGTCCCAACGGTGCCGGACCAAGGAGGTCCAATGTGTACAGTTCCCTCTTACCATAACTTAAAGCAAGGGTAAGGGTTTGTGTATGTGTGGTAGGAGTAAGGAGAGGGAGGGGGCTGAAGCTTCCCCCCAGTGCATTCATGGAGACACAAAACTATACAGAAAAGAAAGGGAATCACCAGGCAGGTGAAAGGGGCTAGCTGAGGGGTAAGCCACCCCAACTGGGACTCCCCAATGCTGATCCCCCAACTCCCAAGCACCATTGAGGGTGGGGGGTGGCTGAAGGTCCTCCCCCATTCCTGATTTGTACAGGAACATTGCTGGCTGCTTCCCTTCATCAGAGGGTGAGGGGAAAGTGCAGCACACAAGTTTTCTGCACTCTTCACTCTGGCTGGGGAGAGCAAGAGGCAAATGAACTTAGACATATCCCACATGGGGGACATGGACCTCTTCCCCCAGCTGTGCCCGCTGGAGCAGCAGTAGCTATGGAGAGGTGCTTCTCACCTGGCCCCAAGCTGCTGAGAGGGCTGGGGTAGTCCTCTCTCCCCAGGGCATCCTGCATACTGAACCCCACATCCTCAGCCCCACTCCAAAGCAATTATTTAAATGAAGAAAAACAAAAATTGATTTAAGGCCCCAAGCAATGGTGGATAAATCTTCTAGTAAAGCTATATTGTGACAAGCAAAACTCCCTGCTTGAGCTACCTGCTCTGTAGGTTGAAGTGTGATGATGGCAGCACAATTAACTTGCCTTCACTTCCTCCGCTTTGGGAGATGGCCTACCTTGAGTTCTGTAGGAGGGAAAAGGCCCTTGCATTCTCCTGAGCGTAGAACCTACTACTGTTTACCCTCTGCCTTGAACACGCAAGATGGAAGCTCCTCTCACTCTGCCTCACCCGTTGAAGGACTCTTCACAACCTGGGGCATATAGTTTGCAGTATTAGGGAACTTTTAAGGTCAGGAGTATAGCTCTTAGAATCAGATTTTGGTTGAATAAATAGGTTTTAATGCTGTGAAACTGTTTATTTTTATGTGATTGAACATTTGTCTAAGTGGATCTAATTTTGAATTATTAATAATTTAATATAAGTGTTCTGTAAAATTATCCACATTGATGAATAGAACTGGATGTTGTTTATCAGATCATCTTAATTCAAGCTTTTGGTGTGAAGCTGTGTGTATTTTTCCAGTGTCTAGCGGAAAACTAAGGCAATTATGGTAATTGACTTGTTGTATAGGAATATTTTAATACGCTTGTGAATATAACTGAAGAAATAAATGCAGTACATCATAATGTGTAAATATCTTGGGTTTTAGTCACCTTGAGGGAAGTCCTTTATTGCTTTGTTCACTTCTCAACCATGTACTTCTTTTTCTGTTAATGTATTGAATACAACCATTTTTTATTTAATATTCTGTCTTTTTCAGTAAATTACAAATAATGTTTTTGTGGCTCACTCTTCATTGAGAAAAATGGACCACATCCTTATCTGTTGTAAGCTAGGTCTCTTGATTTATATCTGCTGAGTACCTGGACCATTAACAGTTAATGAAGTTTCAGAGAGGTAGCTGTATTAGTCTGTAACTTTAAAAACAATGAGCAGTCCTGTGGCACTTTAGAAATCAACAAATTTATGAGGGCATGAGCTTTCATGGGTAAAACCCACTTCATCAGATGAGTGGAGTGCAAATACAGAATCCAGGGTATATGTAATAGCAAAAGAAGTTACCCATCATTGTAGACAAATGTTAATAGAGCTAATTAAGGTGGATGTGTGTCATTCATAGCATTTGATGTGGAGATGCAAGTATCAAAGATGGGACAGTTGCCTTTGTAGTATGTTAACCAGTTAAGATCTTTATTCAAGCCTAGTTTGGTAATGTTGAACTTGTAAATGTAACAATGCTGGCAACTGATAGAAGTCCAGGAAAATACAGCAAGAAACCAAAATATAACAATAATTACTCCTGAGGGAATTCTATGCCAAAGATTTAACATTCTACACACAATGTTTTAATACTCTGAAAAATACTGTAAACTTTGTCAATAAATAAATGTGGAGGCTCCAGCATGGCAATGGGGAGCACAGGTCACTGGCTGCAAGGAGGAGGGAGATGACCATTCTCTCCTCACCGTACCCATAGGGCTTGGTGGTGAGACACGGTCTCCCTTGACATATGTCAGGGGCTAGGCTTGCCTCATAAATGCTCTAATGCCTTACCCCTGCATTCTAGGCATGCCAGGTGTGGACAGGAAGGCTCAGCCCAGCAAAATACAAGTGTGAAGGGGGTTGCTGTAGGGTAAGATTGTTGTGTGGGGAAGTCTGGGTGTGGGTGACCAGTAAGAATCTAGGTGCATGGGGATCAGGATGCAGAGGGACACTAAGGGGTTCCATGTGCAGGGGTAAAGAAACTCAGCTGGGGGTCCAGATGAAGGTGCTTGGGGCTCAGCTAAGGGGGTCTGTGTGTCAGTAGATGGGAGAGAGGAGTCTGGATGTGGGGACTAAGTTGTTGTTTTCTGTGGAGAAGCAGAGAGATCTGCATGGGACATGAATTCTGCACATGCAGTGGCACAAAATTTCCCCCCAAGTAAATAATGTGATTGTGTAATGCAGAGGTGGGGAACCTAAGGGAGCTTGCCTGGATGTCGATCCCAGGGCTCAGAGCTCTGGCCCCCCACCATCGGGGAGCTGGTACTCCATCTCTGGGGGCCCCCCTGCATTTTCCCCCAGAGGGCTGGAGTACCAGCGCCAGCTCCCCACTGTGTGTGTGTGTGGGGGAGGGGGGAGGGAGCCCAGAGTCTTGCAGGCTATAATCAGGCAAGCCAGGGCCATATCTGACCCACGGGCTCTACCTGGAGGGGGGAGAAAGCGGTTCTGTGCTCCGTCCCTCCCCCCAGCTGAGGAAATGGCAGCACAGCAAAAGTGCTGCCTGGAAGGCTTTTCCTCCGCCACTCTGGCTATAATCGTGGCCAATAAGAGCAGCTGGGGGCAGTGCCTGGGAATGGTGGGGTGCACAGAGTCACATGCATCACTGGGAAGTTGTGCCATGTTGGTGCCCCCCACTGTCCAAACCCCGTACTTCCACCCTCTTGCCCAGACCCCCACCTCCACTTCGCTCCTGCACCCTCTCTCCCAACCTGACTCCACACCCCAAACCTGTTTCCCAGCAGTCCCCTCCCACACATGAACCTCTCATTTTGGGCCCCACCCCAAGAGCCTAGGGGGGGCCACAGTCTACTAGCTCAGGCCCCCCAGGCTCTGGTGTGCAAGGGAAACGTGGGGAGTGTCTGTCTGCTTCTCAGTTGAGGGCCCACGTTAGTGAGGTGGGATATTTTTTTTGTTCTGTTTTTTGCTTCTCACTCTTGCTGATTTTTCTGTGGGTCAGTGGCCCCCAACCCAAAAAAGGTTCCCCACCGCTGTTGTAATGTGTTAGTGTACAAGCAACAAAAATTATTAAATATCTAGAAAACATGGCCTGTGAGGGAAGACTGGAAAAAGAAGACTAAGAGGAGGGCATCATAAGT